>NC_137324.1:168003561-168748079 GCF_965287045.1 Carcharhinus amblyrhynchos
TTTTTTAGCAGGGAGTTATATTGCAAGGACTGGGTGGCACGGTGGTCAGCACTGCTGCCTCACAGCACCAGGGACCCGGGTTCAATTCTGGCCTCGGGTGACTGTGTGGAGTCTGCACATTTGTCTGTGTGGGTTTCCTCCCACAGTCCAAAGGTGTGCAGGTTAGGTGGTTTGGCCATGCTAAATTGCCCTTAGCAGGGTAAATGCATGGAGTTACAGGGATAAGGGCTGGGTGGCATTGTTGTCGGTGCAGGCTCAATGGGCCGAATGGCCTCCTTCTGCACTGTAGGGATTCTATAATTCATATTATGCGAACTCCGTTGGATAATCTTACAGAAAAAATGCTGCGCGCATTGTGTTTTTGTTTCAAACATAACACAGAAGAATGAATGATTTTAAGTCAGAATTTTCCTGCTTTCTTTCGTTCTTGCTACGCCCCTGACTCTTGAGTCTTCGAAGAAGCTCTTCGCGGGAAATGATTTCAGTTAATCTTTTGGCTGCAGTTGTTGAACATGGCTAATGGTATTAATACAAGCTGGAATGGAAAGAATACACTGTGTAGATTGGATTATAGATGATACTATCTAATCAGTCCGGATAGGTCTTCATTGCTAATGGTTTGCAAGCAGTTAAGGAACAAAATGTTGCACTGAGAAGGACCACCTTTGTGTTTCAGTAGATTCTTCAGATTGATATATTTGCTGCTCCATTCCTTGCATGTTTTCTGAACATTTAATCAAACCAAAATATATTAAAGCCAGTTGTTCGAAAAATTGGATTTTTCTTTGTGCTGTTCAGTTGGGTGGGTTGCAAGTGCCATCTAGTGGCAGTGAGGGTGCGAACACCACATCAGTTCTCGGACTTAGCTTGCATTTACATTTTTGGATTGACATGTAACAAGTCTATGAAGCGCCCACTCAGAGACATTAACAATGTCGCTGCGGAGAGCGGGTGGCTGTACGTGCTGGGCATAGCTGAGCTGTAAACAGCATGGTGGCACAGTGGTTAGCGCTGCTACCTCACAGCGCCAGGGACCTGGGTTCGATTCCCTGCTTGGGTCACTGTCTATGTCGAGTTTGCATATCCTCCCTGTGTTATATGGATTTCCTCCGGGTGCTCCAGTTTCTTCCCACAGTCCAAAAGATGTGCTGGTTAGGTGCATTGACCATGCTAAATTCTCCCTCAGTGTACCCGAATAGGTGGCGGAGTGTGGTGGTGACCAGTGACCAGGGGATTTTCACAGTAACTTTAAGTTTCTTACATTGGGATGTGAGATTATGTGAGGGCTAAATCAGTGGTGGAGAATGGAAGGTTAGCGTTGGGAGAAAAATGGGAGTGTTGAAACATAACCTGATGAAGGAGCAGTGCTCTGAAAGCTAGTGGTGTTTATTACCAAATAAATCTGTTGGACTTTAACCTGGTGTTGTGAGACCTCTTACTGTGTTTACCTCAGTCCAATGCCGGCATCTCCACATCAGTTCTTCCACTGAGCCAATGTCTAATCCAATTTACTACCTCTCCATGTATACCTAGCGACTGAAACTTCCTAATTCACCCCCCCATGCAGGACCTTGTCAAAGGCCTTACTGGAGTCCATGTAGACAACATCCACTGCCTTCCCTTCATCCACTTTCCTGGTAACCTCCTTGAAAAATTCTAATAGATTGGTTAAACATGACTTATCACGCACAAAGCCATGTTGACTCTCCCTAATAAGTCCCTGTCCATCCAAATATTTGTAGATCCTATCTCTCTGTACTCCTTCCAACAATTTACCTACTACTGACGTCAAACTTACTGGTCGATAATTTTCCGGATTACTTTTTGAGTCTTTTTTTAAACAACGGAATAACATGAGCTATCCTCCAATCATCCGGCACCTCACTCGTGGATACCAACATTTTAAATATATCTGCCAGGGCCCCTTCAATTTCAGTTTGATCTGATACAGCATTTGGGAATCTGCTACGCACTGAGTAGCAGAATTACATATCTTTAAATTTATATATAAATGCGCAACCTATACACAGAATGTTTTTTTACTCTGTCTTGCCGTCATGTGCAACATATTTAACAATGACTTTGAAAACTCATTGTGACAAAATTAATTCTCTGTAGTCCAGGCAAAGCAATCGGATGGAAGCTATTTGTTTGTTTCCAAAAGTAAAACATTTTAAAAGCACTTGTGTGTTTTTTTTTATTCTTTCATGGGATGTAAGCATCGCTGGCTAGGTCAGCATTTATTGCCTGTCTGTAAGTGCTCGCGAGAAGGTGGGAGTGAGCTGCCTTCTTGGAGCTCCACAGTCAGTTGTGGTGTAGGCGCACCGACTGTGCAGTTAGGGAGGGAGTTTCGGGATTTCGATCCAACAACAGTGAAGGAACAGCAATACATTTCCAAGTTTCTGTGCACCTGTCTGTCTCTTGCTGCCAATGTCAATCACTTGGTGTGTGAATAATGGATTAGACATTCTTTGAGTTGAAGCTTAGCCTGAAGATTTGATTTATTATGCTCTGGTTCAAAGATAACAGTTCTTAAACTGAGTGCATGTACACGCCACACTCGAATCTATTAAGTGATTTCATTTTTAGAAAGTGCATCAATTAGTCTTTGTTGGAGTAACTTCGGAGGCCAAATGTAGGAAGTAATTTATTTTTTTTACAGCTCAGCGATAGTGCAAGTAATGTAACATTTTCTTTGTAAACTTGAGCACAGACACAGTGTAATAGCAGTCATTTAGTGGTCAAAGAAATTTGCAATAAACTTTTGACTTTAAGTTAATGTTCCCACAGTCTTTACTCCTATTTTCGGTCAATTGACAAAAGTGTGGTTCAAGCCATGGAGAATCTCAGATTTGACCTACACGTCTTGCCAATCCTACGTAATTTGACTCTGTTAGCTGCGGGGAAAATTGTTCTAAATTTAATCAGAATCTGCAACCTTTATTATAAATTTATAATACCCAAAGGGCTAAGTTGACCTTTCTCATCCTAGGATTGCTTGTGACACAAGGCAGTACAGCGGAGAATTGGTCTTGGAGGGATTTGTCTAATTGTGGCTATGGTGTACCATAATGTTGAACAATAACGGGTATTTCTGAACAATGCGGACAATAATTGTGATGAATCATTTGGGAGTCTAGAACAAGAGGACATCATCTTGAAATATGCTCACTTTCTCTGGGCACCCGATAAGAGGAAATAATTTCTACTAACAAACATCCGAATCCCTTAATCATTTGAAAACCTGCAAAATTTCCAGTGATTTCACAGCAATTCCATCGCTGCTTGCACCTATTTCCATTACAATAATTGCTCCCAGAAATCAGGAGGTTCCATTGTACAGCAAAACCATCATAAAAAATATCAGGAAAGCAGTAAAATACAGTGTTCAAGAATAGTCTGGGGCCATTGAACCTTTCAAAACAGAGGCACATCAGCATTCTCAGTACCTGGACTGGCCTTTTAGAAGATCATAGAATCCTACAGTGCAGAAGAAGGCCATTCAGCCCATATAGTTATTCTGGAAGGACTCTGATCAATCCATATAACAGGCAACCTTCATCCACGATATGATGACGCACTTTTGCTAATTGCTTTTATCTATTTTGTTCGAATGGGGCTATTTCTAAATCTTCAAGATTATCCAGTAACACCAGCAACACTAAACCTAATGATAACTTTAAATTCTAGAATGTCCTATCAAGATGGCCAAAAGATGAGACAAAATTTGGGAACGCATAAAGCAGGGTTTTGCTTTCTTGCAAAGTGATATTGACTTAATTTCAACAAACTGATGAAGCGCAGCTTTGAAGGTACTTGGTCAACATGACCATCACAATGACACTCAATTAGAATGCATAGTCTCCCATTTTGATTCAAGGAAGGTGGCGCAGTGCTTAGCACCACTGCCCCACAGCACCAGGGACCTGGGTTCGATTCCCAGCTTGGGTCACAGTCCGTGCGGAGTCTGCACATTCTCCCAGTGTCTGCGTAGGTTTCCTCTGGGTGCTCCAGTTTCCTCCCACCGTCCGAAAGACATGCTGGTTAGGTGCACAGGCCATGCTAAATTCTCGCCCTGTGTAGCCGAACAGGCGCCGGAGTGTGGCAACTAGGCGATTTTCACTGTAACTTCATTGCAGTGTTAATGTAAGCCTTACTTGTGACACTAATAAATAAACTTTAACTTTTAGGTGGTCAGGCATAATTCTTTTCCCAGTGATGTTGAGGCAATTACTGCCCAGGTAAGCTGCATCAGTGCTTCCTAAATGAAAGTTTACATTTATTAACAGTCTGTTAAGCAACGGATATGTTTTGTCAACTTACAGACCAAGGGTTCCAGGCCATATCATTTTAGTCAAAGCCTTTGTTGGTGAGTGCACTTAAGAGGGAAAGGAAATTGGAAGTCCGTCTTGGGAATTCAACTCAGTAACATCTAAAAAGCTGAAAGTTTGAGGTCTACTCTGGTAACCATGACATTGCAGTGCACCAAGGCACATCTTTTGCACCATCCTCCACCATCCCTGTTAATAGGGAGGGTGACATTGCTGGTTGGGGAAGCACCAGATCGATGTGACAGAACATTATTAGCTTCAGCCTTCTGGACCATGGAGTCAAACTCAGTGAGAATATCAATTCCCGGCTGCTATCCAGTGACGAGGACGACGACCCCTCCCCACCCCCACCTCCCCCCATACAGTTGGACCTCTATGCACACAGATATCTAGTTGTTGAACAGATTGACATTGACTCCAATCAATAGGAAGAACCAAACCATTGCCTGGGGGACAAAAAAAAGGAGAACACAACCAATTCAGCGATCAAAACATCAGTAAATTCTCCAAATGGAGCCCAAGGCCTGCCCAGAAACACATTTTCCAGGGATTTACAACATCCTACAAGCAACTCCCAGTAAGCATTTTGTTCTGAAGTGTTTGATCTTTTAAAGAAAAGTTACAATTCCTAATTTTACAAGTAAGTTTTCAGATAAAGGGTTTTGAGAAAATTGTCCCAACCAGCTTCAACACAAGATATTGGATGGCTTCTATTAGTGTCCTTCAGGTTCACCCAGCTCCCAAAAAGAAACGTGAGCAATTTGAGCTCTGTTTTCTGCTGCTCCTCCTTTAGCGATTTATTCCTGACCGAAACAGGCTGCCTTCACTGAGTTTGTTTGACAGTGCGATATGTAAGGCCCCATTTCAGTGAATGGGCACATGGCGTGCGGTTTTTCAGGAATCACGTTATTGACGTCCAGGACGTTTAATGATAGCACGGCTGGCTGGATAGTTGGTCCAGTTGATGGTTTGGTGAGAAAGTCTGTTCCATGTTATCCCTCAGGCAAGCTTTCACATCCATTGCATGTTAGTGGCAGAGCATGTTGTGTCACCGCTGCATCACAATACTATTATGACTTTGCTGTACTTTCCCAACCTTAGGCCAACATGCAGTCCTGCTGCAGTTACATCATTGGGTTCACTGTTCAAAATTTATAAACACATGTAATTCCAGCTTACTGATTCCAGTATTGGTTTACATCACAAGAGTCATGTAAATCACCAATGTCCTAAGTTAAGACTTCCCCGACTGAAGTCTTGTGCTTGGGAATGCTTAGGGTACGCTCGTGATCACTGATGAAGTGCTTTAGCTGCTTAAGGCCTCGTGAGTACCATAATTCTTTTCCATAAGCGTTGATTTTCTATTTGCACTGCAGCCAGCTGCTCATGAATAAGGTTAAGAATTTCTGGTGCTTGTACGGAGAAATAAATTGATACAAAGACCCGCTGAGCCAGGCACCACTGATAGATTACACTGCAGGTTTTAGAAGAGGGTCCTTATTGGGGTCTTTGGGAGATATTGTCAATTCCCACGAGGTATCTGACTTGCATTAATTTGTGAGCCAACGATCCATTTTGTAAAACCATTTCCAGTAGAAAGGAAACATCATTCTGCACATTCTGTAATCTTGCATGGAATGAAAATTAAACTCACTTGATGAATATAAAGAGCTACTTAATCTGAAATAGAATAAAGACTTGGATGAAACAGAGTGCAACTAGCTAACAGCCAATGGAATGGAGCACAGAGCTGATGAACAGTCAGTGGAATGGAGCACAGAGCTAGCCAACAGTCAATGGGATGGAGTGCAGAGCTGGTGAACAGCCAATGGAATGGAGCACAGAGCTGGGAACCAGTTATTGGAATGGGGCACAGATTGTCCTCTTGTGCACCATATGAATACAGAGGGAACTTTCATTATTTGCTGCTCTTTTCTTGTTTTTTTATCATTGAGAGTTGTAGATAGAAGATGATTTTTGTTTAGATCCACTGAATCTGGTTTGAAATAGTTAACCTTTTAATCTATTGGCGTTATTATCCCAGCTAGGTTAAATTGGCTAGGGGTTAGGAGCATGTGGAGGTCTAACTGTTGAAATTGAGCGCAAAATAGAAATACCTGTTTGACATCTCTGGTAATAGGGTGGCTGGTGTTTAGATTCAGCACCCTGGAACTTTATGTTGATTAATGAGCTTCCCTTCTGCTACACCTCCATAAATACGGCAATAATGTGTATCTGTACGCTGGCAGGATGACAGGATTGTGGACTTTTTCCCCCAGAGTGTTTGGCCCAATGTGGCTTAGGATCAGACCCTCAGCTAACAATGTGGATCCTTTCTTCTACTCCTGCAGGATCTCAGATACTCCCACTAAAACATCTGGGAGTCAATTTTTAGACCCATCGAACAGCTGGACCTGTAAACATTGGCCAGGGACAGCTGCCTTAATGTGCAATAACTTGGAGAATCACCTGTAAAAAAAAAATAAATAAATTTTATGCCTTATTACTATTTGAAGTTTACCCAACTTGTTTTCTTAAAAAAAATCTGGCACAATGTTGTATTAAAAGTATTAAGAGCACTGACTCTGCTACGCTCATGGTTAACCTGAAGTCCATGCTTGTTGATTTATCCTGGCCAGTAATGCTATCTGGAGGCAGGGTTAGATAATTTCTGTCAGAAGTGGCTTGGGGCCGGGGAAGCAAGGTGGGCTAGATGTTATGGATCAGCGTCCTGCCTCCCAAGCCACCTCCAGTTACCCAATTTTTGAGGGGGGTCTCTTCCTGTGCAAATGGCCACCAACTAGGGTTAAAACTTAATGCACCACACACATACCAAAAAAGAGAAAAGCAAAAGAGTTTGGGCCATTTTGTATTCGGGAGGAAAGTCAATCTCAACCCATCCCTCCTGTCCTTTGGTGCGATGGAGAAACAGCTGATGAGCTCTTTGCGTCCTTGCGCAAGCAACAAATTCTTGATGATTGTCTCTAAGAACGAGGAAACAGATTCCAATGAAAAGGAAGCAGCAAAGGTAGGTTGTTGGCTTTGGAAAATCATCAAATCGCTTTGAAAGACAAAGTAACCTACCTGAAGAAGAAGATTTTGCTTGAAAAAGCAGTCAGCTTGCAGCATCATAGGTTGGAAAAGTTTGAAATTGAACCAAAGTGGAGCAATCTGAGACCAATAGTTTCTGCAGCGACTAAAGGTAACCCCATTGATTTCTTTCTCTCAAAAGCGCACTTCGTCCTGGATCTGCAGTAACCCAGCATAGGGCCTTAGTGTGACCAACATCTCAAAACATTATTCTCTGTTTTCCTTGATGCCAGCAGCATACTACAACTGTGTTCTTTCCCAAACATGTACTGAACGGATGGGGCTGGACCGGTGCCCTTTTGAGATTTTATTTGCGTAATTGATCTGTGGGAATCTAGTCTTTATCTCCACCCTCTCGCTTCCTTGCAAACAAGCTCGTATCTGACCACGGTACAAAGCATTTTGTTCTTTCTTGCGTTACAGGATTGGATTTGTAAGCCTTCATTTGATGCTTTTCTCTCTCCTAATGTGCATGTAGTGTAGATTTATTGCAAATCCAGGGTGGTTTCAGCCTATTAGATTCCTCTAATGAAAACTCAGCACCTTTTTAATATAACATTTTACTTATGAACAGTTAGGATAGAATTTATTTACATTCCGGCTTTGCACGAATAGAAATACAGATAGACCAGGAAAGCATAATTCCAATGATTATTCCTGTGCCTGCCGTGGCGTCCACCCGAGTTACTTGTTTTGAGATCCAGTGTGATCTCGCAGGTTTGATGGTCATTTAAGGTTCCCTCGCAGGGATACTTGATTTTTGACTGTTTTCTCCTCTGGGTGGAGAGACAGGATATGTCCCTTTTTATTAACAATGATGTTCAAAGCCTTTTTTTGGCTCTCCACTGTACCTCAAATGTCACGTCTGTCGTCGCTGGCTGATTATACGTTGAGTCAATGTTTCACTCAGCTGGCTTCTCTTCACTGTGTGGGCAACATTTAGCAGCGGAACCTGTTTGGTGAAGTTTCTGTCACTTGAACATTTTGATCCAGTGCCCAAGTCTTAACGAAGGTGCCGTAAAGAGAAGCAAAGTGGGAAGTTGCTTGTGTTTCCTATTTTTGATTTGAGGCAAGGAGATTTTTTCAGGTTCCTAGTGATCCATCAGCCATATGGTGGCTTGTGAAACGAATGTAGTTTATTTGATGTGTCTCCGCAACTGGAGAGCCCTGTGTTTATCAGCTCTCCTCATTTTGGGATCCTTTTTATTGTGTTGTTTTGCACTTGGTTCCAGGTACTATCCTTTTGAGCATTGGATTTAAAAATCAAAAAATGTATATAATCTACACAGTGGTCAGCACTGCTGCCTCACGGTGCCAGTGACCCAGGTTCAACTCCTGGCTTGGGTCACTGTCTGTGTGGAGTTGGCACATTCTCCCCATGTCTGTGTGGGTTTCTTCCGGGTGCTTCGGTTTCCTCCCACAGTCCAAAGATGTGCGGGTTAGTTTGATTGGCTAAATTGCCCATAGTGTCCTGGGATGTGTAGGTTAGCGGGATTGGCAGGATAAATGTGGGGACAGGGTCTGGGGTGGGATTGTTGTCGGTGCAGACTCAATGGGCTGAATGATGTCCTTCTGCACTGCACGGTTTCTGTGACTTCTTGAGGTAATTGTATTGGGAATATAATAGAAATAGGAGCAGGAGTAGGCCATCCAGCCCTTCGAGCCTGCCCCGCCATTCAATAAGATCATGGCTGATCTGTCGCTGCTCAGTTCCACTTTCCCGCCCTCTCCCCATAACCCTTAATCCCCTCTCCTATCAAAAACCCATCAACCCGCGCCTTAAAAATATTTAGCGAGGCAGCCTCCACCACTTCAACGGGCAGAGAATTCCAGAGATTCACCACCCTTTGAGTGAAGAAGTTCCTCCTCAACTCCGTTCTAAACCGCCCCCCCTTTTATCTTGAGGCTGTGCCCCCTAGTCCTACTGTCTTTTTTGAGCGGGAAGAGTCTTTCCACCTCTATCCTATCCATCCCATTCATCATCTTATACGTCTCAATGAGATCTCACCTCATTCTTCTAAACACCAACGAGTACAAGCCCAGTTCATTCAGCCTCTCCTCACAGCTCAACCCCCTCAACTCCAGTATCAGCCTAGTAAGCCTCCTCTGCACTCCCTCCAAGGCCAAAATATCTTTGCGCAGGTGCGGCGCCCAAAAATGCACACAGTACTCCAGTTGCGGCCTCACCAATGCCCTATACAGCTGCAGCAAGACCTCCCTACTTTTATATTCAATCCCCCTCGCTATGAAGGCCAGCATCCCATTCGCCTTCCTGACCACCTGCTGCACCTGCAAGCTGGGTTTTTGCGACTCATGCACAAGGACCCCGAGGTCCCTCTGCACCGTCGCCTGCTGCAGTTTTTCGCCCCGTAAGTAATAGTCCTTCCTACCATTCTTCCTACCAAAGTGGACCACCTCACACTTGCCAACATTAAATTCCATTTGCCATTTCCTGGCCCATTCGCCCAGCCTATCTAGATCCTTCTGCAGACTCTCCACACCCTCTGCACAATTTGTCGTTCCCCCAATCTTAATGTCATCAGCAAATTTCGACACTCTACACTCGGTTCCCTCCTCCAGATCATCTATATAAATGGTAAAAAGCTGAGGCCCCAGCACCGACCCCTGGGGCACTCCACTAGTCACCATCCGCCAATCCAAATAGCACCCGTTGACCCCCACTCTCTGCCTCCTATTTGACAACCAATCCTCTGTCCACGCTAACACCCTACCCCCAACTCCATGTCCCTCGACCTTCTGCAATAACCTCTTGTGAGGCACTTTGTCAAACGCCTTCTGAAAATCTAGAAAGACCACATCCACCGGCTCTCCTCTATCCACCGCCCTAGACACATCCTCATAGAACTCCAGTAAATTTGTCAGACACGACTTCCCTTTAATGAAACCGTGCTGCTCTATCAAGCAATTCCCTTCAAGATGCTTTGCAATTTCCTCCTTAATGACAGATTCTAACATTTTACCTACCACAGACGTTAAACTAACCGGCCTATAATTCCCCGCCTTTTGCCTGGCACCCTTCTTAAACAACGGCGTAACATTAACCGTTTTCCAATCATCCGGCACTTCCCGGAATCCAGCGACGTTTGGAAAATAACCACCAAGGCATCCACTATCACCTCCGCCATTTCTTTCAGAACCCTTGGATGCATTCCATCCGGTCCTGGGGACTTGTCCACAATCAGCCCCTCCAGTCTGTCGAGCACCGCCTTTCTAGTAACAGTAATGTCATTAAGACCCTCCAGTCCTACCACCTTTCCATCGCTAACACCCGGCAAGTTATTCACGTCCTCCTCTGTGAAGACAGAAACAAAGAAGTTATTCAATACCTTAGCCATATCCCCATCCCCTACGACTAGGTCCACTTTCTCATCCTCTAAAGGACCAACATTCACCCCAGCCAGCCTCTTCCTTTTTATATATTTATAAAAACTCTTGCTATCCTTTTTTATATTAAGCGCTAGCCCAGCTTCATAGTTTCTCCTACCCTTCCTTATCAACTTCTTTGTCAATCTTTGTTAACATTTAAACCTCTCCCAATCCTCTTCTCGCCCACTACTCTTAGCTACTCTAAATTCCTCCGCTTTTAGTTTAACACTTTCCTTCACCTCCTTCATTATCCACGGCTTATTACCTCTCCTCCTACTATCCTTTTTGACCATCGGAATAAATTTCCGTTGAGCACCAAGAAAGATCTCCTTAAAGGTCCTCCACTGCTCCTCAACAGACCCTCCCTCCAACGCGCTCTCCCAGTCCACATTCGCCAATTCTTCTCTCATCCTACCGTACTCCCCTCTATTCAAACAAAGGACGCGTGTCCGGGAACCCACTTTCTCCTCCTCCATCTGCGCCAGAAACTCCACCATACAATGATCACTCTCCCCAAGAGGATCCTTCACCACAAGGGCCCTAATTCTACCCGCTTCATTACATAGCACCAGATCCAAGATAGCTCGCTCCCTCGTCGGCTCCAACACACATTGTTCGAGGAAACTATCCCGGCAGCATTCCAAGAACTCTTCCTCGAGCCCCCCACGTCCAACATGGGTCGACCAATCAATATGCAGATTGAAATCCCCCATAACTACAGCCGTCCCATTCCTGCACGCCGCACTTATTTGCGCGTTAACAGCCCGCCCCATCTCCAGATCATTATTCGGGGGCCTATAGACGACACCCACCAGCGTCTTCCTCCCTTTGCTGTTCCTAATCTCCACCCACAACGATTCCACCCTCTGCTCCTTGGCTCCAATATCATCCCTTGCTACCACCGTGATGCTATCCTTAATCAGCAGAGCTACGCACCCCCCTTTTCCCTCCTGCCTATCCTTCCTAAACACTTGATAGCCCTGTACATTCAGCTCCCAGTCCCTGTCACCCTGCAGCCACGTCTCTGTAATGGCCACCAGATCGTATCCATTTGTGTCGATCTGCGCCATCAGTTCATCCACTTTATTCCGAATGCTTCGTGCATTCAGATAAAGTGCTTTCATCCCAGCCTTCACCTGGACCCTATTTGCCGCAACGCCACCAACTATACTCACGCCCCCTACTCCCTCTATTATTGGGACATCCTCGGCCTCCTCCCTTACGTGTACACTCTCCTTAACTTTAGACCTCGTAAGGTCACCTACCCTCGCACCCTCCCCCCCACTAATTAGTTTAAAGCCCTGTCTACAGTCCTCTTTACTCGATTCGCCAGCACTCTGGTCCCAGCACGGTTCAGACCAACCCCATCCCTCCCGAACAGGTCCCACCTACCCCAATACTGGTGCCAATGTCCCATAAATTCAAACCCATTCCTCCCACACCAATCCCTGAGCCACCCATTCACTTCCTTAATCCTGTCAACCCTACGCCCATCTGCACACGGTTCAGGCAGTAGCCCAGAGATAACCACCTTGTCGGTTCTACTTTTTAATTCCATTCCCAGCTTTTCATACTCCCTCCCCAGATCCTCAGTCTGCATTTTGCTTACGTCGCCGGCACCCACATGAACCACAACGACCGGATTCTCACCCTCCCACTCCAGGTTCCTCTGCAGCCCAGCTGCGACATCCCATACCCGAGCACCAGGCAGACAACACACCCTTCTGTGCACTTTGTCATTGTGACAAAGGACAGTGTCAATACCCTTCACCCCACTATCCCCAATAACTACTACGTTCCTTTTCCCTTTCTCTTTGCCTATGTCCTGCTGCAGCACTGTACCGTGTGCAGTTTGCTCACCAACCTCACCTGCCTCGTTCTCGTCCAGCCTGGAAGCAAGAACCTCAAACCTGTTATGCAGATTAAGAGGCTGAGGCCTCCGCTCCTCACCCCCCTTCCTCCTCCCAGCAGCCCCCTCTTGTCCCTGACCCTTAGAGTTAGCCAGTCTAGGGGGGGTGGATGTCACTTGCACCCCATTGACAGTGGCACCCTCTCTCCCCCTGATGAGCCTCAGTGTCTGTAGCTCAGAGGCCAGCTCATTTACCCTGAGCTGGAGCTCCTCCAGCAACCTGCACTTAACTGCAGACATGGTCACTGGGATGAACCCTGGGGTCCACCAGTTCCCACATCATACAGAAACCACACATCACATGCCCCTCCATTATTCACTGTAGTAGTTTTGAAAAAAATTTTTTTGTTTTTCAAACGAACTCACCTGGCCTTTTTTCCTTTTTGATATTAAGCCCTAGTAGCTCACTCTGCTTCCCACTCACTTCGCTGCCCGCTCAGACGCTGCCCGCTGTCTACACCAGGCCTCCTTTTAAACCTGGCGCTGATTTAAAGCTGATGGCCCACAACTGCCTGCTAACCACTCCCTCAGAATTCTTAAAGCAGTAAATACAATAAATAAATGCTTTAAACAGTTCTACAAAGAACAAAGTGCTTTAAACTTATTTTAAACAGGTTTTTAACAGGTAAAATCTTAGCTCACTCTCTGCTCCTTCACTCGTCTGCTCCAGCAAACAATGGAAGGCTTCACCGAATGTTTAAGCTGATCAGTTGTTACCTAGTATCAAAAGCGAACTCATAGAAGCAGCATTTGGCTTACGGCCAAGGATGTTTCTTGCATTCCTTCGTACTGTTTCAGAACACACTTTTGTAATGGGCGGCACTGTTGCAGCAAATGATTCTCCCCCTTCAGTTCTTCGCAACACATATCACCAAGGAACTCGCATCACATCTGAGACAGAAGTCCAGTTTTATAATCATTTTGGAGGAATTTTACAGCCCCCTAGCTGATGTATTTGCAGGCCGGGGTGTTGGGGGAGGGGTGGGGGTTTGCTGTGGGGAGAGGGGAGGTAGAGGAGTGGTTAGTTGACATGTAAAGCCACCGCTTTCCTGTCCCTGCATCTGCCACCCCTCATCTCCTCCCCCACCCCCCACCCCCACCAAAAAAAGCTGTTCCCCCTAATATGGTGAAATGATGATTTTTTTAAATTTATTCATTGGTGGGACATGGGCGTCGCTGGCTGGCCAACATTTATTGCCCATCCCTAGGTGAAAAGCAGTTTTCAAAACGCCCGAGATACTGTAAATGCTAAGAGATTTACAGTGGCTTTTAAAATGCTATTTACAGTTTATTTACTGGGGCTATTTACAGTATTATCCGCTAGGTTATTTACAGCTTTATTCGCAGGGTTATTTACAGTTTTATTCAGCGGACTATTTGCAGTTTATTTATGGTGCCATTTAGAGCTCTATTTATCGCCCAGATCTAAATTGCTAAGCTCTTCTGGTCAGCAAAGGTTATCGGGCTGTTGAAGGATAGCGTTTGCGGAAGCAGGGTTGAAATTAAAACCAAGGAAGTTAAATATAAATTAAAGCCTACCTGAATCTGGCCTACCTGAACTCTTGTAGCAATAGAGAAGATGGTTGAATTTATGTATCATACCACAGCAGTATCTATGAGGTGATGTATCCCTCTCATTATTCAGCTGGCCATAACATGTTTTCACGGATGAAAGAGACTGTGGGAAGTCAGTGCTGAGTGGGTGCAGTGTAGTTTGGGTAATAATGTTCCATGATTGATTGATTGATTCTGGTAGCTGCCTCATCATTAATCGGATATTGTCAAGAGTTCATGTGACTGGGCGGCACAGTGGTTAGCACTGCCGTCTCACAGCGCCAGAGATCTGGGTCCAATTCCAGCCTGTCTGTGTGGAGTTTGTACATTCGCCCCGTGTCGGCGTGGGTTTTCTCTGGGTGCTCTGATTTCCCTCAGAAGCTCAAAGGTGTGCAGGTTAGGTTGATTGGCCATGCTAAATTGCCCCTTAGTGTCAGGGGGATTAACAAGGTAAATACATGGGGTTATGGGAATTCAGCCTGGGTGGGATTGTGGTCAGTGCAGACTCGATGGGCTGAATGGCCGCCTGCTGCACTGTAGGGATTTTATGATGACTCACCTCCACAACTGCGGAGCCCAGGATCTGAAACCTGGTGATGTGTGTCAGACTGTCCATGGTCACTCTTTCTTTGACTGTGGCTGTTGCCCATATGCAGGCTGTGGATGCTGGTGAATAACGCCAGGATTAGCTCCTCCATCAAGCATCCCAATGCCCTCCTGCAGGTGCTCCCTTTTCCAAAGCTATTGACGCTATCATTGCTACTATTAGACTGGTCAAAGGTAGCAGAGTCATTATGGTAGCATGTTTTAACATTGGCTGGGCTCCATGCCATCTGTCTAGAAGGATGAACAAATCATTTAACAGAATCGTAATGATTCAATGGAAAAATAAATTTTCCATTCTTGTGGCGTCTTTTACAACCATATTTACCCTAAAGTCCATTACAATCAATTAAATACCTTTTGATGTGTATTCACTGTTGTAATGTTGGGAAGGTCACAATTCCTGCAAACAGCAATGTGATAATGACCATATGACCTATTTTAGTTTGATTGAAGGATAGGTAATGGGCAGGACTGGAAGAATCTCCCCTGCTCATACTCGAATTGGACTGGGCCCATCTGAGAGGAAGCAGGTGCCTCACTTCAGCATCTCACCTGAAAGACTGAACCTCTGACTGTGCTATAGTCCCTTGGTTCTGCACCAAAACATCAGCCTGGGTCTTGGAGTGTGACTTGAGCTCACAACTTTCCAGACGAGGGACAAGAGTGCTATCCACTGAGTTGAGGTTGATATCTTTGAATAATCAAATGCCATAATTTAAGTAACTTCATTGGCTTGCGTTTATATCATTCTCCTACGAATGCTGGTCAGTAATACTCTATACTGGTGGATTCACAATGAGCTTTTACAGTGTTTGCTTAAAGCAATCGTATCAAGTTTATTAACCACAGAGGTTATTGAGTTTTACGTTGGAGAATGTGACAAAAGGAAGTTACTAAGCAAATAAGAATAAAGAAATGACTAAAATATTGTTAATGGATTCAGTGCTGCTATTTTAGCAGATTTTAACAAAGAACATAGAACACTACAGCACAAACAGGCCCTTCGGCCCACGAGTTGCGCCGATCACATCAACTCCTATCTATAACCCCCAATCCCATAAAACCCCATATACTCATCCAGAAGTCTTATAAAAGACCCCAGCGAGTTCGCCTCCACCACCACTGACGGCAGCCGATTCCACTCACTCACCACCCTCTGAGTGAAAAACTTACCCCTAACATCACTTCTGTACTTTCCTCCCCGCACCTTAAACCTGTGTCCTCTCGTAGCGACCATTTCAACCCGGGGAAATAGCCTCTGAGAATCCAAATAGTGATTTAATTTTAGTGACTTAATTTGTGAAGCCAGTTTTGAAGAATAACCAAACTGAGTAAAATGCAGTAATTTATAAGGTCCCAGGCACACTGTGTTTTTCTTTATATGACTGATATATAATATCCACCTCTTCACTCACTGCTGTACTTTGGCTGCAGTATGTGCACTGCAGCACCTTACCAAGGATACTTCAATATTATTTCCCTCATTGCAACCACTTTTAGAACAGGACAAGAGCAGCAATATTGGGGGGGGGTGGAGCCATGTTGGGGTGGGGGTGGGGTGGGGGTGGAGCCATGTTGGGGTGGGGGGGGTGGTGGAGCCATGTTGGGTTGGGGTGGGGGGGGGGGGGGGGGGGGGGGCGGGGGACCATGTTGGGGTGGGGGGGGGGCGGGGGCGGGAGACCATGTTGGGGACGGGGTGGGGGGGGGGGGATCATGTTGGGGACGGGGGGGGGACACACCATGTTGGGGGCAGCACGGTGGCACAGTGATTAGCACTGCTGCCTCACAGCCCCAGGGACCTGGGTCACAGTCTGTTTGGAGTTTGCACGTACTCCCCATCTCTGCATGGGTTTCCTCCGGGTGCTCCGGTTTCCTCCCACAGTCCAAAGATGTGCGGATTAGGTGCATCAGCTGTGCTAAATTGCCCTTTAGTGTCCTGGGATGAATCGGTTAGCGGGTTAAGTATATGGGGTAATGGGGATAGGGCCTCGTTGGGATTGTTGTCGGTGCAGACTTGTTGGGCCAAATGGCGCCTTCTGCACTGTAGGGTTTCTATGAATACTAACAATTTCTATGAATACCATCACCTCAGCTCCCTTCCCAAGTCACACACCATCCTGTCTGTAGCTGCTCCTTCATCGCCACAATGCCAAGAAGCTCCAATTCTTTCTCCAACACCAGTCACTAAAGAGGTTCAAGAAGGCAGGTCACCAGCAGCTTCTCAGTGTAACCAAGACTGGGCAATAATTGCTGACCCTGTCACGGACACCTAATGTCCAGGGACAAATTACATTTGTTTTCTGTCTGTAAATACAAGGAATATACTTTTAATGATACATTACAGATCCCTATAACAATACATATTGTAAGAGGACAAACTACAATGTCACTGTGAATAAATACAGTGCTTAGAGTCACAGAATCCTCAATGAATCATCAAATCCCTATGTGCAGAAGGAGGCCATTTGACCCATCAAGCCTGCACCGACAACAATCCCATCCAGGCCCTATTCCCATACCCACACATATTTACCCTGCTAATCCCCCTGACACTAAGCAGCAATTTAGCATGGCCAATCCACCTAATCCGCACATCTTCAGACTGTGGGAGGAAACCAGAGCACCTGGAGGACACCCATGCAGACATGGGAAGAACGTGCAAACTCTGCACAGACAGCGACTTGAGGCTGGAATTGAACTCGGGTCCCTGGCGCTGTGAGGCATCAGTGCTAAGCACTGTGACGCCCCACAAAGAGTGTTTTAATATATTATGAATAAATGGTGATCCGTGGTAGAGATCTTTTACAATGCTGCTGTGATTGTTGAGCATGGGCCTCTGTCTCTCTAACGCTATCACAATGTCTGTATCTTATGACAATGTGTTTGGATATCTCTGCTTCTCTCTCTCTATCACACAATAAGTGCTGTGCTGTGGCATTGTGCCTTTATGAGTCTGCTTGCTCTGTGTGTTTCTGTTTATCTATCTGAAATCCATCTCCCTTGGTGCTTTTATGTCCAGTTGATTTCTTTTTGCTCACATTCTTCCCACCCAGGATCTGATTTTTTTACCCTTAACTTATTGATGTGTCATAGTGAACTGTTGACTTTGGTTATCCACGCATGGGACGTGAGCACTACTAGGCCAGAATTCATTGCCCATCCCCAGTTCCGTGGAGAAGCTGAGCTGCCTTCCTCAACTACTGCAGTCCCCTGTATTGTTGGAGCCCCCGGATTGCACGTTAGGAAGGGAATTCCAGGATTTTGACCCCAGTGACAGTGAAGGAATGGAAATATAGTTCCAAGTCTGGTGCTTTGTTCATTGTTGGGAAACTTGCTGGTAGTTTTCACAATTATGTTGTCCTCATCCTTCCAGGTGGTAGTGGTCATGGGATTTGAGACTGCTGTCAAAGGAGCCTTGGTGAATTGCTGCAGTGTTAAGTAGGCGTATTGTGCATTGATGGTTTGAGGGAGTGAATGTTGAAGGTGGTGGATGGGATGCCAATCAAGTAGATTGCTTTGTCCTGGATGGTGTATTGTTTCTTGAGTGTGGGTATGTGGAGACTATTCCATCACTCTCCTGACTTGAGCCTTGTAGATGGTGGACAGGCTTTGGCAAGTCAGAAGGTGAGATACACACTCCAGAATTCCCAGCCTCTGACCTGCTCCCGGTAATAATTCACGATTCCAATTGATTCACAGTGATCATGGCCTACCCCTTCAAGAATATTAAAGTAAGAGCCATGGCTACAGATAGTAGCACTAGGGTGTAGCTTCAAGGCCCATGGTAGAGACATGAGCACAAGAGTAGAGGGTGACAGTCCTGTGCAGTACTGAGGGACAACTGCACCGTCAGAGGTGCCGACTTTCAGGTACGACATTAAATGAGGCCCCATCTGCCCTCTTCCCACTCTAGAAATGCACGAAGCAGAGGAAGCACATACTTTGGTCAGCTTTCCGAAGCTAAGTTTTTGCCTGCAACAGGTCGCTAGCCTGAAGCCAGAGACCACAGGTTGAGGGAAGCCACTCTGCAACAAGCATGGCTGACCAGTGCTGCCCGCCAGTGGTGCGGATGGCCAGTGTGGTTGGGAGTGGTGCCAACAGATACCAGCCTTCAGACGATTCAACTCACGTGATATAGGACGTAGGAGCAGAGCCTCGGGACATCAATGCAGGAGTTCCTCAGGGGACTGCCTTAGGCCCAACCATCTTCGGCTGTTTCATTAAAGACCCTCCCTCCATCATAAGGTCAGAAATGGGGACGAGTAATGGTTATATTGACAAAAACAGTGAACGTTAATTGGAAATTAAATTAGGGTCAGGATTTGTTGAGGAGCTGGCCGGTTGGAGTGGACAGCAGTGCCACCTGCTGTTGAAAAGCAGTAGGAAATGCAACGTGATCAAGTCACACAAACAGGTATTCCCAATGTCTCTGAAGATGGGATAGAGTTGGGATACGGATGTAACGTGCAGCAGTATGTCTGAACAGACCCAAGGGAACACAGATACCTCTCTGGCTAATTTTCAACTGTTTTTGATGACCTCAGTGACATTTTTTTGCAATGGTGGGTTTCCAAAATGTTATCAGTTAGTTACCGAGCCAAAACTCAAAAAGAGAAAGACCAGGCAGAAAGTGCTGTAAAAAAAAACACCAGCAATGGTTTCCTTCTTGTTTTTTTTTTGTCTTAACAACAGGCCACGGCTTTAAGGTTAGCCAGCGTTCTGCAACTGCTGGCTTTCTGCTGAAATAGAAATGATTTTAGGAAGCAGTTATTTTGAGAAGCAGATTACAGCAAATGCTTTGAGAGCTGTCAGGAATATAGTGAAAAGTTTAATACCATTTAGACAGCACGGAAGGGATTGAGGAACAGGGTAATGGGGAGGGGTGGGGAATGCAGGGAGTGAACATTCATAAGGAGACCGGAATGAAGACAAAGAGAGGGAAGCTGAGAGAGCAAAAGACATCATTCGGAAATGAGTCAAGTGGGGATTTTAAATTTTAAAAAATCACAAAAATAGCAGCACTGTCTGTCAGGAAAGAGAAAATACAGATATTCTGACATCAGGAACAAAAGAGGGAGAACTGAAAGATCAGAGTCATAAAATAGAGAGAAAGACGGTGGAATGTTTGGGAAGACTTGGCAGCAGGGTGGCACAGTGGTTGGCACTGCTGCCTCACAGCGCCAGGGACCTGGCTTTGATTCCTGGCCTGGGTCGCTGTCTGTGTGGAGTCTGCACGTCCTGCCCATGTCTGCGTGGGTTTCCTCCAGGTGCTCCGGTTTCCTCCCGTAGTCCAAAGATGTGTGGGTTCGGTGCAAGAACAGCTTCTTCCCCGCTGCCGTCAGACTTTTGAATGAACCAAACTCACATTAAGTTGATCTTTCTCTACGTCCTAGCTATGACTGTAACACTACATTCTGCACTCTCTCCTTTCCTTCTCTATGAACGGTATGCTTTGTCTGTATAGTGTGCAAGAAACAACACCTTTTTACTGTACACCAATACATGTGACAATAACAAATCAAATCAAGTCTAAATTCTCCCTCAGTATACCCAAACAGGTGCTGGAGTGTGACGACTAAAGGATTTTCACAGTGACTTCATTGCAGTGTTAATGTCAGCCTACTTGTGACACCAGTAAATAAAGATTCATAAACTGGAGGAAGAAAACAGTGGAGTGTTTGGGGAAATAAATGAAGATGGGGTGGGGAGTGTGCAGAAAGTAAGTGTTCAACCGTAAATGAAGACAGAAAATCCTGCAGATGCTCAGGGTTATGGCAGCATCTGTGGAGAGTGAGAAACAGAGCCGGGGGTTGGGGGGGGGGAGCAGAATTTTACTGCCCCTCCCACTGATGGGGTATTCTGCTCCCGCTGAAATCAGTGGAGTTTTGAATGGTTTGCCGCATCCCTCCCCCTTTCCCGCCCCCACTGCAGCAGGACTGTAAAATCCCCACCAGGGTTAGCGTTCCGTATCTGTGACCTTCCATCAGAACTGGGGAATGTTTAAAAAGTGGGACAAAAAAACAAAGAAGATTACAGCACAGGAACCGTAGAACATTACAGCTCAGAAACAGGCCTTTTGGCCCTTCTTGTCTGTGCCGAACCATTTTTTTGCCTAGTCCCACTGACCTGCACTTGAACCAAATCCCTCCACACCCCTCTCATCCAAGTACCTGTCCAAGTTTTTCTTAAATGTTAAAAGTGAGCCTGCATTTACCACTTCATCCGGCAGCTCATTCCACACTCCCACCACTCTCTCTGTGTGAAGAATCCGCCCCCCCCCCCCCAACAATATTCCCTTTAAACTTTTCTCTCTTTACCCTTAACCCATGTCCTCTAGTTTTCTTCTCTCCTAGCCTCAGTGGAAAAAGCCTGCTTGCATTCACCCTATCTATACCCATCAGAATTTTATGCACCTCTATCAAATCTCCCCTCATTCTTCTTCACTCCAGGGAATAAAGTCAACCTTTCTCTCTAACTCAGTTTCTCAAGTCCCGGCAGCATCCTTGTAAACCTTCTCTGCACTCTTTCAACCTTATTAATGTCCTTCCTGTAGTTAGGTGACCAAAACTGCACACAACTGCACTTTGGCCCTCCGAGCCTGCACCGACCATGGTGCCAGACTGAACTAAAACCCCCTACTGTTCCGGGGACCATATCCCTCTATTCCCATCCTATTCATGCATTTGTCAAGACGCACCTTAAAAGTCACTATTATTTCCGCTTCCACTACCTCCCCCGGCAACGGGTTCCAGGCACCCACCACCCTCTGCGTGTAAAACTTGTCTCGTACATCTATTTTTATTTTTTGTCACAGTTCCACCCACGCCTTGCTCAAAACCTGTTGAATCCAGAATGTCTCCCCATGTCTGACGAAAGGTCACGGACCCGTTTCTCTCTCCGCAGAGGCTGTCATAACCTGCTGAGAGTATTTCCGGCGTTTTCTGTTTTTATTCCGCATTTCTGGAATCTGCAGTGTTCTGCTTGGTGGTAGGTGTTCAACCCAGTCAGACAAAATAAAAATGAGAAGTGGGGAAAGCTTTGCTTTCCTTTCAAGTACATCCTGAGTGAAAACACTTTTTTCCTCACGTTCCTTCCACTCCTTTTGCCCATTATTTTGAATCTGTGCCCACTAGTTTTTGATGCCATCTCGAGAGGGAACTGTTTATCACTACTTTACCCTGTCCTCGCCCCTCAGGATCTTGAATACTTCTGCCAAGTTTCCTCCCAGCCTCTTATCTCCAAACGAGCTTCCTGAGAGGGTGCAGGCAGCACGTTCGATGGAGATTGAATTGTTATCCGAAAAGACTGAGTGAGCCAGGTTCTGACGACGAGGCAGTGGAGTGGGATGAGGTAGAGCTCTCTCAGAGAGCTGGTGCTGACTCAATGGGCCAAATGGCCTCCTGCTGTACTTTAAAGATTCTGTAATGTGATTCAGTCACTTAGAGAATGCGCTGGGTGGCGTATGTATCAGAGGTATTTGGAATGGGATCTCGTTTCGGAGGCTGATATTATGCTTTTTTCTTTCCACAACCGTGCTCCCGCATACAACTGATGGTGTTCTTATTGGGGGCGGAGGAGAGAAGGGAAAGGGGAGGGGGTTGGGGTCTGTCACCCCAAACCGAGGCCCTTCTGTCACCCCACTCCGACCTTGTGCCTCTGCCAGCTATGCGTTGCACAGTCTGGAAACATTGGAACTGTTAACTGAATGTGCAGCAAGGTGAAAGCAGGAGAGGGAGACTGGGTAAATTTATAACTGTTTTGGTTGGCACTCCAGTGTGACCTCCCCGTGAATCAGTGTTTCTCTGCCCGCTCTTCAGTTTTTGGTTGTTGTTTTCAATGCGGAAGTTAATACCAAAATAAATTCCAAGTTTCCTCATATGCGCCTCTCTTCCACTTTTTGTGCTTGACACCGTCTAGAACCTGGAAGTCGATGCCTGCAAGCTTCCCCCGTCACAAAGAAAGAACTTGAATTTCAACAGGGAGTTCCATGGCCTGTTATGCCTGTTTGACGTGTAATCCTTGTTGTAATATAAGAAAGGTGGCAGCCAGTCTGCTCCCACAGCGTGACAGGGACTAGACCCACAGGTTTTTAGTTGTAATGCTTGAGGAATGAATACTGGTCGAGGTGCCCCTGCTCTTCTTTTAACAGTGACACAGGATCTTTCATATCTAACCAAGCGGGCAGGTGGGGCCTGGTTTAAGGCCTCAATTGAAAGGCAGCACCTCCAACAGCGCGGCACCCCCTCAGGTTTCCATGGTGGCACAGCGGTTGGCTCTGCTGCCCCACAGCGCTGGGGACCCGAGTTCAATTCCCAGCTTGGGTCACTGTCTATGTGGAGTCTGCACATTTTCCTCGTGTCTGCGTGGGTTTCCTCCGGGTGCTCCGGTTTCCTCCCACAGTCCAAAGATGTGCGGGTTAGGTTGATTAGCCACGCTAAATTGACCCTAGTTTTGGGGGGATAAGCAGGGTAAATATATGGGGTTACGGGGGATAGGATGGGATTGTGTCGGTGCAGGCTCAATGGGCCGAATGGCCTCCTTCTGTACTATAGGAATTCTATTCTATGATTTGACACTGAAAAAAGGAGCTAATTTTGCTTTTGGAATCATACAATCATAGAATGAGGCATTCGGAACAGGCCATTCAGCCCACGGTGTCTGTGCTGACCCTTTGAAAGAGTTATTCAGTTAACCCCATTCACTTGTTTCTCCCTGTAGCCCTGCAAAAATGTTACCCTTTAAATAATGATCCAATTCCATTTTGAGAATAATGTTGAATCTGCTTCCACCACTCTGTCAAGCAGTCTATTTGATGTTCGATCGATCAAAGCTGAATGGCGGAAATGACCATTTAAAGTTATTATATTCCAACGAGGACTCGTTGCAGGCAGGAAAGTTTCTGATGTTGGCATTAATATTCCACTTTTCTGACTTTTTGGTGGCCAGGCAGTTGGCAAAGCTTGGGCGGCATGGTGGCACAACGGTTAGCACTGCTGCCTCGCAGCGTCAGAGACCCGGGTTCAATTCTGACCTCGGGTGACCATCTGTGTGGAGTTTGCACATTCTCCCCGTGTCTGCGTGGGTTTCCTCCGGGTGCTCCGGTTTCCTCCCACGCTTCAAAGATGTGCAGGTTTGGTGGGTTGGCCATGCTAAATTTCCTCTTAGTGTCCAAAAATGTGCAGGTTAGGGGGATTAGCAGGGTAAATATGGGTGTTACGGGGATAGGGCCTGAGTAAGATGCTCTGACGGAGAGTCAGTGCAGATGCAATGGGCCGAATGGCCTCTTTTGCACAGTAGGGATCCTGTGATTCTAGTTTATGCTTGGTTGTCTTGAAATTGGAAAGTCAGTGCCCAATAACTGGGCAGGTCTCATTCAATTGTAACTGAATTAAGATTGTGAATGGTGAAGGAGATAAGAGTATCACAGACTCTGCGACCTTTGATCAGGTCTCTCCTCCCCCCCCAACCCCTCCTGTCACCTGACTGCTGACAGCACATTCGGCTGTTCTATCTCCGGGGCAGTTCACCAGAGAAGGGAATTGAATTGGTAGCTGGCTGTTTGTCTCCATTTCCAATGCTCTCCAGTCACGCTCCTACTCGTGGATGCAGAACTGAAGAAGCACATTCTGCTGCCCACCTCAACCCATCCCGGTCAACCTACTGCACTCACAAGCGACCTGTGGCCCAGGTGTGTTCACCCCTGCTTTGCTTGTCGATCCACGTTCACTTCAGCGTCCAGTGCTAACATCTTGTTTTGGAAGGAAGGGAAGGACAATTTCGCTTTGAGGGCTTGGAGATGGTGAGCATACCTCACTCAAAATGTTCCTTCTGTTTTCACTCCCGTTGTCTCTCCACACCAGGCGAGAATATGGCCAGGGTGGGGTGGAAAGGTAGGGTGCGATGGTCGTTATATCTGGGGAGAGGGGGAAGGGAGGGAGCAGGGGGACTCCACCAATTGTAATGATGATGCATTGGATGATGAAACAGCTGCCTGGGAAACAGAGGCGTTGCCCTGAATGGGGAGACGGACATTTTCCCGGATAATGGAGAAGTCCCAAGTTTCCTTGTGTGGCCCTGGAGGAGTTGGCTGAGTATATAACACACTCTCACCTTGGAGTCAGTAGGTTGTGGGTTCAGGTCTCACTTCAGAAAGTTGCGCACGGCGTAATCCAGGCTGAGGGGATGCTGCGCTCTCAAAGGTGCCACCTTTTGGATGACTTTTTTTTAAGTGGGATCTGTCTGCCCCCCCCCTCAGATGAATGTAAACAATCCCATGACAGTATTTCAAAGGGAAAAGGGGAATTTGACCCAATGTTTACCCCTTAGGCAACATTACTAAAAAACTGATCGTTGATCATGGCACAGTGGTCAGCACTGCTGCCTCACAGCACCAGAGACCCGGGTTCGATTCCCGGCTTGGCTCACCATCTGTGTGGAATTTTTGTGTTCTCCCCGTGTCAGTGTGGGTTTCCTCCCACAGTTTGAAAGACGTGCTGGTTAGGTGCATTGACCCGAACAGGTGTCAGAGTGTGGTGACAGGGGAATTTCACAATAACTTCACTGTGGTGTTAATGTAAGCCTTAATTGTGACTAATAAATAAGCTTTACTTTTACTGTTTGCGGAATCTTGCTGTGCACTCTGTTCTGTCATTTATTGGGTTGGAAAGGGCTTTGGGCCATGCTATGATTGTGAAAGGCATGATGTGGATGAAAAGTTGTCCTTTATTAACTTGCAAAAATACTAATTAAAGTATGCCAAAGAATAGTGTCTCTGATCATGATGTATTATACCTCTTGGTCACCCTTGAACCCCCTGCAATCTTTGACACGGTTGCTGCATACCCTTCCTCCACTGACAATCCCCTCACTGTTGCTTGGCTACATGATCACCTGACTCAAGCCAGATCCAAAAATGGCTTCTCTTCTCACCTGTTGTTGGCCTTCATAGTGGGAGGAGTTTAGGGATAGGAATGTTTTGCTGCCATTTTGGGTGAGAGGTGACCTGAGAAGTGTATAAGATGTTGAGAGG
This sequence comes from Carcharhinus amblyrhynchos, assembly GCF_965287045.1. NCBI lineage: Eukaryota > Metazoa > Chordata > Chondrichthyes > Carcharhiniformes > Carcharhinidae > Carcharhinus > Carcharhinus amblyrhynchos. The sequence continues at coordinate 168,029,468 of NC_137324.1, forward strand.
TACAGATCGGATGGATTCTCAGAGGCTTTTTCCAGGGTCTGGAATGGTTGCTACGAGAAGACACAGGCTTAAGGTGCTGGGGAGTAGGTACAGAGGAGATGTCAGGGGTAAGTTTTTTTCACTCAGAGGGTGGTGGCTGAGTGGAATCGGCTGCCGTCGGTGGTGGAGGAGGCAAATTCGATAGGGTCTTTCAAGAGACTTCTGGATGAGTACGTGGAACTTAATAGAATTGAGGGTTATAGGTAAGCCTAGTAGGTATGGATATCATCGCAACTTGTGGGCCGAAGGGCCTGTTTGTGCTGTAGTTTTTCTATGTTCTGTGTTCTTAATTGTATAGGGTGAGTCCACACCTGGAGTACTGAGTGCAGTTTTGACGTCCTTGTCTGAGGAACGATGTCCTGGCTATAGATGGAGTGCCGCAAAGTTTTATCAAGCTGGTTCCTGGGATGGCAGGCCTGTCGTGTGAGGAGAGAGTAAATCGGTTAGGATTATATTCGCTGGAGTTTAGAAGAGTCAGAGAAACGTGTAAAATTCTAACGGGTAGATTCAGAAAGAATCTTCTTGATGGTGGGGGTGTCCAGAACTCAGGGTCATAGTTAAAAGCTAAGGGAAAACCTTTTAGGACTGAGGTGAGGAGAAATTTCTTCACCCAGAGAATGGTGAAACTGTGGAACGTGCTACCAGAGAAAATAGTTGAGACCAAAATGGTGTGATTTCAAGAAGGAAATTAGCTATAGCCCTTGAGGCTAAAGGGATCAAGGGATACGGGGGGAAAGGTGGGATCAGGATACTGAATCTGATGATCAGCCATGATCGTAGTGAATGGTGGAGCAGGTTCGAAGGGCCGAATGGCCTACTCCTGCTTCTATTTCCTACATATGCTACTTTGTAAAGAGTTACCTAATTCCTTCTTGAATGCCTCAACTGAATCTCCACCAGACCCTTACCACTTGCTGTGTGAAAATGTTCTTTCGTGATCTCATTGGTTACTAGTTGTGTATAAGTGGGCTGCACAGTAATGTTAAAAGCAGAACCACAGGGATGATACTTGAACTGAGCGGAGGGGGAAATGTTCAGCGAACTAGGGCTCTTTTCTCTAGAAGACTGAAGGCAGCAATTGTTGATGAAAAGGTTTGATAGGTTAGGTGTCAAAAAAAAAGTTTCCACTTGTGGGGAACTCCAAAATCAGAGTTAATGGGTATAAGATAGTCACTAATGAGTTCAGGAGAAACTCCTTGTTGCAGAGAGTTCTTTTAGTGATTAAACAATTTTTTTTTAATTCATTCATGGGACACGGATGTCATTGGCTGGCCAGCATTTATTGCCCTTACAGGGTAGTTGAGAGTCAACCACATTGCTGTGGCTCTGGAGTCACATGTAGGCCAGACCGGATAAGGACAGCAGATTTCCTTCCCTAAAAGACATTAGTGAATCAGATGGGTTTTTCCAACAATGGTTTCATGGTCATCAGTAGATTCTTAATTCCAGGTATTTTTATTGAATTCAAATTCCATCATCTGCCGTGGTGGGATTTGAACCCAGGTCCCCAGAACATTAGCTGAGTTTCTGGATTAATAATCCAACGATAGTATCACCATGCCATTGCCTCCCTGCTTGATGTGATATAAAAGCTGCTTGGCTGACTCCAAGTCACGCAGGGAGACGTAAATGTAGTTGTGGAGAACACTGGGTTACAAGGTTGTAAAATGGATAGTATTGCAGTAGATAAGGAGGATGTGCTAGATATTCTTGAGGGTTTGAAAATAGATAGGTCCCCTGGGCCGGATGGGATTTACCCTAGGATTCTCTGGGAGGCAAGAGAGGTGATTGCAGAGCCTCTGGCTCTGATCTTCAGGTCGTTGTTGGTCACAGGTATAGTACCGGAAGACTGGAGGATAGCGAATGTTGTCCCATTGTTTAAGAAGGGGAATAGAGACTTCCCCGGGAATTATAGACCGGTGAGTCTTTCTTCTGTTGTGGGCAAAGTATTAGAAAAAATTATTAGGGATAGGATTTATAGTTATTTAGAGAGTAATGAATTGATTGGAGATAGTCAGCGCGGTTTTGTGAAGGGTAGGTCGTGCCTTACTAACCTTATTGAGTTTTTTGAAGAAGTGACCAAAGAGGTGGATGGGGGTAAGGCAGTTGACGTGGTATATATGGACTTTAGTAAGGTGTTTGATAAGGTTCACCATGGAAGGCTTCTGCAGAAAATGCAGATGTATGGGATTGAGGGTGATTTAGTTAATTGGATCAGGAATTGGCTAGCTGATAGAAGACAGAGGGTGGTGGTTGATGGAAAGTATTCGTCATGGAGTTCGGTTACAAGTGGTGTGCCTCAGGGATCTGTTTTGGGGCCACTGATCTTTGTAATTTTTATAAATGATCTGGATGAGGGTATAGAAGGATGGATTAGTAAATTTGCTGATGACACCAAAGTCGGAGGAGTGGTAGGTAGTGAAGAGGGGTATCATAGTTTACAGAGAGACTTGGACAAGTTGCAGAGCTGGGCCGAGAGGTGGCAGATGGAGTTTAATGCGGAAAAGTGTGAGGTAATTCACTTTGGTAGGAATAACAGATGTGTAGAGTATAGGGCTAACGGTAGGACTCTGAATAGTGTTGATGAACAGAGGGATCTAGGTGTATATATGCATAGATCCCTGAAAGTTGGAAATCAAGTCGATAAGGTTGTTAGGAAGGCATATGGTGTCTTGGCGTTTATTGGTAGGGGGATTGAATTTAGGAGCGGCAACATCATGTTGCAACTGTACAAAACTCTGGTGCGGCTGCACTTGGAGTATTGTGTACAGTTCTGGTCCCCACATTATAGGAAGGATGTGGAGGCATTGGAGAGGGTGCAGAGGAGGTTTACCAGGCTGTTGCCTGGTATGGAGGGAAGGTCCTATGAGGAGAGACTGAGGGATTTAAGGTTGTTTTCGTTAGAAGGCGGCTAAAAGGAGACCTTATTGAAACATACAAGATGCTTAGAAGTTTAGATAGGGTGGACAGTGATAGCCTTTTTCCTCGGATGGAGAAAGCTAGTACGAGGGGACATAGCTTTAAATTCAGGGGTGGTAGTTATAGGATGGATGTCAGAGGTAGGTTCTTTACCCAGAGGGTGGTGGGGGAATGGAATGCCCTGCCTGCTGCAGTTGTAGATGCGCCTAGTTTGGGGGCATTTAAGAAGTCCGTGGATAGGTTTATGGATGGAAAGGGATTGGTTTAGGTTAGAGGGTCATTGCTTTTTTTCTTAATTGGTCGGTGCAACATCGTGGGCCGAAGGGCCTGTTCTGCGCTGTTATGTTCTATGTTCTGTGTATAAAATGACTTTCCTTTCCATTTTGTTCCCCTGCAGGTTGCTTCCAGTGTCCCGGAGAAGAACGGTGCATGAACACGATCTCATTCTCAAAGCAGGCACTCAAAGAGGAGGCTGAAGAGGTGCAGCAGATCCACTGGGATAACCTGCTGCCTGAGGGGGAAGCTGTGGACTGGAAGCCGGGCCAGTTCGAAAGGTCACGGGACATTGGGTACAAGCGGCACACGGCCAGGCTTGAATCCCCACCAGGATGCTCTGGCTCTCGCATCACCGTTGGGTCCATGGTGCCAGATCCCTATGGCAGATGCACAGTGACTGACATAGACGAGGACAGTTCGTATGCCTCCAGTGACACCACCCCGCCCGACCAGCCTGAGGAGCTAACCAATGTGCCGGAGTTTGGGGAGGTACTTGTGAGCACCGCGCCGGTAATGACAGCATCCGTGTTCTCAGTCGAACAGGGTCAGCGCGCTGAGCTGCTTCACTGGGACAAAGGGGTGGCTGCTTCAGGCGAGAACGAACTCTTACAGGGGGGGTCAGACGAGAGGGTGCAGCAGGAACTTGCTGCCGGCGACAAGGAAATGCTGCAGAGTCCAGCGATGAGGCGCAAAGACATTGGGCTTGTCGTGCTGGAGGAGGGAGGCGCCCAGGCTCCTGGTCAGCTGTCGGAGAGGCACGATGGGGCAGCGGCAGAACAGAACAAAGACAAACAGCCGGCAAAGGACAGTGAGAAATCGCCAGCTCCGGTGACGGGACGTGGGGCGGTGACGGAGCCAAGTCCAAAGCTGGATCCGTCCAGCGAGAAGGAAAAGGAACGAGACGGACGATGGATAAACAGTGAATCCAATGGAGCTTCAAAGGATAGTGAGAAACGGATGTCTTTAAGTACGGCTCAATCCGAGATCAGGAGTGACGAGGATGACGACGTCTTTGTGAGTGCAAGAGAAAGCGAAGAAAGTGTAACGAGCAAAACCTCCCTCGGAACCCAGTCAGCAAAGTAATTCTATTGCCATTCGTTGTTACTAATCTATTGGATTGTGATGTGTGGCTACGGCAGACTGCAGTGAATTAAAGGAACTTAACTGCATGTGATAGAAACTACAGATCCAAAACCCGTCTCAGTTTTCCTGACTTTAGGAACATTAATTTCACAACCAGCTTAAGGTCAGCTCCTTGTTTCAGATGTTTTAATATCAGCCAATAGTCTGACCTCAACGGGAGCACACTAAGAGCCATTACGGCACGGTGGCACAGTGGTTAGCACTGCTGCCTCACAGCACCAGGGGCCCGGGTTTGATTCCCGTCTTGGGTCACTGTCTGTGGGGAATTTGCATATTCTCCCCGTGTCTGCATGGGTTTCCTCCTGGTGCTCTGATTTCCTCCCGCAGTCCACAGATGTGCGGGTTGGGTGGATTGGCCATGCTAAATTGCCCCTTAGTGTCGAGGGGATTAACTAGGGTAAATGCATGGGATTATGGAGATAGGGACTGGGTGGGATTGTGATCGGTGTAGACTTAATGGCCTCCTTCTGCACTGTAGGGTTCTATGAATTAGGCTATTTGGCCTGTCGAGTCTGTGCTGGCTCTCTGTAGAGCACTCTACCCAATCCCATTCCCTCAGGCTATCTCTGGAACCTGTTGTCCTCAAACATCCATCAACTGTCCATTTGAAGTCATAAATCATCACCAACTCCTCCATCCTTTGTAGACAGTGATTAACAACAGAATTAATCTCTTTTACACATGATGTTGATTGAAGGACTTATTGCATTTTAAATTTTACAAGGAAAAGTGCACAGAAAAAAATTCTTAAAATCCAACGATAGTCCAAGAGAAACAATGAGGTTAATCACTGGGAACTACTTGCCCAAGCTGGGCGTCTGTAGTCTGATTTTCCGCAGTACTCTTTATTACAAAACGTTTTGCCCACAATGTTTCTGAAAGTGCTAATTTATAATGGCACTGAGAAAGCAAGAGGGCAGCCAATAGGCTAACTCCTGAAAAAACAAGGATTGGAAATAATCGCAAGGAGGACTGAGGGGAATGAAGAAAAAGGGAGTGAATTCAATATCAAATTGAATTTAACAGGGGTGGCACAATGGTTAGCACTGCTGCCTTACAGTGCCAGGGACCCAAGTTCAATTCCCAGCTCGGGTCACTGTCTGTGCGGAGTTTGCACATTCTCTCCATGTCTGTGTGGCTTTCCTCCGGGTGCTCCAGTTTCCTTCCATAATCCAAAGATATATGGGTTCATTGGATTGGCCATGCTAAATTGCCCCTTAGTGTCAATGGGACTAGTCTAGGGTAAATGTGTAGGGTTATGGGGACAGGGCCTGGATGGGATTGTGATCGGTGCAGACTCGATGGGTCGAATGGCCTCCTTCTGAATTGTATGATTCAAATCCGGCATGTGAAGAAAAATAAACAACAAGGAACAATTAGATTGAGAGAGGAAAAATAATGAGTTGGGGACGGGACGGGACAGGGGTGGGGGGTTGTTCAGCCTGGCGGTGGGGGTCAGGGCCATTGGCTGACAAACCTGAAGAGCGCGTAAGATGCGGATTGGCCCAGTGTTCAGTGTTGTTAAAAAGCAGCCAATGAAGACCAATATTTAAAAAAAACACCCCACCTCTTTAGGAAAATCTCCCATCCAGAGGAAAATCAGCAGCGCCCAATGCTGAACACCTTCACAGGGTTTTGACTAGCAGCAACATTGTCCTTTTGTGAAATAATATCCTCTTGGCACGGAGAGTAAATGAAGATTTCGGGACTGTGGGGATAGGACAAGGGAATGAGGGATGGGCCAAATGGTCTTCTGCCCAATATTGTGATAGGATTTCATATGCGAAAAACTGGCCAAGTCAATATTGGTCGCCCCTTGTTGCCCTGAGGGCATTATGAAACAACCACATGGTGAGAGACTAAAGAGACATGTGGGCCAGGTCAGGGTGGCAGATTTGCTGAAGAAAGCTCATGGAGAAACTGTGTTTTTACAACAATCAGAAGCTATCATGATCATTTCCTCATGTTGTTCCTGTTCCCAATTCAGTCTCCAAGCAAAATCATTGGATGTAAGTGAGATTTCTCCTGATGTTACATGGGTGAGAGGAGAATCCTTGGGGAAATCTACAGCCCCATCAATCCCACAAAGGTTCACAAGGCTGATTCCTGCGATGAAGGATTTGTCTTGTGGGAAAAGAGAGAGCAAGGTTGGGCCTATGCCCCTTGGGACTGAGAAAAACGAGAGGTCATCTTGAAGCATGTAAGATTCCAGTGGGGCTTGGCAGGATAAATGCTGAGAGGATGTTTCTCCTTGAGGGGGAGCTTTGAACTGGGGGACACGGATTCAAAATAAGGAGTCTTCCATTTGAGGTGGAGACAAGGTGGAATTTCTTCCCCGAGCTGTCTGAAATTCTCTCCCCCAGAAAGCCAGGGAAGCTGGGTCAATAAATATATTCAAGTCTGCGTTAGATTTGATCTACAAGCAAGTCCAGGATTATGGGGGGCAGTGGAGTTAGGACTACAATCAGATCAGTCACGGTATTATTGAATGACTCAACAGGCTTGATGGACTTAATGGCCTTCTTGTGCTACAAAATACGTTAAATAGCAGTTACAAAACAGAAAATGCTGGAAAATCTCAGCAGGCCTGACAGCATCTATGGGGAGAGAGTAGAGCCAACGTTTTGAGTTTAGATGACTCTTTGTCAGAGCTGACCCTTTAGCTCTGACCAAGGGTCATCCAGACTCGAAATGTTGGCTCTATTCTCTCTCCATCATGCTGTCAGACCTGCTGAGATTTCCCAGCATTGTTCCAGAGTCCAGCATCCGCAGTGTTCTGCTTTGAAAAAACAATTAACATTGTTAATTGTTAAATAAGTTTGAAAGCAGAGGGGTGAATGTATAAAACCAGAAAATCAGCTGATCTTTATTGAGACAGACTTCCGTCACCTCTGCCCTCCCTCATCCGAGACCGTTCCAGTTTTCTCGCAAAAAGCAACGGAAGAGTCCATAAGCTCTGCTGTTTGGATTGCTTCCTGTTTCGATATTCAGCGCCTGTTTTGCTAATTTTAGTGACAGTGTACATGGAAGCATAAAGTAGAGAGTCGCTGTTTGATCATTTGGTCTACCAGCATGGAAGAGAACATGCCTGGAAATGGACAAGTTGTGTTTACGATTCTAGAGAAATTACGTTCTACATCTTATTGGATCAGATTCTAAGCAGCTCAGTGCTTTCAATTCCAGGTAATAACCAGATAATGTTTTAAATGTTTAAAGTTTAAGTTTGTTTATTGATGTCACAAGTAGGCTTACATTAACACTGCAATGAAGTTACTGTGAAAATCCTCTAGCCGCCACACTCTAGCACCTGGTTGGGCACACTGAGGGAGAATTTAGCATGACCTATGCACCTAACCAGTACATCTTTTGGATTGTGGGAGGAAATGGGAGCACCTGGAGGAAACCCACGCAGACATGGGGAGAACGTGCAGACTCCACACAGACCTAAATGAGGAATCGAACTTGTGTCCCTGGCATTATGAGGCAGGAATGCTAACCACTGTGTCACTGTGCTGCCTTATTGAGAGATTGTTGTTTAAGAGATAATTTCTTGTCTGGACACTTTTTCTAAATAGTACCTTGGGATCTTATATGCCCAAACACAGGGGTCGATGGGACATTGGTTTAATTCCTCATTGCAAAGGTGGCTAATCTGACAAGATGATAAGGAAGCATAGTGGGTATGTTATTGGACTGGTGATCTGGATTAATGATCCAAAGATGTGAGTTCAAATCTCACCATGGCAGCTGATGAATTTAAGTTTAATTGAATGAAAACCAGGAATATAAAGCTGTAATGGTGATTAGCACTGCTGCCTCTCAGTACCAGGGACCCATGTTCAATTCCAGCCTTGGGTGATCTGTCTGTGTGCAGTCTGTACATTCTCCCCATGTCTGCGTGGGTTTCCTCCGGGTTCCTCCCATAGACCCAAGATGTGTAGGTTAGGTGGATTGGCCATGCTAACTTGCCCCTTATGTCTAAAGATGTGTAGGTTCGGTGAATTGGCCATGCTCAATGAATAGGGTGTTAGGGAAAGGACAGATAGGTGGGCCTGGGTAAGATGCCCTATTGGAGGGTTGGTACAGACCCAATGGGCCAAATGGCCTCCTTCTGCACTGTGGTGACATCATGGTTCAAAAACCCATCTGGTTCTCGAGGGAAGGAAATCTGGCCTACTTGGTCTGGCCTGAAGGTGACTCTAGATCCACAACAATGCAGTTGACTCATAACGACCCTCTGAAGTGGCCTCTCAGACCATTCAGTTGCATTCAAAAGTTGAATCACCTCTACCTTCACAAGGGTAGCCAGCAGTGGGCAATATGTGACAACAATGCTCGCATCCTGTGAATGATTTTTTATAAATGCACCAGACTCTCAGTGCTTCACTGGATTGTCAACCTGGATTAGATGCCTAAGGTTGTGGAGTGGAATTTGAAACTATGACTACTTTGATTCTGAGACTACCCACTGTCCCAAGGGTGACGCTTACATTTTGGAAATGCTGTAAGTTTATCAGCAGAGAAGAGAAAAGGGGACAGGTTGACAAATGAGATCCTGACTTTTATTGGCATTAGGATGTCCAACCAAAATATTAATCTTTTTGGAGCTGAAATTCCTGTTCATACTGGGGACAGCAGGGATGGATTATTACTTGAAGAATTGAAATTGGGAGCAGGCTGTCCTGGGAGTATCACAGGTATGGAGTGGGCCATCACTCAGCGTGTCAGGAGGAGGTCCTGCTGTACGCAGGGAACTCTGCTCCTTCACGCCCTAAAGAGGCCTTAGCAGAGCTCATGGCAGCTGAGACCTGAGTACCACCAAAGGCTCAAGAACTTGCTGTAGAAATAATGAATGCAAGAGGGGTTTGTTTACCTCACTGAAGCATTATTAAGCTTTTCTTTTGATGCATTAATCCTTCCTGTTCTGAGAGAAGAACATTGTTGACTAGGGTAATGACCATGATTTACAGGTAGACTGAGTGCTGGGCACAGGGCTCCACCTCCAATGCAATGGGACCCAAGGATTTGGCTTTTTTATACTCGTTGTTGTGAGACCGCTGGCATTCTTCCCTCTTTGTTCTTTCATTCAGTGTGTGCTATCGACAAGATGCACTGCAGCAATTCACCAAAGATCCTTAGCCACACTTTCCAAAGCCACCACCACTTCCATCTAGAAGGACAAAGGCAGCAGATACATGGGAACACCATCACCTGCAGGTTCCCCTTCAAGCCACTCACCATCCTGACTTGGAAATATATCATCATTCCGCCACAGTCGCTGGATCAAAATCCTGGAATTCCCTCCCTAATGGCACTATGGCTCAACCCACAGCACATGGACCACAGTGATTCAAGAAGGCAGCTCACCATCACCTTCTCAAGGGCAAATAGGAAGGGGCAATAAATGCTGGACAGCCAGCCCATGTCCCACGAATGAATGCAAAAAACAAATCAATATTGGTGTTCACCTCCCTTAGAGGATCCGCTAGATCCATTATCTGTGCCACATTCATGATTGACATCTTGTTTGACATAGTATGTGGCTTGGAACAGCAATTAAGAACAATCTGGCACAAGTTGCCTTTCTAATGGGAGAAGGAAGGGATTGAGGTGAGGAAGGCCCTGAGAAGACTATTAGGTGGATTATGGTCTATTCAAAAGCTGGAGCTTGTTGAATCTTGTTGCTAAAATTCAAAGATTTATGAACTAGCCTGAAGCATGGGGTGGGACAGGGAGAAGACTCACATTTATTTGAACATTACTCTGCCCTGTCTTTCTTAACCTCGAGGTGGAGTTGCCGACGTTGGACTTAGGTGGGCACAGTAAGAAGTCTCACATCACCAGGTTAAAGTCCAACAGGTTTATTTGGAATCATGAGCTTTTGGAACGCTGCTCCTTCATCAGGTCACTTCCTTAACCTCATCAGCCTAGCAGGGCAGATGCCACAGTCAGCCAAGTGTTCCAGAGATAATGTGGGGGTGGAGGGGCGAGGTTGGGGGGGTGAGGGAGGGAGGGAGTTAGAAAATAATCTCCCGAATAGCCAGGGCTCCCATTCCCCAAAGCTGCCCTATTGGCACTTGTATAGAACACAAATCTATTGGATTTTGGACAATCTGACCATTTAACTTGACGAAAAAGCAAATGCTCTTGTTATTCAAACTGATGGGTGAAAGAATGCTACATGGACCACCATTGCCACAGTAACCAATCGCCATTAAGACAAGGTTTCTTCAGGAAAAATAAAGGCACAAATCCAAAAGCATGATCTTTCCATGTTTAGAAAAATCAGGTGAGGCCAGAGCTCCAAAAAGTGAAAGCTAAGGATGTCTGCCCTGTCTTCACCACATACGTAGCGTAAATAGATGTTGACGGTCATTTCACATATTCTCAGATATTTAACTTAAATAGAAGAAGGAGTGGCCCAGTACTTCGTGTCGGTGTGTGTACTTGATCCTGGACCGGTAGACGGGCGCCGCAACAGCTCGGTGACTAGCACTGCTAGCTGTGCAGATACATGGATTTGGGCCTGTGTCTGTGGGAGTTTGCGCATTCTCCCTGGGATTGCGTGGGTTTCCTCCGGGCGCTCCGGTTTCCTCCCACACCCCAAAGATGTGCTCTTAGGCTGATTGCTATACCAAATTGACACTATTCTCCCCTGAATCTGGCTAAGTTAGGGGTTCCACTCACATACACGCAGGGCAGGGTAGGTGTAGGAGGATGCGGCGGCGCGGGCTCGTTGGGCCGAAGGGCCTGTTTCCCATGCTGGGTTGTTCTTTGTTCTTTATATGGATGCCTCGTTGCTAATGAAACACTTGCACAGTGGCACAGTGGTTAGCACTGCTGCCTCATAATACCAGGGACCTGGGTTCAATTCCAGCCTTGGGTGACTGTGTGCAGAGTCTGCACATTCTCCCCGTGTCTGCATGGGTTTCCTCCAGATGGTCCAGTTTCCTCCCAAAGAGTCCTAAAGACATGCTGGTAGGTGCATTTGTCCATGTTAGATGTACTCGAACAGGTGCTGGAGTGTGGCGGCCAGGGGATTTTCACTGTAACTTCATTGGTTATTTGTTATTAGTGTCACAAGTGGGCTTACGTCAACACTGCAATGAAGTTACTGTGAAAACCTCCTAGTTGCCACACTCTGGTGGTGTTAATGTAAGCCTACTTGTGACACTAAGAAACAAAGTGAAGTGTAATTCCTGCCCTTATTGGCAAACATGGTGTGATCTTTGTACTTACAACAAGATCCCACTGACATAAAAGTCTAGTCAGCTTATTGGCTGAGTGATGGATATTGGGTCGGGGGAGCTTCCTTCTCATTCTGTAAATAATTCCATGGCATCTATCTGACCACCTTGTTGTTCATACTGCATAACAGTGTGCTGAGATTTTAGGCAGTTTATTTTTCATCTTCCAAAGCAATCCCGTCTTTTATATTCCACTCCATCCTCCACCTGCCCCATCCTTTCCAGTGGTTGAGTCCAATATCAATCATATCACCTTCATGTAAACACCCGTCTTCACTTGAACTTTGCAAAGTACTGGATAATTGTAACCAGCTGCTGTCAAAGGAGATGCTTTCTGGTGTTTCTCAATCTTATTTAAGCCCTGAATTATATGTTGTGTTGCACGCCGGAGAGATTATGCTTAGCATTCACCCTCACGTGACACCGTAATGATTGTAAGAAGTCTCACAACATCAGGTTAAAGTCCAACAGGTTTATTTGGTAGCAAAGGGGCTTTTGCTACCAAATAAACCTATTGGACTTTGACCTGGTGTTGTGAGACTTCTTACTGTGTTTACCCCAGTCCAACGCTGGCATCTCCACATCATGACCATAATGATTGCCATTGATGACAGTGTGTTTGTAGTTGGACTCTAGCAACCCACATTGAGTTCATGTTGTCTTTGTTGGTGACTTCATTACGCCACATTCCTACAAATGTATCCATTTCTGTGTTGCATCCAACCAGACACGTTTTATTATAAAGAAGATTCAAGTGGAGACGAAGGAAGCAAAAGTTAAGAGGTTTGATAGCTTATAAAACTGCTCACAATTTCTGATATTATTAAGGTATGCAAGAAGTGTGCAAAAAAAAAAATTTCTGACTTGAAAGATTGGTACATCGCTGAAGTCCTCATCAAATACCAATTGGTTTTAGGAACTTGTCCAATTTAGTTGACTCAAATTCCACAGTGATTTATTTATATTGACCCCAGAGAAACAAACTTTTCTGTTTACAGAATAAGTGAAACTTATCTTGGTCCAAAAAAGATAAAAGCTTTCATGGTTTCTGTTGATCCCCTGACATGTGCCGAGTATCTCGGATTTCTTCATCATTGCTTTAGGCGGATGGTTGAAATGGAAAAAAAAGAACTTTTGACATGTTAAAAGTTGTTGTAAATATGGTACGTCAGTAAACACCCGAGATGGGTTATGGCATGTGCAGTACTGTGCCCAAGCATGAGGAATAGAATCTAGTGAATAAAATTAAACATGCCAAATTCAAAACCTAAACAGCGGGATGGAATTACTTCCAGAGCTCCCTAACAAAAGGGTTATCGTAACTTTGTACAACATCTTTCCTTCAGTTTTTTTTTGCCTCTACCAGGAAAGGGCGGCACAGTGCTTAGCACTGCTGCCTCACAGTGCCAGGCGCCCGGGTTCATTTCCAGCCTTGGGTCCATGTTTGTGTGGAGTTTGCACATTCTCCCTGTGTCTGTGTGGGTTTCCTCCCATACGCCAAAGATGTGTAGGTTAGTTGGATTAGCCGTGGGGATCGGGTGGGGGAAAAGAGTCTGGATAAGGAATTCTGTCAGAGAGACTAGGAGTAGACACGATGGCCAAAGGCTTCTTTCTTCACTGTAGGGATTCTATGGTTAAATTACGTAGCTAAAGGATAATGGTGGTGGTGCTTAAGTCATAATGCTACAATCGCAAGTGCGGGCAAAGCTGCTGGACCAACTTTTCCTGCCCTTGAATTTTGTATGTTTGCAACCTGGTAAATAGATAATTGGCTTATTGAAGAAAACACTGTGGCAACAAATGTCACATTGTGAAGACGATACAATTAAAACAGGAATCATACTTCGTAACATAATTGTAGACAAAGGGTGGGATTCTTCCAGAAAAAATTCTAAGTGTTGAATTTGTGTAAAAACTGGAGTAAATCCCACTGATTTTTTTTCAGCAGGAGTTTCTAAATGAACCTTCCACACTCAGTGCACTAGTGTGAATCTCGCAAATTCGGCCCATCGTGGGCAGGGCCTATTCCTGCTGGAGAGGCTGGTAGCATAGCGCTGAGTGGGGCCACTGCGCTTGTTGAGATCCGTCAGTGCCGAGATCAGTGCCTGCGCAATAGCCCTGCACTGCCAACCTCCCAATTGCTGGCCAGCTCGATCGCTGACCACCAAGCCCCCCGCGCCCCCCCACCCCCAGACGTTTCCAGGCCAGCCTCAATCTCCCCTTGGCAGTCCCAATCTCCCATTAAGGTGGACGGAAATCCAGTGTTGGAGACTCGCAGAGGCTGTGGCGCCCAATGTGAACAGCCTCTGCTTGAGTCGTGCAGCAGGCTGGGAGAATTGCCCTCAAAGTGTTAAAGTATATAAGGATTGCACAGTCATGAACATTTCAATATACAAATAGTTAAAATCACAAAATCATAGAATCCCTACAATGCAGAAGGAGGACATTCGGCCCATCATGTCATAACTGACCACATCCCACCCAGGCCCTATCTCCATAACCTCACGTATTTACAATAGGTCTCCTTAATTTACACAATAAAAATGAAAGGTTGACTGCACTCTGCGTTTCGTACTAAAGTTTATAGATCATGGTTGAGCTCATTAAACCTGTCTATCTCTGGCTTGAATGAATATATTCAATGGCCCAACCTCCACATCTCTCTGGGGTACAAAACTTGCAAAATTCACAAGAGAAATTGTGCCTTGACGCTGTACTAAATGGGCAATCGCTAAATCTGAAACAATCTCACTGCTTCCAGATTTCCAGGTGAATTTTGACAATGATTTCAAGAGCACCTTGGAAACCGTATTATGATACTTTTTATTGTTGACAACATGAAAGAAGTGTGAGACAGGATTTGTTGAATGGTTGATGCAGACTCAATGCGCCGAATCCTTCTGTGCTGTAGGGGTTCTATTATTCTATATTGAATAATGGAGTTCCAAAAGTAACAGGTACGACTGGGAGAAGGTTAAGAAGTAGGGTCGGCACGGTGGCACAGAGGTTAGCACTGCTGCCCCACAGCGCCAGGGACCTGGGTCCGATTCCTGGCTTGGGTCACTAACTGTGTGGAATTTGCACATTCTCCCCATGTCTGCGTGGGTTTCCTCCCACAGTCCGAAAGACGAGCTGGTTAGGGTTCATTGGCCATGCTGAATCTCCCTGAGGGTACCCGAACAGGCACCGAGTGTGGCGACTAGGGGATTTTCACAGTAACTTCATTGCAATGTTGATGTAAGCCTACTTGTGACCGATAAATAAACTTTAAAGTAAGTTGCAGATGACAGTTTCTGTGGCTACTAAAGAGGAGTAAAATGTGCTGAAATTTTTTGTGTCCTCCTAATTCTGACTCTTTTTATCTCCTCAGCTTAATGATGTTGACAGTGACGAGCAAGCCAGAATTTGAGTGTGCGTGGACTTCACCCAGTGAGGTGACTGATATTTTCAGCTCACAGTTTGAGCATATTATGGAGTGCGAGCAACTGAAGGGCACCTCGTTCAACAGCCTGGACTCGCTGGACATGATCTCCTCCACCGACGAGAGCGAGTGTGGCTTCAGCTTTGAAATGCCCCTCACCCCAATGATTCAGCAGAGGATCAAAGAGAGCAGCCAGCTCCTGGAGATTGGGATTGGGGAGAGCGGCTCTGGCAGTAGGGTATTGCAGCGCCGCACGGACACGAGTAGCGGGCCAGAGGAATCTCTGAGCAGCAGCAGCAGCCCGTCAGACAGCTCGTCCCATAAACTGCACGTTGTTGTAAATGGAGCTCCTCAGCTCTCGGAGTTGTTCCAGGAGGGGCTGAACGAGCCCTCTACCTCAAGGTAAGAATGTTTTCTTCATTCACCCCCAGCATTGAACTGATAAGGAAATAGCCAACATGCCCAATATCACAGATCTATATATGTATATATCTCTCGTATTCAAAAATAGTTAACCCAAGTGTAAAAAACCCCACGACAAAATAAAGCCACAACTGAATGATTTTAAAGCAGCAGTATCTTTGATGAGTTTGCGATTGCTTGTGGGTTGCTAATGGGCTTCAGGCTGTTACTCCAGCTGCAACGTGAATATATGAACATAGACATCCCATGTTTTCGCACTTTTTAAAGCCGGAATTTTATCGCTCCGCCCGTCACGGGAATTGGAGCCGGTTGGGGACAGAATATGGAAAGGTCCATTGACCTGGGAGGGATTTCATGGTTTCGGGACGAGCGAAGCTGTAAAATCCCACCCATCGTGTAAGGTTGCTGCATAGTTTGAGCTCTGCACAATGTGCACTACTCTTCCTATTATAAGTTAAAGTTTATTTATTAGTGCAACAAATAGGCTTACATTAACACTGCAACAAAGTTACCGTGAAGTTGCACTCTGGTGCCTGTTCGGGTACGCTGAGGGAGAATTTAGCTTGGTTAATGCACCCTAACCAGCACGTCTTTCAGACTGTGGGAGAAAACCAGAGCACCCAGGGGAAACCCACGCAGACATGGGGAGAAGACACAGACTCCACGTAGACAGTGACCCAAGCCAGGAATCGAACCCAGGTCCCTGGCGCTGTGAGGCAGCAGTGCTAAACACTGTGCCACCGTGCTCAAAAATCACCGGGCAGGAGTGTTCCCTTCCTGTCGGGGAACACTTCAGCAGTCATGGGCATTCAGCCTTTGATCTTCGGGTAAGCGTTCTCCAACGTGGCCTTCACGACACACAACAACACAGAATTGCTGAGCAGAAACTGATAGCCAAGTCCCGCACATATGAGGACGGCCTCAACCAGGATCTTGGGTTCATGTCATACTATCTGCAGCCCCCACGACTTGCGTAGGTTTGCAAAATCTCACTAACTGTCCTGGCTAGAGACAATTCACGCCCCTTCAACCTGTGCTTAACCCTCTCTCCACTCACATTGTCTGCACCTGTAAAGACTTGATTACCTGTTGAGACTTGCATTCCAACCATTACCTTGTAATTGAGTTTGTGTCTATATATGCCCTGTTTGCAAACTGAACTCTTCACTCGCGTGATGAAGGAGCAGCACTCCGAAAGCTATTGCTACCAAAAAAAACCTGTTGGACTTTAACCTGGTGTTGTGAGACTACTTACTACACCATGCTGCCCAAGTAGATTAGGTAGATCAGTATCTCTTTAAGAATGCTTCTGTTAAACAAATCATAAATGAAGCAAGTTGACTTGGAGCTTAATGACTAATTAATAAGTTTAAAATTTTGACTTTGTTTTGTTTTAATTGTTACTTCCGTGTAAATTAAGAGGCTGACATTTTGCTTCCAATCTGATTGTGGTCCATTTCATTGAACACGCCACAGGGCAGTTCCTATTTTTCCATACTTTCCCTTTCAGATGTGACGTTCGAATTGAGTGAGGTAGTGGATGAACACGCTATGTGCCATTATTATAACTCACAGGTTTCCCATGGTGTTGTGTTCATAAGTTGATTGCTGCACCTTTGTTTGTACAGAACTATTGTACCAGGTAGTGGCAGAATGCATTGCCTTTCTGGTAGGTTAGAGTTGGCCCTGTGGCGCAGTGGATAGAGTTGCTGGCTACGAGCCAGAAGCTCTGGGTTCAAATCCCATCTAGGACTTGGTGGCCTAGGAAGGTGTGTTCATGACATGGCTAGACAGGCCGAGTACCAACCTGGTGCTGGCTCAACGTGGATCAGATTTGTGCCCACAGTACCGAGTTCGATGCCCATTCTGGCTGGGATGCTGGGACCTGCCTCCTTGCCCTTGCAAGGTGGAGGGCCTGGCAATGTGAGTCGGACATGCTTTAGCAGAGAAGTCAAGAAGAAGAATTAAATTATCTCCCTTTAGGTCCACGGAATTAATTGTCAAGTAAAACACGTCCACCATCATTCAGTGTTCATTGTTTGGCTGGTGAATCTTGAAAACTGAATATTGTTGTCAGTTGAAGCTTCTAGCTAAGAATTTTGAACATTTTAAGATTATTTTGCACGTGTGTGAGTGTGACATTTTGACAATTTAACATATTACCGCTGGATTTTCAGTGGCTGATTGCAATTCAGAGATTGTTTCCAGTAAAATAAATTATTCATATATTTTCTTAGCTGTTGGATAAATCGATTAAATAAATCTTTCTGTGCACAGTTGATGTCTTTGAATTAGCTATACACAAAATAAAGCCCAGGAGATCTAATCCCATCCATGGCTCTGTCTGTCCCTCTTAGCCAGACAGCCAGTCTATATCTGTTTGAAAGAACACAAGGCGAGAGGCACCCTTGATTCCATACCGTTCCTCTCCTCAAACCTTCAGCAAAAGTCTGAGCCTTTGTTTCTTTGCAGAAGGAACCTTGCTGAGCATTGAATAGATGAAAGAGCTTGTGTTGCAGAAAGCTTGTATGATTATTTAATTCTGTAGCCATGGCATGTTGTTGAGTATTGTCAGAGGGAGCCTACAAATTACCAGATATTTTATAATGTGGGGATGGTTCAGTGGCATGGTTTGTATTTATCTGCAAGGACACTTGTTGCCTTCATGTGGACTTTATGCAGCTGGCTACTTTCTTCTTCCATTTAAAGTGGCTGAGAAGCATCCAGCCTGAGATCATGCACCAACAGACTCAGAAACAGCTTCTTCCCTGCTGCCGACAGACTTTTGAGTGGCCCTACCTTATATTGTACTGAGCTTCCTCTTCACCCTTTCTGCAGCTGCAACACTGTATTCTGCACCTTCTCCTTTCCTTCTCTTCTGTATACTCTATGAACAGTACGCTTTGTCCGTATAGCACTCAAGAAGCAATACTTTTCACTGTATCCCAATACATGTGACAATTATAAATCAAAGAGTTGAACTCTGGCTGACACATGGGATTGGAGGTGGGGTGGGGGGAATGATTTTGAGAAGCGTCCCTGTCTACTCAAGTTATCAAGGGCCTGGATTTTACATTTGGGGCATGTCCAGTGTCGGTGTGGGCGGGGGTGGATGTGAAACCTGCTCCCGCCCATTATAGCGTTAACATGATATTATGCGGACTAGCCGATTATCCAGTGTGAAACAGCCTCTGTGAAAGGCTGACTGCTGCTGGGAAGGGTGAGCACCAGGGGCAGTGCTTCCAATGCGCCCCCTCAGGCAGACACCTTCTGTGGAGCTGCTGACCTGTAAGAAATAAATATCAGTGGAAAACCTACGCCAACGTAATATGTCTGTGGAGGCAGAAATCCCTTCACCAAAATCCCTTCATTTACAATTCTAACAGCAGTACACAGACTGCTGTCTATAGCACTCTATCTCTGGGGGTGTCAGAGGTACTGATGCTCTCGATTTAAGTATAAGGCAAAGACTTCCTGATTAGCCCATCAATTGATGCTTAATCAGGGAGCTCATACTCCAATAGGCCAACCTCAGTGGCCTGACTGAAGACATTATAGCCACAAGTGTCCAGACAGCATTAATGTACACGGACCTCAGACACATTTGTTCATTTTATTTGAGCCCTGGATTTCCATCCTGCCCTAAATCGAGGTTGCAGCTTTAATGTAAAGGCTTCCTGGCCAATCAGCCCGTCTGTCAACTGGAAAGGCAGACAGATAAAAGCAAATGACTGCGGATGGTGGGATCTGAAACCAGAAGAGAAAACACTGGAAAATCTCAGCAGGTCTGGCAGCATTTGTAAGGAGAGAAAAGACCCAATGTTTCGATGACCCTTTGTCAAAGCTTTGCTTCCTTTTCCCCCGTTTTTTTCAATTTTACCTCTCGTGCATTGATCTCCCCCCTCCCCCCACATCTTCATCTGTCACAGTTCACCCTCTGATTTCAGCTTCTCTGTCATTTGGCCATTCACCCTTTCCATTCTGTCTGTGGACTGCCATTAGCAGCCTTTCTCCTTGTTTTTGTGGCTATGACCCATCTTTCATTCCCTCACTCTGCAGTATAAATATCTCCCACTTTCTCTGCCTTTTAGCTTTGACAAAGGGTCATCTGGACTCAAAACATTAGCTCTTTTCTCTCCGTACAGATGCTGCCAGACCTGCTGACATTTTCCAGCTTTTTCTCTTTGGAAAGGCAGAGGGGTAATGTACACTCTCAGTCAACTGCTGTTCAATTATAGATTCCTGATTGTTGGCGAGCGTGATTTCACATCACGCCCGCCGACCGAAATATCACACAAGGATGCAATAACATTGGCACACATACCTGACTACCTCTGGTGCTTTTTTTTTAAATCTTGCCCGATTGAGCAATGTAAAATCCTGTCCAAGGAGTTAAGGAATGAGCATGGAGTGACTATATCGGGTGACTTGATTGGAGCTGTTGATAGATCAAACACATCAGAAGCTAATGAGAAGGGTTCATCACCGTTTTTTTGACTGAAAGATGAAACATGAGTTATTTTGAAAAGAATTTGTAACCACAAGAGGGAAGTGGCAGGCAATGTGCATAACACCAAATGCATCCTAGCATGCAACTGAGTATCCAACAGCTTAGCATAGCTTGAGAGGTTTGGCTTATGTGGAGAGATTGAGTTAGACTGGGGCTATACTCACCGGAATTCAGAAGAATGAGGGGAGATCTTGTAGAAACATATAAGATAATGAAGGGAATACATTCGATAGAAACAGGGAGGTTGTTTCCACTGGCTGGTGAAACTAGAACTAAGGGGCATGACCTCAAAATAAGGGGGAGCAGACTTAGGACTGAGTTGAGTAGGAACTTCTTCACCTAAAGGGTTGTGCATCTGTGGAATTCTCTACCCAGTGAAGCAGTTGAGGCTACCTCATTGAACGTTTTTAAGGCAAGGATGGATAAATTGTTGAACAATAAAGGAATTAATGATTTTAATGGTGAGCATGTGGCTAAGTCTGTGAAAAGATCAGCCATGGTCTTATTGAATGATGGAGCAGGCTCGAGGGGTCAGATGGCCTACTCCCACTCCTAGTTCTTATGTGTGGTGAGTGAACCCGAATGGAATGCAATATGTTGCAACTGAGACAGCAGATTTCGGGAGGTAAATTGGAGGCTTTTGCCCCAGACAGAGCTGACAGGTTTGGTGATGATGTTGTGTTGTCGTGTCTTTGTCTGAAAACTGCTGGAAATGTGTTTTGTGGATTAGTGAGCAGCCGAGGCTGTGTCTGTGTGAGCAGGGTGAGCTCCGTGTTTAGGCATCTGTCAGCCGTCACTCTCACCTGTGAGTCAGAAGGTTGCAGGTTCAAGCCCCACTCCAGGGCCTGAACCTGAAACTCCAGTTTGACACTCCAGTCCCGTACTGAGGGAATGCTGCAGTGTCGTCACTGAGATTTTATATTGTGGCTTCCACCTGGCCTCTGATTCCATGCACTAACTTGAAGCGGAACAGGGACGTTATCCCGGTATCCTGGCAAATATTTGTCCCTCATTATAAAAAACAAATCATTCGGTCATAACCACATAGCTATTTGTGGGTGTTTGCCGTGTGCAATTGAACTGCCGGGTTTTCTATGCTACAACAGTGACTACACTGCAAAAAGTATTTCATTGGCTGCAAAGCATTTTGAGACATCTGATGGTCTTAAATTGTTATATTAATGCAATTCCTTCCTTCGATCCTGGGAGGCAGTTAAAAGCATGGTCCTTTGGTTGGTTCACCTGACGAAAGGGCAAACCCCGAAAGCTTGTGAGTCTACTATCAAATAAATTGGTTGGACTTAAACCTGGTGTTGTCAGACTTCTTCCTTTAATTGAAGACATAATTTCAGGTAGCATTCTATCAGAAGCTTTTATATCATTCATGAGTAGTGGAGGCTCCTGCCATCAGTTTGAATGAACTTGCATGATCAGGCCATTATACAACCGATTGAAAAAGGAGTAAAGCATTGTGGGCTCCTCCATGAGTTAGTGCAGTTAATTCTTTTGGCAGAACAATTACAGAACTACAAAAGGTCATGAATGTAGCCCAATCCATCATCCAAACCAGCCTCCCATCCATTGACTCTGTCTATACTTCCCACTGCCTGGGCAAAGCAGCCAACATAATTAAGGACCCCATGCATCCCAGACATTGTCTCTTCCATCTTCTTCCTTTGGGGGAAAAAGATATAAAAGTCTGAGATCACATACTAACCGACTCAAGAACAACTTCTTCCCTGCTGCTGTCAGACTTTTGAATGGATTTACTTGGATTAAGTTGATCTTTTTCTACACCCTAGCTATGACTGTAACACTACATTCTGCACTCTCTCATTTCCTTCTCTATGATCGGTATGTTTTGTCTGCATAGCACGCAAGAAACAATACTTTTCACTGTATGTTAATACATGTGACAGTAATAAATCAAATCAAATTAAACCTAATTAAATTAACCAAGGGACAAATCAAAAGGGGCAGTCCCCAAAAAGAAGGGAAGTGCTCAAAATAAAAGACAAAGTAGAAATGAAATTTAAAACATCAGACTGAAATGTGATTAAAAGGGTCGATAGTGCACACCAGTCCAGTCAGCCGTGTGAACACAGGAGCCGTGATGCAGTAAGTCAATCGTTCAGGTGATCCAAAGCAGCACAATGTCTTTGCCGGAAGACTGGTATTGCATAGTGTGAGTGTGTTAGGCTGCAATCAGTTTGTTTTAATTCATTTGTGGGACATGGGCGTCATTGGCAGGCCAGCATTTATTGCCCATCCCTAGTTGCCCTTGTTCAGTGGGCAGTTGAGAATCAACCACATTATTGTGGCTCTGGAGTCACATGGAGGCCAGACAAGGTAAGGATGACAGATTTCCTTCCCTACAGGACATTGGTGAACCAGATGGGTTTTTCCCGACATTCGACAACAGTTTCGTAGTCATCAGTACATTCTCAATTCCAGATATTTTTTTATTGAGTTCAAATTCCATCACCTGCTGTGGTAGGATTCGAAACCAGGTCCCCAGAACGTTAGCAGAGTTTCTGGATTAATAGTGGAGTGTTAGTGCCACTAGGTCATCACCTCCTCAAGGCAAGGCCACCCTTCAGGTTGTTCTGAAGATCCCATTCTATGAAGGTGGTTAGGGCAAGTGTTTAATCACAAGGGTGAGACTGGGGCAGAAAGCAGCTTGGTCTGGGCCCAGTCTTGCATCAAGCACCAGAGATAATGAAATGTGTTAAGGCAGCGCACGGTGGCACAGTGGTTAGAACTGTTGCCTCACAGCGCCAGGGACCCTGGTTCAATTGCTGGCTTGGCTTACTGTCTGTGTGGAGTTTGCACATTCTACCCGTGTCTGCCTGGTTTCCTCCGGGTGCCCCGGTTTCCTCCCACAGTTCGAAAAACGTGCTGGTTAGGTGCATTGACCCGAACAGGTGCTGGAGCGTGGCGACTGGGGGAATTTCACAATAACTTAATTGCAGTGTTAATGTAGGCCTTACTTGTGACTAATAAATAAATGAATTAAGGTATAATAGTGTATGTGGCTTCATAATTCCCCGGTACACAATGTATCGTAGGCATTATCTACAATTCTCATTTTTAAATGAAAAGTTTTCTCTCAGGGTGACAGTGAAAACATTAGGAGACTGAGAAATCTGCCAGGTGATGGTGTTCTGTGTTTCACTATTTTGCATATTTGAGCCACAATGTTTAAAATTTATATTTCCCTTTTTCGCTTCTTCACTCTTTGTTGAGAATGTTTTTGTTCAGATCAGCACCAAACAGGAAGAAATATCAGTAGCCTTTTCAACAAACGAGAAAGGATTTTTTGTTTTAACACCTTGTTGACCAAGGTTGTTGCCAATGACAGAAGCAGGGGTTTAGTAAGGCGATGGCTTGAATTCCTAACCTCACCACGGCAGGATTTCCCCGCAGCAGATGTGGCAAGCCATTGGCCGGTGGCGCACTGCCCTCGAAGCAGCTGTGGGGCTGATGAGACGGTTGCACGTCGCCTTGTGGAATGTGCCTTTGAAAAGAAGGTCTGGAGTGAGATGCAGTGGTACTTGTTGAGGTTCATCCCGAGTAGCTCGGTAACGCAGGACTCTGTGCTCTACGGGCTGTTTCCAGGGACGCACACCGAGACAAATATCAACTGCTGCTGGAGGGTCACCAACTCGGTGAAGGACGCACTTTGGTCCACCCGAAACTTGCTGATCTTCCAGTTGAAAGATCTGTCCTCAACTGAATGTTGCAGACTGGCACATTCCAAGGTCCAGGACTATGTGCTGAGGGACGCGCACAAGCTTGGGGCAACTGCTGCAAAGGCACGATGGGGAAAGGCCTTTCAATCGAGGCAGACCGAGGGCCCGGTAACTACAGAATGCCATCGGCCTGCGTAACTGTGTGCCAACTGAAAAATAACAGCACACAGTAAAATCTGAGGCATGTATATAGTTTTAAGTTTTGAAATGTAATGACTGTAATTTTGTGTAAATAAGATTGTATAGGACTGTAAAAATGACTTTTTCTGCACTGTTTGTAATTTTTAGATATGGCAATGGTTGATTTGAGATCTTTTATGAATAAAGTATGTTTTTGAAATTAAAAAAAGCCATTGGTCGGTGCTGGGACTTTCTGGCCTAAAGTCTACGCACTTTTGTGTGGCTTGCCTGCTCCACCACTAGAAAATTCGCTGTGTGTGGTCGACTTGCCAAAGCTCCTCCAAAAGGCACCTTCTAAACACATGACCCTTACCACCCAGAAGGAGAAGGCACATGAGAAAACCACCGCCTACAGATCCCCCTGCGAGTCACGCACCATCCTGATTTGGAACTATATCACCGTTCTTTATTGCTTGTTGGATAAAGACCCTAGCACTCCCTAACCGCACTGTAGGCATATGAACACCACCACGCAGACTGCAGTGGCTCAGAGAGGTGGCTTATTGCCAGACCTGTCAAGGGTAGTTCAGCTTGAGAAATTAATGCTGGCGTTGCCAGTAATGTCTACAACTACTGAATGAATTAAAATAAATGTAAACTACTGTGTTTTGAGCAAAGTTGTGGCAGATAGCCAAGGGTGTTTAGATACTTAACTGTTTTGATAAATAAGAAGATTGGGTGTTTAGATACTTATGCACAATGCCAGGTTAAAAGCCAGCCTTTTTAATCTATATGGTATCTTCTCTGACTGCTCAAAGAATAAGAATCAATGAGCAAAATCAATCATTTAAATCTCTCTTGCTCCAACCTTTTGGAAGTGACCTTCTTAAGAAGCTATAAAGGGCTGTGTTTAAAAAATATGTACGTCTATTATGTTCCATTTTGAGTTGATTGTCAAACTTTTGGAAGATTCTCAGTGATGGAGAGGCAGAGACTTTGATATTAGACTCATAGAATCCCCACAGTGCAGAAGGAGGCTACTCAAGTCTGCACTGACAACAATCCCACCCAAGCCCTATCCCTATAAACCCACATTTTTACCCTGCTAATCTTCCTGATGCAAAGGGGCAATTTAGCATGGCCAAGCCAACTAATCCGCGCATCTTTGGTGTGTGGGAGGAAACCGGAGCACCCGGAGGAAACTCATGCAGACGTGGGGAGAATGTGCAAACTCCACACATTCAGTCACCCAAGCCGGGAATCGAACCCAGGTCCTTGGTGCTGTGAGACAACAGTGCTAACCACTGTGCCGGCCAACATTATATTCTTAATTTCTCCTGTTCATAGAGTCATTGAGATTTACAGCATGGAAATAGGCCCTTTTAGCCCAACTTGTCCATGTTGCCCTTTTTTAACCACTAAGTCTACCCAATTGTTCATGTTTGGTCCATATTCCTATTTACATATGTTCTTGTCTTCTAATGTGGCTTTTACCTTTACACTCTGACTTAATGCTGACTAGAAATATATTCCAGTTTATTCATTTAGGACGCTGCAGTTTCCCTCATCATACCGTCTTCATGGTTGATTAAATACCAGAGCTTAAAAGGGTTAAATTATGAGGGAAAACCTTTGTTAACTTGAGTTTAGCAGTTCAAGGGTGATCTAATTGAGACGTTTAAAATGATGAATGGATTTGATTGGGGACAGAGATTAATTCCTCTCCATGGGGATTGATGAACAATAGGACATTATTGATCTTGATATTAACTGAGAGCCCTTCTAAAACAAAACAGTCTGTATGTGATTCAGATCCTATTCCCAGGGTTTCTGATTTTCAGGACTGTCTTTTGTAAGGATCCCAGGCTGGTTCTAGTTGTGAGTTCACACCCTACAGTCCTGATCGGGCCAGCTCCATTGTGGGGAAAGCCACTTGATACTCCTCTGCAATTTTTATGGACTCGGGCCAGGTTTTCAGAAGAGTTGTGGATCAGTACTCCTCAGAGTCTTGGTGAATCGTAGTCTGCATGAGCGCACATTTCGAAAGGGAACTTGCAATGTCCCAGTCTTCTACCCTAAACAACCTCAATGACCCCTCATGCCCCCCCACCCCTCCACCGATGCCTAACTATGTCCCAAAATATTTTCTATTGTCCCGCATGCCAACCCGGCAAGCTGTGTGTCACAACTGACCTCTGGTCTGCTGTGTCTCTCAAACAACCCCTATGGTTCTCTCATGCATGAACCCTATAGTGACAATCGTATGAAATAAAACCCTCCTTTTTACTATAAAAGCACCGATCATCCAGAACTTTTAAAGTTTCAATAGCAGGGAGCAAGTGAGGTTAAATTGAAAGTTTCCAGTCCACATGACTTAGATTTTTATTTGCTTTTACAGCAGTATTACCAGGGCCTTGGTGAGATCACACCTGGTGCACTGTGCGTGATTTTGGTCTCCTTAGCTATTTCTCCAAGAAGGTGTGCCACATGGATTCATTAGACTTATTCCTGAGGTTTGGAATGAGAAGCGAATGAGTAGACTCAGCTTTTATCCCCGCGAGTTTAGAAGGTGAGAGGTGATGTAACTGACGGACGCAAACATTTTTAAGTGGTGTGGCAGGCTAAATGCTCAGAAAATATATTCCTTAGCTGGGGAGGCCAGAACTTGGGAGCCATTTTCTTAAACTAACGATATACAACAGGGAAATAGGCCCTTCGGCCCAACTCATCAATACTGACCAAGTTTCCAAAACTGAAGTAGTCCCATTTGCCTGCGTTTGGCACATATACCTTTGCTATCCATGTACCTGTACAAATACCTTATAAATGTTGTAATTGTACCCATTTCTACCACCTCCTCTGGCAGCTCATTCCATAGACGCACTACTCTCTCTGTCTGAAAAAGTTGCCCCTCGGGACCCTTTTAAATTTTTCCCCTCTCACCTTAACCTCTGCCTTCTAGTTTTGGACCCCCCGACTCTGGGGAAAAGACCGTGGCTATTTACTTATCTATGCCTTAGATTTATATAAGAAATCCACCATTTAGGACTGGCATGAGGGAGAATTTCTTCACGCAAATATTTGTGAACCTTTAGAAATCTTCACCATACACACCTGTGGATGCTCAGTGATATAAAGTATGTTCAGGTCGAAGATTGATAGACTTTTGGTGACAGTGAGGAAAGATGGAGTTGAGGGATAGCATCAAGCATGATCTTATTGAATGACAGACAAGAATTGAAGGGCCAAATGGCCTTATCCAGCCCCTGTTTCTTTTGTTCTCACGGCCTTATGTAATCACGTCAAAGGATTTAGAGGAAAGGTTGATCAATAGCATTGAGGGACAGATCAGCCATCATCTAGTTGAGCGGCAGATGAGGCTCAATAGATTTTAATGGTCTATTCCTGTTCTTATGACAATATGATTACAGTTGGAGAAAAAACCTCTAGTGTTTGGGCAGAACTGAAGTGTTGCGCGTGCCAATGCCTTTGTAATCAAGAGGAAAAACCATGGTTTATTCTTTGCCGATCTGCCCCTTGCCTATTGGAAGCTTTGATGTGGGGAAGCCGGTGTTGGACTGGGTGGGCACAGTAAGAAATCTCAACACTTGCTGAGGTTAAAGTCATGGAATCCTTAAGTGCAGAAGGAGATAAAGGAGCAATGCTCTGAAAGCTCGTGATTCCAAATAAACCTGTTGGACTTTAACCTGGTTTTGTGAGACTTCTTACTGGAAGCTTCATGGGGGAAATTGACATGTTCTGTGAGGTGTTCTTCAGTCCTTGAGGAATGTTACAGATTTTAACTAGTCAATTTTTGGGAGTGATTTCCTCGCTGGAATCTACTTTTCTAATATGACTTTAGCATAGTAAAATGTCCTACGTCACTTTCCAGGAGCAGGATCTAACATAATTTGACACATTGGTCAATATCATTTTCAGTGTTGAGCTAACCACTCGGGGTGTTTGAAAGGATTTCTGTTGCTCAGACTAACTTATACATGGAAAAAGTTTGATTGAAATCACCTTCAAATTACTGTGGTTCCTCCACTTGGGTTTCAGTTTCCTTAGGGGGCTAAACAGAGGAGTTCACAGCTGCTCCCTAACAAGTGGGCTGCAAATCCCCAGCCAGTGACTTCCACATTGATTAATGGGGTACCGATTGTTTGCAATCAACCCCCAGTTGTGAATTAAATCAGGTTCTACAAGACTTGAAAACATCTGGCAAGAATTTACACTTTAAATGTTAAATTCAAACGATTCATTAACCATTTAAAGGAAGAAAGGTAACAAGTCAGAAAGATATAGTAAGCAAAGTTTCAATTAACAGTAAGAGGAGAAAGTTCAGCATTAACAACTGAACAGACTTCTCATAAATTTCCTCAGGCTGATAATCCCAAATGTGAATAACATGTGAACAAAAATGGCTTCTCACAACCCTTACCTTATACCTAAAAAGGTGTTGTAAGGCCACCTTAACCAGGTTGTTGAAAATAGCTAATAACTTGTGAAGAATGAGCTGAATAAACCCCATTGGGTCGAGTCAATTTACACACCTTGTCTTAGCCTCAGGACAATGTCTCTCTTTAAACCTCTTACCTTGAATTAGCCTAAGTTTCAAACATGAATTGGTTAACTTAACCACCTGCTGGTTTATAATTGACTCTTGACAGCTGTTGGCATCTCCTGGTGCCTTTATACAAAAGCCTACTAAAGAATGAGAGAGCTGGAATAAGATCTTATTCATTACCCAACCTAATGTAGCTCGGCTAGGTCATAAAAGTTTTGAGAGTTGCATACCTTATCTTCCTAGGGCTGGCTGGGAGAACTCTATTTTGCAATTCTCATAATTTATGGTTAATGCATTTAAAATCATCCATTGATTATGTGTAATTGTAAAACATTACAGACTCTGTGTTACCGGTTATATTATCAGTCTTGCTGATACATCCATTGATTAATTACACATTCTTTAATTGTCTCACAATTATGGCCCTCTGTTTGATGAATCTGGCTGGTTTCCAATATGCAGGAACTGGTTTAGTTTAAAAATGTCTTCTAAGGTTGGTTCGAAATGGCCTCTGCTCATGTTAACTTATTATGCTGAATAACACATGATTCAGATTACAAAAATAGTTGTTATATTAAAGTTATTGATTTTGAAAGTACCAACAACTGATACCTCAACCATTCTGAGTTCTGCATTCTAATCCCTCCTTCGATAAAAAGGTTTCTCTCAAATCCTTGTTGCTATTGACAACAAAAAGTGACAGAGGAAAAAGTTCCTTTGTGTTATCTTCTGGGGTTCATCTTCTTTAAGATGATTGCAAATTGCCTGTTAGTGTCCTTGCTCGTGCCTAAGTTAAAATTGCAGTCTGGCCCTGGTCACATCACTGGGACCCGAGACAAGAGAAGATCTTGCTTTTTTATTGAGCGAGTTTCCCTTGCTTGTGCTGGGGTGGGTAAGGTTAATGTCAACCTTTCAGAATAGAGTGAATGCCTGGAATTTTCCAACTCCGCCATGGTAGGTACTTCTGTGCTGGGTGAGGCAAGCTATTCAGACGTTTATTGGCTTCGGTGGGACTGGAAGATCCTGCTGGTGGGTGGGGCTGGAAAATTCTATCTAATGTTTATTAAACCCTAGCTATTGGAGTAACTGAACTTCTGTCT
Source organism: Carcharhinus amblyrhynchos (assembly GCF_965287045.1). Classification (NCBI taxonomy): domain Eukaryota; kingdom Metazoa; phylum Chordata; class Chondrichthyes; order Carcharhiniformes; family Carcharhinidae; genus Carcharhinus; species Carcharhinus amblyrhynchos. The sequence goes on from NC_137324.1 coordinate 168,058,985, forward strand.
GCTCTTTTTGGCTAATCAAATTAATGAAGGGTACGAATCTTCTGTCCTTATGTAAACAGTGTTCCATAGCCACTGATCCCATCCCCCTCTCTGACACTTGTCTGAGATGAAACTAGTCTGTTTGCAACCTTGATGATTTGATCCCAAGTTAAGTTTCTGGCCACATATTGAAGCCATTGCTAAGATTATTGTTCCACATCCATAATGTTGGCTGACTTCACCCACTGATACAGCTTATCAGCTGCTGGAACCCTCATTCATATCCTTTGGTACCTCGAGACTTGATTATTACAACGCACTCCTTCTAGTCTCTACCCTCTGTAAACTTGAGGTCACCCTAAAATCTATCCTTCCTTGAGGCAAGTCCTATTAACAGTGTGACACAGCGGTTAGCACTGCTGCCTCACAGTGCCAGGGACCTGGGTTCGATTCCCGGCCTTGGGTCACTGTCTGTGTGGAGTTTTCACGTTCTCTCCATGTCTACATGGGTTTCCTCCCACAGTCTGAAACACATGCTGGTTAGGTGCGTTGAGCATGCTAAATTCCCTCGTGATGTACCCGAACAGGTGCCGGAGTGTGGCGTCTCAGGGATTTTCACAGTAACTTCATTGTTGTGTTAACGTAAGCCTGCTTGTGACACTGATAAGTAAACTTTAACTTGTCTCCCTGTGCTCATTGACCTACTCTGGCTCCCGATCAAATAACGCATCAATTTTTAAATTCTCATCATTGATATTAAGTGTCTGCTTGGCCTTCCCAATCTCTGTAAGTCCATTCAGCCCCACGACCCTCTGACATCCCTGCAGGTATCTGTGCTCATCTAACTCTGGTCCCTGATTTTAATCGCGCCACCATTGATGGCCATGCCTTCAACTACCTACGCCCTTGGCTCTGGAACTCCCTCCTTAACCCTTTTCTCCCCTCCTGCAAGACTCTACTTAAAACCAAACTTTTGGCCATTTGCCCTCATATCACCAAATGTGGCTCAGTGTCAAACTCTACTTTCTTGTGAAGTGCCTGGAGAAGTTCAGTTAGGTTAAAGACGCTACGTAAGTACAAAGTGTTGCTGTGAGTGTTTGGTGTGACCAATTTGGAGTTGTGACCCACTCACTCCTAAATGACATTGAACAACTTGTGTCAGGAGTGGTACAGGTGGTTAGCACTGCTGCCTTACAGTGCCAGGGATCCGGGTTCGATTCCCGGCTTGGATCACACTCTGTGCGGAGTTTGCACATTTTCCCTGTGTCTGCATGGGTTTGCTCCGGTTCCCCCCCCCCCCCACACACACAGTTTGAAAGATGTGCTAGTTAAAAGCATTGGCCGTGCTAAATTCTTCCTCAGTGTACCCAAACAGGCTCTGGAGTATGGCATCTAGAGAACTTTCACAGTAACTTCATTGCGGAGTTAATGTAAGCCTGCTTGTGACACTACTAAATAAACTACTAACTTAAAACCTCTGATCTCATCCGTGGCTGGGATTGTCCAGTTCCGCTGCAATGAATGCTGTTTTGGCTGAGTGCCAAAGAACAGCACAGTACAGGAAACAGGCCCTTCGGCCCTCCAAGCCTGTGCCACTCATTAGTCCAACTAGACCATTCGTTTGTATCCCTCCATTCCCAGTCTGCTCGTATGACTATCCAGGTAAGTCTTAAACGATCCCAGCGTGTCCTCCTCCACCACCCTACTTGGCAGCGCATTCCAGACCCCCAACACCCAATGAGTAAAAAATATCCCCCTGATATGAGTTAAACCTCGCCCCTCTCACCTTGCCACATTCTCCATTCCCGCTGGCAGCAGGGTGGTTGGGGGTGCGGGGGAGGATGAGATCAGAGAATCCGGCCTTTGTGTGTGTGCTAGAATTTTAAAATGACGGGAAGTAAAGTTGATATTTTTATGAGGTGTTTCTCTTTTTTATGTTTGGGAATTTAAGATTACAGTTCGATAACTGAACAGAAGGCGGTGCCTTGCTGGGATCTCAGACTTTTGGAAATGGGAGTCCCTTGAATGGTAAACTTTTTCTGGCATTTCAAAAACTTTTTCAAAAGTAAACATGGTCGGAGAGAGCCAGGCTGAACTGTGGTCACTGCTAAAGAATCCTCTTAACCTCCTGGAAGTTGAAATGGCCAGTAGTGGTTTGAGTGCTGTGTGCTAGACTTACAGGCAGGATTTAAGGTCTGGTGCTGGGCACAGCTTAGTAAGCAGAACAGTGCTCGGGGTGAGTCAGGCTGTAAATTAGTCACATGGGTCCTGAATTTAGAATTGCCTGGTGCTCAGAGATTTCCCCCCTATCTGACTGCAATGACCTGCTTAATGTATGGCTGCTTCCTGCAGCCCAGATTCTCTTCTCCTGAAAATGACTTGACTCAGTAAGTCTTGACCCTTGACTCTGCAATAACTTGATTTGTTTCTGTGACGGTACTAGTTATTGGCCTCTACTGCGAGAGCTGCCGTTCTTTGTCATCACCTGGGAGATGATTGTAATCTCCGGCTCTAAGCAATTTGCCAACGGTCACCGGCAGAAGGTGCTTTCAGGACGAAAGCAGCAGGAGAGCTTTTCTTGATTTTTTTTTTAAAATTTGCTAAGGAGAGGAGTCAGTTTACAGCCTGCGGTGTTACTCTCCCCTAACCATGCAGGGAGATGAGACCCGGGTGCCACTAGTAGGCCTGCTAATTAACTCTGGGCTGCTGACTCCACTGGCTGTGTGCTTGAAGAGACGGAACATGTGTGTAAAAGTCTGGGCTTGCTGCAGACACGATTGTCAAGGTCATAAGTTGAAACTTTGAACTACTAATGAACGGGAAAAGTCTTTGGGGCAGGGGAAAGAAATTTATTGTAAAGCCCTTTAATTTATTAAAATTCAGTGTCTGGATTGCAAATCAGTTCAATGTCCTCCAGTGGCAACTTATTTTAACAGTACACTGTTGTGTATTTAGTATGTTCAGAACACAGAGCACCAGTACTCTGCACCTTCAACCCAATCGCTGGGTTATAAATGCATGAATTTCCATAGAATCCCTACAGTGCAGAAGGAGGCCATCCAGCCCATCCTGACAATTCTACCCAGGCCCTATCCCCGCAACCCCACACATTTACTCTGCTAATTCCTCTAACCTATGCATCCTGGGACACTAAGGATCAATTCAGCACGGCCAATCAACCTAACCCATATATCTTTGGAGGAAACCAGAGCACCCAAAGGAAACCCATGCAGACACGGGGAGAATGTGCAAACTCCAGACAGACAATGATCCAAGGTGGGAATCGAACCCAGGTCCCTGGAGTTGTGAGGCAGCAGTACTAATCACCGTGCCTCATTTTGTTGCTGCACTTTGCAGTTCCAACTGAATTAAATTGTTTGGGAGAATCCTGATTATAGACCAAAGAAAATTACAGCACAGGAACAGGCCCTTCAGCCCTCCAAACCTGCACCCAGCATGCTGCCCAACTGAACTAAAACCCCCTACTCTTCCGCGGACCATATTTCCATTCTATTCACGTATTTGTCAAGACGCCTCCTAAAAGTCACTATCGTAAAGCTATCTGAAACTTTTGCTACGAGTGGCTTTAATTGAAAGCAGAATCAACCTCCAATTTTTGTCACACACCCCACACATTGCAGCGGATGATGTAAAATGTACAGCACGGATTCAGGCCAATCTGGCCTGTGTTGGCCAGGTTATGTCACGTGAGCTTCCTCCCACTCTGATTCCTTCTCCCCACTCTACCCTGGATCCTGCTTTCTTTCTTTGAGTATCCTAGTCATGAACATAGGATGGGCATCCAAAAATTCAGGTGCAATGCCAATCTCCCTTGCCAGAGAGGACAGTGAGGCCTGTTTGGTTCAATAAGACACAGGCTTTGCAGGAAGTGTGGTGGGAAGGGCAGTGGGGTAGGTGGGAAGGAAGGACAATGCAAGGGAGAGCTGACACGTGTCACTTTGTCCATCGATTACTGAGCTCCATTGAAAAGCTGCTATGAAGCATATTGTAAATTTACTAGATTTTAAAGTAACGAGGAAATGGGAAACATAGAAACATAGAAAATAGGAGCAAGAGGAAGCCCTTTGGCTCTTCGAACCCGTTCCACCATTCATTACAATCATGGCTGATCATGCAACTCAGTAGTCTAATCCTGCTTTTTCCCCATAACCTTTGATTCCATTCACGCCAAATCTTCCTTTATTCAATATGTTGTTGAAAGCCATGCAAATAAGGCAGTTCACAAATGTATTTCAGCAAAGAAATGTGCACGATAACGATTCAAATGTATATAGGCCTGTTTAAAGAGTTCTCTAAACATTTGGGGTGGCACAGTGGTTAGCACTCCTGCTTCACAGCGCCAGGGACCTGGGTTCAATTCCAACCTCGGGTGACTGTCTGTGTTGAGTTTGCACATTCTCCTTGCGTGGGTTTCCTCACACACTCCATAGACGTGGATTGGCCACGCTAAATTGCCACACGGTGTCAGAGGGATTAGCAGGGTAAATACATGGAATTGGGCCTGGGTGGGATTACTGTCAATGCGGGCTGAACGGCTGCCTTTTACACTGCAGGGGGATTCTGTGATTTCTTTTTCTCTCTAAAATGTTAAGCTAATCAACTACAAGCAAAACGGAAAGAGAGGCTTCATTGCGGGGACACAACTTTCTCGAAGATGAACGAGTCTTTAGGATGAAATGGTGTTGCTTCGATTTGTGGTGCCAGTGAGCAGATTAATGCAGTAATTCAGTGCTCTGTGTTAGCGATTGTACAGAAGCCAGGTAACTCCACACAGGGAAGGAGCAAAAGATGGTGGGCAACTCGTTACAATTTACAGTTGAGGCAATAATGGCAAAAACCTGGAAACAGGTCTCCAAACATATGCTTCCAACCTGAATGAAGGAAAAGGAAGTACTCGATAGCTTCTCAGCTAACTCTGTGATCGTTTGTGTCGAGCACAGTTTAAAAATAATGGTGACTTAGAGGGTGAATGAATGACTCTGACAAGTGCGCTGAGATCATGTGCGGAGACTTCCTGAGAGGATGTAATACTGCAGCTCTCCCTGTTACGGAGAATTGAATCTGATTTCACGAGAACAGAAAACACAGAAACTAGAAGCAGCAGTAGGCCATTCTACCCTTTGAGCCTGCGCCGCCACTCATTTTGATCATGATCATTTCCTCTCATGTCCCTTGATCCCTTTAGACCCAAGAGTTATGTCTACTTTCTTCTTGAAATCACACAATGTTTTGCCCTCAACTAACTTCTGTGATAGTGAATTCCACAGACTCACCACCACTCTCTGGGTGAAGAAATTTCTCCTCACCCCAGTTCTAAAAGGCTTACCCCTTATCCTCAAAACTATGACCCCTAGTTCTGGACTCCCCCACCATTGGAAACATTCTTTCTGAATCTACCTTGTCTAACCCTGTTAGAATTTTATAAGTTTCTACGAGGTCTAAGCCCAATAAATGTAATCCTAATCAAATTCATCTCTCCTCAAATGACAGACCTGCCATCCCAGGAACCAGCCTGGTAAACCTTTGCTGTACTCCCTCTATAGCAAGGACATCCTTCCTCAGATAAGGACCCAAAACTGCACACAATACTTCAGGTGTGGTCTCACCAATGCCCTACACAATTGCGGTAAAACATCCCTATTCCTGAACTCAAATCCTCTCACTATGCAGGCCAACATACTATTTGCCTTCTTTACTGCCTGATGTACCTCTGCACTTACTTTCATCGACTGATGCACGAGGACAGCAAGGTCTCGCTGAGAGAGTATCCACCTCTCTCAATTTACACCTATTCAAATAATTTGACTTCCTATTATTGCTACTGAAGTGGATAACCTCATATTTATCCACATTATACTGCATCTGCCATGCATATGCCCAGACACTCAGCTTGTCCAAATCCTGCTGAAGCATCTCGGCATCCTCCTCACAGCTCACCCTCCCACCCAACTTTGTATCATCTGCAAATTTGAAGATAACACATTCAGTTCCCTCTTCCAAATCATTAATATATAATGTGAACAGTTGGGGTCCTAGCACAGATCCCTGTAGCACCCCACTAATCACTGCCTGCCAATCAGAAAAAGACCCATTTATATCAACTCTTTGCTCCCTATCTGCTAACCAGCTTTCTGTCTATCTCAAGACACTACCCAAAATCCCATACACTTTAACTTTACATAGTAGTCTGTTATGTAAGACCTTGTCAAAAGCCTTCTGAAAGCCTAACTAAATCATATCCACTGGTTCCCCTTGGTCAACTCTACCAGTTACATCCTCAAAAAATTCCAATAGATTTGGCAAGCATGGTTTCTCTTTTGTAAATTGACTCTGTCTGATTATACAACTGCTGAGCTATGAAATCCTTGATAATGGACTCTATAGTTTCCTGTTTTCTCTCTACCTCCCTTTTTGAATAGTGGACTTGTATTAGCTATTCGCCAATCTGTAGGCCCCAGCCCAGAGTCAAAAGAATTTTGGAAAATGACCACCAATAGGTCTACTATTTTCAGGGCCACTTCGTTAAGTACTCTGGGATGAAGATCATCAGGCCCTGGAAGATTTATCCACTTTCAATCGTGTCAATTTCCACAAACCATTTCCTTACTAACACTGATTTCCTTCATCTCTTCACTAAGACTTGTTTCTCTCAAAGCTTTTGGTACATTATTCATGTTTTCCTTTGTGAAGACTGAAGCAAAGTACAAATTTAGTTCCTCAGCCATTTCTTTGTTCCCCATTATGAATTCTCCCATTTCTGACTGCAAGAGGCCTACACTCGTTCTTGTCAATTTTTTTTATATTTACGTACCTATAGATACTAGTTGATTTAATAGTGGGATTAAATGGATGGCTAGGGTTGAGTAGAGAGAAGCGGACTATTTCGAGCAACTAAAACAAGGTGACATAGATACAAGATCGAATGAATGAGATTGAAGACAAGTCCTGCTACGAATTTTCCACGGGAGTTAGTAATGAAGCAGAAGGAATGTCAACGTCATAGAATAAGCTTGATAAATGGGAGGATAATGCGATATGGGAACAGGGCAGGGGTACTGAGATTGGGATGACTGCTGGCGTGGAGGAGAAACACCTGCAACACAGACTGGTTGTAATGAACCTGCTGTTTCTATGGTGTCATTTCTATGTAATTCTACATAGCATGAACACACATGCAGCCTTTTGCTTCTGTTTGAGCTATCTGATTTGAGCACTGCAGTCAGAAGGCTAACTCTCTTTCTGACTTCCTGCAGACTATTTTGGTTATCAGAATATCACAGTTCGGTGACCCTTGTGAGTTGAAATGTACATTGTGAGGTATGTTTGTACAACTGATCTGGTATCTGAGGAGGCTGTTTTCCGATTAAGCTGTTTTCCAGCGAGTATTACGGGATTGATGTATGAGGACAGATTGACTAGGTTAACATTGTTTTTGCTGGAGTTCAGACAAATGAGGAGGGCTGTCATAGAGACTTATAAAATTCTACCAGGACTAGATAGGATAGATGCAGGGCGGATGTTCCTGATGGTGCGGGAGTCCAAACCCAGGGGTCACACTCTGAGGATTTAGGGTAGACATTTAGGACGGAGGTGAGGAGACATTTGATAGCTTTGACAAAGGGTCACCTGGACTCAAAACATCAGCTCTTTTCTCTCCTTACAGATGCTGCCAGACCTGCTGAGATTTTCCAGCATTTTCTGTTTTGGTGAGGAGATATTTCTTCGCCCAAAGAGTGGCGAGCCTGCAGAATACATTACCACAGGAAGTAGTTGATGCCAAAACAATGAATGTATTCAAGAGGTGGCTAGATATAGCACTTGGGGCGAATGGGATCAAGGGGTGAAAGCAGGATTAGGCTATTGAGTTGGACAATCAGCCATGATCATGATGAATAGTGGGGCAGGCTCGAAGGGCTAAGTGGTCTCCTCCCGCTCCCATCTTCTATATTTACCTTGGTTTGCTTTGTGCTGCAGCATCACACTGCTGCTGCCTCCCTTCCCCACTCTAACCTTAGAAAAATGCAGTGAAATATTCAGATGTAAAAATATCAGCAAGGAACCATCAAAACTTAAATCAGTAACACTGCATCCTCTCCTCCCCTATGTACTCAATGGACAGTACGCTTTGTCTGTATAGTGTGGAAGAAACAGTACTTTTCACTGTAACCCAATAGAGGCGACGATAATAAATCGAAAATAATACTTTCATCAGCCACCTTCAAACCCGTTGTAATCCTCAACAATTGTGTGTGGCCACTGAATTCCTCTTCAGTGACGGGCATGCGTACTAAACAATTTCTTAAGTTTCATTAAGGGTTGGTTAGATTTGTCTACCCTGACTAAAACATCCTCAAATAACTTACCTAATAGCACCAAGTTGGCAGGACATGTGGCTGGCTATCAGTGGATGTGGTGCCCCTTCAAGGCAGTCTCCAACCTAGGAATCTATCACGTGCATACCAAGTCTTTTCAATCAGAAGTCTACACGATCCATGTGATAAATGCAAATTATTCCATTCCAGGAATGGATCCAGAAACCACCGGGGGAGATTTTCTTAGGTCTGTGCTTGGGTTCTGCTGATCTTGGGAGGGGGATAATTGGGCAGTTCCTCTGTGCCCTGACCCTTCTGCGTTCAGTACCTGGGTGCAAGCCTAGGAACCTTCTTGTTCCATTTCAGTAAGAAGTTCCAACTCCAGTTGAACTTTAATCCTCTCTCTCACTTTCGTTTGCCTGTTTTTATTTGCTGTTGGGCATTGCTGCTGATTTGAGCCCTTCAGCGGGGAACTGGCTGTTAACATTTTCAAAACTTACCTCTTCCGGAACAGGTCTGCCCTGATACCACAGGACAAATGGCTTCATTCTGTGCTGGAACTATTCTGTGATCCTGTGATGTTCCTGATTCTGTTGTCTAGCTGTGCCTTGCTCTGGTAAAGAGGAATCATTCTCCCTCAGTGGCACAGATCGGTGTCATCTCAGCAGAGGCTTTCGAACTCCCACTTGGTTATCACATTGACAGGAAGAGCTCACAGGGGATGTGGTGATATCTGCCTTGGCGGTGCTGCTGTCATCCCATTATAGTTCACTGCCGTTGCAAAGCATTGAAATACATTGCCTGACTTTGTGTTAGTCTGCTGGCTTTCCGGTAATTTGAGTCCTCGATATATATACCGAGATGCATTAACCTTTCCATTGTGACTCTTGCTGGTGCTTTATTACAGTACTGCAGTGTAATCAGACACCCTCAGCGAATCAGACACAGTGCTTTGGGTCATCAGATTGAAGGTCAGAGACAAGATTTTGATTTGAGAATCTGAACGTTGTTTCATGTTCTTTCTCTTGTAGGTTATCATGTTCAGTCAGTTTTACGTAGAATTGCATAGAACATCCAGAGCAGAAGCAGGCCGTTTGGCATGACGCTCTATGGGAGCCTTTTCCTGCCTGACATGTCATCCCATCAGCATCTCCATCTATTCCTTTTCCCTTTGTGCCTTTATCTAAAAGATGTTAAGAAATCTGGAGCAGGGGTGTGCCATTTGGCCCCTTAAGCCTGTTCCACCATTCAACAATGCCATGGTTGAGCTGATGTGATCTTGACCTCCTCGCCACTGGTTCCCATACCCCTCGACTCTATAAGACCATAAGATATAGGATCAGAATGAGGCCATTCAGCCTGTCGAGTCTGCTTCCACATTTGATCGTAACTGATAAGTTTCCCAATCCCATTCTCCCATCATTCCCCCGTAACCTTTGACTCCCTTACCATTCAAGAACCTATCTATCTCTGTCTTAATTACACTCAATGATCTGGCCTACACAGTCTCCTGTGGCAATGTATTCCACAGATTCACCACTTTCTGACTGAAGAAATTCCTCCTCAGCTCTGCTCTGTAGGGATATCCCTTTACTCTGAGGCTGTGCCTTCGGATCCTAGTCTCTCCTACTAATTGAAACATTTTCCCCATGTCCACGCTATCCAGGCCTTTCAGTATTCTGTAAGTTACACTGAGAAACCCCCTCATCCTTTTAAACTCCTTCGAGTACAGACCCAGAGTCCTCAAACCCTCCTCAGACGTCAAGCTTTTCATTCCTGGGATCATTCTCGTGAATCCCCTCTGGACCCTCTCCAAGGCCAAAACATCTTTTCCTTAGAAACAGGGCCCAGAATTGTTGACAATGTTCCAAATGTGATCTGACCAGAGCCTTATAAAGCCTCAGCAAGACATCCCTGCTTTTGTATTCTAGCCTTGTAGTTCAAGAATCTTTCCATTTTAGCCTTGAATACTTTCAATGACCCAGTCTCTGCAACTCTCTAGAGGTATGGAATTCACAGCCCTCTGAGATAAGAAATTCCTCCTCATCTGCATCTTAATTTGGCAAGCCCCAACTCCTAAACCTCTGCCGCTTTGAGTTCTAGGTTACCTAGAAGGGAAACATTCTCTCAGCTTCTACCCTGCCAATCCACTGCACACTTCAAGCTTCCACCTAAACGTAGAGATGCTACCCTATATTTGCAGTGGTTACTGCTCTTGGCACTGAGATCACATCTTCCTTTGGGTAAAAGCAAAATACTGCAGGTGCTGGAAATCTGAAACAAAACCAAGAAGTGCTGGAAAGACTCAGCAGGTCTGAAAACATCTGTGAAGAGAGAAACTGAGTTAGTGGTTTGAGTCTAACCTAACCTCTCTTCAGAACCAAAGAAGTCATATTGGACTCAAAAAAAAATTAACCCTGTTTCTTTCTCCACAGATGCTTCCAGACCTGCTGAGTTGTTTGCAGCCCTTTCTGTTTTAGTTCCACATTTTCCTTTTTGATTTGTGTGTGGGGCTGCAGGGGGTCCCATTTTGTTTGAGCTGCAGGGAATTGGTATCACAGAATCCTACCGTGAAGAAGGAGGCCATTTGGCCCATCGAGTCAGCACCGGCCACAGTCCCACCCAACCCCTATCCCTGTAGCCCCCATATATTTACCCTGCTAATGCTGACACTAGGGTCAATTTAGCATGGTCAATCAACCCAACCCTGATCAACCTAATCTTTGGACTGTGGGAGGAAACCAGAGCACCCGGAGGAAACCCACGCAGACAAAGGGAGAACCCAAGGCTGGGAATTGAACCTGGGTCCCTGGTTCTGTGTTGTTGTTCGTCCATCGTCATTGATGAACACCTCGACACCATTAGTCATTTTGAGGCTGGTTGCGGTGTGTCCGAAGATGACTGATCAGGCCAATTCGGGCACGGAATGTCCTGGCACATATTGGACAGACTTGTGTAGACACTGCAGTTGTTGCGCTGGTGGCTCTGGACTTGTGCAGCTCGCGCTTAAGTTGTGCTTCAGCAATACACCTTGTTTCGTAGGCTTGACAGCCTTTGTGGATGAGGCAGTGCCAGGTGGTCGTGCCTATGTCAGGCGACTTCAGGGAGGCCTTGAGTGTGTCTTTAAAACATTTCTTCTACCCTCCATGCGGGCGTCTTCCAGCACAGAGTTCCCTAAAAAGGAACTGCTTGGGTATGCGCTCATCTGACATACAGATGACATGACCTGCCCACCGTGTCTGCGCTCCAATCAGCAGTGTGTCGACTGATGGTAGACTTGTTCTGGAGAGAATTTGAGTGTTTGGTACTTTGTCTTGCCATCTGATGCGTAATATTCTGTGAAATCAAGTCATGTGGAAATGATTGAGCTGTCTTGAATGCCTTCAATACACAGTCCACGTTTCACAGGCATACAGGAGGGTAGTGAGTACCGCGGTGCTGTAAACCTTCAGTTTTGTTGCTGGGCTGATTCCTCGACGTTCCTTTTACAGTGGAGCGCAGTCTACCGAAAGCAGAACTTGCCTTTGCTATTCTGCAGTTAACTTCTGTATAAATAGTCACTGCTTGGGAGAGGGCGCTGCCAAGTGAACTGGTCCACTGCCTGTAGCTTCTGCCCTTTGATTGTGATTATGGGTTCTGTGTACGGTGCATGAGGAGCAGGCTGGTGCATGACTTCAGTCTTTTTAATGTTGATGGTGAGTCCAAAGTTGTCACAAGTCGTGGAAAATTTGTCCATACTGACTTGCATCTCTGGCTGTGAGCCAGTATACAGGGTGCAGTCATCGGCAAAGAGGAAATCTCTCAGAACAGTCTCTTTCACTTTGGTAATAGCTTGAAGTCTCCTCAGGCTGAAGAGCTTCCCATCCACTCTGTATTTGAGGCTGATTCCAGCAACACTGTCCTATTCAGCATGGCAGTAAACATCACGCTGAACAGTATGGATGCGAGCACACAGCCCTATTTGATGCCATTGGTGACTGGGAATGCCTCAGAGGATTCTCCGCCATCCAGTACTCTGGCCGTCATGGAACTGGCGTACCATCTGAATGAATTTGGGAGGGCAGCTGAACTTTGACATGATCCTCCACAGGCCTTATCGGCTGACAGCGTCGAAGGCTTTCACGAGGTCAACAAAGGTTGCGTAGAGCTTGCGATTCTGCTCCTGACACTTCTCCTGAAGTTGGCATGCAGCAAAAATCATGTCTATAGTCCCGCGACCTTTGCGGAAGCCTCACCGTGGCACTATGAGGCAGCAGTGCTAACCACTGTGCCACCGTGCCGCCCTGACTGGTAGGTGAATGTGATTGGCTCCGGGCTCTCACTCACCGTGTGGCCAGAGTACAGGATTTGCAGCCAGCAAGTTGACCATCTCGTCTAAGCTCATCAGGAAGAGGTGGGCTTGATGGGGACGGGAAGGGGCACAAGATCCTTTGCCGATAAATGAAATTATGCGTCCGAGTCAAACTCGGACTGATCTTACTCAGCCGATGGCAGCCAGTTGTGACAATCAGTCCATCCTCTTCAGAAAGACCAGGGATGACTTTGAATGAGCAGCTCGTGGTTTATAAGTTCATAAGATATAGGAGCAGAATTAGGCCGTTCAGCCCATTGAGTCGGCTCCACTATTCTATCATGGCTGATATGCTCCTCATCCCCATTTTCCTGCCTTCTCCCCATAATCTTTCAATCCATTACCAATTAAAAATCTGCTTAACTCTTCCTTAAATTTACTCTCTGTCCCAGCATCCACCATATTTTGGGGTAGTGAATTCCACAGCCTAGTTTCTCCTCAACTCTGCTTTAAATTTGCGCCCCCTTATCCTAAGACTATGACCTCTCGTCCTAGAATGTCCACAAGAGGAAGCATCCGCTCCATGTCCACTCATTTGGTCTTTCTGTTTGTCTCTCCTTGGTCCCATTGGGGACCACACAGAATATATCTATCACCTCTTATAGTGTAACTAAAAAAAAAACCCTCTCTTGACTAGTAAGGAGATATTTATTCCTTGATGTGTCCTCTGCTCCAAGGCAAGTCCTTGGCTCATCAGGTGCCAATGTTTCATTTTCCTGGCTGTTTCCAACTCTGAGGAGGAGATGAGGAAGCAGGCTCCAAGTCTATCCCCATTAGAATGGGAATTGAACCTGCGCTGTTGGCAATCTTCTGAACATCATCCTTGTCATTCCCTTGGTGGGGGTTGGTGGGAGAAGAGCAGTGAGACCTTATGCTTGTGAGGAAGGCGGAGAGACCTGATACCTACGGAGAGGGGTCACGATTGTTGGCTTTGTTGTTGGTGGGGTGGGGAATGCCCTAATGCTTGGTGGGGGGGGTGCTGATTTCTGATTTCACAGGGGGGGTATGGGGATGGATGGGTGTGGGGGGTATTTGAGGTGGGTGGGGAGAGGAGGTCTTTTATTTAAGTCGGAGATCAGGATATCTTTTTTAAAAAGTTGCCCCAATCTTCGGTTCCTGGCCTTGTCACTGCCTTTAGGTCCCGCCCCTCCATCTAATGGTATGAATCTCACTTCCCCATTTAAAATGCACATTGATGTCCGATTGATGGCTCTGCTTGCCCTGTGCTGCTGGCCAGTTTTGCACTGGTTTTCTCACCTGATCAACACTCTGAAAGCGATTATTAGTTACTGGTGTTGGCACATATCACAAGAGCAGAGACTGTTGCGCCCACAGGTTATAGGGCGTGCAAAAGTATTGAAATAGTGGCTTTATTTGTGAGGCTTTAGGCTTAGAAATTAATTCACTAATTCATGGCAGAGTCAGGTGCACATTTTCATTTCTTTCCAAGAGGTTTTTTAAAAAGAGTGATTTGATTTATTATTAACATACAGGTGAAAAATATTGTTTCTTGTACGCTATACAGGCAAAGCATAGAGGAGGAAACGAGAGAGTGCAGACTGTAGTGTTATAGTCAGGGAAAGGTCAACTTAGTGCGAAGTAGGTCCATTCAAAAGACTGATGGCAGCAGATGGAAGCTGTTCTTGAGTCGGTTGGTAAGTAACCTCAGACTTTTGTATCTTTTTTCCAACAGAAGAAGGTGGAAGAGAGTATGTCCAGGTTGTGTGGGGTCTTTAATTATGTTGGCTGCTTTTCTGAGGCAGCGGGAAGTGTAGATAGAGTCAATGGATGGGAGGCTGATTTGTGTGATGGACCGGACTTCGTTCATGACCCTTTGTAGTCTCTTGCGGTCTTTGCAGAGCTGGAGCCATACCAACTTGTGATACGACCAGAAAGAATGCTTTCTATGGTGCATCTGTAAAAGTTGGTGAGAGTCATAGCTGACATGCTGAATTTCCTTCGTCTTCTGAGAAAGTAGAAGCATTGGTGGGCTTTCTTAATTATAGTGTTGGTATGGGGGTACCAGGACAGTTTGGTGATCGGGATACCGAAAAATCCTGGAGCTCTCGACCATTTCTCTGTCGTCCCCATTGATGTATACAGGGGCATGTTCTCCTTTACGCTTCCTGAAGTCGATGGCAATCTCCTTCGTTTTGTTGACGTTGAGGGAGAGATTATTGTTGCCGCACCAGTTCACCAGATTCTCTACCCATTCCTGTACTTTGTCTCATCATTGTTTGAGATCTGACCCACTACAGTGGTGTCGTCAGCAAAGTTGAAATTAGAGTTGGATGGGATTTTGGCCACGCAGTCATAGGTGTACAAGGAGTATAGCAGGGGCTGAGGGGACAGCCTCGTGGGGCACTGGAGTGAAGAGATCGTGGGGATATAATACAATTAACTTTGATTTAGGCTTTGAGGTAAACTGTTGTTCCTGATCAATTATTAGATTGATTGATTGTGTCCTGCGATGATCGTGTTCTAAATAAGAAGCCTCGTGACGCAGTGAGTAGTGCCCTGACCTTGGACCAGCAGCTCCAGGTTCAAATCCAACAGCAGCACTTGTTGACAAAGGAAGGAGTGGATCAATGGACTCATAATCAGCTTGGGAGTCCTTTCACCACTTCCCCCAGTATTCCTCAAAGGGAAAAACTGTGTGCGTCCGTGCGCAAATTACTAAATATATCCAAAGATGTGCAGTTAGGTTGATTGGCTATGGTAAATTGCCCCTTAGTGTCAGGGGGATTGCAGGGTAAATACCTGGGGTTACAGGATGGGATTGTTGGTGGTGCAGTCTCAATGGGCTGAATGGCCTCTTTCTGCACTGTAGGGATTCCATGATTCTCTATATTTTGCCTCTCTAATCCCTCACCCTCCCCCTTCCTTCCCTCAGCCTGTCACCTGCTCAATCCCCTTGCCCGTATCCCCCTGCTCCATCTCCAACACCCCTCATCCCCCCAAAACCCCTCATCCCCCCCCCATCCGTATCCCCCTCATCCCCCCCCCCATATCCGTATCCCCCTCATCCCCCCCATCCCCCCCCCCATATCCATCTCCCCCCCCATCTCCCCCCCCATATCCGTGTCCCCCTCATCTCCACCCCCATATCCGTGTCCCCCTCATCTCCCCCCCCATATCCGTGTCCCCCTCATCTCCCCCCCCATATCCGTGTCCCCCTCATCTCCCCCCCCATATCCGTGTCCCCCTCATCTCCCCCCCCATATCCGTGTCCCCCTCATCTCCCCCCCCATATCCGTGTCCCCCTCATCTCCCCCCCCATATCCGTGTCCCCCTCATCTCCCCCCCCATATCCGTGTCCCCCTCATCTCCCCCCCCATATCCGTGTCCCCCTCATCTCCCCCCCATATCCGTGTCCCCCTCATCTCCCCCCCCATATCCGTGTCCCCCTCATCTCCCCCCCCCCATATCCGTGTCCCCCTCATCTCCCCCCCCATATCCGTGTCCCCCTCATCTCCCCCCCCATATCCGTGTCCCCCTCATCTCCCCCCCCATATCCGTGTCCCCCTCATCTCCCCCCCCCAATCCGTATCCCCCCCATATCCGTATCCCCCTCAACACCATATCGTTCCCCAGTATTGCATCATATTCTATGGTCAGCCCTCCTCACCCCTCAGAAGTAGTTTGTTTCTCCGCCGATGCTGCCCGACTTTGCTGAGCTCTGAAAGAGGTTGAAGTGAGAACAGCTGCTGTGACTTGGGTCACCTAAAGGGTTAACTGCATCCGCCTGCCCGCTGAATCAGTGACTCCACAATCGGCATGTCAAGTCTGTGGGTAGCAGGCTGGCAAAAGCCAGCTCTGTTGTTTTTGTTTTAAGCAGCAGTGACAGAGAGCGGGGCTGGGAAGCCAGCTGGGAACAGCCCCTCGTACTAAGGTGGCATCTGGTCAGGGCAAGAGGCTTGTCACTGTTCCCATTTTAGCAGCTGCAACACGTGGACAGTGGCAACTTCTCACACACAACACACAGCACCACACTGCTGAGTTGTCAGTCTCAACCAGCAAGTGTGTACTGACGGCACTGCTGGCATTACTGAAGCTTCCTTGCTCTGCTGGAATTTGAGGCTGAAGGGCGGGGGGGGGGTGGGGAGGGGAGTTGCCTCTTGTAGTTTGGAGAAAGAAAAAGCCTGAAGTTACAGAGATGATGGGAGGTGCAGAGCCACGCAGGATTGTGGGAGCAGCCTTTTGCCTATCTGATGTGCAGCAGCTGGATTGTAGTCCCCTCCCCACCCCTCCTGAAGAAGCTGCAGGTTCTGCGTTAGAGAAATGACAGGCGTATTCCAGTGACCGTTATGGGTTGTGGTTTCTTAGTTAAGGTAACGTTTCTATTCTCAAAATGCAGTTAGAACAGGGCGGAACTGATTGAGTCTGCAGAATTACATTTGGTAATTGCAGGTTGAACGTGTTAACTACTTTTTTTCTCTCTCTCTCTCTCACACACACTCGTTTACCTGGGATTCACAGCGAACTCACCCTTTTTGACTCAAACTCGTGCCTTGACCCGTTGTAAAAATTGAGAATGAGAGCCGTGAATGTAGTTTCCCGAAAAGTTGTGCTTCTGTTAGATGCGAGGAGGACTTCTTGTTTTGGCCGGTTTATGTGGAATTCTGGCCATGGGTTTTTTTTACAGCAGGCAAGGGGCGTTCTTCTTTTTAAGTCTGCGCTGTTAAGGGTCAGATGGGTGACGATTTTCATTGAGGATTCAGTCCCCCTTCTGGGTGAGTGTGAATTCGAGTCCAGGCGGCTAAGTTTGAATAAGCTGTCAGACTGGTTCTGCCAATGTGATGAATGTACATTTCAAAGTGCCAAAAGAACAAAGGGTAAAGTATCGGACTTTATTCTATTTTTTTTTGAAATTCCTGCAGGCATGTAATTTGAAAAAAAAACAATCTATGCACTTGGTTGCCTGTTCTGTAACTTGATGCTGCTTTCAGTCCTCTTGTTTCCTCGGCTGTTTAGTGGGTGTAGTTTTCTTTTGGGTTGGATCGGTATGTGCTATGTGTTTTCTCTGTACTTTTTGTCATATCCTAGGGGATTTCGTTGTGGTTGTTCAAGCTCCGTCCCAGTTCCTACCAGCCACAGTTACACGGTTGTTGTTTGGTCAAGAAGAGAAGCAACAGTTATAACTCTTGTTCCTGCTGCTGTCTCACGCCCTTTCAGCGAATCCGAGGGTGTCCAGAGTTGTAAATTCAGCCGCAGTTCAATGACATTTCTTTTTCATAGAATTCCTACAGTGCCGAAGGAGGCTGTTCGGCCCATCCAGTCTGCACTGACTCACTAACAAGGCATCTTATCCAGGCCCATCCCATTCCCACAACCCTCACTAATCCCCCTAACCTACACGTCTTGGGACACTAAAGGGACAATTTAGTACGGCCAGTCTACCTAAGCTGCACACCTTTTGGACTGCGGGAGGAAACCGGAGCACCTGGAGGAAACCCATGCAGACATGGGGAGAATGTGCAGACACCGCCGAGATAGTCACCTGTGGCTGGAATTGAACCCGGGACCTTGGTGCTGTGAGACAGCAGCAGGAACCACTGTGTCGCCCATAACACAGATTTTATTTCTGTGCTGTGGATTCTAAAAGCAAGCTTTTCATTCCCTTAATTACAGAATGCCTGCTTACCCTCTAGCACCACTTTAGCCAAACAGCTGCTTCTCACATCTGTCCCTGCCTATTGAGAGTGGGTGTGCTATTGGCCCTCGGGATGTTTTGGCACCGAGCCAACTCTTGTCGGTGTCCAGTAGGGACGCACAATCCAAGCAGGGATTTCAACTGGGTAACATTCATGCATCGGTACCCCCATTCGCCTCTGCTTCCACCCTTGACTGAAGATCTTTGCGTTTTGGGGAGTAGTTATTTTATGGTGTGACTGGGGGCCTGGTTACATCTTGGTTTTTGATTGTACTACAGTCATGGCTACAGAACGTGATCTCTGAAATGTTGACGAGAGTTTGTGGGGAGGGAGTTAATGGGACGTTTGAGAGTTATTGTCTCTCTGCTCTTTTTTTTAATCGAATATTTGTTCCCCTGTTTGGGTGAAAATGCTTTGCACCTGCTGCGTGATAAGACTGCTTCAGGTATAAATAATGATCATACAACACAGGAGGCCATTCAGCCCTTTATTCATTGGGCTGAATTTTATTCCTCCCTGCAGTGGGTCTGAAGGCAGGGCAGGTGCTCATGTAACCTCCCTGTCATTGACCCAGTCGTCCCGACTTGTCTCCAACTTGACTGGAGCTGATGGAGACATCAGATGGTGGCCCACCCTTTCTTGGCCCTACTGAGGCCCTTAACTCACCAATTAATGGCCACTTAAGGGCCCCCTCTTGCTTCCACTGCTCTTGTTGCCCATGTCAAATGGGTAACCCGATGTTGTTAGTTGTTCGGCCTGGCGTTAGGCAAAGTGGAGGAGAGGTATCCCCTCATAACCCTTTTCCTCGCACCCTCAAGGGATCTCAAATCCACCCCCCCCATCCTTCTTTGTGGGGCTCGCCAGCCTATTCATCATGATCCCTGAACTCAGCTGGATTCCATTAGCTTCTTGTCTTTACAGACTACCTGCAGTCCCAGTAGTGGCCACTTGCTCGAATTTGGCACTTGCTGGGATGATAGAACCTGGTGTTGTGAGACTTCTTACTGTGATAGAACCTGGCCAGCTGCTCTCCGAGGTGGGACTTACTCCTCAGATGGGGACGGAAGACTTGCCTTAAGACAATTTAACACCACTCAGTGTCAAATTGTTGGGGAGCTAAATTGTGATTGGGAGACATGTACCTGTAAACTCTAGCATTCTGTGCCGGTTGTTTGAAAAAGTTGGCTAATTACCCCCATTTCCCTCCTCCATTGCCCTGAACAATTCTCCCCTTCAGGTATATCATAGAACCATGCAGTGCAGAAGGAGGCCCATTGAGTCTGAATAGACCTCAATCCCACCCAGACGCTATCCCCATATATTTACCCTAGCTAGTCCCCCTGACGCTAAGGGCAGATTAGCATGGCCAATCAACCTAATCCGAACCTCTTTGGAGAGTGGGAAGAAACCACAGCACCCGGAGGAAGCCCACACAGACATGGGGAGAGCATGCAAACTCCACACAGACAGTGACCTGAGACTGGCATTGAACCCGGTCCCTAGCGCTGAGAGGCAGCAGTGCTAACTACTGTGCCACCGTGCCAATTTTAATGTGTAAGTTACTGTTTCGACCATCCCCTCAGTGCACACTCGATTATAACAAAACAGCTGCTGTTCAAAACATTATTCTCCTTGGCCCGAATTCTCCGGCTGTTCACGCCGGCTGGATCTTTTGGTCCCGCCCCCGATGTACCTCTGCTGTGGGCTTCCCAGTCTGTGGGGTGGAATCAATGGGAGATCCCATTGACTGGAGCAGAAAATCCTGCCAATGGCACACCAATTCCTGTTGTGAGAACCACACCATGGGTAGACCAGAGAATCCACCCCCCCCAATCCTTCAGAATTCCAATGATCGTAATCAAACCACACCTTGACCTCCGTCACTGTTAATGTTGGAGCTAAATAGATATTTGGACACAGCATTCAGGAATGATGGATCCTTTATTGCTGCCTTATCAATAAGAAGAGAACTGAAGAATTCCTAAGGCTTCTTCAGTCTGCCCTGTTTAATTGTGTACAGTTAGCTTTTTTTTATAGCACACAACTTCTAGTAAAGATAATTGTTTCCGGTCATACACACCGCTAAATTAATCACACATGATCCAAAGAGGTAGGCCCGAGACAGTAGCTGTTTAATCGTGTCCCATCGGTAACATCATAATCTTTTTTGTCCGAATGGACATTCCATTCGTCTAGCAATGGTCACTTAATCATATCTTTATTCCAGCTTTGGTGCTGTTAGCAAGGACATTCAGCTGCATCCTGTCGATAGATATAGTAAACATCCCTTTTGTCTGTGCTGACTATTTCATGTATATGCAGAGACAGCCAGTTTACAATGAGGGTGCTGGAGACCTGCTAATTTTCCTGGTCACCTGGCTGAACCCTGCCGAGCTCAGTTCTCCTCTCCCACGTTAAGGAGACCAATCCCACTTTGTCTCATCCCTCTGCATAATTAAAGTCTCTCGATAATGGTACTACTCTAGTTAGTCCCTTTTATACCCTCCTCAAGACCTTCTTCCTTGTGTGGTGCTCACAAAGGTTTGGCTGGAAAGACCTGCCAGCTGTCTGATAGCACATTTTGTATTGCAGTTGTTGCTCTGAGATCATTAGCTGCAGTGTGGGCTGGCTCTGACTGAGCTGTTTGCAGAGAAAGTCCGCAGCATTTGCAGACTTCCAGCGTGAGGAATTCATAAAATAGAATGTTACTGCACAAAGGGAGGCCTTTCGGCCTACTGTATCTGTGCTGGTCCTTCTGGCAGAGCTATCCAATTAGTACCACTCCCCTGCTCCTACCACACACAGCCTTATAAAATGTTCCCCTTCGAATATTTATCCAATGTTCTTTTAAATGTTATCGTTGAATCAACTTCCCTTTTAGACAGTGCATTCCTGACCACAGCAAGCCATTGTTTTTAAAAATGTTTTCTCAATCGTTCACAGGCTCACTTGTCAATCCACTTAAATCTGTGTCCTCTGGTTTACTGAGTAAACTGGTTACTAGCAAAGTCCTTCATGATTTCTCCTTTTTAATATTCTTCATTCCATGGCGAGCAACCCCCTGGCTTCTCCACAGAATTGAATCCCTGGTATCATTCTAGTAAATCTCTCTACACCCTCTGTAAAGCCTTGACATCCTGAAGTGTGGTGCCAGAATTGGAAGGCAATACTCCAGCTGGGACCTAACCAGCGTATTATAAAGGTTTAGCATAACCCTCTTGCTTTTGTGTGTTTTGCTTCTAACAGTAAAGCCAAGAATTCCAAATCTCTTTCTCAACCCGCTCAGCTTGTCCTGTCCACCCCCTCCAGATTTGTGTGTGTACGTCGCCTCTCTTTTCCTGAATGCCTTTTTAACACTCGATCGTTTGCTCTGTTTTACCTCTCCTCGTTCTTAGCTACCAGAATACATCACTGTGTAAAATTGTGTAACGTATCTTCCCATTCCTTTGTGCTCTTGAAATCTGACACTATCCTCCTTTGTTGTTCGCTATGCTTTCAAGTTTGGTGCCCATGGGAGGGAAGTTTTTAATCGGGGTGGGTAAGTCGGTGGGGGGGTTTACAGTGGTGAAGGAGAGATGGTGGGGGTGGGGAAAGAGGATGAGGGATGGGATGAGGGATTTCCATTGATATTAAAGCCTTTCATGAGCTCAGGACGGCCTCAGGACTTTACAGCCCGAGTAAATACCTTTGATATGAACGTACAGTGTGCAGCAGCCAGATTGCAAGATCCCACAAACAATGATGAGGTAATAACCCGGTCGCCTGTTTTTAATATTGGCTGATGGATTAAAAAAAATGATAAGGGAGCGAGCTCCACTGCTCCTTTTTGGATAATGCTGTGGGATCTTTTACATCTACCTGAGGGAGCAACTTAGTACAATGCCTCATCTGGGAAAATAGCACCTTCAACAGTTCAGCATTCCCTCTGTGCTGCATTAAGTTGTCAACTGAATCCTGTTCTCCAGTCTCTGGAGTGGGACTTGAATCCCCAATCTCCTGACCTTTGCAGACAGCTGATCCTATAAAGGGAAAGGAAAATCGGAATTTTTTTTTAGGCCTGGGTATTTAATTGGTTGTAAAACATTTCTGAAATGCTGCGAGGTTCGGAAAAACACTCCCCTTTTCAAAGCTCCTCAGTCTTTAAGGCACAGTGGTTAGCAGTGTTGCCTCTCGGCTCCAGGGACCCAGGTTCAATTTCCAGCTTAGATCACTG
Source organism: Carcharhinus amblyrhynchos (assembly GCF_965287045.1). Taxonomy (NCBI): domain Eukaryota; kingdom Metazoa; phylum Chordata; class Chondrichthyes; order Carcharhiniformes; family Carcharhinidae; genus Carcharhinus; species Carcharhinus amblyrhynchos. The sequence goes on from NC_137324.1 coordinate 168,081,515, forward strand.
TCTGTATGGAGTTTGGGCATTCTCCCCGTGACTGCATGGGTTTCTTCCAGGTGCTCCGGTTTCCTCCCACAGTTCAAAGATGTGCAGGTTGGGTGGATTAGCTATGCTAAATTTCCCTTAGAGTCATAGAATCCCTACAATGCCAAAGGAGGTCATTCCTGCCATTGAGTCTGCACCAACCACAACCCCACCTCACAAACCACCCTGCTAATCCTCCTGATACTAGGGTCAACTTAGCATGGCCAATCAACCTGACCTGTGCATCTGTATCCCTTGAACCCTTTAGCCCCAGTAGAGTTTCATTTTTTTGGACTGTGGGAGGAAACCCACACAGACACAAGGAGAAAATGCAAACTCCACACAAATTGAACCTGAGTCCTTGGCACTCTGAGGGCTACTGTGTCGCCCAGCATCAGGAGGGTTAGCAAGGTAAATATGTGGGGTTACAGGACAGGGGCCTGGGTGGGATTGTCACCAGTGCAAACTCGATGGGCCGAATAACCACCTTTTGCACTGTATAGGTTCTATGATTTTCCTCCTTGGGTGCAGTTTCCACTGATCAGTGGTTCGCTGTCGGTTGCAGTTATTGCACTTGCAGCTCTCCCCATGTTGCGTGTGAGCACCCACGTGAGGGAAAAGCATTAGAGTTCTGTTGGGGTCACAGTGGTAAAGTGCCCCATTGTTAACCTCACTGACTCCAGCTCACTATTGCCCCGGCTGAGACCACCTAATGCAGAGATCAAATGTGTATCTGGTCACCAGCACACAATCTCTTCATCCACTGAACACATTGCTGATAAAACACTCGAGTAACCCTTTCCTGCACACTCTTTCATAGAATTATAAGCAGATCATCAAAGTCAAATTCTAAATTAACATGCTCAAGTACAGAAAATGAACATCTGATGTAACATGTCTTAATATCTAAATATTTTAACCAATTTACGTTGTGTACTTGATAATTGAATAATGATACAATTAGTGCTGAGTCCCACTAATGTTCATTGCTGCGCTTTAGGTTCGTAGAATCATAGGATCCCCACAGTGCAGGAGGAGGCCATTTGGCCCATCAAGTCTGCACTGACTACAAACCCACCCAGACCATAACCCCATGCATTTACTCTAACTAGTCCCCGTGACATTAAGGAGCAATTTAGCACGGCCAATCCACCTAACCTGCACATCTTTGAAGTGTGGAACGAAACTGGACACCCATGAATGGGCGGGGGGGAGGGGTGGAGGGGATGGGATTGATGTGGGCATGGGGGCAGGGTGTAGTGGTTGGGATTGATGTGGGGGTGGGATTGATGGGGGAGGGGATTGATGTGGGGGGAATGGGATTGATGCGGGCAATTGATGTAGGGGGCTGGGGTTGATGGGGGGGTTGATGTTGGGGGGGGGGGTGGGTTGGTGAGGGGGGGCAGTGGTGGTGAGTGGAGAGAGAGAGAAGAAAGACAAGTAAAAAGTACAACACAGAAACAGGCCCTTCTTTTCTCCAAGCCTGCCAATCATCATGCCCTAAGTAAGTTTTAAAAAAACTTCTGCCTTTATTTGGTTCATATCCCTCTATTCCCTCCCTATTCATGAATCCATCCAGATGCTGCTTAAATGTTTGTTAATGTGTCTGCATTTTCCATGCACCTATCACTGTCTGCGTGAAAAACCTCCTCTGCATATCTCCCTTAAACTTCCCCCCTCTCACTTTGAACCGGTGCCCCCTTGTAATTGACACTTGCAGCCTGGGGGAAAAAGCCTCTGATTATCCACCCTGTTCTATGCTTGTCATAATTTTGTAGACTTCTGTCAGGTCTCCTCCTCAGCCTCCTTTCCAGTGAAAACAATCCTGGAAGGAGGGAGATTGCTTTTGTCTTGCACACGAAGCATTTAATAGATCCCATGGCAATATCCGATGGAACGTAGGGGAGTTCTCACGGGCATCCTTAACGTTTTTCTCTCAAAACAACACCAACAAAATAGCTATCTGATCGTTGCTGTTTGTGAGAGCTTGCATGTGTAAATTGGCTGTTGTGTTTTATCTGTTGCAGCAGTGATGACATCTTAAAAGTACATGGCTTGTTGTACATCACTTTGAAGTGTCTTGAGGTCATGTAGGACATATATAATAGCAATTCTTTTTCCTTCTATGAATCTCCTAACAGGCACGAGGTTATAATTTTTTTTTAAAGCACTCATTCTCGGGTCTGGGTGTCACTATCAAGTTGTTGCCCATTGCTGGTTACCCTGAATGTATGGTGGTCTTGCTTCTTGAACAGATGATAACTGAGTGGCTTTCTAAGCCACTTTAAGAGTCAACGGGGAGTTGTGTCACCGGGCTAGTAATCCAGAGGTCCAGGTTAATGCTCTGGGAGCACAGGTTCCAATCCCACTGGTGGAATTTAAATTCAGTTGGTCAAGCTGAATTGAAAGTGAGCTAGTCCCATGAAACTGTAACAGATTGTCGGAGGAACCAACCCGTTTCGCTGATGGCCTTGAGGTCCGGCCAGCATTTTCTTCAGACTTCTAACCGCCCTCTGAAATGGTCGGGCGAGGTGGCACAGTGGTTAGCGCTGCTGCCTCACAGCACCAGGGGCCCCAGTTCAATTCTGGCCTTGGGTCACTGTTTGTGCGGAGCTCGCACCCTGTGTCTGTGAGGGTTTGCTCCGGTTTCCAAAGATGTGCAGGTTGGATGGACCGGCCATGGTAAATTGTCCCATGGCGTCCAAGGAAATGTAAGTTGGGTGGATTGGCTGTGATTAATGTATGGGGTTGCGTGGGGGGAGAGGACCCGGATTGTGTGCTCTTTCAGAGGGCTGGTGCAGACTCAATGGGTTGAATGGCCTCCATCTGCAGTGTAGGCATTTTATGAAATTCTATTGGGGCTAAAGGGTTCAAAAGATACAGGAGTAAGGTAGGATCAGGATATTGAATTCAATAATCAGACGTGATCAAAATGAATAGTGGACCAGACTGGAAGGGCCGAACGGTTTACTTCTGCTTCTATTTTCTATATCATTCAGTTACACCGAACTGCTATGAGTCAGAATGACTGTAGCAGTTCCAGAAGCTGATTCACCACCATCTTCCTAACGGCAACTGGGGATGGGCAATAAATGCTAACCTAGCGAGCACCATTGGCATCACGTGAAAGAATATTTTAAAAAATGATGAGAGGCTAGTGGACCAGATTAAGGTTTCCTCCCCCAAAGGACACCAGTGAATGGATTTGAGTTAATGATGTTCCAACAAGTTGTGGTCATTTAAACTGATGGCAGCTCTTGCACTCCATGTTTTCTTTAAACTGAATTCAAATCCTCAAAACAGTAATGGGATTTGAACTTGTGTTCTCTGGGCTATTGATCCAGTGCTCTGGGAACGTGTAGACTCCACAGACAGAGTAACCCAAGGCTGGAAATGAACCCAGGCCCCTGGCGCTGCAAGGCAGCAGTGCTAACCACTGTGTTACCATGCTGCCCTCATTATCGTAGAACTCCTGCAGTGCAGAAAGAGACCATTCGGTCTATCAAACCTGCATTAACATCATTACTACTCAGGTCCTATACCTGTAACCCCATGTTATTTACCTTGCTAATCCCTCTGACATTATGGAGCAATTTAGCATGGCCAATCAATCTAACCCGCACATCTTTGGAATGTGGAAGGAAACTGGAGCGCCAGGAAGAAATCCATACAGGCACAGAAAGAATGTGCAAACTCCACACAGTCACCCGAGGCAAGAATTGAATTGGGTTCCTGGTGCTGTGAAGCTGCAGTGCTGACCACTTTTGCAACTTTAACAGCCTAGCATGAATTGTAAGAAGTTAGTATGCAGGTGCAGCAAGTAATTAGGAAAGCTAATAGGGTATTATTTATTGCGAGGGGAATTGAATACAGAAGTAGTGAGGTTATGCGTCAGCCATACAGGGCATTGGTGAGACCACATCTGGAGTAGTGTACGGTGTTGGTCTCTTTAATTTAGAAAAGATGGAAATGCATCGGAAACAGTTAAAGTTTATTTGTTAGTCACAAGTAAGGCTTACATTAACACTGCAATGTAGTTACTGTGAAATTCTTCCAGTCGCCACAGTCAGGCACCTGTTTGGGTCAATGCATCTGACCAGCACGTTTTTCAGAATGTGGGAGGAAACCGGAGCACCCGGAGGAAACCCATGCAGAGTCAGGGAGAACATGCAAACTCCACACAGACAATTACTCAAAGCTGGGAATCGAACCTGGGTCCCTGGTGCTGTGAAGCAGCAATGCTAACCACTGTGCCGCAGTTCAGAGAAGGTTTACTAGGACATGGAAACGTTTGACAGGTTAGCCCCGTATCCAGTGGAGGTTAGAGTAAGAGATGACTTGATTGAAATGTATAAGATCCTGAGGTGTGTTGACAGAGTAGATGTGAAGGATGATTTCTCTTGAAGGGGGATCAAAACTAGGAATTACTATTTAAAAATAAGACTTTGCCCATTTGAGACAGAGATGAGAAGAAATTCTTTCTCTCAGATGGTTGAGTCTTTGGAACTCTCCACAAGCAATGGTGGAAGAAGAATCTCTGAATATTTTTAAGGCAGAGCTCGATAGATTCTAGATGAGCAAGTGGGTGAAAGTTAATCGGGGGTGGGGGGCTGTTGTAGGCGGGAATGTGGAGTTGAGGATACAATCAAATCATACATGATCTTATTAAATGACAAAGCAGGCTCATTGGGCTGAGTGGCTTACTTCTGTTCCTAATTTATACGTTCGTAATCCTTCTGGAAAGTTCCAAATTAGGTTATAATTGCAGGGGTCTTCACTGGATGGAGATGCCAGAACAGCATTCTTCTGTAGACCACGTGACTGAAAACCTTGCTTCATTATGAAAGGCTATAATTTGCTTTCTGCCATGCTCCAGTGACCATTCATCATGTGACTGGAACTGTCCTCTGATTTTTCAGATCCTTTTATCCAAAAGCAGAGACAGACTGGGTAACCTGCAGAACACCAGTAGCACCATCACAACTGCAAAAAAAAAAGGCTGTGATGTCCCACCATTTTTCAAGAGCTGGGAGACTTAAAGGCTGGGATTTTACGACTTCGCTCGGGCGAGCTCGTAAAATCCCACCTGAGGCCAACGGAGAATTCCACTCTGTGAGCCTTGCCCACCCCGGAATCAGTAAAATTCCAGCCAAAATCTTTAAAACCCTCTTCGAACCTTTCTCAAATAGAATCCCTACAATACAGAAGGAAGCCATTTGGTCCATTGAGTCTGCACCGATAACAATCCCATCCTATCCCTATAACCCCATCTATTTATCCTGCTGACACTCGGGCAATTCAGCACGGTCAATCAACCTAACCCACACATCTTTGGACTGTGGGAGGAAACCCACACATATGTTGAGAACATGCAGTCTCCACATAGACAGTTACCTAAGGCTGGAATTGAACTGGGCCCCAGGCGCTGCGAGGCAGCGGTGCTAACCATTGTGCCACGCAGCTCCAAGTTTGTCCATAGGAAGTTGAACCTTCAGTTACAGCAGTCATCTGGACTTTACTACACAACCTGCTGAACACTGCAGTTAATTTGAGTTTGACTCCAACCATCTGAACTTCAGTGTTAGAATGGGAAAATCTCCTCTTTCACTGGATTCGATAATGTGGACTGCTAATTATTCTGTTTGGTTTTAACATTTGTAGAAGTGCATGGCAGCCTTTAATTATATCTTGCAAATATGTGTTGCGTAATTGATGGAGCGGTGGACCTTTCTAGAGCTGATGGTATGAATAAATAATTATAATGGGGGAGACGGTGGCGAACTGGTAACGTTGCTGAACCGGTAATCCCGAGGCCCAAGCGAATGTTCTGGAGATGTCAGTTCAAATCCCACCACAGCAACTGGTGAAACTTAAATTTGATTAATAAACCTGGAATATAAAGCATGGGTCAATAATAGTGAACGAGGAACTATCGTCGATTGTCATAAGAAAAGAAAGCATGTGGTTCACTAATGTCCTTCAGGGAAGGAAATTGGCCATTCTTACTCAGTGTGACATACGTGCAACCCTAGATTCATAATGGTCGACTCTTAACGACCCGTTGAAATGCCGAGGCAAGCCACTTGCCTCAAGGGCGAGTAAGGATGGGCAACAAATAATGGGTCTCGCCAGCAAGGCTCACGTCCCATGAAAGGGGAAAAAAAACAACTTGTTTAAAACTGTGGAAATTTACCATCAGTGACTTTTAAATTGACCACACGAGAACTGGGAGTTTGGGAACACCCATCAGCCTTGCCAAGATTAAACTATACTAACTACGGAGAGAGAAGAATGGTGGCTTTCAGCCCATCTTCCTCCCCTGTCCGTAACAGTTGTTAAATACTCCTCATATGCGCAAGTGTACTGGGTATTTTTGCACTCTGCACTATATGCAACGAGTAAAGTTGGAACAGAGTGATTGATGATGAGGTGAAGTTTGCACCCCTTTGTTTTTTTCAATAGCAAAAAAGACAGTGGCATTATTTGTCATAGATGTGTGGTTTTCTGGGGTGTCAGATTGCCAGTTTCTGTATTGATTTCAGTAGCAGTGATGTTGTTGATTGTATCAGCGAACAGGATGTGAACCCATTAACCAGAAGTGGCAGGGAAGGCTGCAGCGTGTCGGACGCAAATCAACATACTTTTTCTAAAATAAGTACAGCTCCTAAAATGAGGTTCTCACTTGTGGAAGTTAGTAGTGTCGTTTTAGAATTTGGAACAGTGGATTATCATGGGAAATTCTGCAGTAGATTCTGTGTAATCTTTTTTTAAAAAAAAGTGAACATCCAACCCTGGGGCCAGATGTGCTCTGACTTATCACATTCTTCAAATGGTTGAATCAATTGTACGAGAGGCCAACTGCACTCTGGGTCAGGCAAAGAGATGACGCCCTTTTTCTTCTGAAATAGATATCATTGACCTGTGCCTTGCATCTCCAACTCGAGCCCGATCCCCTCACTGGGCCCCACCCTATCATGATTTCTCTCATCCAATTCTGTCCAGAGGCAGTGTAGTATCAAAGCTTCATAAATCCTTAGAATCCCTACAAGTGCAGAAGGAGGCCATTCAGCCCATTGAGCCTGCCCTGACAACAATCCCGCACAGGCCCTATCACCTATTTACCCTGCTAATCCCCCCCCACCGAGGAGCAATTTAGCATGGCCAATCCACCTAACCCGTATATCGTTGGAGTGTGAATGGAAACTGGAGCACCTGGAGGAATCCCACTCAGACGAAGAGAATCATAGAAACTCTGCTGTACGGAAAGAGGCCATTCAGCCCATCAAGTCTGCACCGACCACCATCTCACCCAGGCCCTACCCCCATATCCCTACATATTTTACCCACTAATCCCTCTAACCTATGCATCTCGGGACACTAAGGGGCAATTTTAGCATGGCCAATCAACCCAACCCACACATCTTTGGACTGCGGGAGGAACCTGGAGAAAACCCACACAGGCATGGGGAGATTGTGCACACTCCACACAAACAGGGACCCGAGGCCAGAATTTAACCCGGGTCCCTGGCATTGTGAGGCAGCAGTGTTAACCCACTGTGCTACCGTGCTGCCCCTATAAAGGGCAGCAAGATCCCTGAACATTTTTTACTGATGTAGAAGTGGATCTGCACCTGCCTAAAGCTTGTCTAAGTCTCGAGTCTCCGTGACAATTGTGGTGAACTGTAAGTGCTTGTTGGGAATCTGGGGACAACTTCCCAAGTGGGGCTGGCTGCTCTGCCAGCATAGGGAGGGTGACAGGTTTGAGGTGGGATGTGGTGGGAAAAGTCGGGAAAAGCAGGTGAACCCAAACCGGGAGCCATCAGTAGTGAAGTCAGGATGTGTACCTCATAAGCTCCCTGACCCATGCTGCTGAACTCAGTACTAACCCAGACCTGGATCTGGAACAGGCCTCCAGCTTCTTATCACAAATGTTGAGGGGGAGGGTGGTGCGTGTGACTGTGTGATAGAATTCTGGGGCGCGGTCTGTTCTAGGTTAAGACTCACATCATTACCTATAGTCCATGCTTTCATAGTGCTCACCAGTATATATTTCATTGTTTTTTTTAGGATATCTGAGGGGCTGCAGCTCACTGAGAGGAAGCAGCATCTCCGTGTGTTTTCCATCTTCCTGCTATCTGTGTTTGTGTCATTTGTGAGGTGCTAAATAAAATAATAAATTGCAGTTAAGCCAGAGCTCTTTGTGAGTGTGTGTGTGTTTTACATTAATGCAATGTGTGTGTGTGTGTGTTTAATAAAATCAACTAGTATCTCTATATGACATAGCAACTTATTCTGTTCTCTCTACTTACCCATGTGCATGAACACCCATCCTCCCTCTTGCTCCCTTTCTCCCCTCTATCTTCCCTCCTCCGTTTTCTCGCTCCCCTCTGTCCTCCTTCTGTGGCTCCCTCCTCACCTTCTCTCTCTCCACCCACATTTTCTTTATTTCTCTCTTTTTCTTCTCTCTTTTGCTCTCCCCTCCCCCACTACACCCTCTCTTCCCACCCACTCCTGCGCTCTCTCTCTCCTCCCCCCCCCCCCCCCCCACCCACACTCTCCCTCTTTCACTCTCTCTGTCTCCCCTCTTTTTTGCTAATTATCATTTTTGATTAGTGATGCCTATATTCCTATAATTCCTGCTGTGCCTATTGATCAAGCACGGAACAGAGGCAACTGTGCCAATTCTGTAGTACTATCTTGCGAAACCCAAGGACTCCTGAAATATGCCATCCCTGCGGTGAGCTGTATTCTTGAACTGCTGCAACCCGTAGGATGTAGGTACACCCACTGTGAGATTAGAGTGTGACCTATGTTAATAAGAGCTCTAATGCTGTTCGGGACCTAGTCCCCAGTGCTGATCAATACTGAGCCAGGCGTGGGTCGGGCCTGCTTTGCTTCTCCTGTCTTCTAATGTTGCTGCCTTTCTGCAACCCATTCCCCCCCCCCCGGGATTGAATTGGGGACTGTGCAGGCAGAGTAGGTGATACAAGTTGGATACTGCCTCCAGGGGCCCAAAAAGCACCTCCAGCTCACCTGGTGAGGAGCCTGAAGGCCTTGTCCCAAATCAGCCTCAGGCACGCGCTAACCATTCTGCATCTGGAAAAGGCCAAAAACTGATCCCTTTAGTGTTTCTGTTTGAACGGTGTGGCACCACCTCTGGGTAGAAGTGGGCAAGCAAAAGACAGCATCAAAAGTTGGGTGCTGACCCATTGGGAGCACATCTTGAAGTTGAAGGTCAAAGCTTTGATTTATTATTGTCACACATATTGGTACACAGTGAAAAGTATTGTTTCTTGCGCACTATACAGACAAAGCATGCAGTTCATAGAGTACATAGGGGAGAAGGAAAGGAGAGGGTGCAGAATGTAGTATTACAGTCACAGCTAGGGTGTAGAGAAGAAGCAGCTTAATATAAGGTAGATCAATTTAAAAGTCTGATGGCAGCAGGGAAGAGACTATTCTTGAGTTGGTTGGTACATGTTTTCAGACTTTTGTATTTTTTTCCTGATGGAAGAAAGTGGAAGAGAGAATGTCTGGGGTGCATGGGTTCCTTGATTACGCTGGCTGCTTTTCCGAGGCAACAGAGTGTAGACAGTGTGCGTGGATGGGGGGCTGGTTTGTGTGATGGACTGGATTACATTCACAACCCTTTGTGAGACTGAAGATTGGGGGGAAAAAGTACCTTTCCAATCACCAGATATCTCGATGCTTCATTTTCTGTAACGCACTCTTGAAGTAGAGTCACCATTGTAGGAAATGGGGAAGCTCATGGTGGCACAGTGGTTAGCACTGCTGCCTCTCAGCGCCAGGGTCTCAGGTTCGATTCCTGGCTTCGATCACTGTTTGTGTAGAGTCTGCACGTTCTCCTTGTCTGTGTGGGTTTCCTTCCACGGTCCAAAAGATGGCCGGTTAGGTGCATTGGCCTCAGTGTACCCGAACAGCCGCAGGATTGTGGCAACTAGGGAATTTTCACAGTCACTTCATTGCAGTGTTAATGTAAGCCTACTTGTGACAGTAATTAAACCTTGTTCTGCACACAGGAATCTCCCAATTGATAATGATGGGACTACTTTTTGTGATGAGGGGTAAACATTAGCAGGGAAACCTCAGGCATAACACCCCTATCCAATACGATGGGACCTTGTGTCTGCTTGAAAGGGACAGACACAACCCCCAGTTTAGCGTTCCAACTGAAAGGCAACATCTCTGACAGTGCAACATCCTCTGTCTTGCTTGAAGCGTCACCCTTAAATTTGTGTGCTCAGTCGCCGGATTGACTCTGAGGTGAGAGTGCTCACAACTGAGGCAGGGCTGACTGTACGCAGAGGCCAATCATGTCCGTCTTTGAAATGGGTTCAAGAGTTATGTACTTTGCCTGACCCAGTATAGTGGCCATCCAGAAAAATGACTGGGCTATTTTGATTTGACTTATTATTGTCACATGTATTGGGATACAGTGAAAAATATTGTTTCTTGCGCGCTGTACGGACAAAGCATACTGTTCCTAGAGTAGGAAACGAGAGAAAGTTTGTGTTGCAGTCATTGCTAGGATGTAGAGAAAGACCAGCATTAATATGAGGCAGCTCCATTCAAAAGTCTGACGGCAGCAGGGAAGAAGCAGTTCTTGAGGACGTGATCTCAGACTTGTGTATGTTTTTCCCGACGGAAGAAAATGGAAGAGAGAATGTCCGAGGTGCGTGGGGTCCTTAGTTATGCTGGCTGCTTTTCTTGAGGCAGTGGGAAGTGTAGACAGTCAATGTTTGGGAGGCTGGTTTGAGAGATGAACTGGGATTTGGAGAATGCAATAAGCTTAATAAGCTGCATGGTCGGAGCACATTCAGGCCTGGGTTTTCCTAGTTTTATGCACAATCTTCAGACGCACATTTAAAGTAAAAGTGTTGGTTTGTATCCAGTGTGCTGCACCCTCCTCTGCTGCCACTAGTTAATAATCGGTACACCCCACCCACTGCCTGTCAGGACAATCAGCTGGATCACTTCGTTACTGGCCTCAGTCCTGTTTCTGTACGTTGTATCAAAAATGGCAATCTGACACCTATGTATCCTCCACCCAAGGAAGCTGCAGCTCCATGAGTAATGTCTTTGCTATCTTTGTTTCTGGAAACAGGGAGAGCAAACATCACTCTCCCTTCCGTCCTTTTCCACTCCCAAGTCTACCAATACTGGCAAAATGGGAAAAAAAGAATAAGGCGTGCTTCAATGGCTTATACTGTTATAAAAATAACTTACTGAGGAACCAAGCTTCGTTTTCAAGATGCAAAAATTTGGGATCGCATACCAACCGACACAAGAACAGCTTCTTCCCTGCTGCCGTCAGACTTTTGAATGGACCTAAGTTGCGTTAAGTTGATTTTTCTCTACACCCTACCTATGACTGTAACACCACATTCTGCACTCTCTTCTTTCCTTCTCTATGTACAATATGCTTTGTGCAGTGCACAAGAAACAATACTTTGCACTGTACACTAATATGTGTGACAATAAATCAAGATTACAAAACAACTTGCATCTTTATAGCGCCTTCACGGCAATAAAACATCCCGTTGTTCTTCAGTAGGAGCGAGAGTTTAACACTGAGCCACGTTAGGACACGAGACAACTGCTTTGTCCCAGGGTTGGGTTTTGAGGGGTGCCTTAAGGAAGGAGAGAGGTCGAGGCTTAGGGAGGGAACGGAGACAGCTGCAGCAAGAGAAGGCAGATTATATTGTCAATAATGTCATTCGTTTAGCAGCTGTGATACTGGAAGGGTTTGTTGGAACTTTCGCTTCATTTTTGAAACCTTAGCTTGAGTCGGTTAGGGGGATAGAACCGTTCTTCCTCTGCTCAGATCCACTGGGGAAATGAGCCTTCACCTCGAAGCAGTTCGACTCAAAGAGGTGACTCACTTTGGGAGATGTGAAACATGCTTCTGGTGAAGTTTGTGTCCTGAGGTTCGAACAGAGATAAAGCTTGATTGTCCCCTGACTACCAGCTCCATTGCTCTCTCCGGTAGCAACCTTGGGTTAAGCCTGCTTGCAACCATGGTGTCAAATTGATTCTGAGATAAGCTGCTGGCCTTGTGTTTGTGCCACCACCAAGCTGGTCTCTTTTCACCCCTGTAGCATCGCTTGACCTAACCCCTGTTTCAGCTTATCTGCTGATGAGATCCCATCAGGTCTGTTTTTCCCCTGGAGACTTGACTATTCCAGCTCATCCTGGGCTAGTCTCCCACATTCTGCACTCTGTAGATCTTTCAAACCTTTGCTGCCTGGGTCTTTATTTGCAGCACGTCCCATTTCCCTAGAATCCCTGTGCTCACTGGCTTGCATTGGTTTCAGATCCTCAAAATACAGTGCTATAGTCACAGCCTGGACTACGTGCTTTACAGCGCGGTTTCATTGAAGCCAACAAGTGAAATGTACTGAGCCCAAGATGGCCCTTTTCTGCTGTCACGTCCGTGTGGCTGAGAAAAAGCACTTGAAGATCTAGCACCCTTAAACAAGTCGGCTGTGCGTTCCCAAAAAAAATAGAGGGGAATCATAGAACCCCTATAGTGCAGAAGGAGGCCATTTGGCCAGTTGAGTCTGCACCAACCATAGTCCCACCCAGCCGTAGCCCCACGTATTTACCCTGCTAGTCCCCTGACACTAAGGGGAAATTTAACATGGCCAATCAACCTGACCCACACATCTTTTGGACTGTGGGAGGAAACCGGAGCACCCAGAGGAAACCCACACATGCACGGAGTGTATGTGCAGACTCCACGTCGTCAGTGACCCAAGCTGGGAATTGAACCCAGGTCCCTGACGCTGTGAGGCAGCAGTGCTAAGCACTGTGCCACCTGGAATGGAATGTTACTCTTTGGTACAGCATGTAAGAGTTTAGTGTTCTCGACTGCTATCGCCTCTGTGCATATGATTTATTGAACAATTTTAAGTCCAAGATGGGTAAATTCTGGATTAACAAGGTTGTCCAAGATTAGTTATCAGGGATATGCAGAATGTGGAGATGAAGCCACAATCTGATAACCATGATTGGTGGAGCAGGCTTGAACGGCCTACTCCTCAAATTGCGCCTCTGTATGCACGCTGGCATCCTCCCTGCTTTGATATTGCTATGATTCTAATCTCATTTCCTTTTGATTCTTACTTGTTACCCCATCTGCAAAATTACTGGCACATTAGATAATTCCAAGAGTTTCATTTTGCTTGTAATTTCCTTTTCTGTGCTCTTTTAACATTTTGAAAATGTCAGGTAAAGTTCCCGCTTTAGATGCAATCAGTAACGTGGGTGCACAACATGTAACATTCATGTCGCACAAGTGCCAGGCAATGACTATCTCCAATAAGAGAGAAGCAAGCCATCTCCCCCCTTGACACTCAGTGGCATTACTGACACTAAACTTCCTTCACCAACCCTGGGGGTTTGCCATTAACTCGAAACTTAACTGGACCAGCCGCATCAGTGCAATTTATGTATTTTCTTTCTGAAGAGAGAGGATAATTCGATAGGTTGCTCAAGCTTACTTGCATTATCACAAAGCCTTCAGTGAAGCAGCACTATCGAGCTTTTTTTCTGGAACATTATTTTATGCTCCTTGCAGTAAAATGTACACCTTCATATATTTAAGAGCGGTAACCTGTTGCACTTCATGCAATGAAATTGAGTTCATCACATAAGATTACTCCATTAGCTGTGAGTTGCCTGATTTTAACGAACTACAAGTAACTTTTGAAGAACGTACCAAATCAATTGCTGGTTTTATTCGCGTGTACTTTGAATTTCTTAGGAAATTTGAATTTTTACAAGGGTAATTAGACATGGGCCGCAAATGCTGGACTTGCCTTGCTGCTCTCATGAACAAATAATAAAGCATTTTAATACTTACTTTCTAAAGGTAGTTAATCGTGCTTCTGTTTGAAAGGAAACTTTAATTTGGAGGGGACTTCTAGGAAACGGTGGAACCTTGCTGTGCTTGGGGAGGCACGGTGGCATAGTGCTTAGCATTGCTTCCTCACAGTGTCAGGGACCCGGGTTTGATTCCTGGTTTGGGCCATTGTCTGTGTGGAGTCTGCACGTTCTCCCCATGTGTGCATGGGTTTCCTCCGGGTGCCCTGGTTTCCTCCCACAGTCCGAAACTCATGCTGGTTAGATGCATTGGCCATGCTAAATTCTCCCTCCGTGTACCCGAACAGATACCAGAGTGTGGCAACTAGGGGATTTTCACAGTAACTTCATTGCAGTCTTAATGTAAGCCTACTTGTGACACTTACAAATAAACTTCACACAATTCTGAAATGGCTACAAGCTTTAAGGTGATTGTGTATCTCCTCCCACAGTCCAAAGATGTGCAGATTAGGTGGATTGGTCATGCTAAATTTCTCCTTAGGGTCAGGAGGACTAGCTAGGGTAAATTCATGGGGTTATGGGCATAGGGCCTGCGTGAGATTGTGGTCGGTGCAGACCCAATGGGCCAAATGGCCTCCTGCACTGTAGGATTCTACAATTCTTCTGAATCCAATCAGGACTGTGGCCGGTTTTGATAGTGGGGCCAGCATCCAACACAATGTCTTTCGTACTTGTTAGTAAAGACATCGAACTCTATGTGGACTTGATGTAAATTGAACAAGCTGCTACCTTATGCAAACTGAGCTGGTAAGAAGGAAAATCCACTAAAACCTGGAAAAATATCAGGTGCTGGTCCAAACTGGTCTTGCATACCTTAAAATGGAACTCTAGGACTGGTCGTGTCCACATTTTACCAGACTCCCCTTTGAAAATGCAAGCCCACAGCAAAGGCAGCATGGATTAGGAGTTCAATTGAGAGGTTGATATCAGCCTCTTCAGCTTGTTGGACCTGACAGTCATGGACCTTGTGGACAAACTAAGATGGAAGTTCTAGCCAACGTTTCTCCAAGTAACCCTACACCATTTTTGGGCGGCATGGTAGCACAGTGGTTAGCACTGCTGCTTCACAGCTCCAGGGACCGGGGTTTGATTCCCAGCATACGTCACTGTCTGTGTGGAGTTTGCACATTCTCCTTGTGTCTGCATGGGTTTCCTCCGGGTGCTCTGGTTTCCTCCCACAGTCCAAAGATGTGCAGGTTAGGTTGATTGGCCATGCTTAAAAAAAAAATTGCCCCTTTAGTGTTGTGAGATGCATAGGTTCGAGGGATTAGTGGGTAAATATGTAGGGACGTGGGGATAGGGCCTGGGTGGGATTGTGGTCGGTGCTGACTTGATGGGCCAAATGGCGGCCTCCTGCACTGCAGGGTTTCAGTGAGTTCTACGATTTTCATTCGCCAGGCTATAATGCTCAAATGAACCCCTTTGGCAGTTGACATTACCCATTTGTATGGAATTCTTGGTGTAGTCTTGAGCAAGGCATGACTCATGTTAAAATATGGGACAGGAATGATGCACAAACATGTCAGTACATTCAGAACGGCTATCATTAAGTTTTTAAGCAGATTGATAATGGATTGTCTGAGTATTGTCCCTCTGTTCCATGGGATAACAGTTCTGTTCAATTAATTCATGTCACTGTCATGTCATGTCACTCTGGAGATTAGGAGACTGAAGGATGACCTTATAGAGGCCTACAAAATAATGAGGGGCACAGTTCAGCTAGATGGTCAACATCTTTTCCCAAAAGTAGGGGAACCTAAAACTAGAGGGCATAGATTTAAGGTGAGAGGGGAGGGATACAAAAGTGTCCAGAGAGGCAATTTCCAGAGGGTGATGCGTGTCTGGAACAAGTTGCCAGAGGGAGTAGGAGGGGCGGGTACAATTTTCTCTTTTAAAAAGCATTTAGATAGTTACATGGGTAAGATGGGTGTAGAGGGATATGGGCCAAATGTGGGCAATTGGGATTAGTTTAGGGGTTTTAAAAAGGGTGGCATGGACAAGTTGGGCTGAAGGGCCTGTTTCCATGCTGTAAACCTCTATGACTCTAAGACACTGATGTGTCCCCTCTTTCAAAATTTGCTGTCAAAGCACTTGGTTCCTGGTTTCTTGGCCCATTGCTTGTGTGAGGTGGAGAGTTTGTTTACCTTGTTGCAGTCACAGGGGAGATGCTGGTGTTGTGGTGTTATCACCAGATCAATAATCCAGAGGCTCAAGTTAATTCTTTGGGGACAGGGGCTCCAGTCACACCACAGCAGCTGCTGGAAGTATTACAGGGTGGCATAATGGTTAACGCTGCTGCTTTACAGCTCCAGGGACCCAGGTTCAATTCTGGATGACTGTCTGTGTAGAGTTGGCATGTTCTCCACGTGCCTATGTGGGTTTCCTCAGGGTGCTCTGGTTTTCTTCCACAGTCCAAAGATGTGTGGGTTAGGTGGATTAGCCATGGGAAATGTGTGGGGTTATGGGGATATGGCAAGGGTTGGGTAAGATGCTCTTTTGGAAAGTCATTGCAGACTTGATGGGGCCAAATGACTTCCTTCAGTACTGTAGGGATTCTATAGTTTTAGGAGAAATTCCATCTTCTCACTTCTCCCTGTTAGGGTGGTTGGGGATGGGGGGATTGGCATCTCTCAAGGAATGTGGGAAGCCTCACCTCTTTAGACTTCTTTGCTTAGCTGTGGCTTGAGGTTCATTTGTGGCAGCAACAACAACTTATTTTAATACAATGCCTTTTAGCATAATGGAATGTCCCACTTCCTAGGAGCATTGTAAAACAAAGTGTGATGCAGAGCCACATACAGAAATGTTAGGGCTTCGTCAACGAAATAGGTTTCAATGAGTGTCTTAAAGGAGGAAAATGAGGCAGAGAGATATAGTGATGGAGTTCTAGAGCTTTGGATCCAGGTAATTGAAAGCACGGCCACCAGGGCTAGAGTGATTTAAGATCAGAAATGCACTAGACCAAAATTGAAAGAGCTCAGGTTTTCCATAGAAAAACAAAACAAAACATGGCATGTGTGGGGCTGGAGATGATTACAAAAATAGGGAACACTCTGCCTGGTTCCTTGGCCTTTTCTCAAGATTGTTTACTAAAATTTTACAGCTGCAGTTTAATCTTCATGATGCTGTCGTCTCAATGACTGCTCCATTTGGTTCTATTATTCAATGGTGGTGGGTAGAATTGGACATCCTTGCTGCTGGGCAGGAATTGCAAATTGAGGGGAAGAATTCAAGACTGCTAGGCCAGGATGGCTGAAACAGTGTCTGCCAGTGGTGGAACCAAAGAAGTAGAGCATGTATAATGGCATTTAGTTTTTATTGTTCTTGTGAACGGCATATTCATTTGCGTGTTCTTTAAGTCTTGTTCCACAACAACTTAAAGGGGCTGACTTATGCGCTGCTTGCATGGGATCGCTGGGTTGTGGCAGAACTTTAACAAATGTAGCACATGAGGTCAGTTTTGCAGGAAAGTATGCTTTGATGAAGGGTCATCTGGACTCCAAACGTCAGCTCTTTTCTATCCTTACAGATGCTGCCGGATCCGCTGAGATTTTCCAGCATTTTCTCTTTTGGTTGCTGGGAAGTATGTTCCTTAAAGGATCAGAGAACTAGACACAGATCGTGGGGGACAAAACCATGAAGGGATTTAAGTATAAAGATGAGAACTTCAAATATGAGCCAATTTAAATCAGTGAGTGGGGGGGAAGAGGATGATGGAT
The DNA here is from genome assembly GCF_965287045.1 of Carcharhinus amblyrhynchos. NCBI lineage: Eukaryota > Metazoa > Chordata > Chondrichthyes > Carcharhiniformes > Carcharhinidae > Carcharhinus > Carcharhinus amblyrhynchos. Next base: position 168,099,157 of record NC_137324.1, read on the forward strand.
TGGTTGTGAGGTTGGATATGGACAGTGGAGCTTTGGTTGCACCAGTGTTTATGGAGGGTGGAAGATTAGAAACTGACCCATAAAGTATTGGAGTAGTCAAATAGTCAAAATTAGCAGTGACGGCAGCTCAAGATTTTGACAACGGTTGGACCTGAAGCAGCGTGTAAGGTGGATGATGTGAGTGGAGGTAGGTAGCCTTTGTGATGGAGCGGAATTAGAACCATTGCGATGTAATTCGCTTAGCAACTTGGAATGAGGATATTACATTATCTGTGGAACGTCAATGAATGACCTGCTGTGACATCACCAAATGTCAGTGATGAATAACCTGGAGTCTTACTACAAGAAGTACAGTAAAAGTGTAGGATTGTGTTTAAGGCGAGCTTTCCCAATCTATAGAAGAGTTCAGAATGGAAGACACGAGTGCAGAAGAGATACTGGGATGTCACTGACAACATTTAATGAGTAAGTGCAAATTCCAGTGAACTTTGTTTATGCTAATCATGATATTGTTGATGGTCATGACACCAGTATCATTGTCATTTTCCCAGCTGTCTAACCAGCATTAAAGTTTATAGTTCACGACAATGCTATTTTCCACAGTACTAGTGAAAGTCACATTTTTCTCGAAGTTTTTCTGACTCATCACTTACCGTAGGAGATTAAATCTTTCTGATCAGCGATGACGTGAAAGCAGTAGCGGATTAACCATTAGGCTGAGTCGGCTTAAGCCTAGGGGCCCGGAAAGGTGGGGGGCCCAAGAGCAAAAAAAAAATTAGTTTAACGCATTTAAGGGTGAATAAATTTTCATAACTATACCCTGTGGGTGAATTAATATGACAAATATCTATAGACAGAGGAGCTTAACCCCCCCCCAGACTTGTACTACATGCAAATAAATACAAAATAAATGCAACAAAGAGTTTATTGTCATGCTGTAACATGTATACATACTTATTTTAGAGCATACTGAGTTATATATAGTGCTTTTTTCAACGTTCACCCTGACATAGTATTAGTCCCACACCGCAGCATGATGACTGTCACCACTGCCTCCAGTGCTACCAATGTATCATCGTCTGATAATTCAACAATATCAACATCAAAATCCTCGGCATCTAAATCACTCCCACTATCATCACTGCATATGTAAAGAAATGTAAAGAAAATGAAAAATAAATGAATAAAAGGGCTGTAATTGATTCATATAACTTGGAGTACTGTGTGCAGTTTTGGTCGCCGCACCTGCGCAAGGATATTTTAGCCCTGGAGGGAGTGCAGAGGAGGTTTACTAGGCTGATACCGGAGTTGAGGGGGTTGAGCTATGAGGAGAGGCTGAATAAACTAGGCTTGTACTCGTTAGAGTTTAAAAGAATGAGGGGAGATCTCATTGAGACGTATAAGATGATGAATGGGATGGATAGGATAGAGGTGGAGAGACTCTTCCCGCTCAGAAAGGACAGTAGGACTAGGGGGCACAGCCTCAAGATAAAGGGGAGGTGGTTTAGAACGGAGTTGAGGAGGAACTTCTTCACTCAAAGGGTGGTGAATCTCTGGAATTCTCTGCCCGTTGAAGTGGTGGAGGCTGCCTCGCTAAATATTTTTAAGAAGCGGGTTGATGGGTTCTTGATAAGAGAGGGGATTAAGGGTTATGGGGAGAGGGCAGGAAAGTGGAACTGAGCCACGACAGATCAGCCATGATCTTATTGAATGGCGGGGAAGGCTCGAAGGGCTAGATGGCCTACTCCTGCTCCTATTTCTTATGTTCTTATAGTACAACGATATAATTTATCTAACATCACTTTATTCTATTCAACAAAGGGTGGGGCAGGGGGAAAGATCAGGAGGCCTTACTAAAGCTCAGCCTAGGGGTCCGGATGGTTAATCTGCCACTGTATGAAAGATGTCCAATTTCTTGAAAGAGACATGGCCTCAATGAGCCAAATGTCTTTTTGCATAAGACTTACTCAATAAATAAAAGCTAAGACCCATCTGGTTTGCTCTTTTACCAATGGAGTTGTCATTAATTATGGCAGCTAAATGCCATTGATTGGAAATACCAGCCATGTGTGGCTACAAGAGCGGGGACAGAAGCTGGGAATTCTGTGGAGAGTGACTCGCCTCCTGACTCTGCAATGCCACTCAGTGGTGTGGCAATGCCAGCGTTGGTCTGGAGTAGGCACAATAAGAAGTCCCACTACCCCAGGTTAAATTCTAACAGGTTTATTTGGTATCACGAGCTTTTGGAGTGCTGCTCCTTTGAGGTGCAGAATATAATACTAACGTGTGGAAGATCAGAAGGATCTTGGGTTCCGAGTTCATAGGACAGTCAACACTTACAGCAGATGGACTGCAGTGGTTCAAGATGATGGCTCAGAACCAACCTCTCAAGAATAGTTATTTGCTGGGTAATAAATACTGGCCCAGCATACTGAGAAAGAACAAAAAAATTGTAATTTAATTCTGTCTGCCCATAACACTTCATATTCCATGAGGTGTTTTATCAGTTGCTGTTGTACAGCGTCCAGTAAGTATTTTGTGTGGATGCAGCTTAATGGCTTCGAATTGCTGTTTGAATTGACAGGTTGCTGCAGGAACACATAAGCACTCAAGCAAATGAGTAAAGTACTGCAGATGCTGGAAATCTGAAATAAAATCAGAAAATGCTGGAAATACTCAGCAGGTTCAACAGCATCTGTGGAGAGAGAAACAGAGTTAACGTTTCGAGTCTGTTTGACTTCTTCAGAGCTTATTCTTTGAAACCTGCGTTGTTAATCTAATATCGAGTCATGAGGTGGAGATGCCGGTGTTGGACTGGGGTGGGCACAGTAAAAAGTCTCTCAACACCAGGTTAAAATCCAGCAGGTTATTTGCAATCATAAGCTGTTGGAACACTACCTCAGCTGAGTGAAGGAGCAGCGCTCCGAAAGCTCGTGATTCCAAATAAACCTGTTGGGCTTTAACCTGGGGTTGTGAGACTTCTTACTGTAATATCTAGTCAGCGGTGTTTTCTTTTTGTTGTCTGAAGGAATTGAAGTTTAGCTGTTTTTGATCATTTATCCATGTAGCCGTTGATCTGGATTGGCTGCAAGGGGAGACCCCCTAACCTGTATCCTTGCTGCTTCATCTTGGGGTTGAGTTCTACCATCAATATTTAAATGAACAAACTCGTGTCCATTTTGCCAATGCAACCTTCAGCATTTCAAAGTGCTGGATCATGCTCCCTTAATCTCTGTCCCAGTGAAAGTAAGTTCAATTCTGTGAATTTTGATGAATGGACGTTGACCTAATTTGAGTGCGATTTTGACTTAGACTTGTGCGACTGGATTCAGTGCCAGTTTCAACCCCTGTCTGATTTTGCTCTTTATATTCTATTCATTCATGGGATGTGCGCACCTCTGGCTAGATCAGCATTTATTGCCCATTCCATAACTGCCCTTGAGAAGATGGTGGAGAGTCTACTTTTTGATCCTCTGCAGTGCATTTGATGGAGGGACATTCAAGGAGCTGTTAGATAGGACGTTCCAGGGTTTTGGCAATGAAAGGATGGCTGTACGCTTCCATGTCACGATGGTGGGTGACGAGGAGGGGAACTGGCAGGAGGTGCTGTTCCCATGGTTCTGCTGCTAGCTGTTTAGTCGGTTCTGAGCCACCGTCTTGAAACACTGCAGCCCATCTGGTGTAGCTGTAGCATCCATGTTGTTGTTAGGATGGGACTTCCTTGACAAGACCGTGCAGTACATCTCATGGATGGTACGCACCGCTGCCACTGTACGTTGGTGGTGGAGAGAGTGGGGCAGCAATCAAGTTTGCTACTTTGTCCTTGATAGCGTTGAGTTTCCTGAGGGACATTGCAGAGTCAGGAGGTGAGTTACTGTCCACAGAATTCCCAGCTTTTGTCCCTGCTCTTGTAGTCACACATAGCTGGCATTTCCAATCAGTGGTTTTCAGCTGCCATAATTAATGACAATGCCACTGGTAAAAGAGCAAACCAGATGGACCATGGCTGTCCTTCTATGTTGTGGAGGTTCCATATGTTGTGTGATGCCATTGAAGGAATTTTTATACATTAGAACATAAGATGTAGGAGCAGAAGGAGGCCATTCAGCCCATCGGGCCTTCTCCACCATTCAATGAGATCATGACTGATCTCATATGATTATCCTCAACTCCACTTTCCTGCCTTAACCCCATAACCGTTGATTCTCTGACTGATTAAAAATCAATCTCGAGTTTGTATATACTTTATGACACAGTGATTAAGAATTTCACAGATTGACTACCCTCAAGAATAAATTCATTCCTCGTCTATCTTCAATGGGCGAACTCTTATTCTAGGATTATGCTGTCGTGTTTGGGCAGCACAGTGGTTAACACTGTTGCCTCACAGTGCCAAAGACCGATCCCCGAATTGGGTCACTGTCTGTGTGGAGTCTGCACTTTCTCCCCGGATCTCTGTGGGCTTCCTCTGGGTGCTCCGGTTCCCTGCCACGGTCCAAAAGACGTGCTGGTTAGGTGCATTGGCCATGCTAAGTTCTCCCTCAGGGTGCCTGAACAAGCACTGGAATGTGGCGTCTAGGGGATTTTCACAGTAACTTCATTGCAGTCTTAATGTAAGCCTTCTTGTGACACTAAGTAATAAACTTTTTTAAAACTCTAGTCCAAGACTCTCCCACAATGGGTTGTTGCAGCGTGGCTTGTACATACTGTGCACACGGCATCAATGGTAGGGAGCATGAATGTTGAAGATGGTTGTTGGTGTGCCAATCAGCCTTGCTGTCTTTACCTGGATGCTGTTGAGCTTTGAGTGTTTTTGGAACTGAACTGATCCAGGCAAGTGAAGGGTATACCATCACATTCTTGACTTTGTGCTTTTTTGATGATGGGCAGATTTTGTGAAGTGAGGGGATGAGTTAGTCACCACAGAATTCCAACCTCTGACCAGCTCTTGTAGGCACCCTGTTCATGTGACTGATCCTTTGTTTTAGGCTGCCGGCACAGTGGTTAGCATTGCTTCCTCACTCAGCGCCAGGACCCCAGGTTTGATTCTGGTCTTAATAGAAGCAAATCACTGCGGATGCTGGGATCTGAAACCAAAAGAGAAAATGCTGGAAGATCTCAGCACGTCTGGCAGCTTCTGTAAGGAAAGAAAAGAGTTGATGTTTCGAGTCTGAATGACCCCTTTATCAAAGCTAAAAGGCGTAGAAAGTGGGAGATCCCTGAGTCCAAAGCAGATTAGGTGGATTGGCCATTCTGAATTGCCCCTTAGTGTCCTAAGATGTGTAGGAATGTTGGTTTAGCCATGGTGAATGCACAGGTTTGTGGGGATAGGGCAGGGGGGTTGGGCCTGGGTGGGATGCTCTTTCGGAGAGTCACAACGGACAAAATGGCCTCCTCCTGCGTTAGGGATTCAGTGATTCCAGGGTCCACTATGTTTCTGGTAAATGATAAGTAAGCCTCAGGATGTTGATGGGAGGGGAGAAGGATAGATTCTCTCTTGCTGGATATGTCATTTTCCACCATGTGTGACATGACTTTTAATTCATTCTTGGGACCTGGGTGTCACTAACTGGGCCAACGCTTATTGCCCATCCCTAATTGCCTTTGAACTGAGTGGTTTGTCAGGCCATTTCAGAGGGCAGTTGAGAGTCAACCACATTGCTGTGGTTCTGTAGGCCAGACCAGGTAAGGGCAGTAGATCTCTTTCCCTAAAGGACATTAGTGAACCAAATGGGTTTTTCCTACAATCAACAATGGTTTCATAGTCATCAGTTGATTCTTAATTCCAGATATTTTTCACTGAATTCAAATTCCACCGTCTGCTGTGGTGATATTCGAACCCGGGTCCCCAGAACATTAGCTGAGTTTCTGGATTAATAATCTAGTGATAATACCACTAGGCCAGCGCCTCCCCTGAGACTGTTGTGTGCTATTTGCCAGCTCCAGCCTGCATGTTCAGATGTTGCTTAGTCCTGGTATAAACTGCTTCATTGTCTGATGTTGAGTCCTACTGAGCATCCCCATTTCTGACCTTTATGATGGAGGGATGGTGATTGATGAAGTAGTTGAAGATGTATTAAAGAGCTCAGTGCCAGAGGTGACGACCCTTGACATCAAGACAGCTTTTGACCAAGTATAGCATCAAGGAGGTAGCTCACCCCTGCCTTCTCACGGGTAACAATGAGTGGGCAATAAATGTTGCTGTGGCCAGTGACACCCACATTCTCTAAAATAATTTTAAAAAGCACTTGGGTCTAGAACACTCCTCTGAGGAACTCCTGTGATGACGTCCTGGGGCTGACTTGCTCGACCACAACCATCTTCTGTCTTGCTCAATATGATTCCAGCCAGTAGAGAGATCCCTCCCTCGTTGACATTTACTTTACTGGGGCTGATGGCACCTCGCACATTGCAACCTCTCTCAACTATTTCATTGTTGCTAAATTATCAGAATGCTTATCTGACGCACACCCCATGAGTATATAAGCAGAAATTTTCTTCCATTAAATTTGCCCTGAACACCATTATGTAACTGTTGACTGCATCCCCCTCCATGTAAGCTGAGACTAAACCAGTCTGTTTGCAAACTAGGCATGTAGAGTCATAGAATCCTACGGTGCAGAAGGAGGCCATTCGGCCCATTGAGTCTGCAGTGCCCCCAGTCCTACCCAGCCCGTAGAATTTAGTTAGTCCCTCTGACACGAAGTGGTAATTTAGCATGGCCTGTCAACCTAACCCACACATGTTTGGACTGTGGGGAGAAACCAGGGCACCCGGAGGAAACTCACGCAGGCACGGGGAGAACGTACAGACTCTGCACAGAAGTGACCCAAGCCGAGAATCGAACCCAATGAGGCAGCAGTGCTAACTACTGTGCCACTGTGTCATTTTTGTCATTCTTCCCACCGAATGTTTGCAGCATCACTAAGATGACCGGTTTCCACCTCCATAATGTTACCTGATTTTGGTCCTCTTTCAGCTCATTTGCTGATAGAATCTTTGTTCATGCCTTAGTTGCCTCTAGACTTAACTATCTCAACACATTCCTGCCTGGTCTCCCACATTCTGCCCTCCGTAAATTTGAGACCATCCAAACTCTTGCTTGTATCTTAACTCGTATTACATCTGTCGCTCTTATTGCACGCTGACTTCCATCAGCTCCCATTCAAGTAGCATCTTGACTTTAATACCCTAATCTTTGTTTTTAGATTCCTCCATCACCTCACCCTTCCTGATCTCTGTGACCTCCAGCAGCCTTACAGCTCTCCGAGATATCTGTCCTCGTCTTTCTGACCCCTCGAGCATCCCAGATTTTAATCACTTCAGCATCCTGCCTCCAAGCCCCTCAAATTCCTTGCCCACCTCTCTCTCTGCCTCAGTTACCACCCTTTAACGCGCAGCTTAAAAACCAAGGTTTTGATCATTTAACCTAATACTGCCTATGTGACTCAGTATCAAATTTAATTTCATAATGCTCCTGGGACGCACCTTCATGCATTTTTTATTACATTAATGGCATCAACAAACAGTGATGGTTGTTTTTGGGTTCCTTCATGCCATACTCAGTCAAAATGCCTTGGCATCAAGGACAGTCACACTCACCTCGCCTCTTAACTTCAGTGGAGAATAACATGAGGTGATGAGATGCATGACAGCTGACCACTCTGCAGCCATCAATTTTTGAACAAGGTCTTGAAGCAGATAATATGGCCCTTTGTCAACTTTTTTTACTCATTGTGGATGCTGCGGTGGCACAGTGGTTAGCACTGCGGCCTCACAGTGCCAGGGACCCGGGTTCGATTCCTGGCTTCGGTCACTGTCTGTGTGGAGTTTGCATATTCTCCCCGTGTCTGTGTGGGTTTCCTCCGGGTGCTCTGGTTTCTTTCCACAGTCCAAAGATGTGCAGTTTAGGAGCATTGGCCGTGCTAACATACTTGAACCCAGAGTGTGGCAACTAGGGGATTTTCACAGTAACTTCATTACAGTGTCCATGTAAGCCTAATTGTGACTAATAAGTTTTTAAAAAACTGTCCAACTTTCCTGGATGTTTCCAGCATTTTCTGCTTTTACCTCAGTACCTTAGGCCTGTCCCCACAGCTTTCCCGCTGGTTAGTACATACTCTGTCTGTATTTTGTGGTGTTTAAACCATCGATGATTCTGGAAGTAAGTGTGTTCACTTCCCCTCACCTCTGCTCTTTTTGTTTTAATCACAGCGAGCGTGGCCTAAAGGAAATGTTTCCAGATGGGGACCTTGAAGTGGAAAGCATGGAGCAGCTGGAACTCCACAGCAGCACTGATGTGGTGACCAACGGCAACAAGAGCGACCTGGAGGCGGCCAAGAGGCTGGCCAAGCGGCTGTACAATCTCGAAGGGTTCAGGCAATCTGATGTTGCAAAACACTTGGGGAAAAAGTAAGTCTCAGGCGTCCGTTGGTTGAGCGCTTTGCCCTGGAAGCCTTTGCTAATGTGAATTTAAGATCATAAGACCATAAAACACAGAAGCAGAATTAGGCCACTCGGTCCATCAAATCATGGCTGATATTTTTCTCATCCCCATTCTCCCGCCTTTTCCCCATAACCCCTGACCCCCTTTGATTGATGGATTGGTTAGCTATGTACAAGTTATGGGGAGACGATGGCCAAGTGGTTTTATAGCTAGATGTTAATCCAGAAACTCAGTTAATGTTCTGGGGACCCAGGTTCGAATCCCACCACGGCAGATGGTGGAATTTGAATTCAATTAAAAATATCTGAAATCGACCATGACCGTGGAACCATTGCCATTTGTCAGAAAAACCTCACTAATGTCCTTTCAGGGAAGGAAATCTATCATCCTTACCTGGTCTGGCCAACATGTGATTCCACACACCACACAAATGTGGTTGACTTTCAACTGCCCTCCAAGGGCATCTAGGGATGGGCAATAAATGCTGGCCAGCCAGCGACACCCATGTCCCATGAATGAATAAAAAAAAAGTTGTACTACTAACAATATTCCTTGACTTTTAGAAGATTAACAGATGATCTAATTGTGGTGTTTGAGATGATTAAAGGGGAGAGGAATTATTTCTGGTAGCGAGGTCTGGAACGAGGGGACACAACCTTAAAGTTATCACAATGATTTCCAGAGTAGATCTCAAGAAACACCCTTGCAGATAGTTGTGGAAACCTAGAATTCTCTCCCTCTGCCCCAAAATGCTGATGAAGTTTGGACAGTTAATAACTTCAAACTGAATTTAATAGATATTTGTTGGGCAGTGATACCAAAGCTTACAAAGCAAGGCGGGTACATGGAGTTCAATAAAGATCAGCCATGACTTAATTGGCATAGTAAGCATGGGGGGGTGTGGCACAGTGATTAGCACTGTCGCTTCAGTACCAGGGACTGATTCCTGGCTTGGGTCTGTGCGGAGTCTGCACGTTCTTCTTGTGTTTGTGTGGGTTTCCTCCTACAGTCCATATATGTGCGGGTTAGGAGAATTAGCCATGCTAAATTGTTCCTTAGAGTGAGGGGGGTTAATGGGATAAATATATAGGGTTATTCACATAGGAGCTGGGTGGGATGGTTGGTGGTGCATACTCAATGGGCTGATTGGCCTCCTTCTGCACTGGAGGGATTCTATGACTGAATGTCCCGTTCTGGTCCTCATCTTCCTATGATAATGCTGCGAGGTCAATGCTCAGGACTGCATTTCCTGTGGGAATCTGAACAGGTTTAGCCACAATCTTGTATAATGGTGCCGATCTCTAGGGAAGTGATCTAACGTCAATTACTTGATAAAGAATGGGGTTCGGTCGTGATGGAGGTGATTGTGCGGAGTTGGGATTGGAGGTTGTGTCACCCATAATAGGAATCTCTAGTCCACTTAGCGCTTGAATGACAAAGAACACACAACCAAAGAATGTGGAGCCATTCAGCCCCTTGAACCTGTTTTGCTAGGATGTTCTGCTTTCTAAAATGAGGGTCTTTGGCACTGCTGCCTCAGAGCTTCAGGGACCTAGGTTCAGTTCTGGCCTTGGGTGACTGTGTGGAATTTGCACATTCTCCTCATGTCTGCGTGGGTTTCCTCCTGGTTCTCCTGTTTCCTCCCAACTCCAAAGATGTGGATTGGCCATTCTAAATTGCCCCTTAGTGTCCAAGAATGTGTAACTTAGGTGGATTGACCATGCGCTGAATTGCCTCTTCATGTCCCAAGAGGTGTAGATTATGAGAATTAGCGGGGTAAATACGTAGGGTGAAGGGAATGAAGCGGGGAGGATGGGCCTGGTTAAGATGCTCTGTCGGAAAGTTGGTGCAGACTCGATGGGCCGAATGGCCTCCTTCTGCACCTGTAGGAATTCTATGATTACAGCAGATCAGATGGACTCCAGTAACTATGCAGATAATGACGTTACAGCTTGAAGGGTCCTGAAAACATAGAGCAAAACTCCCTCCATTACTGTGGTTGTGTTGAAACATCTAGAGTGGCATTTTTTGGCCACGCTCGTCCCAAAACTGGAAAATCTGCCTGAGGTCAACGGACCTTTCCATGTTCCACCATTTGTCTGCTCCGATTCCGGTGGCGGGTGGAACGGAAAAATTCCGCCCCCCCCCACCTCTATAGCCATTGCACTGTCACTGTTACTTTGGAGTCGCCCCCTGGTCTCTCACAAGCCTGAGCGGCACAGCACAGTGGTTATCACTGCTGCCTCACGGTGCCAGGAACCCTGGTTCGATTCCCAGCTTGGCTGGCTGTCTGTGTGGAGTCTGCACATTCTCCCTGTGTCTGCGTGGGTTTCCTCTGCGTTCTCGGGTTTCCTCCCACAGTCCGAAAGACATGCTGGTTAGATTGGCCATGCTTAATTCTCCCTTGGTGTACCCAAACAGGTGCCAGTGTGTACTGACTATGGGATTTTTGCAGTAACTTTGCAGTGTTAATGGAAGCCTACTTGTGGCTTTATTGTCAGCAGGTTTTCGATTCAAGTCCAGTAACACACAATCCAGGTTTAGACAACAGTGCAGAACTGAAGGAGCACTGTATTGTTAGAGGTGTTGCCTTTTAGATGTGATGTTAAACTTAGGCCCATCTGCCCCCTCAGGTCGTCAAAGGATCCCATGACACAAAAAGATCTGATTACCAGAAAAAGATGGCGTCAGAGCGAGATGACTTCTCGCGAGCTGTCCCCAGCATACCCTCCAATTCCACCTTTTACTGCTATGCTCTTAAAATTAAACTCCAACTGTTCTTGCCCTACCTGTAACTGCAGCACTATATTCTGCACCTTCTCATTTCCTTCTCCCTTATGTACTCTCTGAATGGAATGTCTTATCTGTATAATGTGCAAGAAGCAATACTTTTTATTGTATCCCAATATATGTGACAATATATCAAGCTTGAAGCAGAGTAGGGGTTTATTCCTGGTATTCGGTTAAATATTTATCCCTGAACCATCATCACTAAGAAAGATTTATTGGGTCATTACATCTCATTGTTATTAGTGGGAGGCTGCTGTGCACAAGTTGGCTCCTGCATCACAACAATGACAACAATTCATCAGTACCCTGTAGGCTGTGAAGTATTCATTGGGATGTGCTGCGGTCTGGAAAGATAAGCATAAATCTGATTTTTTTCCATTCTTTTCTCATCCCTTGTTTTTTTTTGACCCTTGCCCTTTCTTCTTTCATAACATAATCACCATCCTGGGAACAAAATTCCCAATGACGAAAGGATATTTTCATTTTCAATTCTTAACTTAAGAGTGTGTTTGAGGCCAAGCATTGTATGAAGAGAGTCTGGGGATGTGGTTCATAGAATCCCTGCAGTGCAGAAGGAAGCCATTCAGCTCACTGAGTCTGCACTGACCACAGTTCCACCCAAGCCCCATCCCCATAATCCCATGCATTTACCCACCAAGACTGCACCAGCAACAATCCCATCCTATCCCTATAACTCCATGTATTTATCCTGCTAATCCCTCTGACACCAAGTGGCAATTTAGCATGGCCAATCCACCTAACCCACACACCTTTGGACTGTGAAGAAACTGGAGGACCTGGAAGAAACCCACACAGACACGGGGAGAACATGCAGACTCCACACAGACAGTGACCCAAGCCGGGAATTGAACCCAGGCCCCTGGCAGCAGTGCTAACCACTGTGCCACCCCTACGTTGTTCACTTATAAAGGCTTGAACAACTCATTCACTAATGCGTGACTTGAGTTGCTCACATGAGACGAGCAGTGGATTGGTGATTTCCCCCTCCTATATCCTCTTCACGCTATCTGTGATCAAGACCCAGACTTACTATGATGTAAAAGGCAATCATAGTTTATTTCCTTCTTTGACACTCCCAAGCCATAGTGCTTCCTGTTTTGAGAAGGCCTGTTATAACTCACTGTCGCTTAGGAGTCAACCTTCATAGATCAGGGCTAAAATTGTCCAGGCTCTCTTGGTTACCAATGGTTGTGCATGCTTTCCTTTTGATATCTATTTATTTGTAATGATAGCTACTAATATTTTATCTCCACTGCCTCCTTAATTGGAACCAGGGCAATCCTAGTTAAAAAGATGACATTATTGCAGTGAAAAGTCAAGCAGAGAGGCTCAGTCCTTTTTGATTGATTTATTTTTAATCGACTCATGTTTTTCAATTAAAAACATATGCCATACATTATTAGGGTAACAGGATGGCTTGCATAATTATCTCCCATGGAACAACTGTTGTACAGTTGTAAGCTGTGCACAGTAATTACTGGCATGTCTTTTGGATTTATTATATTAGAAGTAGATTATAAATGCTCAGCAAAACAAGATTTTTGGTGCAAGTGTGTTGACTGGGAAAAGAATGGAAATGAAGAGTCTGTGTTTCAAACAGCTTGGCACGTTGGTTAGCACTGCTGTCTCACAGTGCCAGGAACCTGGATGCGATTCCAACTTTGGGTGATTGTGTGGAGTTTGCATGTTCTCCCCGCATCTGCGTGGGTTTCCTCCGGGTGCTCTGGTTTTCTCCAGCACTCAAAATGTGCAGGTTGGGTGGATTGGCCATGCTAAATTGCCCCATCTTGTCCCAAAATGAGAGATTAACCATATGGAAATGGTCTACATTACAGGGATGGGATGGGGTGGGGTAGGGGGCTTGATTAGGATAATCGACAGAGAATCGGTGCAGACTTGATGGGCCAAGTGGCCTGTTCTGCACTGCAGAATTCAATGGCCGGAATTTTACTGGCACGCCTGCCCCTGAGGCTTGGAGGACGGCATTTTCCATTGGCCTTGGGCGAGATCATAAGAATCTTGTGCGGACGTGCTGGTAAAATTCCGCCCTATGATTGTATGTGGGGAGGATCATAACATAAGAACATAAGAAATAGGAGCTGGAGTAGGCCAACTAGCCCTTCGAGCCTGCCCTGCCATTCAATAAGATCATGGCTGATCTGTCGTGGCTCAGTTCCACTTTCCCGCCCTCTCCCCATAACCCTTAATCCCCTCTCTTATCAAAAACCCATCAACCCGCGTCTTAAAAATATTTAGCGAGGTAGCCTCCACCACTTCAACGGGCAGAGAATTCCAGAGATTCACCACCCTTTGAGTGAAGAAGTTCCTCCTCAACTCCGTTCTAAACCGCCCCCCCTTTATCTTGAGGCTGTGCCCCCTAGTCCTACTATCCTTTCTGAGCGGGAAGAGTCTCTCCACCTCTATCCTATCCATCCCATTCATCATCTTATACGTCTCAATGAGATCTCCCCTCATTCTTCTAAACTCTAACGAGTACAAGCCTAATTTATTCAGCCTCTCCTCATAGCTCAATCCCCTCAACTCCGGCATCAGCCTAGTAAACCTCCTCTGCACTCCCTCCAAGGCCAAAATATCCTTGCGTAAGTACGGTGCCCAAAACTGCACACAGTACTCCAGCTGCGGCCTTGTTTGTTTGCTCCAGTGGTTCACTACACTACTCTCACTGTGCCACATGTTCTCACTGTGTTACTCATAACTTGATGTCACCCACGTGGAGGCCCACATTGGTTAATGAAGACAAAAAGTAAATATTCTTCACACACCTTCCCCCTCCCAGCCACCACCTACCTTAACAAGTTGTTGAGGTTGGAGGACGGCTGATGGGTGGGTTGGGGTTGGGCAGAGGGGGGGTGGATGGGTGGAAGGCAGGGTGTGCGAGGGCACCTTTGAGACTTTCAAAACTGATTGATTTTTGTATGGTAAGCATAAGAAGGATTGTAGCATAAAGATGGAGTTGAGTTTCCAATCAGCCAGAAGTTCATAAGCTATAGGAGCGGAATTAAGCCATTCGGCCCATCAAGTCTGCTCCACCATTCGATATGCTCCTTGTCCCCATTTTCCTGCCTTCTTCCCATAACCCTACAACCTATTACCAATTAAAAATCTGTCACACTCCTCCTTAAATTTACTCACTGTCCCAGCATCCACGCACTTTGGGATAGCAAATTCCATAGATTCACAACCCTTTGTGTGAAGTAGTTTCTCCTCAACTGTTTAAATTTGTTACCTCTTATTCTAAGACTATGACCTTTTGTCCCAGAATGCCCTACCAGCAGAAGCGTCTGCTCCACGTCTATTTTATCCATACCTTTTATCATCTTGAATACCTCAGCTTGATCTCCCCTCGTTCTTCTACATTCCAGGGTATAGACCTAAACTGTTCAATCTCTCTCCATACGACAATCCCTTCAATCTAGTGAACCTCCTCTGGACTGCCTCCAATGTCGTTACATCTTTCCTCAAATACAGGGACTAAAACTGTGCACAATACTCCAGGTGCAGCCTCACCAATGCTTTGTATAATTGCAACAAGACTTCTTTACCTTTTGTTTTCTATTCCTTTAGCTATAAATGCCAACATTCCATTTGCTTTCTTTATGATCTGAGGGCTGAAAGGCCTACCCCAAAATCCTATACCTTAGTTGGTCAGGGGAAGTAGGGAACGGTATAGTCGAGGGGAGTGGGGGGCGGATAGGCACTGTTCTCTGCAGCTGAGAGTATGAGTCTAGAAGGCTGTGTTACCTGCCCGGTGCCAGGCTTCGGTAACATCTGCTCAGGGATGATGAAGGACTTGCAGTGGGAGGGGAAGGATCCACTTGTCACAGTCCCAGTCGGTACCGACAGTATAGATAGGACTAGCAAAGCGGAAATTGTGAGCAGCTAGGGGCTAAATTGAAAAACAGAACCATGAAGATAATAATATGAATTACTGCCTGAACTACAAGCGAATTGGCTTTGGGTAAATAAGATTAGCGAATTGAATGCATGGCTCAGAGATTGGTGTGCGAGAAACGGGTTTCAGTTCATTTACTGGGGAAAGTTGGGGCTGTAATGTTGGGATGGTCTTCATCTGAACTGTGCTGGGACCATTGTTCTGGTGAGTCAGGGTAGTGGCAAGGGCTTTAAACGGAATAATAGAGGGAGTAGATGGGATAAGGGGAGGTCTGAAATGAAAGAGAAATGATGAGGCAATAGAGCAGGATAAGGATAAGGGCAATGAAAAGATAGAGCTTAGAAACTTCAAAGTCCTTCAATAGATAAGGCCTGTATTTGCAAGACAGAATGAAGTGCTCTGTATCTGACTGCGGGCAGCATTTGTTACAAATTGGATGAATTGATGGCGCAAATAGAAATAAAAATGTGTGACTGGATAACCATTTCACAAGATATAGAATCGGCGAAGAATGATTTTTGATTTGATTTACTATTGGCCATGTGTAATAGTATACTGTGAAAAGTATTGTTTCTTGTGTGCTACACAAAGGATACCATACTTAGAGAAGGAAAGGAGAGAGTGTAGTGTTACAGTTATAGCTAGAGTTTAGAGAAAGATCAACTTAATGTGCGGTAGCCCTGATGGCAGCAGGGAAGAAGCTGTTCTTGAGTCGGTTGGTATGTGAGCTCAGACTCCTGCATCTTTTTTCTGACTGAAGAAGGTGGAAGAGAGAATGTCCAGGGTGTGTGAGGTCCTCGATAACGCTGGCAGCTTTTCTGAGGCAGCGGGGAGTGTAGACAGTCAATGTATGGAAAGCTGGTTTGCGTGATGGACTGAACTTCGTTCATGATCCTTTGTAGCTTCTTATGGTCTTGGACAGAGCAGGAGCCAAACCAAGCTGTGATACAACCTGAAAGGGTGCTTTCTATGATTGGTGGACTCCCATAACTATAGCATCAGTGTGGAGGGAGCAGGCCAGGTTGTTGGTGATCTGGACATTTAGCAAATTGAAACTCTCGACCACTTCCACTTCGTCCCCATTAATGTAGACATGGCTGTGTCCTCCACTACGCTTCCCGAAGTTGTTGACTATCTTCTTTGTTTTGTTGACATTGAGGGAGAGATTATTGTTGTCGCACCAGCTCGCCAGATTCTCTCTCGCTTTTCTGTACTCCACCTCGTCATTTTTTGAGATCTGACCCACTTACGGTTCTACCATGTGCAAACTTGAAAATCAAATTGGAGTGAAAGTTGGTAAGATGTATAGTAATGGGCTGAGGACACAGCCTTGTAGGGCACTGGGATTGAGGGTGATCGTGGAGGAAGTGTTATTGCCTGTCCTTACTGATTGCGGTTAGTGGGTCAGGAAGTTAGGATCCAGTCACAGAGGGAAGGAACCATGGAGTTTGGAGATGAGTTTCGTATGAGTAATGGTGTTGAAGGCTGAGCTGTAGTCAATAAATAGAAGTCTGACATAAGTGTCCTTTATTATCTAGGTGTTCCAGGGTTAAGTGTAGGGCCAGGGAGATGGCGTCTGCTGTGGATCTGTTGCAGCGATGGGAGAACTGTAGTGGATCCAGGCAGTCTGGGGGGCTGGAATTGATTTGTGCCATGACTAACCTTTTGAAGCACTTCATAATGATAAATATCAGAGCCACCAGACGTCATTAACTCACACTGCCTGGCTTTTCTTTGGTACCAGGCTGGCTGATGGTTGTCTTGAAGCAGATAGGGACGTCAGATTGGAGTAAAGAGAGTTAAAGATATCTGAGAATACCCACACCAGCTGGTTCAGCAAAAATCCCGACAGTGCACAAGGAGACCTCACAGCCAACCGAGCCTACGCCAACAACACTCCCACCCAGACCCTATACCCGTATCCCCATATATCTGCCCTGCCAGTCCCCCTAATGCTAATGTGGAATTTAGCATGGCCAATCAACCTAACTCGCGCATATTTGGACCGCGTGGGGAAAACCACGCAGACACGGGGAGAATGCGCAAGCTCCACATGTGCTTGCAAGGTGACCAGGGCTGGAATTTAAATGTAAAAGGCTACTTGATATTTTGGAAGAAAGCTAGGAAAAGGTGCTGAGATGGTTGTGTTTATTAGCGCGAGTGACCTTAGTTCATAAGGAGAAAAATGTATAACCAGTTTGGATAGAGATAAGAAATAGCAAATGTTGAGAGTTCACTTGTGGGAATCATTCATAGCCCCACTAACTTTGGACAAAGTACGCAGGAATAAAATAATGGGGGCTCAGAAGAAAGGTATGGCAATAGATAATCATTGGTTATTTTTCTTTTCCGTATAAATTGGATGAATCATACTAGCAAATGTTGCCTGGAAAGCAAGTTTCTTGAGTGTATTTGGGACAATTTCTTAGAACAGTATGTTCTAATAACGAATAGGGAGCAGCTTATTTTAGACCTGGTGATATGTAATGGGACAGGATTAAGTTTAAGTTTTGTTAGTGTCACAAGTAGGCTTATGTTAACACTGCAGTGAAGTTACTGTGAAAATAAACTAGCCGCCACACACTGTTCGGGTATACTGAGGGAGAATTAAGTATGGCCCATGCCCCTAACCAGCATGTCTTTCAGACTGTGGGAGGAAACTGGAGCACCTGGAGGAAATTCATGCAGACACACGGAGAACATGTAGACTCCACACACTGACCTAAGCCGGGAATCAAACCCAGACCTCTGGTGCTGGGAGGCACCGTGCTGATTAATTAGTGACCTCATAGTAATGGAGCCTTCATGCAATGGTGATTATAACTTGGCAGAATTTCACATTCGGCTTGAGGGTGAGAAATGTTGCGAAAAGTCTAGTACCTTAAAGTTTAGCCAACTCTGCTTACTCTGACTTTATTAAAGTTAAAGTAGCTTAAAAGTTTGGACAGTGGAGAAGCAGTAGCAGACGTTAAAGGAAACATTTCGTTAACCATCAGAAAAGATTTTAAAAAACTCTAGGAGAAGATTGCACCATCCATGGCCATCTAATGAGTTTGAGATTTTATCAAATTTAAAAAAAGCGTACAATAGGGCAAAGATTAGTGGAAGGTCAGAAGATTGGACAGATTTTAGAAATTTAGAAAGGGATGGAAAGAGTAAGTTAGTTAGAAATACTAAAAAAACATATTGTAAGAGCTTTTGTAGAGTAACTTTAGTCCCTTGGAGTGAGAAGCTAGGGATTGAATGCTGGGAAACAAGGAAGTGGCAAAAAGTGATGAACTGTTATTTATTTTGTAAAAACAAATGGCTGCAGGAATAGAAGATGCATTAGTTGTGGACTTCTAAAACTCCCAGATTCTCCAGATTTTCACAGTAACTTCATTGCAGTGTTAATGTAAGCCTACTAGTGACACTAATAAATAAACTTAACTTGGGTCCCAGCGATCTAGAAAATCGCAAATGTGACACCTCTATTCAAGAAGGGAGGGAGATAGAAAGCAGGAAACTTATAGGCTAGTTAGCCTACTATTTGTCATAGGGAAAATGGCAGAATCCATCATTAAGGAGGTAATAGCAGGGCATTTAGAAAATTGCAATGTAATGAGGTCAACTAACATGATTTTGCGTCAGGGAAATCATGTTTGACTCATTATTAGCATTCTTTGAAGAATTAACAAGCAAGGTGGATAAGGAGAATCTGTGAATGCAGTGTACTTGGACTTCCAAAAAGTATGGTTGAAGGCATAGGCCTCAATGGTTACTACACAAAATAAGAGCTCTTGTGGGTTAAGTGGTGGCAAATTAGCATGGATAACAGATTAGTTAGGTAATAGGAAGCAGAGAGTTGGGATTAATGGATCATTTTTGGGTTGGCAAGCCGTAATTATTATTAAGGATTAATGTTGAGTCCTCAATTCTTTGCAATCTATATCAATAACTTGGATAAAGGGACTAATTGGTTGCTAAATTTGCTGCTGAAACTGTTATGGTCCATGGTGATGCTATTGGAGAAGTCAGATCCCAGGATGGAACCTCACTTAAATCCTAGTTTTAAGAAACGCGGAGGGCTGCTAATGAACAGAGTCGCAGGAATCTGCTGAGGAACTCTTAATAAAATAATAAATGTTCTTTTAAGAAGAAAAGATTAACTATGTTACAATACTCCTTCACCCCAACTATATCTTTATAGATGCACACGGATTCGTAAGAATAACGTGAATTACAAAGTCTCTCTTATGCTCTTAGTGATCACAGTAAGTTGAGTATATAGAAACCGATAGTGACCTGTAGTCAAACTGCACTCTGAAACCAAGTGACAGATGCTACGCAAAGCAACTTTTGCAAATTTGTCATCAACTCTGCCCAGACACTTGTCACACTATGAGCCAACTGGTTGCACCGTCTTTCACACAAGGGTTTACTCTGTCTTTCAAACGAGGGTTTACTATCTCCACACTCGAAGAACACGCTCTGAAATTTGCTTCCAACCTACATTTTCACTTGGGCATCTTAAACAAGGATCCACCTCTCCCTCTGATGTTCCAATTGCCATGTGCATTCAAGTTTCACCTTCCGAGCACACTCTCAGATACTCAGTCAAATCAACAGAGCACCACTGCTTCACAGGCCCCTAGTAAGGAGTCCCCAGAGTTTGGCTGTCTACTCTGATCCTCTGGATTCTCGGCAGGATCCCTGGGACTTAACCTTTTCAATAGTCCTGGGACTTAGTTCCAGGCAGACCACTGCAGTACTCCTTCTGGCCATTGTGGCTTGGCCAGAGCGAATTCAATTGGCCAATAGCTCTCATGGGGTGGGCTTCCTTCCTTCCAAGGGTAGATGGAAGTTCCTGCCCACTGCCAGTCAACACTCAAGTGAGCGCTATATGGTAATGGGCTTCTGAGAGTTGACAGTAATGCATTATGTGCAAACTCTCTGGATGTTAAATTTTGATCGCCCACCAAACTTAGAATTCTACCCTATGGTACAGAAGGATATAGGTGTCCGAGTACATGAACAGCAGAAATTTAGTGTGCAGGTACAGCAAGTGATTAGGAAGCTGGTTAGAGTGTTGGCATTTATTGGAAGGTGATTGAGTATAAAATAGGGAATCTGTACAGGGCCTTAGTGAGACCCCATCTGGACTGCCATGAACTGTTCTGGTCTCCTTATTTCAGAAAGGATATTATTGTTTTGGAAGCAGTTCAGCAAAGGTTCACTTGATTGAAGAGGTTTTCCTATGAAGAGTGATTGATCAGCTGGGGGCTAGAACCAGTGGAATTTAGAGGAATGATGAATGATCTGATTGAAGCATGTAAGACTCTGAGGGAATTTGACTCATTGGATGTTGGGAGAATAGATTCCATGTGGGGAAGTCTGAAACTTGAGTTTTCTGCTGCTGACCTTCCCTGTAAGTCGTACAAATGTGGATATTGGACAAGGGTGACTTTGGGCTAGACATCTGGCCAACAATGATAGTCTAGACTCGCAGATGAATAGATGCTTTAGTGAGGCATCAAAATTTGATCAGTATTAGTGAAACTGTATTCTTGAGTGGGGTAATAGCTTATCATAAACAAGTTGGCAAAGAACATAATTTTCACATTGGTTTAAGAAAAGTTATTTTGTATTTAGTCTCAAGTTCAGGAATCCATTGTTGTTTGAACAGGATGGAGTCCTCTTTTTCTGACCATTACGCATCATAAACTGATGGTGTCTGTCTCTGCCTCTCCCCTTCACAGTAATGACTTCAGCAAGTTAGTGGCTGAAGAATACCTCAGATTTTTTGACTTCACCGGTTTGACTTTGGACCAATCCCTAAGGTAAGCTGGAGGTTATATTACACCTGGTTTTGTCCTGATAATTGATTGATGTTTGCGTTTCATAGCATCTTAGAATCCTACAGTGCAGAAGGAGGCCATTCTGTCCATTGCACCAACCACAATCCCGCCTGGGCCCTATTCCCATAACCCCATGCATTTACCTTAGCTAGTCCCCCTGATACTAAGGGGGCAATTTAGCATGGCCAAACCGCCTAACCTGCACATGTTTGGACTGGGAGCAAACCGGAGCACTCAGAGGAAATCCACGCAGACGAGGTGAGAATGTACCAACTCCACGTAGACGCTCAATGACCCAAACCAGGAATTGAACCCTAGTCCCTGGCACTGAGAGGCAGCAGTGCTAACCACTGTGCCAACCTGGGAAAGCTCCCTATCCCACCTACCCCCCACAACATAGGGAAGTGGCTTGAAGACTGACTGTGGAGTCCTGCATTTATTTAGCACCTTTCATAACCTCAATATATCCTTACATGCTTTACAACCAATGAAATCCTGTTTTAATGTGTGATCACTTTTGCGATGTAGGCAATTCTTCCCCTTGGAGCCCATCCAGAGATCTGTTTGAAACACTGTGGAACTGAATTCTAGTCCTTACCTATGGATCATTTCCAGTGGTGATATTGAGTTAACCCTCTTCCATGCACACAAATTTCAGAGTTACAGGGTTGAAGCAAGGCAGGCCAGCACGACAAAGTTTTCATAAGTGACGATGGGAATGATATCACTCGGAGTTGATTACACACCATTTTCCCCACCCACCAACAGCCCATCCCCCACACCCCCAGAAATCTATCCCACACCATCTACCACTTCACTCACCAGACAGGAAACAAACAGTCCTCTGTTGAAGAGGCAACATCTTCCCTTCTTGTTCCTGTGGTTTGACCGAGCATTCTGAAAGCATTCAAGCTGTTGCCTCCAGCTCATGCAGAGAATCAGTTTGCTATCAGAATGGAGGACAAAGAACAGTACCGCACAGGAACAGGCCCTTCGGCCCACCCAAGCCTGCGCTGATCACGTTGCCTACCTAGACCAACTGCCTGTATCCCTCTATTCCCCGACTGTTCATGTGTCTATCTAGATAAGTTTTAAATGTCGCCAACTTATCTGCCTCAACCACCTCACTAGGCAGTGCATTCCAGGTCTCCACCACTCTGTGTAAAAAAAAACCTTTCCCGCACATCTCCACTGAATCTTTCCCTCCTTATCTTGAACTTGTGCCCCCTTGTAATTGTCATTTCTGCCCTGGGAATATGTTCCCACTGTTCACCCTATGTATACCTCTCAAAATTTCATAAGCGTCTGTCAGGTCACTCCTCAGCCTCCGTCTTTCCAGGGAGAACAATCCTAGTTTATTCAATCTCTCCTCGTAGCTAATACCCTCCATACCAGGCAACATCCCGCTAAGATTTTTCTGTACTTCCGATAGTGTGGTGACCAGAATTGGATACAGTATTCCAAATGTGGCCTAACCAACATTTTATACAACTGTAACATAATTTGCCAACTTTTCTAAGTGCAGCTCCGTTAGTAAGTTTGAAGTGTAATATCTGGGAGATGTGACAGGGAGAGCTATTGGGTAACAAGTCAATACTGCATCCACCTTTTTGCTTTAGTACACCGATTAAGCTGTCCCATCCCGATCGTTTAGATTCGTTTTTGGATCTGATTGGATGTCACCTCATTCTTGCGGTCATTTTGCCGTCTCTCTCTTTGGCGAAGAGGTTTGACTCCTGACACCTTTGAAGGGACGTAGCAAAACAACTACGCTCTTGCAAAAAGGGACGGTTTGTGCCGGGGCAGAAGTGTCCTGAAATTAATGACCTCTCTCCACAATGTCCTTTGTTACTGGGTCACTTCATCAACCGTACACAGGTGAATGGAGTGTATCCGTCATTGAACTGCTACTCAGCAGCCAAGTGATTTATTTTTACTTCAGTAATAGTGACTGGTTCTATTATAGGCGGCACGATGGCACAGTGGTTAGCACTGCTGCCTCAGAGTCAAGGACCTGGGTTCGATTCCTAGCTTGGGTCACTGTCTGTGGGGAATCTGCACATTCTCCCCGTGTCTGCGTGGGTCTCCTCCAGGTGCTCCAGTTTCCTCCCACATTCCAAAATATGCAAGTTAGGCAAATTGGCCATGATAAATTGACCCTTGTGTCAGGGGAATAGGGCCTGAGTGGGCTTCTGTGCACTTGATGGGCTGAATGGTCTCCTTCTGTACTGTAGGGAGTCTATGTATGACTTATCCCTGTAAACCCATAGTACGACGGGCGCCGGAGTGTGGTGACGGGGATTTTCACAGCAACTTCATTGCAGTGTTAATGTAAGCCTACTTGTGACACTAATAAAAAAAACTTGAAAGGAATTGTGAAGGATGTGTCTTGCACTGTTTCACATAATTGTGCTTTATATTGATAGCTAAGAACCAAGTCTGCAATGCAGGTTCTCAGCAGTAATGAGCCAGAATTTGAATGTAGCACGGCTTCCTGAGATGGTTTTATGCAATAAAAGAATTACATTTGAGATTTGATCTTTGTAACCTGCACAAAAGCAATACAACTTCCTCTGTTTGAGTTGACTTCAAATTTACTGAATGTTAACTGATCGGGATGCTTGGCACCAGTGAGTGAGATACTGGAGCTCAGATTGAGGGCAAATACTGTGAACCTAATGCAGAAAGTCCCTGATTACCTCGAGGTTAAAAACTCCTACCAGAATAAGCTTTGAGAAATAGCCTCTGGGATTTGACGATTGAACCATTGTACTTTGGGGAATCCGCCTACGTTTAGTTTCTAAAGCTAGATCACACGATTAGTTTGTCTAGTCTCTGGTGCACATCAAATATTTATCGTGGTATGTATCAGTGCTTGTTTCTTTAACTTTTTTATTGTTCCGTTGCAGATTTTTCTTGAAAGCATTTGCACTAATGGGGGAGACTCAGGAGCGAGAGCGGGTTTTAATCCACTTCTCCGAAAGATACTACCAGTGTAACATGGGCACTATTCCTTCTCAAGGTAAACCCTCAGACCGGTGGGATGTGCAATTGCAGGTCTGTGTTAGCACTCAGGACAATGGGGGCAATCAACAAGGGATCAGAGCAGCCTCACAAGTTTGAGGCAGATACGTGGTTAGGTGAATTGGCCGTGCTAAATTCTCCCTCAGTGTACCCACACAGGGTGTGGCAACTTGGGGGTTTTCATAGTAACTTCATCGCAGTGTTAATGTAAGCCTACTTGTGACACTAATAAATAAACTTCAAACTTAAAAAAAAAAGTTCGGTCCAGTTGGTCAATCCCAGCCCGTTGTGTTTCAAAATAGCACAACCTATTCGCCCCATAACATATCGCCTCTCAGTGCCTGTGGGACCTATTCCATACTCAACTGGATGTATCAGCCAATGGTGAACATTACAATGCCTCATTGTTTAAACACATCTGGGGTAAGTATTTTGCACAACAGCACCCCCTTCTGTTCAAAGAGATCTAATTCTATTCAGGTCCACGTGCAAATCAATTTTTACACGCTAACTTTTAAATGATCAATAGCTTCAGCAGCATATTAAGTAATGAAGAATTGTGCCACACAGCCATTTAAAATCTCAGTCATAACTCCGTTCTGATATCCGCTACAGAATGCGGCAGTGACTTTTTTTTTCTTCAATGCCTCTGGCTTCTGACACAGATCTCACTGCAATGCATATCCCTCAGCCGCTCCTCTATTTCCCTTTTGTCAATCTGACAGCAGGACACACAGCTAAATCTAAATGAAGCTTTTACATTAGAGAGTTGATAATCTTGCGCTGATTAAAAGTAGTTTCACACAGTGGCACAGCGGTTGGCATGGCTGTCTCACAGCACCGGGGACCTGGGTTCGATTCTGGCCTTTGCCTGTGGGGAGTCTGTAAGTTCTTCTCTTGTCTGCATGGGTTTCGTCTAGGTGCACCAGTTCCTCCCACAGTCTGAAAGATGTGCAGGTTAGATTGATTGACCATGCTAAACTGCCCCTTAGTGTCCAAAGATGTGTAGGTTAAGTAGATTAGCCATGGTAAGTGTGTGTGATTACAGGGATAGGGCAGGGGTGGGTTGAATAAGATATTCTGTCAAAGAGTTGGTACAGACTTTGGTGTCCAAAGATGTGTAGGTTGGGTGGATAAGCCATTGTAAATGGGACGGCAGGGTGGCATAGTGGTCAGCACTGCTGCTTCACAGCACCAGGGACCCGGGTTCAATTCCTGGCTTGGGTCACTGTCTGTGTGGAGTTTGCACATTCTTCCCATGTCTGCAAGGGTTTCCCCCTCCCCCCTGGGTGCTCTGGCATCCTCCCACATTCCAAAGATGTGCAAGTTAGGTGGATTGGCCATGCTAAATTGCCCCTTAGTGTTAGAGGGGCTAGTTAGGGTAAATGCATGGGGTTATGGGTATAGGGCCTGGGTGAGGTTGTAGTCGGTGCAGATTTGATGGGCCGAATGGTCTCTTTCTGCACTGTAGTATTCTCTAAATGGGCTGAGTTATGGGGATAGGGTGGGCCTGGGTAAGATGTTCCAGTGGAGAGATGGTGCAGACATGATGGGCCGAATGGCCTCCTGCACGGTATAGATTCTAGGGTTCTATAGTATGTTTGATCGACTTTAGGATATGCGTCTCACCGTTTTGGTTTTGTTTTGTTTTGTTCTTTCTTGCAACCCTAGTGACATTTCATGAATTCTATCTGTGAAAGTATCCCATTTTTCTTCTAACCCCCAGTCATCATTATCCAAATGATCTGCTATTCTGCACAGTTTAACTGGTACAGATATCACACTCTCTGCAGCCTTGGTTTAGCTGATCCAGTTGAACCTAATATTGTCCAAGCATCACTCAGCAAGGTGGTTTAAAAGTTTCTTTTCCAAATTTAATGTTTGAATGCCCCGCAATTTAAATAAAAATCATGATTCGATATTTCTATATTGCATGTTTAACAGATGTAAATCTCAGTTTTAACTCTGGGCGTTAACTTTATTTATATTTACATATACTTACCAGGTATTCTCAACAATTCAATGTTAGTACTTTGCTTTGTGTTTTCCATGGGATGTGGCTTTGCCATATTAGTTGCCCATCTCTAATTACCCTTGAACTGAAAGGTTTAGCTACTTCAACTAACTCAGTCAAGAGTCAGGCAAATTGCTGTGGATCTGGAGTCTCGTGCAGGCCAGGTCAGGGAAGGACAGCAGATTTCCTCCCCTGAAAGGCATTTATGAGTCAGATGGGTTTTTACAGCAATTGATTATGTGATTATCATCACCGAGACCAGCTTTCAATTCCAGATTTTATTAAATTCATTGAATCTAAATTCTACCACCTGACGCAGTGTGATTTGAATCTGTGTCTCTGGAACGTTAGCCTGGATCTCTAAATTACCAGCCGAGTGATTTCCCACTGCTCCACCAACTCTCCCACTTGATGGCATAACTAAAGATATTCAAAACTAGCCTAAGCAGTTATGGCTGTGTCCACACATGGACTAGATGCTAGGGGGCTACTGCTTATCATTAGCTTAACTACTCATTCCAGTGAACCCTACAAGAGTTGAGCACTTGACAAGATAATATTTGGAAATGTTGCATAAATAATTCGAGTTGTAATGAATGCCAAATGAGTGTTGCACGCTTGGGAGGGATAGCCTATGATCCATAGAATCTCTACAGTGCAGAAGCAGACCATTTGGCCCATTGAGTCTGCAACAACCTCCACTGAGATCCTATCCCCGTAACTCCACATATTTACCCTGCTAATCCCTCAACCCTGCACATCTTGGAACACTAAGGGCCAATCAATCAGAGGAGGAAACCAGAGCACTCAGAGGAAACCCACACAGACCAAATATTTGCGGGTTAAGTTGATTGGCCGTGCTAAATTGACCCTAGTGTCGGGGGTTTGGCAGGGTAAATGTGTGGGGTTATGGGGATAGGGCCTGGGTGGGTTTGTGATTTGGTGCAGACCTGATGGGCTGAGTGGCCTCCTTCTACACTGTTGGGATTCCATGATTCACAGGGAGTAGATGCAAACTCCACTCGGTCAGGCAAGACTGAAATCGAACCCAGTCCCCTGGTGCTGCAGTGCAGCAGAGCTAACCACTGTGCCAGTCTTCTCAAAGTTCTCACCCACTGTGGTTTTTTTTCCCCCTCGCTGCTCATCAGTGTCTATGGTTAACCAGTTGATAGAGAGTAATTCATGGTGCTGTTCACCATTTCACCATTTCATGTCACTCACAGGATGATAGAATGGCATTCTTTGTGTCTGGCAAATTCCTTCTATTCCTTTCCTGCTCTCAGTTCTTTTTAATCTGCTCCCAAGGGGCACAAGAAATTAGGTTAGTGACCATTCTTTCTTCAAGATCTTCTCTCCCCTGTGCACACCGTGGCCTGCCATTGTGCACCTTCCCACGATGAAGTTTAGCCTTTTTCACAATTTGTTACCTGACAACTGTTTTATCCCGGAAGTTATGAAATTGAGACAGGAAAAAAAGACAGTAGGACTAGGGGGCACAGCCTCAAGATAAAGGGGAGGCGGTTTAGAACGGAGTTGAGGAGGAACTTCTTCACTCAAAGGGTGGTGAATCTCTGGAATTCTCTGCCCGTTGAAGTGGTGGAGGCTGCCTCGCTAAATATTTTTAAGAAGCGGGTTGATGGGTTCTTGATAAGAGAGGGGATTAAGGGTTATGGGGAGAGGGCGGGAAAGTGGAACTGAGCCACAACAGATCAGCCATGATCTTATTGAATGGCGGGGCAGGCTCGAAGGGCTAGATGGCCTACTGCTCCTATTTCTTATGTTCTTATGTTCTTAAATGTACCGTCTGCTGGTCTCATAACTTTATTTATAGGGCGGCACAGTGATTAATACTGCTGCTCACAGCGCCTGGGAACTGGGTTCGATTCCTGGCTTGTGTCACTGCCTGTGTGGATTCTGCATGTTCTCCCAGTGTCTGTGTGGGTTTCCTCCCACAGTCCGAAAGATGCGCTGGTTAGGTGCGTTGGCTGTGCTAAATTCTCTGTGTACCCGAATAGGTGCCAGAGCGTGGCAACTGGGGGATTTTCATAGTAACTTCATTGCAATGTAAGCCTATTTCTGAGACTAATAAATGAATTAAAAAAAAACTAGCTAACTAATGCCTTCTCATTATTTCTGATCACTATGTAGCGATTAATTTCTATCCAAAATAAATCATACCAAAGTTCTGTGGCTATTACAGGATGACTTCGATGATGGGATGTTTTACTGTATAGATTTCACAGCTAATTTCCTGGTATTGAAAATTGGAAAGCATTTTAATTTCTCAACTGAGTGTTAGCCTAGTTGGGAAAATACATCTTGGGGGAAATGGATTGAAGTCAAGTTGACATTGAGTGGTTTGATTGGAATTTGAGATTGTTCCATTGAGGTTTGTTTTCCCTCGTTGTATTTGCAAACTTTTTACCAGTGGCTGTCTGGGAGCTGAATGCTTTTAGCCTGAGATACTCCATTGTCATCCTTGCCTGGTCTTCCCTCTTGGAGGGAAAAGGGTGCGAAGACTTGTATCAATGGATTTATTCATCAGTAATTTTGATTGAGCGATGTGAATGCAGGGCGATTGGTCCATAAATAGTTGCTCATCTCTTCAGCATCAGATGGTCATGGCCAGTTAAGGCTGACTTGTCAGATTGGGGAATGTGGATGGCTTTGATGCTGAACACCAGAATAAACCTTTTCTATCCTTTTTCAGATGGAGTCCATTGCCTTACTTGTGCACTGATGTTGTTGAATACAGATCTTCATGGCCATGTGAGTAAAGGAACTCCTTGAAGAACAAACTAACTTCTTAATTTGAACACACAAATTTAACATTGCGGGCACAATTTTGGATATTGAGATTCTCTTACTTGATGTAATAGGAATGTGTAAGATAATTTGTTCCTCATAGTGATGGGCCTGATTTGGTTCACTAATACATTCTCTTTTGGCATTTCAGTTCTTTACCTTCAATACAACTCAATTGATTAAAATTAGTTTGCAAACCTCTACCATAATTTTTCTCCAATATTTCTATCTCGGCTAACGGTTTATATTCTGAAGACTGTCAACAGTGCACTTGTTTATTCATATTGGGCAGACCCATCAGAATGGTTACCTGAGGACATCATTAATATTCATTTGCCTTGCGGCTCACTGATTCCGACTGAAAGTCATTGCTGTCAACCTAGACAGGTCTGAGCTTGATTTGTAAACCTTTAAAAAAATGTCATTGCATTGGAGTTATTTTCATTCCAGAATTACTCACTGGTATCATGTTCACTGGTCATAACGCTCAGCTTACGTTAGCAGAATGTTTCCCCTTCTCTATCCTCGCATTATTAGTGACAGTGTCATTGTTGATAAGGGACAAAGTTACCCTCCGCATGCAGCAAGAATGCATAGAGTCATAGAGGTTTACACCATGGAAACAGGCCCTTCAGCCCAACATGTCCGTGCCACCCTTCTTTGTAACCACTAAGCTAGTCCCAATTGCCTGCATTTGGCTCATCTCCCTCTATCCCCATCTTACCCATGTAACTGTCTGAATGCTTTTTGAAAGACAAAATTGTACGCGCCTCTAATACTGCTTCTGGCAGCTTGTTCCAGACACTGACTGAAAAAGTTGCCCCTCTGGACCCTTTTGTATCTCTCCCCTCTCACTTGAACCTAGTTAACCGGAATATTTTCTCCACTACCGCACCATACCCTACCTCTTTTTCAAGACATTAAGCCTTAGGAAGGATCGAACTCCTTGTATCTTCTACAGCGTTTGTTGCTTTAAGGTGTGTTGCAATTAAAATACAACTGGGTGATGCAGATGCACCAAATTTGCTAGAACGTGGCATAACAAACATTTGTGGAATATCGCAGAATACTGCGGTGCAGAAGAGGCCCTTCGGCCCATCAAGCCTGCACCAACACATGAAATGCCCTGACCTGCCCACCTAATCCCACTTGCCAGCATTTGACCCGTTGCCTTGAATGTTATGGCGTGCCAAGTACTTTTTAAAGGATGTGAGGCATCCCACAATCTCCAGGCAATACATTCCAGACCAAATGCTGTGCTGATTTGCAAACATGATGTGGAGATGCTGGCGTTGGACTGGGGTAAACACAATAAGAAGTCTCACAACACCAGACTAAAGTCCAACAAGTTTCTTTGTAGCAATTAGCAGACAGCAGAGAAAGCCAGAATATGAGGGGAGAGTGTAGAATGTACAAAGCAAGTTTCTTTGAAGGTGTTCTTCCAGTGCGGGTTGTTAAACATTGCCCTCATTGAGTAACTTTAACACTCTGACCTCAGGCCTCATATGAACAGGACCATCAGCCGCCTTAGAGACAGTTTACAAATCTACAGTTCTGGGTTCCATTCGCTAATTTGGGACCAGGTTCTGAATCAAAGTTGCTTCAGCCTTGGTTTGAGCAGCACACCGCGTCACCAGGGGAGATCTCGGCCACGTAGTCAATAGGCACCGTTGGAGCATTTTGAGATGCATCTCTGTTGCAATGTTCAACGCTGGGTTCCGGGACACAATTCAGATGCATTTCAAGAACACAGTCAGGCTAAACATGATGGAGCGGCTCTGTCCCCCTATACTTCAGTGGTCACTACTAACAGAATCTTATTGGACACCAGTAATCTTCACCCTTCTAAGAATGCCTCGAGTGCAGGAAGACAGGGATGGAGGTGCCTGGCATTTTATGCTAGTTCCTTGCCAGAGCGGTGAACTGGAGTTGGCCCTGAAAGAAAGCAAGAAATCCTCTGGAGTTGGGGCAGTGACAACTGAAGATTACTGAAGTCCACGGTCAACTTCTCACCAAATCTGCACTTAACGCAGTCCATTAAGTGGGAGTGCCAAAGTGAAAATACCAGAATGTCTTAGTGTACCAGGTAGATATAGGATAGTTAGTAGCTGTCGGTGGCAGTCGTTAGCACTGCTGCCCCTCAGCGCCAAGGACCTGGGTTCAATTCCGGCCTCAGGTCACTGTCTATGGAGTTTGCACGTTCTCCTCGTGCCTGCGTGGGTTTCCTCTGGGAGTTCCAGTTTCTCCCCTCAGTCCAAAGATGTGCGGGTTAGGTCGATTGCCCATGCTAAATTGACCCTAGTGTCAGGGGATTAACATGGTAAATTTTGTTACAGGAGTAGGGTCTAGGTGGGATTGTGCAAACTCGATGGGCCAAATGACCTGTACTGTAGGGATTCTATGTGTGACATATCCTGGTAAACTCATAGTATTACTAGGGGGTCTCACTGTTACACCAGCTGCAGTGTTATCCTTTTACAAAAATCGTTCCTCAGGATTTGAGGGTGGCTAGCAAGGTAAGTACTGCTCATCTTCCCAGCATTTGAAATAGACAGATTCCCTCAGCATCTAGGATGTTTCGTTAAGATCATCTTTCATCCTACTAAACTCCCAATGGGTATGGGTCCAACCTGTTCAACTGCTTCTCACATGGGGAATCAATCATGTGAACTTTGGAAATGGAATGCAAGTGTTGAAGCTGACACATGGTGTGGGGTTTTCCGACCACACTCACTCCAAAAGCAGAAAATCCCACCTGAGGAAAGCTCCCCTTAAGGAATCTACAGAGAGATATAGACAGGTTAGGTGAGTGGACAAAAACTTGGCAGATGGAATATAATGTAGGAAGATGTGAAATCATGCCCTTTGGTAGGAGCCGAATATAATTTAAATGGAGAAAGACTGCAGAAAGCTGCAGCACAGAGGGATCTGGGAGTCCTCATGCATAAATCATAAAAAGCTAACATACAAATTCAACAGTTAATTGGAAAAGTAAATGGAGTATTGGCCTTTGTTTCAAAGGGAATGGGGCATAAAACTAACAAGGCACTCGTTAGACCACCCCGGAGCAATGTGACTTTCTGATAAACCAGCGGGTTCGCGTTGGGGAGAGACTATTCGCCTTCTCCATGTGTGGGAAGAAATTCTCCCAATAACCCTGCATTACTGAACACCAATTGGTCCACTCTGATCAGAGACCTTTAAAATGTTCTGACGGTGAGAAGAGCTTCAACAGCAGGCGAGACAAGATGGCACACCAAGGTACGCATGGTGGGGAACGACCGTTCACCTGCTCCCACTGTGGAAAACAATTCACCCAACCTCCTTGTACACTGCTCACTCTGGGGAGAGACTGTTTACTTGCTCTGGGGGTGGGAAAGGATTCATTCAGTCATCCCATCTGATGAGACACCAGCGAGTGCACGAGTGATTACAGGATTTAGATTCTGCTGTTATTGCTGCTGTTAATCAGATCCAAAACTGAACCATGTTTGTTTGGACAGTTAACATTTGTTTCTGCTGATGTTAATGCCTGGACTGAAGTTTACTGTTGTGGTTCTATATCAAATAAATCAGATATGACGGCATGGTGACACGGTGGTTAGCTCGGAAATTAGTTTCACCTCAACTTAATGTACTTTTAATTCTGCTTGTGTGAGCAGCAGAGTTTGCAACCAACTCTAACTAGGCCTTTGTTTTTAGAGATCACATAAACATTGGATAGTACAGTGGTTAGCACTGGGTTCGATTCCTGACTTGGAGACTCTGAACAGACAGTGATCTATGTTCTCCCCATGTCTGCGTGGGTTTCCTCTGGGTGCTGTCCCATGATCTGAAAGACTTGCTGGTTAGATGCATTGGCCATGCTAAATTCTCCCCCAGTGTACCCAAACAGGCACCAGAGTGTGGCAACTAGGAGATTTTCATAGTATCTTTATTGCACTGTTAATGTAAGCCTACTTGTGACACTAATAAATAAACATTAAATTTGTTTCCATTCTTGAAAGAAAAGATTGGTTTTGTTCCAATCAGCTGACCAAAATAAGCAGCAGAAAGTGCAGTTAATCACAAGTGCCTGCAGATGGCACAATACTCCACATCTTAGGAATGGGTTTATGAAGCTGGATGTTTCCATTGCTTGTTGAGTATAATTGTTCACCCTCACGCACATGGTGCAGGAGGGACCCTATGTGGCACAGCATATTCCTGTACCCCTGTGCAGCACCATGAAGTACTACACTCCTGTCAATGAGTGGGAGAGATAGTTGGCTTGTGTGGTTCTTACTCCTTTCCTGACAGCAGCTACAACATTAGAATTAGTGAAAGTTTTGTAGCAGGTTGATCATTAGGAAGGTGGGAGCAGCAGTAGGCCACTTGGCCCACCAAGTCTGCTTTACCATTTGGTTAGATCATTGCCGATCATCCACCTCAGTGCCATTTTCCTACATGGTCTTCGTATCCCTTGATATCGTTAACACATCGAAATCATAGAATCCCTACAGTGCAGAAGGCGGCCATTTGGCCCATTGAGCCTGCACTGAGGACAATCCCACCCATCTAGAAATTTATCGCTTTCTGTCTCCAAAATGTTCGGTGAATGAACTTCCACAACCCCCTGGGGATGGAGAATTCCAAAGGTTCTTCACCCTCTGAGTGAACCAATTTCTCCTCATCTCAGTCTTAACTGGTCTGTGACTGTGTCCTCTTGATCCTACACTCACCAGCCTAGAGAAACATCTTATCCAGCTCCACCCTGCTGAGCCCTGTAAGAATTTTGTATATTTCAATGAGGTCACTGCAGTAGCTGGCCTCTTTCACGGGGTGTTCAACAGGGGGATCATGTGACCCAGTTGCCCAGTGGAAAGCGAGCCTGGCGGTCTTGGTGCAGAGTGCTGAGTTTTGCTGCCACAACAGACCCTAGAGCTAAAAGTGTTAGCATTGTGGAAGTACTCTGTAAATATTAGTTGCTTGTGAATCAACTGTTTTAGTTCACTACACTGACTGGTGGTCGCCAATTTTTATTTCATGGGACGTGTGGCTGGCCAGCATTTATTGACCATCCCTAGTTGCCCGAGGGCAATTGAGAGTCAACCACATGGCTGTGGATCTGGAGTAGGCCAGACCAGGTAAGGATGGCAGATTTCCTTCCCTAAAGGACATTAGTGAACCAGATGGATTTTTCCAATAATTGGCAATGGTTTCATCGTCATCAGTTGATTCATAATTCCAGATGTCTTTTATTGAATTCAAATTCCACCAGTTGCTATAGCGGGATTCTCACAATTACTACATTCACCTGCCATTCGTCAAAACTCTAGAGAATACAGGCCCAATCTCTCCTTATAAAATAATCCCACCAACCCAGGGATTAGCCAGGTGAGCATCCAAAGCACTCCCTGTCGGGAAAGTATACTCTCACTTTGGGTAAAGAGATCAAAACTGTACTCAGTCATTCTTTGTGATTTGGGGGTCACTGGTAAGGTCGACACTTACTGCCGATCCCTCATTGTCCTTCAGAAGGTGGCAAGTCTCTGCCTTGGAGTTTGTGTACTGATGGCACAGTCACTTTGCTGTTAGGTCTGGAGTTCCAGGATTTTGACTCAGCACCATCGGAGAAGGGACAGTGTTCATCCATGTCTGGATGGTGTGTGATGTAAAGGCGGTGGTGTTCTCATGCACCTACTGCTCGTAATCTATTAGATGGTTAAAGTGGCAGCGACAGGAGGTGCCGCCATTCTATAGTAACTCTATCACTAAAGCAGTGTGGTGATCATAGGAAGGAAGAACAACATCGTTGCCTGATCTTGAAACCCATACTCCTTTTGATTAAGTATTAATTTACAAGATGTGTGTGTCACTGGCGAGATCACCGTTTATTGCCCATTGCTATACAATTCCGTTGCTTGCTAGGCCACTTCAAAAGGCATTTAAGAGTTAACCGCATTGCTGTGGGCAACTGGGGTCACTTAATAGGCCAAACCAGGTTAGGATTTCCTGCCCTAAAGGGCGTTAATGAACCAGATGGGTTCATACAACATTCCAGTTGTTTCATGGCCGCCATGACTGATACCAGTTTGTTCGATTAATTCAACTTAAATTTCCCAACTGCCACGTGGGATTAGAATTCGTGCGTCTGAATAATTGGTCCAGGCCTCTAGTTTATTCCTATGCTGAACTGGCAATGCAGTTATAGGTTTCACAGCTTTTACACTTACAATGAAAAAGCCTATGGCTACAGTGCTGATTCCTGCTGTATCATCACTTACCAATGTCCCACTTATCCCAATGCTTTGACTCTTACTGACCCATGCACCTTGATTCAACAATATTCAATCATTTGGTATTTCCACATTTTCCTTCCATCCAAATGGCAGTCTAAATAATGTGTCTGAGATTAACTTTGGTTGAATCTTTTGCAATATTTTTTCGACCTTTTGCCTGAAGGTTCCTCCCACATTCCCCCACCAATGATGGTTGGATGAGATTGGCCAGTTCCAAGATGTTCACTGGGATCCATTAGAGTACGTGAGAGAGTTTGCTGCTCTTGATTAGGAATTGAAGTCTGAATCTCCTTTAGGATGCTGTGATACACATGAATATGTAACAGCAATGATAATTCTAACTATACCCTGTATATCTGTGCAAACATGCTTGTCCATAATGGTTCCATATCAATAATGGCTCAATAGCTTGTTGGATAGATACATGCAGTGGTTATTTTTACATTTAGCCTTTTGGAAGCCATGTTGTCATGCAGGTCCAAGATGATGGTGGGCATTTTGAACATAAACCAATAAAATGCAGGCACTTGGGGCGGAATTTTCCCTTCCTGCCCACCATGTGAATCGGAGCAGGTAGGGGTGGACCATGCAAAGGTCCACTGACCTCGGGCAGGAATTTCTGGCTTGGGATGATTTGGGGAAAATCCTTTCCTTGATGTCAACAGCACTTGAAATCTTTGAAGAGTACCTTCTTTCACTCGGAAAGAGAAATCTTGCCCACTGATCCCCCTGCAGCTCTTGCTCAATCAATAGTCTTTTACATTAGTGGTTGGTGACTTAATTTGTTTGCACTTTGTATTTCCTCATCGATATCATGTTTTGCAAAAAAGAGACGTGCTATCAAAGTTTTTCATCTTACACTCATCAGGATAGCTCACAAGAGTCGACCTGCCAGCTAGCATTTGAACAAAGCTGAGCAATTAAGTCTTCTATGCTGCATTTTCCAAGGCAATGTTTTCACCAGTCAGCATCCACATGTCGAACAATCCGTCTTCTCATACAGTATAAATTGTTGTTTCTCCCTTTACTGTTGGCAATTCCTTGTGAACTTCTTGTCCTGTGAAGTGCAAGAGGAAAAACTTTGGTAGCATGTCCTTTTATTTCATCAATACACAAGCTGTGTCCTATCGAATGACTGTTTGAATAGTATGGTTGTTTTCTGCAGACCCTCTGGGCCATGAATGAATTGGTGGGACGGGGGAGGCCATTCAGCCTCTTTAAAACCACTTCCATCATTTAATTAGATCATGACTGATCTGCATTTTAACTTAAACTTTCCTCCTTAATCCCCTGGCCTGATTTCTAAAAAAAAACCTCCGTCACAGTTAATAAATTCTCAACTGACCCAGCCCCAGCAGTTTTTAGGGAAAGATTTCCAGGTTGTAACCACATTTTGGGTGAAGGTACCTCTTCATAATGGCCTGGATCTCTATTTAAGACTGGTTCCTTGTTCTGGATTATAGAATAGATCATAGAATCCCTACAATGCAGAAGGAGGTCATTTGGC
The DNA here is from genome assembly GCF_965287045.1 of Carcharhinus amblyrhynchos. Lineage (NCBI taxonomy): Eukaryota > Metazoa > Chordata > Chondrichthyes > Carcharhiniformes > Carcharhinidae > Carcharhinus > Carcharhinus amblyrhynchos. The sequence goes on from NC_137324.1 coordinate 168,135,795, forward strand.
CCATCAGGTCTGCACTGGCCACAATTCCACCCAGGCCCTATCCCCACAATCCCATGTATCCTGGTGGGGAGGCATAGTGGTTAGCACTGCTGCCTCACAGTGCCCCGGACCCTAGTTTGATTTCGGGCTTGGGTCACTAGCTGTGTGGAGTTGGCACATTCTCCCTGTGTCTGCATGGGTTTCCTCCCAAATTCCAAAGATGTGCAGGTTAAGTACGTTGGCCAAGCTAGATTCTCCTTCAATTTACCCAGCAGGCGCAGGAGTGTGATGACTGGGGAATTTTCACAGTAACTTCATCGCAGTGTTAATGTAAGTGTACTTGTGATCAATAAATAAACTTGAACTTTATTTACCTTGCTAATCCCCCTGACACTAAGGGGCAATTTGTCATGGCCAATCAACCTAACCCGCACATCTTTAGACTGCAGAAGGAAACCCACGTAGACACGGGGAGAACGTGCAAACCCCACAAAGACAGTGAGCTGAGGACGGATTCGAACTCTGGTCCCTGGTGCTGTGAGGCAGTAGTACTTACTACTGTGCCATCATGCCGCCCCACCAGAAATATGAAATACCTACTTTATGAAGCCCTTCAATCATTTTAAACACTTCAGTTAGATCACCCCTTAATCTTCAATACAAGCATGCAGTTTGAGAGGCTGGAGAAACTATATACTGATTACAAATCCTCCTCCATCTGCTGTGAAGATGTGAAATGAGAAATTGGGCAGATGGGGCTACCAGATAAGGACAGCATTACACATTCTCAAACTCCAGTTAATGAATCCAGAAGCCTAAATGCAAGTCTTTAAGGCATCTTAAAATAATGGCCCTACTCGGAACTGAAACTGACCTAGGCAGAGTGGTGAAATTACTGCCCTCGACCTGGTAATTTTCCGGTGTGTGACCTATCCTGTTGTCCATAACACCTCACCAGGTGGGTAGTAACAGATTGCTCATTTAACTCTGATCTACTTACAATGGGTTGAGATCGCAGTGACTACTGCAGATGACCACGTTTAAGTTGCTTATGCTCTGACTTGGTTGTCCTCAAATGCATGGCTTATTTAAAGGGAATTCTGCCACATGTACACGTTCTGTTGCATGTTCTGTGCCTGTTGGAATGAAGCAAGGTAACTGCATGAAGTACTAACTAAATTTTGTACCTGTTTTCCACTCCCTCTTCACCCTCCCTGCCCTCCCATCCCCTTCCTCTCTTTGGAATTCCTGCCTGCCTGCTTGTTTGCCTGGCTTGTTAGGCGGTAAGTTTTGCTTTAATCACGCTCTTTGATTGCATCCAAATTAATCTCCATTTCTTTTGACTTGCTGTGTTTGTGTCGACTTGTGCCCCTTATGTCAGTGTCGCCGGCCCCCGACTCTTGTATCCTGTGCAGACTGTGGGAAACTTGCTGGATTGGATGATGACACTGAAGAACGCGTGCTGAATTTGGTTTGAAAAAAAACAAGTGGATGGGAGAGAAATGGGGAACCTTTTTCTCCAAAAACCAGGTCACCAAATTAACCGACTGAGCAAGTTTGCTATTGGAGTTGGCTGCAGGAGACCATTTATCAGGTGTTGGTGGTCCTGTAGCAATGGGAAACCAATTAGGATTGAGTTGGAGGCTATAATGCTGCAGTTGTACTCGGGCAGAGGTTGAGGGGCAACCTGATTGAAGTCTGCAAGATTATGAGGGGCATGGACAGAGTGGATAGTCAGAAGCTATTTCCCAGGGTGGAAGAGTCAATTACTAGGGGGCATAGGTTTACGGTGCGAGGGGCAAGGTTTAAAGGAAAGGTACGAGGCAAGTTTTTTTTTACGCGGAGGGTGCCTGGAACCTGCTGCCGGGGGAGGTAGTGGAAGCAGATGCAATAGTGACTTTTAAGGGATGTATTGATCATTACATGAACGGGATGGGAATAGAGGGATATGGGGTCCCCGGAAGGGTAGGAGGTTTTAGTTAAGTTGGGCAGCGTGGTCAGTGCTGGCTTGCAGGGCCGAAGGGCCTGTTCCTGTGCTGTAATTTTCTTTGTTCCTTTCTTTATTTGCCTCTGAATCTGAAGTTAGTATGTTTGACCTGATGTTGGCCAGATTCACTGACCATAGTGGAGTTACCAGGATTTATATTGTGTTTGATCTCAGTACAAATCAAGGAAGGACAGGAAAAGACCCTTTGGCCCATCTGGTCTGTCTCATGTAATGATGATCCTTTCTGGCACGTGGTCTCCTGGAAGGGATGCTAAACAAGATGAACCAAGCTGGCAACAGAAGTTAGTCATGGAGATCCTTCCAGCTCCACATAATGTTGTTTTAGCACCTATCTTTTGCAGAGGCTAAGCTCTGCCCCACCGCAAACAGTCCTGCACTTGCTTGTAAGTACAAGTGGTTAGTGCTGCTGCCTCACAGTGCCGGAGACCTGGGTTCGATTCCCAACTTGGGACGCTTTGTGTGGATTCCGCACATTTTCCTCGTGTCTGCATGGGTTTCCTCCAGGCATTCCAGTTTCCTCCAGAAAACAATCCAAAAATGTGCGGGTTAGGTGGATTGGCCAGGTTATATTGCCCCTTTGTGTCAGGGAGACAAGCTAGGTAAATGCATGGGGTTGTGGGGATAGGGCTGGGTGGGATTGTGGTCTCTGCAGACTCGCTGGGCTGAATGGCCTCCTCCTGCACTGTAGGATTCTACGATTCTAAGTATATTATGGTGTGATATGTGATAAGTCGACACAAGACAGCTCTGTGTCCCGTGTGTTGCAAAGAGGAGTTGATGCTGTTTGAAGTTTTGCTCAACCTTCCAAACAGTATAAACAAATATTTGAAAGTTGGAGCTCTCTGAAATCCTGGCACACTTACACAGCAGGAGCAGCAGCAACTTGCAATTCCAATAAGAGTCGTTAATGCAATTTAACGTTAATATATCGAATCATCCCAGTGAGAAACTTGTCCCTTGTCGTAGTTTTAAACACTGACCTCTCTGACTGGAATTGAAAGGACCATTAATTTCTAAAGGATGCGTGCACTTTGATCAGTTTCTCGGGTGCACAAGTATCAGAGTTGAGGGCTTGTGTAGAAAATCGAAAGTGAAAGATCCTTGCATTTTCTTTCTAAACCAACACTAAATTTGTGGTCAAACCGGTCGCTTCCACGTGGAGGGAGAGTGGTGAGGCAGCTGCAGTGCTTCTTTCTGGTGAGACACGTCTGCCAACTGATCACACACACCTTTTTTTTATTCATTTGTGAGACACGGGCATTACTGGCTGGCCAATGTTTATTGCCCATCCCTAGTTGCCCTTGGAGGGCAGTTGAGAGTCAACCACATTGCTGTGTCTCTGGAGTCACATGCAGGCCAGACCAGGTGAGGACAACTGATTTCCTTCCCTAAAGAACATGAGTGAAGCAGATGGGCTTTTCTCAACAATTGACGTGGTTTCATGGTCATCAATAGATTCTTACTCCAGTTTTTTTTTTATTGAATTAAAATTCCACCATCTGCTGTAGTGAGATTCAAAACCAGGTCCCAAGAACATTAGCTGAGTTTCTGGATTAAAAGTCTAGTGATAATACAACTAGCCTACTGCTTCCCCTATTCATTCTTTGGTTCATAGACAGTTTTTTTTATGATGCCTGTGGTTTATTTTTGTTTTATTGCAATGCATTTGGTGTAATAATTTAACAAGAATTGGACGCTTTTCATAAATTGAGGATTGTTGGTTTTGTGCCAAGAGTGTGCACCAAGGTGATCAGCACCAAGTTTGAATGAGCCCACGTCACTTCTACACTGAAAGGCTAGCCTTTTATTTAATCTTGCAGTTATGTTTTGCCATTTGTACCTCATAATTAGTATATTTATGGTTTGTTAGGTTGTCAATCTCTGCTCTGTAGACGCTAATATTAAAATGAAACTCTTTGTACGTTGCAGAATATTGGGAAGAAGATGACCTGCCAAGACTTCATTAACAACTTGGATGGTTTGAATGGAGGAAGAGACTTTCCAAAGGATCTACTGAAGGTATGGGGTATGGAACTGCTAACAGTTTGTGATAGTAACTGACATTGGCTGAAGTAAAACATCCCTTCCTTATCTTTCACCAAGTAATTGAGATACTGTGATAAGTCAGGCATTCATCATATAGCTCTGTTGTTATGGGGGATGGTGGCAATGCTTACACCTGTGATTCAATTGTTACGCTTGTGTGCACAACTACTGGGATGGCCATGTCTTAAAGCATGAGGTGCCACAGTATTCTGTGGCAGTCACTACATGTTTGGTGAAATGTCCAAACTTTGGTGTGTTTGTATTCTTCCATCTGGTGAGATGTTTTCTCTTCCCTCAACATTGTACTTTGAGAATGTCGACTAACCAGGCAGATCCTGTGCTTTGTTCCCGCCTCTCGGTACTCATGACTTTACTGTGTTGTTCTTGAGCTGAGTGGTTGAAGTTCTGCATTGTCTTGACCAGCCTCTCATAGAAACTAGAAGCAGAAGGAGGCCATCCAGCCCTTTTGAGCCTGCTCCCATCATTCATTATGATCACAGCTGATCATCAAATTCAATATCCTGATTCCCTCTTTCCCCTCATATTCCTTAATCCCTTTAGCCCCAAGAGCTACATCTAATTTCTTCTTGAAATCAGACAACGTTTTGGCCTCAACTACTTTCTGTGGTAGTGAATATCACACATTCACCATCCTCTGGGTGAAGAAATTTCTCCTGTGTCCTAAAATGTTTACCCCTTATCCTCAACTATGACCCCTAGTTCTGGACTCCCCCACCACATCTTCCTTCCTACACTGGAATTTATCCAAAGCACTGCTCTCAATATCCTAATTCATACCAAGTCCAGTGCATTTGGCATCCTTGTGTTCGCTGACCTGTGCTGAGTCCAGATTCAGCAAAAACAAAATCATTGTTGTTTTCAAATCCCTCCCTAGCCTCGCTCCCTCCCTATCTCTATGACCTCCTCCATCCCCACAATCCTCTGAGAACACATCTAACTGTGGCTATCTCTGATTTTAATTGCTGCATCATGAAGCTCTGGAATTTCCTCTCTAAGCCTTGGCATCTCGCTAGCTTCCTTTTAGGTGAACACTTATCCTTTTAAGGCCCTCCCAATACGTCTTGAGAGGCTCAACATCAAGTTGTGTTTTATATTGTTCCTGTATTAGCGCGTTGGGATGTTCTGCATTGGGATGGGGGATATGTAGTTGTTGCTGTTCAGCTTCATTAGGTGAAAAGAAATGACACAAGAACATAATCTAGATCACAGAACCCTATAGTGCAGAATGAGGCCATTTGACTCATTAGGTCTGCACCAACCACAATCCTACCCAGGCCCTATTCCCATAACCCTACATGTTTATCCTGCTAATCCCCCAGACACTAGGGTCAGTTTAGCTGGCCAATCCGCCTAACCCGCACATTTTTGGGAGTGTGGGAGGAAACCGGAGCGTCTGGACGAAACCCATGCAGACATGGGGAGAATGTGCAAACTCCAAACAGACAGTGACCCAAGGCCAAAGTTGAACCTGGGTCTCTAGTGCTGCGAGGCAGCAATGCTAACCGCTGTGTCACCATGCCACCCCTATCTTAAGGGCGTAAACATGTTCAGCGTGTTATTTAACTTGGGATTGCAGGAGCTGAACACGAGACATTGCTTTAAAATGAACAAGTTTCCAGTGGGGTTGTGACAAAGAAGAAATTTGCCTTCCCCACTCCGTTAAACAAATTAATGGTCAGACAAGGAGGAGCAGGGTGAATAGTTGGCCGAGGGATGGGATTGAACATTATTGAACATGTGAAGATGGGCACGCGAGGTGAGGTGCTATTTGGGATGTCACAACCAGACTCTGAATATATGAAACCTCAGTGCTCTGAGCGCATGTCTCTATTCGAAGGAACCCACTGGCTTTCCTTCCACCCTGATCCATCTAAGATGTCAGTGTATTTACTAAGGAGTAGTGCATCGGGTGGCAGAGTGGTTAGCACTGCTGCTTCACAATGCCAGGAACCCGGGTTCAATTCCCAGCTTGGGTCTGTGTGGAGTTGGCACATTCTCCCCGTGTCTGTGCGCGTTTTCTCTGAGTGCTCTAGTTTCGTCCCACAATGTGAAAGATGTGCGTTGGCCATGCTAAATTCTCCCTCAGTGTACCCGAACAGGCGCTGGGTGTGTGGCGACTAGGGGATTTTCACAGTAACTTCACTGCAGTGTTAATGTATGACTACTCGGGACATACATTTTTTAACTCATCGCAGGATGGGCAGAAATACGTAAAGCTGAACTTAGTGTTAAATTCAGATGGAAAATGGAGAGAGTGTGCAAGAGAGCTGGAACAGCCAGCCCCAGATATTTGGAGCTCCAAGAATCATTTATATTTGACCATTGTTGTCAGCCCCAAGTTCAAATAAGTGTAAAAAGTCTATTAAAATTTGTTCTGGGGATTCTAGCAGTTAATAGCTTTTTGTTTGTTGCTGCATCAGAGGTGCTGGTCATAGCATAATAAGATGCAGGCCCAATGAGCCTTGTCGTTTTATACTTGGCAACTTTGAATTTCCATAAGGCAATGACAGCCGAGCACACGAACCATATTCATCATGTGAAACTTCAGTACTTTACAAGGTGAGTAAGGCCAATTGTGGGGAATCAGTCTCATTCCTCTCCCTCGTTGCATTCTGAATATGCACAGAAACTTACAGCGACTGTTCGACCCTGCTCCCTCCATTGTACTCTGCCCCTCTGTGTGCCATTTCCATTCTCCGTATGTGTGCCATTTCCATTCTCCATACCTGCTGCAGCTTCTCCAACAGAAACTGTTACCTACTGGCTGATTATGGACCGCTTTCATGCTTTGAACTTGTGCCGACTGGTTTGTCCATCAAAATGAGAAAGTATAATTTCACAGCAGCCATCAGAGGACAGTTTGATCCCATTAGTTTGAGCTATGCAACAGAACTATTAAAATATCATGTTGTAATCGCATCCTCTCAGATATTTTCCTATTTTGGTAGTGTGGAATGTAGCACGTGCATGGAATACTGAGCAGTAGGTTGGGGTCCATTGTCGCTGCAGTGCCAAATACCTTGCAGTTGATCCTACATAGTAAACCTTGCATCATCGGCAAATTCATCTAAAACTGGTGTTTGTTGTATTGCAACATGAAGCACTGATATGGGCCGAACCAGCCCATGCCAATGTTTATGCCCCACTTGCCCTTAAATAGGACACAGTAGTTGGTGGCACAGTAGTTAGCACTGTTGCTTCACATCGCATGGAAACTTGGTTCAATTCTGACCTTGAGTCACTCTGGAGCGGCACGGTAGCACAGTGGTTAGCAGTGCTGCTTCACAGCTCCAGGGACCTGGGTTCGATTCCCAGCTTGGATCACTGTCTGTGTGGAGTTTGCACATTCTCCTCGTGTCTGCATGGGTTTCCTCCGGGGTACTCCGGTTTCCTCCCACAGTCCAAAGACGTGCAGGTTAGGTTGATTGGCCATGCTAAATTGCCCCCTAGTACCCTGAGATGTGTAGGTTAGAGGGATGAGTGGGTAAAATATGTAGAATATGGGGATAGGGCCTGGGTGGGATTGTGGTTGGTGCAGACTCGATGGGCCAAATGGCCTCTTTCTGCTCTGTCGTGGTTCTTCTGTTCTGTTCTTCTGCCCTCTGGCCAACTAGGAATGAGCAATAAATGCTGACCAGCCAGTGATGCCCATATCCCAGAAATGAATCACAGAAAGAATTTGAACTTCTTTGCCATCCATCCTGATCAACATTACCCTTGATTCCCTTCTCCATTCATCTCAACCACTCCCTGAGGTATTGGGTTCCACAATCTCACCGCTCTTTGGATAAAGACTTTTCTTCTGCGTTCTATTTGATTGAACCTGTCAGATATTGAATTGGATTGAATTTATCTTGGTGCTTGGTCTCAATGCTCGGTCTGCTTGGAGGAACTGTTAGAGCGTACTGCTTAATTCCACAAGCTGCATGAGGACAAAGCCAGCTCTCCCCCATGTTTGCATCCTCTTGTACAGCACTTACACAGCATTTGCCTATTCTCAAACTAATTTTAATTAAATTTGAACTGCAAGGCAGCATTGTCATTCTAGTTATACACACTTCTGAGAGCGTAACCGTTTTTTAAAAAATTCATCCCTGGGACATGAGCGTCGCTGGCTGGCCAGCATTTATTGTCCTTCCCAGTTGCCCTTGTTTAAAGGGCAGTTGAGAGTCAACCACATTGCTGTGGCTCTGGAGTCACATTTAGGCCACCCCAAGAACAGCAGATTCCCTTCCTTTAAAGGACATTAGTGAACTAGATGGGTTTTTCCAACAAAGGTTTCATGGTCATCAGTAGTTTCTTTATTCTGGATATTTTTTAGTGAATTCAAATTCCAGTATCTGCCATCTCCCAGGACATGGGAGCATGGTGGCACAGTGGTTAGCACTGCTGCTTCACCGCTCCAGGGACCCGGGTTTGATTCCCAGGTTGGGTCACTGTATGGAGTTTGCATGTTCTCGAGTTTGCATGTTCTCACCGTGTCTGTGTGGGTTTTCTCCGGGTACTCCAGTTCCCTCCCGCAATCCAAAGATGCGTGGGTTAGGTGGTTTGGCCATGCTAAATTGCCCCTTAGTGTCCCGGGATGTGTAAGTTAGAGGGATATGCGGCATTGACGTGTGGGGTTGTGGGGAATAGGGCCTGTGGTGGGATTGTGGTTGGTGCAGACTCAATGGGCCAAATGGCCTACTTCAGCACTGTAGGATTCTATGAGAAACTCTAATTAGCTGAATTCCTGGAGTAATAGTCTAGCGCTAATACCATTAGGCCATCACATTTTGATCCAATATAGTTCACATTCATTTTCCAGCACAGAAACCACACCGACGATGATCAATGTCCATTTTCTTGGGGAGTGCATCACAGGGCGGTCTCCCAGCAAACGGCTTCAGATAAACTGGAACAAAAATATATATTCCTGTGCAAATTTAAGACCAGTCTGACTGGAAAGTTGGACTGAGTTTTGCTGAATATCAGTTTATGGGTAAATCCAATATCAGTGGCAAAGTTCAGAGCTGTGCATCCTTAAACTGTGATGTCAAGCACTTGTTGGACACAGACTGTTGTCTTGTTCCTGCTAGTTCCTCTCGCCATTAAATACAATGAAGACAAATGACAGCTGGACTGCAATCTGCCTTTCCTAATCAGTTAGGATCATTTCCGCTTGATACTTCATTACCTTTGATATTCTTTAATTTGTGAAGATTAATCTACCTCTACACTCAAGGCTCATGTATGTGTTGAATCTGAAGCAATCCATGTGATAGAAGCTTACAATTTGGATTTTCTGTTTTGTTTTTGAAGACCTCTCTCCCCCTCTAAAGCCTCTGATTTGCCTTTGAGCTCCATTGGAGTGTGCATGTACGTGCTGAAGATCTCTGCTGAAGTTGGCCCTCGCTCAGATTTATTGTAAAGCACTTTATCTGAGGGCATTCTGCAGGGCTAATTGAAATGTTGTGGGTGAGCTCAAAATCCTGTAAACATCTTGAGATGGGCAGTACTGATACTGCCCTTTTCAGCCCCTCAGTTTCTTATCTTGAATGTCTGTTCCCACCCACCCCACCACACCACACCTGACATGCCAGGCCTTCCCCATTTTATTCCTCCATGCCCCTGATCTCACCCCCTTGTCATCCGCCACCTCCCTCTTCCATTCCTCCTAACTCCTAACCTCAGTCCACAGTCCCCCTCACCACTGAGTCGCTTCTGCCGTTCCTGAGTGTCCAGCAAGCTCCTCCTCTCCCGTGAGCTGTAGAGTTCAACAAGGCAAACCACTGGCCTCAGCACGACTGCAGAGATCACTGGTGCTTGATGCCATGAACCAGATGCCACGAGATTCTGATGTAGTGCTGACTTTATCTTGGCAACAGGATTGATGGTAAGACTCATGGCTTGCCAATATATCAGAGTTATAGAATCGTAGAGGTTTACAGCACAGAAACAGGCCCCTCGGCCCAACTTGTCCATGCCGCCTTTTTTTAAGCCCTGAAGCTAATCTCAATTGCCAGCATTTGGCCCATATCCCCCTTAAACCCATTTTACCCATGTAACTGTCAAAATGCATTTTAAAAGGCAAAATTGTACCTGCCTCTACTACTCCCTCTGGCAGCTCGTTCCAGATACTCACCACCCTCTGTGAAAAAATTGCCCTTCCGGACACTTTTGTATCTCTCCCCTCACATCTTAAACCTATGCTCTCTAGTTTTAGACTCCTCTACCTTTGGGAAAAGATATTGACTATCTAGCTGATCTATGCCCCTTGTTATTTTACAGGCCTCTGTAAGATCACTCCTTGGCCTTCTGTGGTCCAGAGGAAAAAGCCCCAGTCTATCCAGCCTGTCCTTATAACTCAAGTCATCAAGTCCCGGTAGCATCCTAGTAAATCTTTTCTGCACTCTTTCTAGTTTAATAATATCCTTTCTATAATAGAGTGACTAGAACTGTACACAGTATTCCAAGTGCGGCCTTACCAATGTCTTGTACAACTTCAGCAAGATGTCCTAACTCCTGTATTCGGTGTTCTGACCAATGAAACCAAGCATGCTGAATGCTTTCTTTATCTTCTTCTTGCATGTATATATTTGCTGTGGGACATGAGGGGTCACAGGCTCAAGGTGAGAGGGGCGAGGTTTAACTCTGATATCAGAGGGACATTTTTTACACAGAGGGTGGTGGGGGCCTGGAATGCGCTGCCAAGTGGGGTGGTGGAGGCAGACACGCTGGCATCGTTTAAGAATTACCTGGATAGTCACATGAGCAGCCTGGGAATGGAGGGGTACAAACGAATGGTCTAGTTGGGCCAATGCACGGCACAGGCTTGGAGGGCCGAAGGGCCTGTTTCCTGTGCTGTACTGTTCTTTGTTATTTGACAGTATGAGGTCGACGTACTGCTAACGCGCTACTGACTTTATTCCTGCATCTCAGCCTACCATCGGGACATCCCAATTTTGCATACCACTTAATTACAGAAAAGCTACATTTCCTACTATTTTGCGAGTTTACACTCTGATTTTTAGACCACTGCCTCCAGTCTTAACCTTCCCAACCAGTTATGCTAGTTTCTATCTGTCCATTCGGTTCCCCTTAATATGTTGCAAACTTAACCAAGTTGCTTCTATTCTTCTAAATCCTAGCGACTGTAATCTGTGTGTCTGTGACCTGTCTGCTGCTTTAATCCTTGGGAAGCCAAGTGTCATTCAATTAAGTCAGTCTTTGCTGCACTCCAAATGTGTTTTCCTATCTTCCCAAGAAGAGGATATTCTTTGCAATTCTTAAATTACTTGAGATCCTTGATTGCTTCTCATTTTGTTTGATAACTTTTAGAAATAAAGAAATCACGGCCTGAATGTGTAATCTTTAAATGGCTGCTGAGAGATAATTAACAGAAGTAATTTGAGCTGCTCTGATTACAGAGACAGTTACGAAACTCGCGTGGTTCAGTTTAATCAAGAAAGCATGAAATACAGGTGACTTTGTAGATCAGAGTTTTTTCTGTTGGTGGGCTAAAATGTGCAGAACATTCATGGGACCCCCCCCCCAGTCTGAAGTTACAAATATCAGACTCCTGACCAGTTTAACCCTTCAGTTACTGGTTCCATTACCCAATAACTTCGAAGGCCATTGACTGTAGATTAAAAGACAAACGTTTTGGATTTCTGGCCTCTGAGCTTCTCAGAACCAACACAATTAGGAAGGTAGCAGGGCTGTTTCTTCTAGGTACATTGCAACCTTCCTGGAAGTCCAGGGTGGCACAGTGGCACAGTGGTTAGCACTGCTGCCTCTCAGCACCAAGGACCTGAGTTCCATTCCCAACTTGGGTCACTGTCTGTGCAGAGTCTGCACGTCCTCCCCATGTCTGCGCGGGTTTTCTCCGGGTGCTCTGGTTTCCTCCAACAGTCCGAAAGACAAAGACCAGAGAAAATTATAGAATAGAATCCCTACGATGCAGAAGGAGGCCATTTAGCCCATTGAGCCTGCACCAATGACAATCCCACCCCAGCCTTATCCCTGTAACCCCACATATTTACTCTGCTAAGCCTGCTGATACTAAAGAGCAATTTAGCACAACCAACGCACCTAACCTGCACATCTTTGAACAATGGGAGAAAACGGGAGCACCCGGAGGAAACCCATGCAGGCATGGGGAGAATATGCAGACTCCACAGCACTAGAACAGGCCCTTCGACCCTCCAAGCCTGCACTGAGCACGCTGCCTGTCTGAATGTGCTGGTTAGGTGCACTAGCCATGCTGAATTCTCCCTCAGTGTACCCAAACAGGCGCTGGAGTGTGGCGACTAGGGAATTTTCACAGTAACTTCATTGCAGTGTTAAGAACATAAGAACATAAGAACATAAGAAATAGGAGCAGGAGTAGGCCATCTGGCCCTTCGAGCCTGCCCCGCCATTCAATAAGATCATGGCTGATCTGTCGTGGCTCAGTTCCACTTTCCCGCCCTCTCCCCATAACCCTTAATCCCCTCTCTTATCAAAAACCCATCAACCCGCTTCTTAAAAATATTTAGCGAGGCAGCCTCCACCACTTCAACGGGCAGAGAATTCCAGAGATTCACCACCCTTTGAGTGAAGAAGTTCCTCCTCAACTCCGTTCTGAACTGCCCCCCCTTTATCTTGAGGCTGTGCCCCCTAGTCCTACTGTCTTTTTTGAGCGGGAAGAGTCTTTCCACCTCTATCCTATCCATCCCATTCATCATCTTATACGTCTCAATGAGATCTCCCCTCATTCTTCTAAACTCCAACGAGTACAAGCCTAGTTTATTCAGCCTCTCCTCATAGCTCAACCCCCTCAACTCCGGTATCAGCCTAGTAAACCTCCTCTGCACTCCCTCCAAGGCCAAAATATCCTTGCGCAGGTGCGGCGCCCAAAACTGCACACAGTACTCCAGCTGCGGCCTCACCAATGCCCTATACAGCTGCAGCAAGACCTCCCTACTTTTATATTCAATCCCCCTCGCTATGAAGGCCAGCATCCCATTCGCCTTCCTGACCACCTGCTGCACCTGCAGGCTGGGTTTTTGCGACTCATGCACAAGGACCCCGAGGTCCCTCTGCACCGTCGCCTGCTGCAGTTTTTCGCCACGTAAGTAATAGTCCTTCCTACCATTCTTCCTACCAAAGTGGACCACCTCACACTTGCCAACATTAAATTCCATTTGCCATTTCCTGGCCCATTCACCCAGCCTATCTAGATCCTTCTGCAGACTCTCCACACCCTCCGCACAATTTGCCTTTCCCCCAATCTTGGTGTCATCAGCAAATTTCGACACCCTACACTCGGTTCCCTCCTCCAGATCATCTATATAAATGGTAAATAGCTGAGGCCCCAGCACCGACCCCTGGGGCACCCCACTAGTCACCAACCGCCAATCCGAATAGCACCCATTGACCCCCACTCTCTGCCTCCTATTTGACAACCAATCCTCTATCCACGCTAACACCCTACCCCCAACTCCATGTCCTCTGACCTTCTGCAGTAACCTCTTGTGAGGTACCTTATCAAACGCCTTCTGAAAATATAAGCCTACTTGTGACTAATAAATAAATAAGACCAGGTTCTGTTCTGTGTTTGAGACAACTTGATCACAAATCTGGGTTGCATAGTGTCGGTGGGTTCTTTAAGATTGGGGTCAAAATAATTCCCTAGTTATGACTAAATCTTTATTCAAACATCCGCTGCGTTTTTTTGACTTTGTAATTTACTTTGCTTATTATTCTAGATGGGGGATTTAATTACATTTTGTCTCTCTTCTCTTACCCATTCAAACAGGTACAATTAATAGTGTGCAAGGGGAAAGGAAATAAAAACTCATTGAATGCAATTGCTCACTTGACATTGAAGGAAAATAGCAAACTAACAAGAATGAAGTGGTTTCTTAATCTTCAGTCAAGGACATTGAGTTGGTTGTCGCTTGACGGGATGCTTAGCCATTGGGTAAAAGTATTCTTCAGCTTAAGAGCTTAAAGGTCAAATTAAGCTAATGTTGATGGTGAACTTCCCTGTGCTTTAATTTGCTGTCAGTTTGGAGATGTGATTAGCGATGTACACGGTTACGTTCGAACATCACCCCCAGAGCATGTGGTAATTAAAATGCTGTTTGAGCTCCCTAAAATTCAATAAAACTATTTAAAATGTCACCTGGGGTGGGGAAAGTAAAGTGAAATTTAATCAACGTGCTATTCCCTACAGGTAAATTGAAATCAAATCAGCGGATCTGAGCTTTGATCTGTATTAATCCATTATCGGTTAAAGAGTTGTAGATTTCAAGTTAAATGGGACTTGATGTTTCTCACAGTGGCAGATCCATAAAAGGAAGAAAGATTTACATCAATATAGCACCTTCTGCAACCTCAGAACGTCCCAGAGCACTTTCCAGCCAATTATGTCGTTCTTATGTGTATTCATACTGTAACATAGAAAACACGGCTACCAACTTACATGCAGCAAGCTCCCACAACCAGTAATGTGGTGATGACTACATTATCTGTCTTTTCAGTGGTGTGAATTGTGGGATAAATATTGGCCAGCATGCAAACACTTCAAACTATTTCTCTGGTTTCTTCTACATTGATGATGGAGTCTCAGTTTAATTCCTCATCCAAAAAAATGGCACCTTTATTAGTGCAGCATCTCCTCGGTACTGCACCAGACTGTCAGCCTTGGACTAGGAGCTCAGGTTCCTAGAATGGGATGTAACTGCACTAGAAAGGGTGGAGAGGAGAGCCACCAGGGTGTTGCCTGGGCTGGAGCCTTTCAGCTATGAAGAGAGGCCGGTTAGGCTAGAGTTGTATTCCTTAGAGCAGAGAAGACCGAAGGGATATCGATTGGGTGGATAGGGAGAAATCCTTCCCTTTAGTAGAAGGGTTAATAACCAGGGGGCATATATTTAAGGTAAGGGGCAGGAGATTTAAAGAGAATTTGAGGAAAAGCTTTTTCATCCAGAGGGTGATGGGAATCTGGGATTTGCTGCCTGAAAGGGCAGTAGAGGCGGGGAACCTTTACAGCATTTAAGAAGCACTTAGATAAGCACTTGAAACGTCACAGCATAAGAAGTCACGGACCAAGTGCTCAGAAATAGGATTAGAATAGTTTGTGCTTGATGGCCAGTACAGATATAATAGGCCGAATGGCCTCTTTCTGTGCTGTAAAGCTTTGACTCAATGGCCGGATTTCTCCTGTCCCGCCCGTCATGGGGATGGGCAGATCATGCAAATGCCCATTGACGGGGCGGCATGGTATCTCAGTGGCTAGCACTGAGGGACCTGGATTCAATTCTCAGCTTGGGTCACTGTCTGTGTGGAGTTTGCATGTTCTCCCCTTGTTTGTATGGGTTTCCTCCAGGTACTCTGGTTTCCTCCCTCAGTCCAAAGATGTGCTGGTTAGGTGCATTGGCCATGCTGAGTTGCCTCTTAGTATCCCCGGCTGCATAGGTTAGAGGGATTAGCAAGGCTGAATGTCTGCCTTCTGCACTGTAGGTTTTCTGACTATTTCTATGATGTGGAGATGCCGGCGTTGGACTGGGGTACATAAGAACATAAGAAATAGGAGCAGGAGTAGGCCATCTAGCCCTTCGAGCCTGCCCCGCCATTCAATAAGATCATGGCTGATCTGTGGTAGCTCAGTTCCACTTTCCCGCCCTCTCCCCATAACCCTTAATCCCCTCTCTTATCAAGAACCCATCAACCCGCTTCTTAAAAATATTTAGCGAGGCAGCCTCCACCACTTCAACGGGCAGAGAATTCCAGAGATTCACCACCCTTTGAGTGAAGAAGTTCCTCCTCAACTCCGTTCTAAACCGCCTCCAACACAGTAAAAAGTCTGACAACACCAGGTTTAAGTCCAACTGATTTATTTGATAGTAAACTCACTAGCTTTCGAGGTTACCCCCTTCGTCAGGTGAATGGAGAGTTCTGGCCTCAGAGCATATAAAGCACAGACAGTTTACAGATTACTGATTAGATTGCGAATCTTTACACCTAACCTGCTGTTCAAGTCTTAAAGTGGCTAACAATGCGAGTGGAAGGAGCACTGATCACAGGTTAAAGAGATGTGTATTGTCTCCAGACAGCACAGTGAGTGAGGTTTTGCAAACCCAGGCAAGTCACGGGGGTTACAGATAGTGCGACATGAACCCAAGATCCCTGTTGAGACCGTCCTCATGCGTGCGGAACTTGGCTATCAGTCTCTGCTCAGCGACTCTGTGCTGTCGTGTGTCGTGAAGGCCGCCTTGGAGAATGCTTACCTGATGAAGGGGGTAACCTCGAAAGCTAGTGAGTTTACTATCAAATAAATCGGTTGGACTTAAACCTGGTGTTGTCAGACTTTTTACTGTATTTCTACGATACCATGACCTTCGGCAGGATTCTCCGGTTTTGAGGTGAGTGTGGCCGGAGAATCCCACCCAGTGACTCTACAATAGGTCGGTGGCGTGGTGGTACAGTGGTTAGCACTGCTGCCTCTCAGTGCCAGGGACCCGGCTTCGATTCCTGGCTTGGGTCACTGTCTGTGCGGAGGTTGCATATTCTCCCTCTGTCCGCATGGATTTCCTGCGGGTGCTCTGGTTTCCTCCCACGGTCCAAAGATGTGTGGGTTCGGTTGGACTAGCCATGCTAAAGTGCCCCTTTGTATCCATAAATGTATAGGTTAGATGGATTAGCTGTGGAAACACGCACGGTTATGGCAATAGGGTGGGACTGGGTAAGATGCTCTTTCGGAGAGTCGGTGCAGAGCCAATGAATGGGATTTTATGGCCTTGCTCTGAAATCGGGATGGGCAAGATGATAGGGTTTTGGCCGATGGACTGAATGGCCTCCTTCTGCCCTGTAGGCATTCTTTGCCCACGTCTCACTTCTGCTGCAGTCGGTTTAAGCCGCAACAAAACATGACCATTAAATCCACCATCTTCAGAGCAGTGAATTCCAGCAGTCATTATTCTGCTAATTGGCAGAGTATCAACATGGGCTAAGGCCGGGGCAGCCACTGTCTTTGTATCTCTGTCAAAAGGCAGGCCGAGTTTATATAGCTTGCTGTCACCAGTTGCTTGGGAAGGACAATTTGCGATCTTTCCATTATCTTCCCAGCTGTTGTGCAGGGAGTTAAAATGAATGAGCAGAAAACTCAGAATCTGAATCTGACATGACTCTTAAGCGGCTGGTTGTGAAATGTTACCATCAATTGATTTTACATTAGTGAGGATGTGTGAGTATGTTTCCCATTTTCAATGTGAAGTTTCACTGCTCATGCGTTTCCTTTCTCAGTTTTTTTTTATTTCTGTTTTTGCGGCAAGCCACATTTTTCATCAGTAGATTGGTGGAGTTGCAATTTTATGGTTATAATTTTGAAAATAATTCTGATGAGATTCGAAACTTGGGGAATAGGAGCTGGAATAACTCATCCGGTCCTTTTTATTCTGCTCTGGTGTTTAGTATTGTAGCTGATCTCCAACCTCAGCCTTCATCTAAATCTCCCTGTACACACATCAAGTCCCCATTTCCTTTAGGATACAAGTATCTGTAATTCTCAGCAATAATACATCCAACTACAGAGCACCCACAGCCCTCTCTCTATAAGGTGGAGAATTCCAAAGATTCGCAACACTGAATGAAGAAAATATTACTTCATCTCAATCCTAAATGGCACGGTGGCACAGCGGTTAGCATTGGTGCCTCACGCGTGCTAGGGACCTGGGTTCAATTCCTGCCTTGGGTGGCTGGCTGCATGGAGTCTGCACATTCTCCCCTTTTCTGCGTGAGTTTCCTCCGGGTGCTCCAGTTTCCCCCCCACGGTCCAAAGATGTGTGGGTTAGGCGGATTGACCGTGCTAAATTGCCCCTTAGTGTCTCAAGATGTGTAGATTAGGGGGATTAGCGGGGTAAATACGTGGGATTTATGGGCCTGAGATAAGGTGCTCTATTGGAGAGAAGGTGCAGACTTGACAGGCCGAACGGTCTCCATCTGCACTGTAGGAATTCTATGATAAATGGTAAGAGGCTAACAAACCTTCAGGAGAGGCATGAATTAATTTTATCATTTTTCCAGGGGTTCCAACCCTGGAAACCTGAGCAGGAGAGCTGTTGAACACTCCTGGAATTTCAGCTGTCACCTCGTTGTCCTGAAATGACACAATCTGGTCAGCGGGTGGCATTGTTTTAACTTCCCCCCCACCCCCTCAATGCTTTTGGAAACTTTTTAATTTGAACAACTTTGATTCACTATTTGCTTTCCGTACTGTAACCAAAATTTCTGTCATCCAAAGTATGGCGTAAACGAGATAAAGTATTTAGATGCGCAGGTTCGGTGGATTGGCCATGCTCAATTGCCCTTTAGTGTCCAAAGATGTGTAGGTTAGGCTTAAAATTTTAAAGTTTATTACTTAGTGTCACAAGTAGGCTTACATTAACACTGCAATGATGTTGCTGTGAAAATCCCCTGGTTGCCACCCTCCGGTGCTTGTTTGTGTACACTGAGGGAGAATTTAGCATGACCAATGCATCAAACCAGCACATCTCTCGGACTGTGGGAGGAAACCAGAGCACCTGGAGGAAGCCTACGCAGCCAAAGGGAGATTGTGCAGACTCCACGTAGGCAGTGACCCAAGCTGGGAATCAAACCCGAGTACTGGCGCTGTGAGGCAGCAGTGCTAATCACTGTGCTTCCCTGTGGATTGGCCATGCTAAATTACCCCTTAATGTCCAAAGATCTGTAGGTTAGGTAGATTGGCCATGTTAAGTTGTCCCCTAGTGTCCAAAGATGTGTAGGTTAGGTGGATTGGCTGTGATAATTGATACAGGGTTACAGGGAGGGCGCCTGGGTAAGATACTGTGTCAGAGAATCGGTGCAGATCTGATGGGCTGAATGGCCTCTTTTATGCTTTAGGGATTCTATGCTCAAACAAATGCATTAATTTGCAGTGACGTAGTGAATTGTCTTCTGTGTTTTTTAATGCCTCCTTGGCTGCTTTTACTGGGTGGTCATTGCCAATCCTCAAAGTCCTGGTGTGGACATGACATTTTTACCTAGAACTGTGATATTGTAAACTGAATGTTGATTCTATAGTCAGTCAGTCGTGCCGGCGGAATATTTCTTTCAAGGTTCTAGGAGTCTTTGCTTATTTGTTCCAAATTATTTGAAGGAGAAATGTTGAATGTTTCAAAGGCTTTATTTCACATGTTGTGGCATTGTGTTTCCTTGGAAAAAAAGACCCAGAATATTTCTGTGAGGATCCATCACAAAAGTATGACACTCCTGATCACCAACCTATTGTAGCTTTCATGTCGTGTTCTTAGGTTCCAGAAAGCTATTAAGCTCAGAGGGGACAATTGTATCTACTCCTGTTGAAATTGTGTTTTTTAGAATTGAATTTGGAAGTCATCTCACAATGTTTTGATGATTTGTACAGGTAAATGCTCATCTTGCTAACACTAGCAGGAAAAATGGATAGGGAGAGACAGACAAAAAGCTCTGGATTCTCCACTGCTTTCCTGAACCTTTGTAAAAAGTCTGACAACACCAGGTTTTAGTCCAGCCGATTTATTTGATAGTAAACTCACAAGCTTTCGGGTTAGCCCCTTCGTCACTAAAACCTGGTGTTGTCAGACTTTTTACTGTGTTTACCCCAGTCCAACGCCGGCATATCCACATCATTCCTGAACCTTTGCCAGCCACTAGGTGAAGGAGCCCAGGTTCCCCCCAGACTGCTTTTTGTATCACTGCTATCGCCATAAGACCATAACGTACAGGAGCTGAATTACGCCATTCGACCCCATAGAATCCCTACAGTGCAAAAGGAGGCCATTCAACCCATGGAGTCTACGCTGATCACAATCCCATCCAGGCCCTATTCCCCGTAACCCAATATATTTACCCCGCTAATCCTCCTGACACTATGGCCAATTAACCATAGCCAATCAATCTAACCTGCGCGTCTTTGGACGGTGGGAGGAAACCCAGATAGACATGGGAAGAACAGGCAGACTCCACACAGACAATAACCCGAGGCCAGAATTGAACCCAGGTCCCTGGCGCTGTGAGGTAGCAGTGCTAACCACTGTGACACCATGCTGCCTATTGAGTTGTCTCTGCAATTTGGTCATGGCTGATATGTTTCTCAACCCCCTTGTCCCATCTTTTGCCCATAACCTTTGACTCTTACCAATCAAGAACCTGTCTATCTCTATCTTAAATGACCTGGCCTCCACAATGACCTTCTGTGGCAATGAATTCCTGAGATTCACCATCCTCTGGCTGAAGAAATTCTTCCTTATCTCAGTTCTAACGGGTCATCCCGTTACTCTGTGGCTGTGCCCTCAAACCTCCTCTGATCTCTAGGAATGCCAGCTGAAGCCAGCATCATGGTGGAACGACCCCTTCCCTTCCCTCTGCCAACACGGAGGTCGCTTCCAGCTGAAGGTTCTGTCCACCATGACAAAAATGTTTGTCCAGTCTTGTAATCTTCAGGTTCTTGGTGGTGCCACCGGTTCCTCACGCAGCAAATGGTGAACTCCTCACTGTCCTGGAGAGGAGCATAAAGTGAAGAGACCAGATAGAAACAGCAGAGGAGAAAGAGAGGGGAGAAGAATGGTAACAGAGAGCAGAGGCAGGTCAAGCGTAGCCTTCATGTGAAGCTACAGCGTAAGAGATAATTAAACCTCGACAGCAGACATACAACTGCGCAGGGTTATTTTTTACCTTCCCTTCTAAATTCCTGTGTGTACATTTATAATGGAAAATGCCTATGTAAACTTGTCACCGTGGCTTGCAAGAGGTGGGACTTGCCTGAAGAAGGCTTGGGGCTGCCTCCAGACTCCAGGTCACCAGCGACCTTGGACCCTGGAACACTACGGCGGGGGGATGGGGATGAGGCGGGGAGAGGGACGGATTGCCATTTATCAGGTGGATCTTCCAGCTTCAGTTTCTTTCAGTGTTCCTGGAGATCCAGCTTGTTTATTCAGTGGTGGATCAGTGATGTCAGGTGCCTTTTTAAATATGGCACCCAGATACGATGGTGGGACTTGTGTCGTCAAGCCCACCCCACCATGGGAAATGGCGAAAAACACCTGGGGTGCCAGCGACAGAAGATACGCTGTGGTTTCCCAGCAGCCTTTGTGACAGGAAACACCCTCTAACCCTGTCCCATCCCAGCCACGGGACTTAACCCTAGAAGGGAGAATCCTGCCCAAGGCGTGGTAATCCCATTGACCGAATAGCAGGCCGTTTAGTGGATACAGTTAAATCTATACTTGTGATGTTGGATTTGAATTTAAGACTTGTGTTTCAGACCTCCAGAGGGCGCTTGAACAAGTGGTCAAAAATCTTTGCCTTATTGGGCCTCGTGCTGCTAATAGTGAACTGACCCCTCGTGCCCTCACGTGAGGGGATAGTCATATTCTGCAGCATTTAAAATGAGGATGATAAGCCGCTTGGCTGTTTTTAAACTTCAAACACCAGGTGGCAACATTGGTCCCAGAGTGAACCTGGATCCTGAGTGCCATAGCAACGGTGACAATGATAAATATATTAAAAAAAAGCCTGCTGGAACGTTTATTAGCTTCGACTCTTTCACAGAAGTGCGTAACCTTTCCCTCTCTCCCAGCAAAGGAAATGCAGGCCAAAATAGAGCTGTTTGTGAAAAGTACTCCACCTACTGATTCCAGTGCCATCCGAGACCTGCAGCAGTAGCTTTTGTTGACTTTTAGTGCTTTTAACATGAGGGATGATTCACTGGTCACCCAAAAACAAGCATCAGGCTCTTTTTTTTCCAGGGATCATAATCACATGTTTAAAAAAAAAATGATTGTTACAAAATGCAAGGTGGGAAAGAAAAGGAGCCAGATATTATACAATCGAAGGGCTAGTTAGTTGTTTCTCAGGCACCCGTTTTCTTTATCCATTCGTGGGTCATGGGTGTCGCTGGCTGGCCAGCATTTATTGCCCATCCTGAGTTGCCCTTGGAGGGCAGTTGAGAGTCAACCGTATTGCTGTGGCTCTGGAGCTACCCGTAGGCCAGACCGGGTAAGGGTGGCAGATTTCCTTTCCCTAAAGGATATTAGTGAACCAGATGGGTTTTTCCCACAAGTGACAACGAATCATAGAATCCCTACAGTGCAGAGGGAGGCCATTCGGCCCCATTGAGGGTGCACTGATCACAATCCCACCCAGGCCCAATTCCCATAACCGCACATATTTATCCTGTTAATCTTCCTGACACTAAGGGGCAATTTAGCATGGGCTAACCCACACAACTTTGGACTGTGGGAGGAAACCTAAGCAACCGGAGGAAACCCACGCAGACGTGGGAGAACGTGCAAACTCCACACAGACAGTGACCTGAGGCCGGAATTGAACCTGATTCCCTGGCGCTGTGAGGCAGCAGTGGGAACCACTGCGCCACCCAAATGGTTTCATAGTTATCAGTGGATTCTTAATTCCAGATTTTTTTTAAATTAAATTCAAATTCTGCCGTGGCAGGATTTGAACCCGGGTCCCCAGAGCATTAGCTGAGTTTCTGGATTAATAGTCGAGTGATAATACCACTAGGCCATTGCCTTCCCCTTACCACATATGGTGGAGCTTTGACCGGTTCAAAAACCAGTTTAGTGCAGCAGTTGTTTTTGGAGGGCGGGCGTGAAACTTGTCTCATTGTGTACATGCAGCCATCGAAAATAGACTTTTGCCATTTGCTTTGAATTCCTGCACAGAATGTTCTTTGGACAAGGAACACTTCTTATATTTGGCAATGTGGTGAATTGGCACTTTCCACCTTTTAGTGGGTGCAGAAAGGCCCCTGACTGAAACTGCACTCAAATTTGGTATCTCAGCTGCAAGCAGGAACAGAGTGTAACAGAGCAACATTTGTGGTTGATTTCTGATGTAGGTGGGAAAGCAGACAGTGAAGAGAATGTGAAGATTTTACAGATGGATATAGACGGGCTAGGAGAACAGGCCAGAATTTGGCAGATGGAGTTTAATGTGGATAAATGTGAGGTTATCCATTTTGGAGGAAAAAATAGAAAGAAAACTTATTAGCTAAATGGAAAACGGATTCAAAATGCATCTGGGCAGAGGGATCTGGGTGTCTGTGTTCATGAATCGGTGCAAGTCAGTATGCAGGTGCAGCGTATAATTAAGAAAAGGCAAATGGGATGTTGGCATTTACTGCAAAGGGACTGGAGTATAAAATTAGAAGTGTTGTTGCAGTTGTATAGGGTGTTGGTGAGCCACATCTGGAGTATAGTGTCCAGTTTTGGCTTCCTTGTTTGAGGGGGGATATGCTGGCATTGGAGTGTTTTCAGAGGATGTTTACTAGATTGATTCTGGGGATGAAAGGGTTGGTGTATGAGGAGAGAGTAAACAGTTTGGGTTCGTACTCACTGGAATTTAGAAGGAATAGCGGGGATCTGATGGAAGTATATAAAATTTTAAAAGGGATTGATAGAGTGAATGTAGACCAAATGTCCCCTCTTGTGGGGGCAATCTCGAACATGAGGTCGCAGGTATGGGTTGAGAGATGGTAGGTTTAAAACTGAGGTGAGGAGGAACTACTTCTCACAGAGATGGTGGATTTGTGGTACTCTCTGCCCCACAGCGCGGTGGAGTCTTGAATGGTTGAATGGTTTCAAGAAGGACTTGGAGAAATTTCTAATAAAAAAAAAATAAGGGGATATGGGGAACAGGTGGGGCAAGGTGGATTTGAGACCAGAGAGATCAGCCATGATCTGATTGAATGCAGGCTCAAAGGGCTGAATTTGCTTACTTCTGCTCCTAACTCCTATGTTCCTAGGAGCTGGAAGCAACCTTTATTGAACATGTGAAGTACAGAATTTCACACTCAGGAATTCTAGCTAGTACGTAACAGCAGCAGTGTTCAGGCCTGCCATATGGCAGCCTCATCAGTACGGATCAGAGAGTTGTGTATCTTGCTCGAGCGAGACTGGAAAATCCCAAGGACGTTGGTCAAGGACATTTCCATTGTCCGACCCTTACCTGCTCCGATTCCGTGGCAGGTGGGGTGGTAGCATTCCTGCAAAAGTGTAAACTTTAGGTGAAACAGGAGTTGGAGGGAAGGGATGCTTCTGATCCGGTCACGCAGGAGTAATTCAATCCCATAATAAATTATGCATTTTTCTACATTTTTACATTTCCATTGTAAATTGTTTTGTCTTCATTTAAAATGGAAAGAGCCTGAGTAAACCTGTCACGCTGTGATTACATCCTCCTACCTGCAGTGGCAGTGCAGCAACAGCACCAGGGCTGAGGAATGGTTTAATTACACTCTGTCAAAGTTACATTTATAAATACTGACGTAAATAGCTATAGCATACAGAAAATGCTTTGTAGATTAGCCTTTTCAATTCCCCAAGAGTGAAAGTATTCTGTTCAAGCTGAAGAGCACACTTTGGTAAAATATAGCAGCTCGATATAATTGCATTTGGTGCATTCAAATTCCAATGCAGTTGTTTGCGAATTTGTATTCTGTTTAAAATTAAAAGATGATGTCGGTAAAATGTAACCGCGATGAAGCTGTCAGATTGTCAACTAGGTTACTAACATTCTTTGGGGAGGAAGCTGTCTTTACCAGGTCTGCTCCTGTATCTGACTCGAGTCCCAGGCTAACAGTTGATTTTTAACTGCCCTGGGAGGTGGCCAAGCAACCCATTTGGTATCTGGAAACTGAGAAAGAACAATAAGTGCTGGCCTTGCCACCAGCAACAACATCCCAAGAATCCTGATGACGATACTGTGCAGACAGTCATCTTAGCTTATGCATATCCAACTCTTGTGACTAATTGTCGCGTTACTGGGTGCATTTCTGCAGTTCATCTGTTCCATTGATGGAATGTGGCACTGTTAGACTTCACTACAGCTATGAATTTACAGTGCAGAAACAGGCCATTCGGCCCAACTTCTCTTTGTGCTCCACATTAGCCTTTACTCCCCCTTCTTCTAATCCTGCCAATGTAATCTTTTCCTTTCTCCCTCATATACTTATCCTGCTTTCCCTTAATGGATCTATTCTAAATGCTTCAACTAATCCATGGTGACACATTCTATGTATCAACTACTCTTTGGGTAAAGACATTTACATTAAATTCCCCTTTGGAATTAATATTGGCTATGTTATATTTGGAGCTCCCAGTTTTGGACTTTTACACAAGTAACAGTATTTTCTCTGCATCTATCCTATCAAACTCTCACAGTCTTAGCTGCCTCTATTGAGTCATCCCCTCAGTCATTTTCCTGAAGGAGAAAGCTCCAGCCTGCTTAGACATTCTTGTTGGGTACAACCCTTCCATTCTGGAAAGAGGGAAGTGAACGAAAGATTTCCCTTAAAATTCAAGCCACATCACTATTTTGGATGGGGGGAGTTCAGTGACTCAAGTTACTGCAAACTGCAGACTAGGTAAGATGGGAAGCTACATCCATTGGAATTAACTAATATGAACAAGGCTGGGCAAAGTCAATTGGACTTGCAGTGCAAGAAGGCACATCATTAAGTTTTAAGTTTATTTTATTAGTGTCATTAAGTAGGCTTACTCTAACACTGCAATGAAGTTACTATGAAAATCCTCGCACTCCTCTGCCTGTTCGGGTACACTGAAGGAGAATTTAGCATGGCCAATGCATCTAACCAGCACGTCTTTCAGACTGTGGGAGGAAACCGGAGCACCCGGAAGAAACCCATGCAGATACGGGGAGAACGTGCAGACTCCAGACAGTGACTCAAGTGGGAATCGAATCCAGATCCCTGGTGCCGTGAGGCAGCAGCATTAACTAATGTGCCACCGTGCCAGGAATAGTGATCCTACCTGCAATGAAAATAAAACATGCAGAACCCTCCTTTTATTTCTAGGCTGTGACAGTGCCTCGGTAGACGACATGAAGAAATGTCCTGTTATTTTAAGTTGCTGCATAGCTCCCTGACAAGAGCTCCTCCTCCTCAGAACTAGCCAAGGAGATTATACTTGTTTTTAGCTCGAGACACTGTTTCAGTATCTAAATAATCCCATGAGGTTTCAATTCCATTTTCTGTCCACAAAATTGTGTGTTTTAACATAGAACGTAGAACACCATAGCACAAACAGGCCCTTCAGCCCACAAGTTGCGCCAATCATATCTATACCTACCAGGCCATAGAACTATCTATAACTCCCAATCCCATTAAATCCCCTGTACTCATCCAGAAGTCTTTTAAAAGACCCCAGCGAGTTCGCCTCCACCACCACCGACGACAGCCGATTCCACTCGCTCACCACCCTCTGAGTGAAAAACGTATCCCTGACATCTCCTCTGTACCTGCTCCCCAGCACCTTAAACCTGTGTCCTTTCATAGCGACCATCTTAGCCCTGGGAAATAGCCTCTGAGAATCCACCCTATCTATTCCTCTCAACATTTTATAAACCTCTATCAGGTCACCTCTCAACCTTCATCTCTCCAGGGAGAAGAGACCTCGCTCCCTCAACCTATCTTCATAAGGCATGCCTCCCAATCCAGGCAACATCCTTGTAAATCTCCTCTGCACCCTCTCAATAGCTTCCACATCCTTCCTGTAGTGAGGCGACCAGAACTGCGCACAGTACTCCAAGTGGGTTTTGTAATCTATTTCTGCAGCACTCTAACCTCAAACCACCAATCTGATGGCTACCTGGGATGTGGCTTGTAGATATTCTATTGTTTGCTGTTTCAATTGATTTGTTGTCAATAGACAGTGTTACACTGAAAGTGGGATGCGTTGATATAGTGCCAATCGGATCTCTCTTGTAGGTTGAAGTGCTTGCGTACAGGGTAGGACTTTATGACTCTGGTTAAATTGGCAAGCACGACAGCTAGATTTGCCTTTGATAAAGTTCCTCATGAAAAGTTCTTGTTCAAACTTCACTACGGAATCGGGAGACATTATTAAATTGAATCTGGCACTACCTAACCAATGGAAGATAAAGTGGTGTATGATGAGGAGTCATCTTCTCCTAGCAACGTCCTCTCTGGAATGCCTCAGAGAACTGTGCTGGACCTTTAACCTTCTTGACATCCATAAACGATCTTCCCAACAAATTTATAAATAAGGTGAAGCTATTCCTGATTTGATTTATTATTGTCACATGTATTAGTATACAGTGAAGAGTATTGTTTCTTGTGCTATAGGGCCAAACCACACCGTACATAGAGAAGGAAAGGAGAGAGTGCCGAATGTAGTGAAAAGATTTGGAATTAAGTTTTAGAAGCATAGAATGAGAGTAAAAGATAGAATTCGAGGGTATGCTGGGCACAGTTTGCTAGAAGTCACCATGCTCCAACACCATCTTACTGTTACCATTTTGCAGACGACTGCGTGGTTTATGCACCAGGAAAGACTCAAAGATCATATCGATTGACTGTAAGATGATCTTCCAGAATTGCTCAAGTAGCAGGATCATTGGGAGATGGCATTCTCTGCCCGAAAATGCTCTGCCTATGCATTACCAACAGAGCAGATTCATCAGCAAGTGGGTTAGGCTTTTCATAACCAAATTCTCCAACATGATTTCTTGATTAGCACCACACCCCCCATCTCCGACATCTACTTTCTCCACCACTGACAGCAGTGTGAACCATCCACAAGATGCATTGCAGCAACTCACCAAAGCTCCTCAGATAGCACCTTCCAACCCACGACCTTTACCACCTAGAAGGACAAGAGCAGCAGGCACGTAAAACACAACCACCTGCAAGTTACCCTCTAAGCTACATATCAGCCTGAGTTAGAACCATAATCATCTTTCCTTCACTGTCGCTGGCTCCAAATCCTGGAGCTCCCTCCCTAATGGCACAGTGGGTGTACCTACACCATGACAGCTCACCACTTCTTACTCGAGGACAATAAAAATTCTGGCCCGCCTGGTGAAGCCCGCATCCCATGAAAGAATTAAAAAAAAAGTAGCTATATAACCATAACTGGGGGTTCATCTTAAAATAATCTTAAGTGGGGATTTTTCATTCAGCAAATTACAGTGTTCTCAGATTTATGATCAGAAATCTTCAGTAGTGCAACGAAAACATCAGAGTTATAGTTTACAGAGGATTTGTTCAACTAATCCTGGAGCAGGTTGTGGTTGGGATCCTTTATATTGTGAGATTGTTGGGGTCGGACAGAGAGAGGACATGCCCCCTTTTCTTCGTGCTCTGCCTCTTCCAGTTCACGCCCAACCCTGGTTGTCCTTTTGATGCTTGTCCTTATATTGTGGCTTGTTGTCATGTTTCCTGGGCCTTTTCCTTTT
Source organism: Carcharhinus amblyrhynchos (assembly GCF_965287045.1). NCBI lineage: Eukaryota > Metazoa > Chordata > Chondrichthyes > Carcharhiniformes > Carcharhinidae > Carcharhinus > Carcharhinus amblyrhynchos. The sequence continues at coordinate 168,164,110 of NC_137324.1, forward strand.
TTTTTAATATAACTCATCTTAGTTTTTTCTAGTCTGGGGCATTTGATGTGTGTGTGTGTGGGGGGCGAGGACAATGGTTGATGATGGGAGGGAAATGTGTTGGCTGGACCCTCTAGTGGAAGAGGGCAGTGGGTGCATGGGTTGCTGGGGAGAGGTGATTGAGGGGGAGGGGGCTGTTAGATTGGGGACATTTGTTGTGTTTCCAGGGTGAATGTCAAGGTTGTGTGTGTGTGCGTGTGTGTTGGAGACTTTTTTGGGGGTTTCCTGGCTGGTGAGGTTTTGTATGCCTATTGCTGAGTAAGTCTTTGGATTTTGTTTGGGGGGGGGGGCTCTTTTTGTTGGAGGGGGGAGATCAGGCAGTGCATGAAGATTCCTGGGGGTTTCCTGAGAGGGATGTTGATGGGTAAGTAATAAGTTATTGGTGGTTTGTTGTCTTCTGTGTCTTTTGCCTCCTGTGTCTGTGGGATGGGCGGAGTGATTCAGTGTGGTGGGATGGTATTGTATGTGTGTCCCGTAAATGTTGGGTGTTGGGGGAGTGGGGTTTTGATCGGGGTGGGGGGGGAGCGGGGGGAAGGTTTAGATTACAGAGTATTTTGAAGTTCATGTTGGGGGAAGTACAAAAGAGAATTGTATGCTGAGAGTGACAAGTAAGACTGAAACAATCTCTGGGGGTGATGCATGAATCAGTGTGGCAAACAGACCGGTGTCACAACCTTGATGAGATTTGGAAGGGGAATCTTGACAGCAAAAGAGGGAGAAAAATGGACTGACAATGTTTTGTAAAATGTAGGATGCACTGGTGGGAATTGACAGAAGTAAGCAGCTGGTGCCCTCCAGTAATGACAAGACATGAGGTAGCCATCCACGTAGACTGCAAAGACCATTTGTTTCCAAGACAGTGTACCAACAGCCTTTCCTCCCCGGGACATTCCTCAGTGGAACAAGCTGCTATCAGTAATAGCCACAGCCCCATCACTTGAAATCTTCAAGACCCATCTCCAGATTATTTTCATTTATAAATCTTTCATCACCCGTTATCATTAGTTGCTAATGCTAATGATACGCTAATTTATATAAAATGATGGTGGAATACAAATGTTACTCTGTGATGCCAACACAACCAAAGCAGAAACGTTGCAAGACCCCCACAAACAGCCGGGCCAGTTTCTCGTGGTGTCGCTCAGCTTGTTGGCTACATTCCCGGGAACAGCTTCCCGTCCTTTGAATAATGCTAACCCGGCCTGTAGCCTCCGAGATCAGACGAGATTGGGCGTTTACAGACTAGTATGGCCATAGGTAATTGCACAGCGATGCCTAGTCCATTCGCCTGAAGGGGTAAATTGGGTCTGCGTTCAACATCTCATCCAATGGACGGCACCTCTGACAGTGCAGCACTCACTCAAGTTGAACGGATTTAAGCGGTTGAATAAGGCGTTGTGTTTTCTTTGAAAACGATTTCCCTGTTATCCTTCTGTGAGTGAACAGATTGCTGCCCAGCAATGAAATCCATCCAACTGCCTAAAAATATGTGAGTGCTGTGGGTGCATGACACTGTTGGTTGAACAGAGGAACAGTGCAAACCATCTGCTCTCCCCCATACGCACAGAGGGCATGTTACTCATGCTCCAGGATATGGGCTCCTTTTACTCTGAAAGCCTCAGAGGAGAAACCAGTACCACAATGACAGGGAAAGGACCCATTTTCTCTCTCTAAGGCAAAAGATGGAGCTTCAGGCAGCATTTGTTTTATTCATTTGTGGGACATGGGCATCGCTGGCTGGCTAGCATTTATTGCCCATCCCTAGTTGCCCTTGAGAAGGTGGTGGTGAGCTGCCGCCTTGAATTGCTGCAGTTCATGTTCTGTGGATTGACCTACAAAGAGGAAATTCCAGGATTTTGATCCAGCAACTGAGAAGGAATGGCGATTATATTTCCAAGTCAGGACGATGAGTAGCTTGGAGGGGAACTTGCAGGTGGTGGTGTTCCCATTTATCTGCTGCCCTTGTCCTTCTAGATGGAAGTGGTCATGGATTTGGAAGGTGATGTCTGAGGATCTTTGGCGAATTGCTGTAGTGCATCTTGTAGATAGTGCTGCTACTGAGCGTCAGTGGTGGAGGGATTGAATGTTTGTAGATGTGATGTTAATGAAGCAGGCTTTTTGTCTTGGAAGGTGTCAGGCTTCTTGAGTGTTGTTGGAGCTGCACCCATCCAGGCAAATGGCGAGTATTCCATCGCACTTGTGCCTTGAAAATGGTGGATAACTTTGGGGACTCAGGAGACGTAATGGACATGCAATGGCAGAGATGCATGTGTATGTGCAGGCTTGAATTAATCCAGCAGCAAGGTAGATCTCCAGGCTAACTGGAAATGTCCATATACATTTTGTTGCTTGCCTATTGGAGCAGGCTTCCTAGATTTTGTAAGCACTCTCCACTCATTAGTCAATAGCCCACCCCCCACTAAAGTCCATTCATAGTAAATCCAATAGGATTTGGAAATTTTAAAACACAATTTCCTTTGAGTGACTCACCAAAGAGGAAGGGCAGGCCTTGCCACCATCTTGATATAAATGCTCTTTTCATCTTCACTTCTGAAAGGAAAATCCAGTAAGACTCATAGAATCCCTACAGTGCAGGAGGAGGTCATTCGCCCCCTCAAACCTGCACCCACAACAGTCCCACTTGAGCCCTACCCCCGTAACCCCACGTATTTACCCTGCTAATCCCCCTGACACTAAGGGGCAATTTTGCATGGCTAATCCACCTAACCCGCACATCTTTGGACTGTGGGAAGACACTGGAGGAAACCCATGCAGATATGGGGAGAATATGCAAACTCCACCCAGACAGTGACTCAATGGACTGATTGGCCCAGTTCTGCTCCTATATCTTATGAATTTATGACCTGAGGCCGGAATCGAACCCGGGTCCCTGGCGCTGTCAAGCAGCACTGCTAACTACTGTGCCGCCCATAACCGTCTGCACTGCTCTTGCATATCCTAAAACTGAACTGCGGTATTACTGATTTTTACTGGGCATTGAGCATTTTGAGTTAGCTTTTCCTTTCCACCCTGGAGATCTCGCTGCTGCTCTGGATCAGAGGGTAGGCTTCAGCCAAGCAGAGACAAAAATACAGGTGATAGATGTTTCTGCCACGCTAACAGTTTATTGCTTATCTCCTTCAGTCCCACGGAGGCATGTAGCGCAGCCTGTCTGTATATATTTAATTTCCTGACAGCGGTAAGGTTGTAGCTGAGAGTGATGTCTGCTCTGGCCCCCTTTCTTTGCAGCCAAAGCGATTTGTGAATGATGAATAGGTCCTATCCTCTGTCAATAATTTGCCACTTTTTTAAACAACCTCCACAATGATTCAGGGCTGTGAATTAATTAAAAGGCAGCTGAGATCATTACGAAATAGCCGGAATGCCTTGAACCCTATCGCCCTGTCGGGGAACCTGGCACTTTGCGTCTCTCGCTTATTTATGATTTCATCCTTGTCTGATTTTTCTTTTGAGGAATGGCAAAACGTTATTCATCTCTCCCGAGTTTTATTGTGAGGATCCATCACGGGGTATCGTCCACACAATCACTGTACGCTAAGCACTGTGCCAAAACACGTTCAGTGCTGATAAAAGAGTACGTTGTCTACTTAAATCACAGATATTGCTACCTCCATAACAGAACCACTGAGATGCTATGTTCACTTACGTAAGTTTCTCAAAAAAATTATTGGTCCTTGGGTTGCTGATGACAGCAGGAACTTTGGGAAGGAGTTGAAAATGGTTTGCATTCTTGAATCACTTGTGTGACTCACCGGTCATATGAGACTGGGTTTGAACGGAGACTGGGTTGATTGAAGAGTTCCCTACACTGGAACGGGAGGCACAGTGAATCATAGAATTCCTACAGTGCAGGAGGAGGCCATTCAGCCCATCGAGTCTGCACCGACCACTATCCCACCCAGGCCCTATTCTCGTAACCCAACACATTTATCCTGCTAATCCCCCTGACACTAGGATCAATTTAGCATGACCAATCCACGTAAACAGCACATCTTTGTTCTGTGACAGGAAACAGAGCACCTGGAGGAAACCCATGCAGACACTGGGAGAATGTGCAGGCTCCATACAGACAGTGACCAGAGGCTGGAATTGAACCTGGGTCCCTGGCTTTGTGAGACAGCAGTGCTAATCACAGTGCCGCCATGCTGCCCTGGTTAGCACTGCTGCTTCACAGCGCCAGGGACCCAGGTTTGATTCCCAGCTTGGGTCACAGTCTGTGCGGAGTCTGCACGTTCTCCCCATGGCCTGTGTGGGTTTCCTCCGGGTCCTCCTGTTTCTTCCCACAGTCCGAAAGACTGGCTAGGTGCGCAGGCCATGCAAAATTCTCCCTCAGTGCACCTGAACCAGCGGGAGTGTGGGGATTTTCACAGTAGCTTCATTGTAAGCCTACTTGTGACAATAATAAATGAAAGAGAATCTTTTATTATACCCACGGCTTTGTTGTACCCACAGTTACTACGTGGGTTACCAGTCAACTCCTGTGTGGAACTTGAACACTAAGGCTATAGTGCACCTCTATCCTATCCATCCCATTCATCATCTTATATGTCTCAATGAGATCTCCCCTCATTCTTCTAAACTCTAACGAGTACAAGCCTAGTTTATTCAGCCTCTCCTCATAGCTCAACCCCCTCAACTCCGGTATCAGCCTAGTAAACCACCTCTGCACTCCCTCCAAGGCCAAAATATCCTTGCGTAAGTGCGGCGACCAAAACTGCACACAGTACTCCAGCTGCGGCCTCACCAGTGCCCTATACAGCTGCAGCAAGACCTCCCTACTTGTATATTCTATCCCCCTCGCTATGAAGGCCAGTATCCCATTCGCCTTCCTGACCACCTGCTGCACCTGCAGGCTGGGTTTTTGCGACTCATGCACAAGGACCCCGAGGTCCCTCTGCACCGTTGCATGCTGCAGTTTTTCGCCATGTAAGTAATAGTCCTTCCTACCATTATTCCTACCAAAGTGGACAACTTCACACTTGCCAACATTAAATTCCATTTGCCAGTTCCTGGCCCATTCGCCCAGCCTATCTAGATCCTTCTGCAGACTTTCCACACCCTCCGCACAATTTGCCGTTCCACCAATCTTGGTGTCATCAGCAAATTTCGACACCATACACTCGGTTCCCTCCTCCAGATCATCTATATAAATGGTAAATAGCTGAGGCCCCAGCACCGACCCCTGGGGCACTCCACTAGTCACCAACCGCCAATCCGAATAGCACCCATTGACCCCCACTCTCTGCCTCCTATTTGACAGCCAATCCCCTATCCACGCTAACACCCTACCTCCAACTCCATGCCCCCTAACCTTCTGTAATAACCTCTTGTGTTATCAAACGCCTTCTGAAAATCAAGAAACACCACATCCACCGGCTCTCCTCTATCCACCGCCCTAGACACATCCTCATAGAACTCTAATAAATTCGTCAGACACGACTTCCCCTTAACGAAACGTGCTGCATCTGCTCTATCAAACAATTCTCCTCAAGATGCCTCGCTATTTTCTCCTTGATCACAGATTCTAACATTTTACCTACAACAGACGTTAAACTAACCGGCCTATAATTCCCTGCCTTTTGCCTGCCACCCTTCTTAAACAACGGTGTAACATTAGCCATTTTCCAGTCTTCTAGCACTTCCCCGGAATCCAGCGAGGTTTGGAAAATAATCATTAAGGCATCCACTATCACCTCCGCCATTTCTTTCAGAACCCTTGGATGCATTCCATCCGGTCCTGGGGACTTGTCCACAATCAGTCCCTCCAGTCTGTTGAGCACTGCCTCTCTAGTAACAATAATGTCATTCAGGCCCTCTACTCCTACCAGCTTTCCATCTCTAACACCCGGCAAATTATTCACGTCCTCCTCCGTGAAGACCGAAACAAAAAAGTTACTCAAGGCCTCAGCCATTTCCCCATCCCCTACCACTAAGTCCCCCCCCCCCCCTCATCCTCTTAAGGGTCCAACGTTCACCCTAGTCAGCCTCTTCCTTTTTATATATTCATAAAAACTCTTACTATCCTTTTTTATATTAAGCGCTAGCCCAGCTTCATAGTTTACCCTACCCTCCTTTATCAACTTCTTTGTCATTCTTTGTTGATATTTAAACCTCTCCCAATCCTCTTCTCACCCACTACTCTTAGCTACTATTTCACCAAGCCTGCCAACATTGACTGCTTTACCCCACAGCTGAACAAATCCACATTAAAATGGTAATAAAAGGCTGCTGTTTAAAAGCAATTTTGCCGTGAGTCTCCTGGGGACTCTACAGACGTCATGTTTCTTGGAATCATGCAAAAGTCTTCCTGCTTGTCACCGTTTAGGGCAGCGCGGTGGCACAGTAGTTATACTGCTGCCTCTCAGTGCCAAGGACTCAGATTCAATTCCGGTCTCGGTCACTGCCTGTGTGGAGTTTGCACATTCTCCCCGTGTCTGCATGGATTTGCTCCAGTTTCCTCCCACTGTGCAAGTTAGGTTGTGCAGGTTAGGTTAAATGGCCATGCTAAATTGACCCTAGTGTCAAGGGAATTAGCAGGATAAACGTAAGGGATTACGGGAATAGGGTGGGATTGCGGTCGGTACAGACTCAGTGGGCTAAATGCTCTCCTTCTGTACTGTAGGGATTCTATGTTTCTCCTAACCAGTTACATACTGGCAGTTTCACCCCTTCCTCTCCTACATTCTCTGTGACCTCATCCAGATGACCATCTTTCTTCCTTCAATGTAGAATGGCTGGAGCCTGGAGCAGGGATGCTGACTGGATTGTGCCAAACCCCCTCACCCCAACCTCAGGGTGCCGAGGCTAATTGAAACATCCAACCGTTTCTATGACTGAGAGTCTCAACCTGTGACCCTCTTCCCTAAACAGCTACAGTGGATGAGATGCTTACTCTTGGTCGGAGTCAACGTTTCACATCCTTTGGCTCTTTCTTGAGAAACATACCTCACAAGGTTTCAGGTGCTTGACTTTAAAAGTGGCTCAGTTTGTATATGTGGCACAGAAGTGCTAATGAATGGATTGATGTTAGTGCTAAGATTTCTGCTCTCATGTTGCCGATGATGACTAGGAGTCAGTTTGAAGATAAAGGGTAAACCTTTTAGGACTGAGGTGAGGAGAAATTTCTTCACCCAGAGAGTAGTGAATGTGTGGAATTCACGGCCACAGAATGTAGTTGAGGCTAAAACGTTCTCTGATTTCAAGAAGAAATTAGATGTAGCTCTTGGGGTTAAAGGGATCAAGTGATATGGGAGGGAAGGCCAGATCAGAATATTGAATTTGATCAGTCATGATCATAATGAAGGGCTGAATGGCTTCCTTCTGCTTCTAATTTCTGTGATGGTGGTTGTTCTGCACTCTCCCACTATTTTGGGTTGAGCTTAATAGGGAACCAACTCCTTTCCCACAAAATATCTGAGCAAGATCGCCCTGCTACCAAGGGACAAAGGAACTCGGCATTACTACCAACATTTAAAAAATATGTTCTATATCCTCTAACAGCTTAACTTTTCAAGGGACAACATGCCTACTTACGTGCAAAATTTCCAATCCAAGTTGGCTCTGACTTGATATTGGTTTTGGGAGAGACATGATGCCAGTTGACATTTGAAGGGTGTGTGTCATTAAGGGGGATTTTACAGGCTTGCTCTCCAGGTAATGAAAGAAAACCTTGCGTTAATGTAGCACGTTTCCTGACCATCTGATTTTCCAAAGTGCTTTACAGCCAATGAACTGCTGTAGGCCGTTAGGACGGAGATGAGGAGACATTCCCTCACCCAAGGGATGGTGAGCCTGTGAAATTCATTACCACAGGAAGTAGTTGATGCCAAAACATTGAATGTATTCAAGAGCTGGCTAGACATAGCACTTGGGATGAATGGGATCAGAGATTGTTGGGGAAAAAGCAGGATTAGGCTATTGAGTTGGACAATCAGCCATGATCGTAATGAACGGTGGAGCAGTCTCAAAGAGCCAAATAGCCTCCTCCTGCTCCTATCTTCTATGTTTCTATGTAAAGATCCAAGCTTCAGAAACTCCCACAATGTGATATTGGCCAGATAATTTGTTTTTGGTGATTATTAATAAATATTGATAAAGACACCAGGATTAACCTTCCCTGCCCATCTAGGAGCTCATGGGTTCTTTTCTATCCATGCAGGTAGTGGAGGCCTCAGTTTAACAGCCTGCCTGAAAGATTCCATCAATACTGCAGTGTGTGTGTGTGTGTGTGTGTGTGTGTGTGTGTGTGTGTGTGTGTGTGTGTGTGTGCGCGTGCGTGCGTGCGCTGGCTTTGGTGTTTGTGCTCAGACTCCCTGGACTAGGGTTTGAACCTGGAACTGCCTGACCCCCAAAGGTGAGAGTGTTCTCAACTGACAGTACCGCGATACTGCAGTCTATACAACTCACAGGGTTCTGGGTTAGGCACAGTGGAACACTGTTGGATGATTCCCTTTGGTAGTTGTTGAGGTTAAGAAGCAACGCACATTCCCTCCAATGTGTTGCATAGATGTGCAAGAAAAAAAAAAGCCCAGTTTGGTCGAACACTGTTACGTGATCGATGGCAAGAGCTTGTCAGATGTTTGATATTTATGTGATGGAGGTGCCACTTTTCCCTGCTCTCCAGGGGAGTGAGGACAGGATACACAGCGCTGTAATTGAATTTCTAGGAATTTAAACATAATGGGACATTACCCATTGTAGTCCCAGGATTCGTTTTCATAGCAAATCTCAATAAACATTCTGTAAATTCCGTCCAGGATGAGATGAAACACCTTTTCCCTCCCTTTCTCTCATATGAGGAAAAAGATGTTTAATGTCATCCTGTTATTTTTTTAATTTATATATATATATACACATACATATGTATATATAAAAGAGCTATCTGGTTTGCTTAAATGCACATCAGTTATTGGCGCTGATCAATTAATATGATTTGTAGTGTTGTGCTTTAACTCTATGTTTTGAATTGTGTGAGGTTTTTTGTTTATTGTGGCAGGGAACAAGCTAAGTCTCTTTGAACCACAATGTTAGGCACAACATGTAAATGTTGTTTATTTGCTCATACCAGAATTAACGCAAGCTGCTCGATTTTGTGGTTTTGCATTTATTAAATATGGAAAGTTTATGCTTCATAACCTGTTTGTTTATATCACAAGTGGCATTTGGAGCTTCCACAATGGGAGGTCTGTGGCAACTTAAAGAGCCATTTCCAATTATCCCTCTCGCTCTTGCACGCCTTCTCTCCTGCCCCTCCTCCTCCTCCCACCCTCCCCCTCACTTGTGCTCTGTCCCTTTCCTCCTCCTCCCTCTCTCCCTCTCGGCCTCTGTCCCACTCAACCTCCTCCCTCTTTCTCTCTCTCCCTCCTCTCCAGTCACCTCCCCCTGCTCATTCCTCTCTCCCTCCTCTCATCTCTGTCCCCACCACCTCTCCCTCCCCTCCTCCCTCTCGCTTTCCCTCCACTTACCTTCTCCCAACATTTGATGTAAATTTGCGTGTTAAAAAATTCTCTCCCCTCCCTTGTCACTCTCTCTCGCCCATCCCTCTCTTTCCCCCCCCTCCACCACCCATCTCCCTCTGCTCCTCCCCCACACCCTCCCCTCCATTCCCTCCTCTCTCTTCTGCCCTCCCTCCCCCTCCCCCATCCAATCCTCCCTTCCCCTCTCCCCCCTCTCCCCCAGCAGTGATGAAAATTTCCGTATTAAAAAATTAATAATCATGTATTTTTAAAGAACAAATAACTCAGGGTAAAATAAGACTGAATGGAATGTTAGCGTGTGTAAAATGGAACAGTAACCATGGATACTGCTGAGAGAATCGCATGCGTGTTCGGTATGTATGATGATGTATGAGTGACAGAAAACCAGGGTGCTAGAGTTAAACATCAGCTCTGGCAAGCTATGGACAGTGATGCCAGCGTGCCGTAATTGTGGAATTTGCCATTACCGTAGAAAGGAATCAACAAAAGGAAATGGCTTGAGTTTCCCCACACTACCATCATCTCAAAGCCCACTGAGAGAGCTGCCTGGAAACCCCCCACTCATACCTTCATTCCAAAAACACCCCCCCCCCCCACTCACTCTTACCTCCATCCCGAATACTCTCCAATCGTATTTCTGTCCAAAACTACATTCCCATTCATACCTCCAACCCAAATACTCCCTACTCACACCTCCGTCCCAAAAATTCCCCCCCACTCAAACCTCCATCCCAAATACACCCACATTCAAAGCTCTGTCCCAAATACACCTCCAATCATACTTCTGTCCCAAATAACACCACCCCCCCCACTCATGCATCTGTCCCAAATAACCCTCCACTCAAAGCTCTGTCCCAAACACCCACCAGTCTAAGCTCTGTCCCAAATACTCCCCATCATTCATACTTCTGTCCAAAATTCTGGGTCATGTTCTGAGACATTGGCGGAGGTGCTGAACATTTGAAGGAAAACGTCAGTGAGAGGAATGTGAGCTCACGTCCAGACATGTTTGCAATGTGCAAAACACCCCAGTCTTGAGCAAGAACTGCCCAAAGTGAATAGTGAATCGAGTCGCAGTGAGGGATTTTGGTTAATATTTGGCAGGATGCTTGAAGGTTGTGACTTAGAGAAAAGCAGCGCCAATTGCAAGGAGCAATTTTTTTAAAACACAATTTTTTAAAGCCCGCCACTCAGTATATCGTGAACGGAGATCGGGGCAACACAAAATGACAATTTGCAAAATGGATTTGATTCTGAACAAGTTTCACAATTAAAGTTGCTTGTCCAATAGTAATAATCCATCCAAGATCAGTTCTGAAGTTTAACGTTTAGTTTGGTACCAGTACAGATAGGGAGATAAACACTGTTCTCTGCAGCCAAGAGCGAGACCTGAAGGTTGTATTGTCTGCCCAGTGCCAAAGCTAAGGACATCTCCTTAGGGCTGGAGAGCAACTTGGAGTGGGAGGGGGAGGATCCAGTTGTTGTGGGCCATGTGGGTACCAACGCCTTGATCTGGATTAAGAAATAGGTTTTGCTGAGGTAGTATGAGCAGCTAAAGTTTATTTATTAGTCGCAAGTCAGCTTACATTAACACTGCAATGAAGTTACTGTGAAAATCCCCTAATTGCCACACTCTGGCACCTGATTGGGCACACTGAGGGAGAATTTAGCATGTCCAATGCACCTAACCAGTACATCTTTTGGACTGCAGGAAGAAACCCGGAGCACCCGGGGAGAATATGCAGACTCTGCACAGACAGTGAGCCAAACTGGGAGTTGAACTCGGGTCCCTGGTGCTGTGAGGCAGCAATGCTAATCACTGTTTCACTGTGCTGCTCAGAATTCACTACTAGATTTTCAGTGTAGCTTAATAGTTTTGCAGATGTAGGGGTATGGGAAGAGGTTGGTGTGTGTTTACGGAGGAGGTTAATGTGTATGGGAGGGGTAGGATGAGTACATACCTTTGGGTGAAGTTGGATTCCAAATGAAACTGCCCAACGTTGAACCATCCTGCAAGAAGTACTGTAAAACCAAGAGATTTATCACAACATCAGCAAATCTCGACACTGGTATACTCTGATTACAGAATTCAAAAATAGCTTTGCAAGCTCAGGAATAAGCAGAACAGACCTCAAATAATGCTAGCATCAGGTAATGGAAAGATGAGTCTTCAATAAAGTACAAAGAACAAAGAAAATTACAGCATAGGAACAGGCCCTTTGGCCCTGCATGTTGCCCAAATTAAAACCCTCTACCCCTCTGGGGCCCATATCCCTCTATTCCCATCCTGTTCATGTATTTGTCAAAACGCCTCTTAAGTCACTATCGTATTTGCTTCCACTCTCTCTCCCGGCAGTGAGTTCCAGGCACCCACCACCCTCTGTGTAAAAAGAAAACTTGCCTTGTACATCTCCCTTAAACCTAGCCCCTTGCACCTTTAAACTCATGCTCTTTGTCCACCCTGAGAAAAAGTGTCTGACTACCCACTCTCTCCATACCTCTCAATCCTGTAGACTTCCATCGGGTCACCCCTCCGTCATTCTAGTGAGAACAAACCAACTTTCTTCAACCTCTCCTCATAGCACTATAGTGAAGTTGCACTGTAGCTTCAAGTAACACATTCAGTTAAACCACAGAGAGATATGGGGTGAATGTTGCAATATGCAATGTCTTTGTGCTATAATCACCGAGTCCGTTTGTGTAACAGTGCCCATCTGCAATGACCATAAGACCAGTATAGCTAAGCTACAGGCATATCACATTATTGTAATGCCAAGATTCTAGTTTGGAAGTTGCTATTTTATCTTACTGTAGTCAGTGTTAGTGATTCTTTTTAAAGAGGAAGTTTTGGTCCCCTTATTTCAGGAAAGATATTGTGGGGGGGATTCTCTGGCCATTCACGCCAGCAGGATTTTCTTTCCCCCACCCTCCATGGTTTCACAGCAGAGTGGGGTGACATTAATTGGAAATCCCATTGGCAGCAGCGGGACCAGAGATTCCTGCCGCTGGCAATCAGCACACCACTTCGCCCCACTGAGAAACACGCATCTGGGAGACCAGAGAATTCCCCCCATTATTTCATTGCAGGCAGTTCAAAGAAGGTTCACTAGGATGGTCCCCAGTATGGAGGGATTGTCTTATGAGGAAAGGTTAAATAAATTGGGACTGTACCCATTGGAATTTTGAAGAGTGAAAGGTGATCTCATTGAAACACTAGGATTCTGATGGAGCTTGATAGATAAATGCTGAGAGGATGCTTCCCCTCATGGGAGAGTCTAGGACCAGAGGGTGTTGCCTCAGAATAAAGGGGCAACAATTTAAGACTGAGATAAGAAGTAATTTCTTCTCTGAAGGTTGTGAGTCTTTGGAACTCCTTATCACAGAGATCTTGGGGGGCAGAGTCCTTGTGTATATTTAAGGCCGAGGTGGATAGATTTTTGATCAGTAAGGGAATCGAGGGTGATGGGGAAATGCAGGAAAGTGGACGTGAGAAACATCAGATCAGCCATGATCCTATTGAATAGTGGAACAGGTTCAAGGGGCCAAATGGCCTACTCATGCTCCTAATTCTTATGGTCTCACAGTCTCGCATTTACATTCTCGTTCCATCCCTAATGAATATTAACGTGTTGTTTACAGGTAAACTTGATTGCCAAGGGTAATGAGATAAATGACCTGATATCTTGTATAACATATGTTGGTTGAGTCCAGGACATTGGGAGGGTAACTGTACTGCTTTTTGGATTGGAGTTGGATATTTGCTAATTCAGGTGGATAGAACCTTGATGTAGTGTCTCGGCAAAAAGATGGACATCTGACCATGGAATATTCACTACTCATCTAAATATTGTGCTCTGGTCTCTGCAATGTAACTTGAACCTACAACCTCCAGACTGAGGTACAAGTGTGACCATTGAGCCAGGCTTGTACCTTTCCACACATGGACATGGCTTTGATAGTAGCAATATTCTGATTTGAATGCTAGTCTTGACGTGACTCATTAAACCAGTCTTGGAAGAGGTCTTTATTGGATTGAAGGTGGTAAAGATGGTTATGCCAATTAGATGTAACTGCGAGTTACTTTACAAAGCAACCGTACTTCCTTTTTGACTGCAGTTTGTGCATTCTTTTACATTTACTCTTTCATGGGATGTGGGTGTTGCGACAAGGCCAAGTAAGGGAATCATTTTATTGCCCATCCCTAATTGCCCTTGAACTGAATGTGTCACTCAGCCGTTTCAGAGGGCAGTTCAGAGCCAACCACATTGCTGTGGATCTGGAGTCGCCTGTAAGCCGGATTTGGTAAGGACATCAGATTTCCTTCCCTAAAGGACATTTGTGAACCCACCAACCTTTGTGTTGTCCACAAACTTACTCATCAAACCAGTTACGCTTTCCTCCAAATCATTTATATATTACAAACAGCAAAGGTCCCAATACTGATTCCTGAGGAACACTACTTGTCACAGCCCTCCATTCAGAAATACACCCTTCCACTGCTACCCTCTGGCAATGGAGAAGAAAGGAATCTCCAGGATTCACTGTGGGTCTCAAGACATTGGCAAGAAACCAGATTGGATTTTGTGATGAACATAATTTGGGAAGCAATTTTCTTAAATCTTGGTCCATAGAAGGTATACTAATTACTAAAAAGAGAGGAACCATAACTGCAGAAGAATTAAAGCTGTAATTAAAAAAAAGGTATAAATTTTGAATAAAAGCCGCCCGAAAGGAAAAAAATGAGGACAGCATTTCACTGAGCTTGTTTGAAAATGCCATTTTTGTCCAGTGTGATTGATGTTCTCTGAATAGGCATATCACAGTGTAATTCAGGCCTCATGAATAGAAGGAATACGTGTTAATGATATTTTTAAAAACTTCCAGCAGAATTTTTCAGGAATGATTTGTACTGTGGAACAGAATTGATAGACGGTTGTGGCTCCCATTGGTTAAGAGACCCGAGAATATCTTCCTGGCTTGTTGAAATCTAATTTAGGTTGTCAACTTTCTATCGGGATTAATAATTATTTTTGCCAATGATCTTAATTTGGCTTTAAAATTATTAATTGCTCTCCTACTGGGTGGAAATTGCGCAGGAATGGGGGTACTGCGAGGGGCGTGCAATCCAGACACTCGGGCTACAGGGTACCAGAAAACAGAGGAAAAAGTACATTTTTTTAAACTATACTGTTCACCCACATACATGGTGTGTATGTGTGTGCTGTTTGTGTGTGTGTGTATGTGTGTGTGTGTGAGATGCTGCTGCTGCTGCAGATGTGGGTGTTTCAGACGAATGCATGGATAGCCCATGTAGCCTGCCTGAAGCATTACCACAAGTTGTTTTGGATGCATCCTGTAAAATTGGGACTGTCAGGTGCCCCACAGAGTTCAACATAAGTGGCAAAGCAAACCAGGCACTAGGTTTTATAGAATCCCTACAGCACAGAAGGCGGCCATTTGGCCCATTGAGTCTGCACCGACCACAGTTCCACCTAGGCCCTATCCCCATAATCTGAGCCTTTTTACCCTGACCTTGAGAGGAAATTTAGCAAGGCCAATCAACCTAACCCACACAACTTTGGACTGTGGGAGGAAACCAGAGGAAAGACACGGGGAGAATGTGCAAACTCTAAATAGACAGTGACCCGAAGCTGGAATTGAATCTGGGTCCCTGGCGCTGAGAGGCAGCAGTGCTAACCACGCTGCCACCATGCCACTTATTTCTAGAAGGATATCATTGAAAAGTAGGGTTATACTCAACCCATATCAAATCTTGGGTAGACTATATTGAGACTATTGTGCGCAACTCTGGTAGTTATATTATAAAACGGGTATAACATCACTGAGGAGGAGACGACTTACAAAAATGAAACCTTAACTAGAAGATGGTGCCAGAGCATTGTGATTTCTTGCGAGCTGTCCCCAGTATATCCTCTGATTCTTTTACTCTTGTCCTATGCATTTAAAACTGCTCTCCAACTCTTATAGAACAATATAAATAGAAGGCTTTGTCTGTATAGTGCACAAGAAACAATACTTTCAACTGTATGTCGGTACATGTAGCAATAAAATCAAATCAAATATGTTGGCATACATAAAAGGAAAGAATTGAAAGGTTGGGTCTCTTTATGGAAAAAGTTGAAGGGTGAGCTAATAGAGGTCTTTGAAATGGTGAAAGATGTTGATAGAATGGGTGCAGAAAGAATGTTTCCTTTTGTGGTCGCCAGTAGGGAATTCAGGAGAAACTTCTTCGCTGAATGAGTGCTGAGAATGTGAAACTTGCCATCACAGGAAGTGAATAATATAGATGTGTTTAAGGGGAGGTTAGACAAGCTTATGAAGGAGAATAAAGTATAGAATCATAAAATCCCTACAGTGCAGAATGAGGCCTATTGAACCTGCGCCAACATCAATCCGACCCAGTCACTGTCCCCATAAGCTTACGTATCCTGACAGGAAGGGTCAATTTAGCATGGTCATTCAACCTAACCTGCACATCCTTGGACTGTGGGAGGAAACCGGAGCACCCAGAGGAAAACCCCACAAACACAGGGAGAACATGCAGACTTCACACAGACAGCTAACCATTGTACCACTATGCCCTCACAGTGGTTAGCACTGCTGTGTCACAAGGTGACACTGATAGATATAGATGAGAAAAGATAGAACGGGACTTGAGTAGACCATGAACATTGGCAAAGACTGATTGGGCCAAATAGCCTGTATCTGTGCTGTATATCCTGGAAGATCATTTACACACACACAGGGCAAATTAAATATCTAAACTCTCACCTTGTGTGCCAATGTTTCTCATCTTTACTGTGCAGTTTAGCCAGCATTGTAATCAATCTGGGACACCCTTGATTGATCTGAAAGTAATAAATGATCTTGCAATGGTATTGATGTTGAATAAATCTATCATAAAACTACCTGACTGAGTGGTAAACCACCTCCAGCTATTAAATATAGTGGGAAGTATATTGCCCACTTTCTACATTTACATTAGTTAATGTAACCTATTACAATGAATTGTGTGCATGACCTCTGCAAGTTACAGGCTATATGTACCAACTTAGTGGAAAACATGATGAATTATTGAGCTGTAAAGGGAGGTGCTCATGCATTCCCTCCAATCATCCATCATCTGCGCCCCCCCAATTTAAGTGCTATTAAACATGATTACAAAAGGAAAATCTTGCCATTAGGAACCACAGCTCTCTTGCATTTCTTTTTATTAATTCGTGGGTCATGGATGTCACTGGCTGGCTAGCATTTATTACCCATCTCTAGTTGCCTAGGGCAATTGAGATACGATCACATTGCTGTGGCCCTGGAGTCACATGTAGGCCAGACCAGGCAAGAACAGCGGATTTCCTTCCCTAAAGTACATTAGTGAACCAGATAGATTTTTCAGACATTTGACAATGCTTTCATGGTCATCAGTAGATTATTAATTCCAGATTTTTTTTTTTAATTGAATTCAAATTCCACCATCTGCCTTGGTGGGATTCGAATCTGGGTTCCCAGAATATTAGTTGCATTCTGGATTAATAGTCAAACGATAATACTGCTAGGCCATTGCCTCCCCTACTTTGACTACTTAGTTTTCTTTGTTGGCGCATGGCTTGGAAGAGTAACTGAAAGACACTGGACAAGAATACTGAAGCATTCTGAGCCATCGACTGTCTCAAACTAATATTTATTTGCCTTGCGTTGTCAGAATCAGTGAACCCTCCCTTAAATGGATCATCTTGTCAGGGCTCAGTTTAAAAAAAATTCGAGGAAAAAAATTGTCAAGTAAAAATCAATTGCCTCTTCAGGCTATTAACACGTTTTGAGACAATTTGATATTCAAAGATGTTCCTGATGGCCAGATTTGCTGTATGAATTTGTGTAGACATCGCACAACGCAGATTCATTAAATCACCATACTTATCCTGGATAGATCACTTGCTACTTCCTCTATTTTAATATTGTCTATCCCGTCCCATGTGCACTGGATCCCTCATCAATGTCTTTGCGATCTTTGGTGATCTTCTGATCAGCCTCCAATCCTCCACCCTCCTTAAATTTCAGGTGATCTGTCACCCTACTGTCCTATTCTGCACCAGACTCTGCACTGCCCTCCTTAATTTATACTGACTCTCTGTTCCCTGGCACCTCCGAGTTAAAATTTGCATTGAGATGTGGGCATCACTGACAAGGCTAGCATTTGTTGCCCATCCGTAATTGCTCTTGAATGGAGTGGCTTACTAGGCTAGGCCAATTCATTCCAAAGGGCATTTAAAAGTGGATCTGGAATCACATGTAGGCCACATTTCCTTCCATACTTGATTTAATTTGATTTATTATTGTCACATGTAATAGCATACAGTGAAAAGCATTGTTTCTTGCGCGCTATACAGACTAAGCATCCTGTTCATAGAGAAGAAAAGGAGACAGTGCAGAATGTAGTCTCACAGTCGTAGCTAGGGTGTGGAAAAAGATTAAATTAGTGTGAGGTAGCTCCATTCAAAAGTCTGATGGCAGCAGGGAAGAAGCTGTTCTTGAGTAGGTTGGTACATAACTCCCAACTTTTGTATCTTTTTCCCTAAAGGACATTAGTGACCCAGATGGGTTTTTATGACAATCGACAATGGCTTCATGGTCAGCAGTAGACCATTAGACTTTTAGTTTTAACTTTTCATTAAAATTAAATTTCACCGTCTGCCGGGGTGGGGTTTGAGCCTGAAACTACCAGTGACAATGCCACTACACCATGACCTCACCTTGACAACTAGATTCAGCTTTGCACAGTGCCTGCTGCCTGTGCCAAAATTAAAGCAGTGATGAAGTGGCACAAACATATGACTCTCTTTAATTAAAAGGACCCTCTCTTGAATTCACAGACTGGAGGTTTCAAACAGGCTTGCCTTTCTCTTTTGGGAATTTTATTAATTTCAGAAGGATCATGATCTTCAGGTTTGGAACCAAAGCACTTTAATGTGTTAGAATGAAATTCTTTCCTGTCATTGTTTAAATGAAAGGTGAGGAAGAGGGTCAGAATTGATCTGACCACACTAGGAATTGGTACAGTAGTGATCTACACCATCTTTTCAGGGTTATCATAGAATCCCTAAAGTACAGAAGGAGGCCATTTGGCCCATCGAGCCTGCACCAACCACAATCCCATGCAGGCCTTATTCCCACAACCTCATGCATTTACCCTGTTAATCCCCCTGACACTAAGGTTAACTCTAACAGGGCCAACCACCCTCCCCACCCCCCACATCTTTGGACTGTGGGAGGAAACTGGAGCACCCTGAGAAACCCACTTAGACATGGGGGCAACGTGCAAAGTCCATACAGACAGTAACCCGAGGCCAGAATTGATTATGGTACTGCTCTTAAAGTAGTATTCTGGATTATTCATAGCAAGTGTTTTGATTTGGACATCAAATAAGACCATAAGACATAGGAGCAGAACTAAGCCACTCGGCCCATCAAATCTGTTCCACCATTCAATTATGGCTGATTTTTTTTTTCTTATCCCCATTCTCCTGCTTTTTCTCCCTAACTCCTGATCCCCTTATCAATCAAGAACCTATCTATCTCTGTCTTAAAGATGCTCAATGACCTAGCCTCCACACCATTCTGAAGCAGACTTCCACAGATTCACCACTCTTTGGCTGAAGAAATTCCTCCTCATCTCTGTTTTAAAGGATCATCCCGTCATCTTGAGGTTGTGCCTTCGTATCATTAGAATGTTTACAACAGGTTTGGCTTAACAAGCCCGTTTTAGTTCTTCACAAGAGCGGTTTAATCAGCCCCCCCTACCCAGGCCCTTTCGCTGTAGCCCAGCAAACTCATTTCCCCTCAACTCCCCTTTGATAGCCACGGCTGAATCTGCCTCCACCACACTTGCAGGCAGCATATTTCTAGATGGTAACGCTGGGGATCCATGTGTTCATTTTTCTCACAAACATAAGGAAGTGACAGACAGAAAAAGACCATTTGCTCCATCAAGCCTGCCCCACACTCTTGCTGCCTGGAGAATTATGATCAGACTCTTTCTACTGCGACCATCCTCCCCGCCCATTCCCACTGCTGTGCAGAAAAACAGGGACAGTAAGGAGGTTGGGGGAGTGTGAAAGAGAAAGATTTCTGGGGAGAAAACCTTGAGACACTTAAGACCTTGATGCACAAAGCCTGTTATTCGATGCACAAGATTGTTAGACCATAAGACAGTCTGCTTCTCATTTGTGGGAAGGAGGCAGGGAGTTTGAATGAGGTGGGCAGGATAATCAGTGAGCAGTCCCCCCCATCACTCAAAAAGGAAAGTGAAGATTAAAATGGTCAATAACCATCTTATCTGTGGGACCCACAATGATGGTTTCAGTCAAATGATTTCTCTGCAATGAGTTTTTTTAAAAATTTGTTTTAACAAAGCAGCTAAAACATGCTTAAAATCATTTCAAGAATGTACCTAAACTATTTTCAGAATGTCAGATTGATGCGTGATTTTTACTTGCACCCTGCTTTTTTTTTCCTAATTCAAGCTCAATTTAGTTCCCCAAATGTAGTTGATGGACTATTAGAATCTTTTATTGGTTGTATCTCATTGCTTACCTTTAATGAGCTTGCAGTTCATGGATAGAGGAACAGTTGTGTTGCTATTTAGAATACAAATGAACTGCTTGCCTGGCCCCTTGCCATTGGCTCGGACCATTCAGGGGATGGTTTTTGTGTGTGTGTGTGAGCGACTTGCAACCCCTGATGTGAGCCTACCCTGAAATGATCAGTCCAAATCCAAACAGAGAGTAGAAAATTGCAAGCAAAGGCAGACACACTTCTCTTTTGAAGCTCCCCTGGCTGCTGCGACTGCCTCTCCGATCAGATGCTGATTGCTGAGCTTGTGGTTTGAGACCATCCCTCCTGATTTTACCCCCCCCACCCCTCGGACCACCGAGAAGGTAGCGGAGAGTGCCTTCAGGGGAAATGATCGGCGTGAATAGCGTGCAAGGGACCAGCAAGGTCCGGGTGCAGAGTGGCGGCTCAGTCAGGTATCAGCGGGATGAGTTGAGACACCAGCCTCGCCGGTCCAAGTCTCTGAAGACCTCCTACTCGTCCGAATTTTCAACTGGCCATTCCTCGTCAGGCAAGGTACTAGAGAGAAAATACAAATCCGGTCCCACTAGGAGATGCAGACGGTGAACGGTTTTTGCTGAGCTGCGATAGGGAGATGATTAGTACATTCGTCAATGGCATCTTTTCATATCTTTTATCTCTGTTTCTTGACTGTGGAGTTATTTAACTCTAAGCTTTTCCCCAAAGCAGTAGCATGACAAAACACCGCTCTCTCAGTTTGATTTAATAGCTCCCCTAACTAACTGCCGCATTTAATTCCAGCCTGGAAGACTTAATATTTTAAGGGCTCTTATTGTCTGCTTAGTAAAGGGAGCGGCAGCACTCCTAATTCACGGTGCGAAAGGGAGTATGCTATTTCTGTGAAACACAGGCACTACACCTTTTGTTTAGAACGTGCATTGTAGAGTAAAGCAGGACTTAAAGCAACGGAGCTGTGACTGGTATAACAAAGAATTGATTTCCATTCATTTGGAAGCTAAATTTCCCCCTTAAAAAACCCAGTGTTGACTGGAGGTTCTGGCTCAGGTAGTTTAGTATGTGTAAAACAGGCATTTAATTTTTGTGTGTGAGTGGTTTACAGTTTGGCAAATTAACCTTTTTTTTCCTGAATAATTCTGTTGGGGGAGGCCTGATTCCTTAACCCATTTTTGAATGCCGAATGTGTTGTTATTAATTACAATTTGCACCTCTGACTGCCTCTCACAGACATGAGTGTATTTTCTGTGCAACAGGATGGAAAAATATTGGAAAGGGAATTGAGAGTCTAAAGGCAGAATTTTTCTCCTTGACTTTTTTTAGTCCTGGCCCCGGTTCAGTCCTGGTGTGTAAGTTGATGTTGAGGAAAGTTTGCATTCACCTTCATCAGCAAGGAAATCTCTTGACAATTCACCTTCCCAGTGGTTTGGCAATCTGGTTAACAATTGTCCAACACAAATCGTGTTAGTTCTGCAGGGATGCTGAATGAGCAAGGCACAGTGAAGGGAGGATGGCATGCAGTGTGTCTAATCGACGCAGATATTGAATGTCACAGTGGAAGGAAAGAATTTGGAGGAATAAACCTTTTATGTCTAGCTGATCTCAAATCCTGGAGACCTGCTTGTTTGCCATCCTTCCTTTTCACTTTTATTTTGACCGGAATTCGATTTGTTCCCAAATTGTGTTCCAAATGTTGCTGCTTTAAAAGTGTGCAGTTGCCAAGAGCAAATTGTCAAGCTTCAGGTAGTTCATAAGTTAAAACTGGTAACAGGTTCATATGAAGGTAGCAAAAATGTTGTGGCTGGAACAGCCTATTACAGTAAGAATCTTTTGTAACGACTTTCTGAAATTTCTCCAAAAAGTCTTCCATCTCCGCAGACAAAATACAACAACCTTGCAGCGGAGATCAGTAGTTGTACATTGACGACACATCCAGTTTTCAAAATATGCCTTTCCCATTTCCTCATTAGCTACAAGCAAAACATTCAAATAAATATTTCTTTTTCGTGAAGTGGACTTGAGGAAATGCAAGATTTCCACTTTCTGGTGTTTTGTGGCCAAGTATAACTCTGAGATGCTTTGAGAAATGTCGATAAGGAAATGAGTCTTTCAGATGAATTGCAGTGGAACAGAGGAAATCCACTTGCGTTTCAATAACAGTGGGTAGTTGCACATTATCACTTGCACCTACAGCAAATGCACCGTAGAGAGCCTTTTTTTAAAGAAAAAGACCCTTTCCCGCCTAGTATATTAATGTGAGCTGTTCAACCCATTTATTGCCATGATTTAATTGAATGTGTGTTACAGCACAGTGCAGTTAATTGATAGCTTCTCCGACAACAAACAAGCAAATGACTTGGAGCTTCTGTTTACATTGCAGGCATTGTACAATTCAATCAAAAACGAGAAGTTGGAATGGGCAATGTAAGTACTGAAGATACTATTTTCCTCCAGATATGTCTTCAGAGAGTTGGGCATCCTTCCCACCCTTTTTTTAAAACATGGGACAAATTATGTTTCCACCACCATGCACCTGGATAACCAGCCCAGCCTCACGATGGGGGAAATAGGGAGGTCAGACTTGATTATTATGCTGGTCAGTGCTAAGGCTGGACCTGTTGTTATTCAGCTTGCCTATTTCTTATTTCCTTGCAAGGCAGAAGAATTTTCTGCCGAGCACTGACTTACATCATTGGCCTTTTATTTTTGCTTTTGCTGAGGGATCTGAGGAATGAAGCCTTTTTTAGTTTGCACTGACCCTTGCATCGAGCCTCAGTTGGCATGTAAACCAAGCAGCACATTCACCCATTAACCCGATGGAGTGCCGACATACCGATTTCGCAGAGCCCTGCTCGCTGCACCGGTCTTTTCTCTGGCTTTGAAAGGACTTTACAAAAAGATGTGAATGTTAAGTAGCCTGTCAGTGAAAGTACCAAGTTGGTACCAATTGAGCCAAGCGCAATTCACTGAAGACATGCGGGCTGGATTCGAAACCTGCCATGCGAGGGCCAATACTTTAACCCTCCAAGCAGTGTCTCAGTTTCATTTCATTTTGCTCTTCCCCGTTCCTCGAACTTTGGAGAGTGAAGCAAGTATTTGTCTACATGGTTGGGTTTTTATCATTTGAATGTTAGCTTGTCAGCCTAATGTTTATAAACTGGAAATCTCCACTGGACTTTTTTATGCCAGTTTCCCTCAGTTGGTGCCACCTTTAACTCTGACGTTGGGTCTGTATTGACTTTGCACTGTGTGGCCTCTACTTCCTCCTCATTTACTTGCTGCCTTTGTTCTCTCTCTCTCTCTCTCTCTCTCTGTCTCGCACGCACACACTGGACTTTCTCTCATTGTCTGCTCCCTTACGTTATGGCAGAAAACAGGATCTGACCCATAGAAGCTCTAAAGTACAGAAGAGACCATTCAGCCCATTGAATCTGTACTGATTCTCTGACCGAGTATCTTACCCAGACCCTCCTCCCCCACCCTATCCCTGTAACCCCACACATTTCCCATGGCTAGTCCATTTAACCTACACATCTTGGAACGCTAAGGGGCAATTTAGAATGGCCCATCCACCTCACCCGCACATCTTTGGACTGTGGGAGAAAACCGGAGCACCTGGACGAAACCCATGCAGATCTGGGGAGAATGTTCAAATTCCACATAGACAGTGATACTAGGCAGGAATCGAACTCGGGTCCCTGAAGCTGTGAGGCGGCAGTGCGAAACACTGCGCCACCGTGAACTTTCACCACCTGATCTGGCCGAACCATCTAAAATGTAAGCAGCCCCCCGCCCTTGGCTGCCAAAAGTCTTCACATTATTCTAGGATTACCCCAGAGTTCAAAGGTAAAACCTGACTGCTTTCCCTGCTCTCCTGCGGGTAGTCCCCTTCAACTCTTCTCCACCCTCACCTCTAACAATAAGTGTGAGGAGCTCCTGGACTTAGTGTCGCTAAGATTGAGACAATCCGATCATCTGCCTCTGCCGTGTCCCTCCTTTCACTGAACCCACTCGGCTAAACTTCCTCTATGGCTCCTCCCAGCCCTAGCACTGAACTTGAATCTTCCTCTAATTTCTCTCCTCCTCCGTCTCTTGCCCCCTCCAAGCTCTTCTTACCCATGACACCCACTTTTTGCTCTCAACTTCATTCCAACTCATTTACTGACCACCCAACCTGGCTGCTTGGCTCCCATGTTAGCTGACATTGTTAATGGTTCTCTCTCCTCAGGCACTGTCCCACCCTCCTCCAAATCTGCTGGTCATCTCCCTTCTCAAAGTGCAAACTTTGGTCCCTGCATCCTTACCCATCTTCAAGCTACCTTTCAACTCCTAGGTTTTTGAGCATGCTGTTGCCTCCAAAATTTGTACTTGTCTTTCTCGAGTTTGATTCCCAGCTTGGGTCACTGTCTGTATGGAGTTTGCATGTTCTCCCCTTGTCTGCGTGGGTTTCCTCTGGGTGCTCTGGTTTCCTCCCACAGTCCGAAAAATATGCTTATCAGGTGCAGTGGCCAAGCTAAATTCTTCCTTGGTATATCCGAACAGGTGCCAGAGTGTGGCGACTAGGGGATTTTCACAGTAATTTCATTGCAGTGTTAATGTGAGCCTACTTGTAACTAATAAATAAACTTGGTTTGTAATCCTCTAATCAGGTTTCTGCTCCCATACTGAAGTGGTTCCTATAAAAGTCATAAATGGCATCTTACGTGACTGTCAAAGGTTGTCTATCCTTTCTCACAGATCTGTCTGTGATCTTTGACGTGCTTTATCGCACGATCCTCCTCCAATCACTCTCCATCTTCCAGCTAATTGTACTGTTTCCATCCTTATCTACTGAATTATAGTCAGAGAATCCATTTTCTTTCCATTCCCTTCGCGTTACCTCTTCAAGGATCCATCATTGGAGGCTTCCTAAATCTCACCTACGTGCTCCTCAAGCGATATCACCTGGAAACATAATGTCAAATACAACAATTTACATGTCTGCTGATGGAACAGCGCTCTAGTTCACCACCACCTCGTTACTGTGTCTAAATTGCCCGATAATGTGTCTCATTTTCTGTGCAAAATGAACAACAATTTCCTCCAACTAAATATCAGAAGGACTGAAGCTCCAGTTTTCATTTCTTGTCACAAACTCCGCTGCTTTGCCACCAGCTCCATCCATCTCCTTGGTAACTGTCTGAGCTGAAATGGACCATGCATAATCTCGGTGTCATGTTTGACTCCTGTATGGGCGACACGGTAGCACAGTGGATAGCGCTGCTGCTTCACAGCTCCAGGGTCCTGGGTTCGATTCCCGGCTCGGGTCACTGTCTGTGTGGAGTTTGCACATTCTCCTCGTGTCTGCGTGGGTTTCCTCCAGGTACTCTGGTTTCCTCCCACAGTCCAAAGATGTGCGGGTTAGGTTGATTGGCCATGCTAAGAAATTGCCCCTTAATGACCAGGGATGCGTAGTTAGAGGGATTAGTGTGTATAATATGTAGGGATATGAAGGTAGGGCCTGGGTAGCATTGTGTTTGGTGCAGACTCGATGGGCCAAAGGGCCTCTTTCTGCACTATAGGGTTCTATGATATAAGTTTCTAATCCCAAATACACACCAAGACCATTTATTCCCACCTCCACTGTATCACCTAGCTTCTGCCCTTTAAGCTGCCGCTGTTTCCTCGAGATTAATTTGGTGTGTTCCTGGCCGACCTTTCACACTCTCTACCCTTCGTAAGCTTGACGTTGTCCAAACTCTGCTGCCCATGACTTGCCTCGCATCGAGCCCTGCTCACCTTTTCTGCTTGCTCACCTACGTTGATGTCTGCTTCAGCAAGGCCTCAATTTTAACATTCTCATCTCTATTCTCAAACCCCACTGTGGCCTTTCCCCCTCCCTATTTCCCCAACCTCTCCCAGCTTTACAAGCTTCTGAGATATCTGGGATTGTTCTCCTTGGAAAGATAGAGGCTGAGGGGCGACCTGATAGTAGTTTATTAAATTATTGAGGGGTATAGATAAGGTGAACAGTTGGACACTTTGTCCCAGGGCAGAAATGACAATTACAAGGGGGCACAAGTTTGAGTTAGGGGGGTGAAATGTTCAATGAAGATTTGCGGGGTAAGTTTTTTTACGCAGAGGGTGGTGGGGGCCTGGAATGCACTACCAAGTGAGGTGGTTAAGGCAGATGCATTAGCAACATTTAGGATTTATCTAGATGGGCACATTAACAGGCAGGGTATAGAGGGATACAGTTGATCTAAGCAGGACAACATGATGGATACAGGCTTTGTGGGCCAAAGGACCTGTCCCTGTGCTGTACTGTTCTTTATTCTTTGTATCTGCACTCCTCCAATTTGATACTTTTGACCATCTCTGATTATAATCACTCTGCCAGTGGGGACTGTGCCATCAGCTGCCCGGGCCACATGTTCTTAAATTCACTCCTTAAAACTCCTGGCATCCATACATTGCTTTCTTCTTTGAAAGGTAGAATGTGGAAGGCCAACCAGGAATACGTTGGACTCGTCAAATCTAGAGGCAACAGGGGCATTGTGGGCAGTTTCAGTACTTATCTTGCTGAGCTTGGGAGGAGTCAGGTAATGGATTAGAGTTGGCAATAGGTGGTCTATGGTATGGATGTGGGGTGAGAAGCTCATATTGAACTCCTAACACCAGAGTTGTAAATGGTCTGTTACAGCCAGGGAGAGGAGTGGAGTTAGTGACAAAAGAGCAGTTTGTTGTGAGGAATGAAAACAGAAATGGCTTCAGGCCTTGCAAAGTCTAGATTTAGATAAGGCCCCAATGGAAAGTAACGTCCCAAATACAACATGTAGCAAACGCACAGTAGTAAGGATGAGCTTGAGCGTACAATTTGCTGACGCTAAGGTTACCAAACATCTGGTGTACGGAGGAAAGCTGATAGTTGAACCATTCTATCCTATCCATCAGTGAGGCTGCTTGCTTCCTCAGTAACATTGCCTACTACTTCCTTTTACTCAACCACTCCACCACTCAAATCTTTCACGTGCCTTTGCTACCTACATACCCGAGTACTCCATGCTGTCCTAGTTAATACTCCCTGTTCTCTACCCTCTGTAAACGTCAACTTACAGCAAGCTCAGTTGCGTGCATAGAAATATATAAAATAAATTTAAGTTTTATGTTAATTTATTAGTGTCACAAATACGTTAACACTGCAATGAAGTTACTGTGAAAATTCCCTAGTCGTCACATTCTGGCACCCATTCAGGTACACTGAGGGAGAATTTAGCATGGTTAATCCACCTAACCAACACGTCTTTCAGATAAATCCCACTTACCATCATCCTTGTCTTCATTGGCTTCTTTGGCGGTTAACACAGCGCCAGGGATCCAGGTTTGATTCCCGGCTTGGGTCACTGTCTGTGTGGAATCTGCACGTTCTCCCTGTGTCTGTGTGGGTTTCCTCCAGGTGCTCCGGTTTCCTCCCACAGTCCAGAGATGTGTGGGTTAGGTGGGTTGGCCATGCTAAATTGCCCCTTAGTGTCAGGGGAACCAGTTAGGGTAAATGCATAGGTTATAATGATGGGGCTTGGGTGAGATTGTGGTCAGTATAGGCTCAATGGGCTGAATGGCCTCTTCTGCACTGTAGGGGTTCTGTGATTTATCCTTTCATGAGATGTGAGCATTGCTAACGAGGCCAACATTTGTTACCCATTCCTAATTCCCCTTGAACTGAGGGCTTGCTACACTATGGAGTCACATGTTGATCAGACCCCATAGGCACAGTACGTTTCCTTTCCCAAAGAACATTAATGAACCAGATGGGTTTTATGATAATCAATGATAGTTTCATGGTCACCATTACTGTGAAGTTAGTTTCCGATTCCAAATGGTTAATTTGAATTCCATTAGCCACCGTGTGTGGTTTGAACCCACACCCCCAGAGTATTATTTAGCCTGGGCTTCCAGATTACTAGTCCAGTGACATTACTACTGCTCCATCATCTTCGATCTCCTTTGACCCCACCATGGATGCCGTCCCTCACTCTCTCATCCTCTGTCTTCTCAAAGTCCATCTCCTTAGCCCTGCTTTCTGTCGCATCCACTCTCCCATTGAGACCTGGAGTCCATTTTACATAAGTCTATACAGGAGGCATGGTTTGCATGTTTTCTTGAGCTAAAGTTGTTATGTTTGCAGTGTTTTGTTAATGTAGATGTGCACAGGCCTGAAGTAGTTCTGAAGGATTTACTGTGGCTGACAGCTGGGGGAGACCTGGTTTCTAGTGAATGGCACCAGTGTGGCCTAAACCTTGGGGGGGGGACATCTTGGGGTAAATTTTCCAGTCCTGCGTGCCGCGGGCAGGATGGAAAATTTGGTGGGCCATTTAAAGGTGGGAATTTCTGGTCTCGGGGGCGGACTTGACTGGAAAATCCCACCCCTTGAATCAGGGTGTTATGCGTTGAAGTCCCAACCTGACACTCAACACATAGCGAGTGGGTAGCTCCCAGCATCAGCATGTGAAATGAATCAGTGAATTTCTTTGTGGACTGTTTCTGAAAGGTATCATTGAGCTGTTGTACCAATTCAATTTTTTTTTGTCTTTTCCAAAATGGACAAGCATCTGAGCCCTAATTCGTAAACCCAACATGCCTACATTGTTATTTTAGAAATTATTGCTTTCCCAAAGCTATGATCTGATACTTGGATCGGAAGTCAGATGATGTCTGACATGATGGGAACAATTATTCTCCATTACTACACTCTCCCTAATCGCTAAACTACTTATTAATCTTTAACAGACTCAAAAATCTAGATGTCTGCACAGCAAAAAAGGCACATTTGTCAGTTCTAATGGCTTTATTGAATTTTTACCAAATCTGCCCCAATCGTATCCGATTCTGCATTTATTTTCCAGAAAGTGTGCTTCCAATTTGTGTGTTACAGAAAACACTTGATCATTAACTTGTCAGTTTAATCATCTTAAAACCCTTTTATTGAATTTTCTGTAAGCTTCATCACAGCACGTTCTGGACATTGTCCAGAAAAGTACTTGCCACCTGCTAAGAACCAGATAGAAAACTCCAAGATGTTTGATGAAGTTAGGCTGGACTCTATGATTTTGGTATTAGCGTGAGCATAAGATGTTTCACTCCAGGTGTGATTCAAGTGAGCCGCTCGAAAGCTTTAATCAAAACAAACTTTATTTGAGAACACAGTTAAAATATAACAAAAAGAATTAGTATAACTTTTACCAATTAAAACATTTAATCAAGACAAAGTACAATTCTTAACAGCTAGCTATCTCTATTGTTCCAATAATCTGTATCCCCCAAGCATGAATCCTGTCGTTAGAACCAGTTAGCACAGAAACCATAGATGCTCATGGGGGTACTTGATTTCCAGCCTTTCGACACTCCTGGAGAGTGATCCTGATAGACATTTGTCTTCTAATCCTCGTGCAGCAACTTCCAGAGAAAGCTCCACACCCAAACGGTAGAATCTTAGCAGAAAAGGTTTATTTCTTGGCAAATGCTGGTCAAACACAGCAAGAGATACAGAGAAAGCAACTTCTCTTTAAATTTCCCAAAAAACAGACTGCCTAGAGTTCTCTGTGAAAGTCTAGCCTCACCCTGTCAGATGTACGAGGCAAGTTTTTTTACGTAGAGGTGCTGGGTGCCTAGAACTCGCTGCCGGGGGAGGTAGTGGAAGCAGATACGATAGTGACTTTTAAGGGGAGTCTTGATAAATACGTGAATAGGATGGGAAAAGAGGGGTGTGGAAGGTTAGGGGGTTTTAGTTCAGTTAGGCAGCATAGTCGGTGAAAGTTTGGAGGGCCAAAGGGCCTGTACCTGTGCTGTAATTCTCCTTGTTCTTTGTTCTGTTACCTTATCTGTGAGTCACCTTAATCAAATCCTATTCTGCAATATCCCAAGAGAAAACACAAAATAACAGAACCCTACATCAGTTCAGATTAAAACAAATGTTAGCAATTAAGATCGTTTATGGTGTTGCAGTAACAATACAGTACTGCTGGATCAAGTCAAAACAGCTTTGATAGAATGGAAGGGACTAGTAAATGCATTCTGCACAGAAACATGACTCAAATACTTAAAGGTACAGTGTCATCACATACTCAAGTGTAACATTTATCTGCATGTACAGATTTCCCACGTTGCATTCTTTAGCTTGTCACCAAATCTGACGCCACTTCTTTTATTAAACCCACTGGGTTCCAGAAACTAATCCTAGACAGGGTCTAGCTTTGCTGAACTTTCTAGGGTGACTGACCCTCGTCCGTTTTTCAATTGCACACTTCACAGCGAGGTTGTCCACCTCTTAGATGGAAGAATGGGTTTTGATGGTGACTCCAAGGGAGCCTGGCTTCCCTCAATGCCAATGTCCATTTCTCCTTGTCATGTAGCATTGCTTACCCCCAGTCTGCATTAAATTGCACTTGTCCTTCTATCCTTTTGATTGGCTTGTTCTAGTTCCTCATCTGCTTTCTTCAGGCTCTACTCCCTATCTGGCATGGTATCATCTGTCCATTTTGCCAATTTTGTTGCATTGCTAAGTCTTAAGTTATTGGTGTAAACTGCCAACATGGATCCCTGGGACATGCCACTCAGTCAGCTGTTCCTTCCCCATTTGAACATTACACCTCTAACCCCATCTACCCTACAGTCATTTTCTTAGTTACTGTGGTCATGTAGTGCCACTGTAACTAATGAAGGTTCTTTCTCAAAGGTCTCGGGATTATGTGCTAACGTTACAAATTCATTACTCGGATCAGTGCGTGCGGTTGCTGTATTTACACTTTCAATCCCCAAGTAATGTTAAATTTACAGCATCTAATCCATTGCACAGATCACTCACTGCTCCGTTGCTATGGAAATCTCCATAGCGATTAAGCAAACCTCAACCAGTGCGGTTTTTTTTGCTCTGTCTTCCCACCATTTGGGAAGCTTTGACATTTTCCCTGAAGGTGGGGTGCTTTCTTTCCTCTCTGACCAGGGTGGGGTGGTGGTGGGGGGGATTTGGTTTAAATGTGTCCTCCCAATTTTAAGACGCCACTTTGGAAATTCAACAACTTTGAGAGTTTTGTTTGCCTCTGAAAGCAAATCCCTCTGGGACACCCATCCAATGTTTCAACCTGGCTTCACAAAGCCTCTTTAATTTGTCTCTTTACCGGGTCCCTTTCAAAATGGAGCATACTGTTGTGCCATCTGTGTGCCAGTCTGCACTCATGTAAACCGCTCGTGTGAAGTAACAACCTTTTGTATCTGAGAATTGGACATGGGAGAGAGTGGATGTCTCCGTGAAGCAGGTTAGGGAATGGGGCGCGAGAGATGAAGTGCTGAGGTAAATTTATTTTGGCTTATTACAAATTCAAATTTCACTTTGATTCTCAATCTTGAAAAGAGAACGGAAATTAAATGAATGCAAGGTATCATCACCTTGGCTGATGATGTTAGCAACTTAGCAGTCCCCATTTGGGAGATTGTGGGGGCGAGGAGGGTGCAAACGCACTCCAAGTGCATTAGTCCAGGTCGACACTTGAATTCAGCGCTGAGGGAGTGGCATGGTCTTTCAGTGAAGATATTAAGCCAAGTCTCCATCTGCTTGTTCAGATAAACACACAAGATCCCGTGGACTATTTGAACGGCGGGGAGTTCTCCAAGTGGCCTGACTCATATTTTCTCCCTGTGCCCTGGCTCATATTTATCTCTCTGCTAACATTGCCAAAACAGGTTAACCGCTTGTTCATTTATTTGTTGTTTGTGGCACTTTTCTGCATGAAAATTGTTTACCTACTTGACAAGAGTGATTATACTTGAAGAGCAAAATGCATTGATTGTGATGTGCCATGGAACTTTTAGGGTGAAAAACGTTACCTAAGTGCAGTGTCTTCCTTTTCGTCAGTAGAAATTCTCCACTAATTTGGGATTTTCCCATTTAGATTTGCAGGTACTTGATTTTTTTTTTTGCTGCAGCGCTGTTAAACTTGCCGCTTAAATTGCAAATCCCACTTACCTACATGTTTGTGTGTGCCATCGAATTGTAATCAACGCCATCTTTGGAGCTCAGGCTTTGGAGCTGTGGATCAGCTCCTGCCAGTTCATGTTTCAGTGGTTCTTGTTGGATGAAGCAGAAGGACTCTAATTGGATGCTTCAGGTTGAAGTGATTATTGACTGTGAATTGGAGTGGCAACTGCAATCATCTCCCATTTGAAGGCAAACTAACAAACTCTACTGATGCAGGGCAGGGACGTACAGGCCCAACTCTTGGCGTAAGTTATGTTGTGCTTTTTATCACAACACTGAGACTTGGTCGACTTTCCGTTCCACCTGAAGTAAATACCTGGCCGACTACGCTTTTGGAATGGATGTTCCACTCCAGGTAGAAAGAAGGACATTGTGTACAGGTCCTCGCTGGTCAGCAGGGAGATTACCTGAGCCAAAAATGTACAGCTCTTAAAAGAATTTGTAAGGTGAATTTACTTAATTTCCAAAAGTTAATGTGAAGTTCCTAATTGTCAAGGAGTGCTTAGCAGTGCTGCCTCACAGGGTCAGGGACCTGGTTCAATTCCAGCCTCAGGTCTGTGTGGAGTTTGCACGTTCTCTGCGTGAGTTTCCTCCAGGTGCTCCGGCTTCCTCCTACAGCCCAAAGATGTGTGGGTTAGCTAGGTTGATTGGCCTTGCTGAAGTGACCCAGGTATCGTGGGATTAGCAGGGTAAATTTGTAGGATGATGAGAATAGGGCCTGGGTGGGATTGTGGTCAATGCAGACCCGATGGACCGAACGGCCTCCTTCTGCACTGCAGGGTTTCTATGATTCTAAAGTGCAGCCTAGGTGGAACACCACCTAGTTGCCCTCCAAACCGCTTTGCCATCCTGACTTGGAAATATACTGCCGTTCCTTGGCAGTCGCTGGGCCAAAATCCATTCAAAAGCAATTCAAGAAGGCAGCTCATCACCACCTTAAGGAGAATTAGCGATGGGCAATAAATGCCATCCTAGCCAAGAGACACCCATGTGCCATGAATGAAAAGCAACAGCTGGTTTCCAGTTTGCTATGAGTCTTGTTCAACCCTAGCAATTTCCCCTCTACTTGGCTGGAAAATGACTTGAGGTGTTACACATACACACATCCGTGTCATTTAGGTTGTCATGTCTGTTTTGCTCCCAGAGAAGCACATCATGCATTGAAGGCTCGAAGAATGGTGAGTGTAGTTGGTCCGTCTACAACAAGGCAGAGGCTCATTGGGGTGAAGGGGATGGTATCAGGGGAGAGACTGATCTTCAGCTGAACCCCACTTACCTTTAACTCTGAGGAGCAAATTCTGTCCTAAGTGCACTAAAGCCTATAGCACTCCTACCTGTACAGGTGTAGTACAGTTAAGATTCAATAACTGAGCCCAAAACTAGTTTGGAAACTGGTATGTTTCAGATTGCGATGTTAAGATGATTAGTAGCTGAACCTTGAAATGTGAAGAGGTTCACAGAAATAGCTACCAATTTTTCCACTAAAATATGATGTCCTGATGGTGAAATTTGCTCTCTGAGAAAGGACATGAAGGACAGGCATTTGACGTAAGCCTCCAAACATGTGAGTGCACACACTTGCATGACTTTCAGAGTCGGGGTTCCAAATTTTATTTCATTTGCTTTAATCTGTTCTGCACTCTGGGATATGAGCTGAACCAAACAAAATCCGGCATAGTTCACCTTATACTGTAGGTGCAACTGTCCAGATTGCACGAGCGGCACGGTAGCATGGTGGTTAACACTGCTGCTTCACAGCTCCAGCGATCTGGTTTGATTCCCAGCTCGGGTCACTGTCTGTGTGGAGCTTGCACATTCTCCTCATGCCTGCATGGGTTTCCTCCAGATGCTCCGGTTTCCTCCCACAGTCCAAAAATGGGTGGGTTAGGTTGATTAGTGGAGAGTCTGCAGAAGGATCTAGATAGGCTGGGTGAATGGGCCAGGAAATGGCAAATGGAATTTAATGTTGGCAAGTGTGAGGTGGTCCACTTTGGTAGGAAGAATGGTAGGAAGGACTATTACTTGCGTGGCGAAAAACTGCAGCAGGCGACGGTGCAGAGGGACCTCGGGGTCCTTGTGCATGAGTCGCAAAAACCCAGCTTGCAGGTGCAGCAGGTGGTCAGGAAGGCGAATGGGATGCTGGCCTTCATAGCGAGGGGGATTGAATATAAAAGTAGGGAGGTCTTGCTGCAGCTGTATAGGGCATTGGTGAGGCCGCAGCTGGAGTACTGTGTGCAGTTTTGGGCGCCGCACCTGCGCAAAGATATTTTGGCCTTGGAGGGAGTACAGAGGAGGTTTACTAGGCTGATGCCGGAGTTGAGGGGGTTGAGCTATGAGGAGAGGCTGAATAAACTAGGCTTGTACTCGTTAGAGTTTAGAAGAGTGAGGGGAGATCTCATTGAGACGTATAAGATGATGAATGGGATGGACAGGATAGAGGTAGAGAGACTCTTCCCGCTCAGAAAAGACAGTAGGACTAGGGGGCACAGCCTCAAGATAAAAGGGGGGCGGTTTAGAACGGAGTTGAGGAGGAACTTCTTCACTCAAAGGGTGGTGAATCTCTGGAATTCTCTGCCCGTTGAAGTGGTGGAGGCTGCCTCGCTAAATTTTAAGACGCGGGTTGATGGGTTTTTGATAAGAGAGGGGATTAAGGGTTATGGGGAGAAAGCGGGAAAGTGGAACTGAGCAGCAACAGATCAGCCATGATCTTATTGAATGGCGGGGCAGGCTCAAAGGGCTAGATGGCCTACTCCTGCTCCTATTTCTTATGTTCTTAGTCATGCTTAAATTGCCCCTTTGTGTCCTGAGATATGTAGGTAGAGGAATTAGTGGGTAGATATGGGGGTAGGGCCTGGGTGGGATAGTGATCGGTGCAGACTCGATGGGCCAAATGGCCTCTTCCTGCATTGTAGGGTATTTATGATCCATCGGAGATCATGGGTTCACATCCTAACATAAGAACATAACTAGGAGCAGGAGTGGGCCATCTGGCCCCTCGAGCCTGCTCCGCCATTCAGTAAGATTATGGCTGATCTTTTCAAGGACTGGGCTCCACTTGCCTGCCTGCTCACCTGCTCACTATAACCCTTAATTCCTTCACTGTTGAAAACTTTATCTATACTTGCCTTAAAAACATTCAGTGCTTCACTGGGCAGGGAATTCCACAGATTCACAATTTTTTGGGAGAAGAAGTTTCTTCTCAACTCTGCCCTAAATTTGCTCCCCCTTATTTTAAGGCATGCCCCCTTTCTAGCTTCACCTGCCAGTGGAAACAACCTCTCTGATTCTGTTGTTTCTATTCCCTTCCTAATCTTGTATGTTTCTATAAGATCTCCCCTCATTCTTCTGAATTCCAATGAATATAGCCCCAGTCTACTCAGTCTCTCCCCATAAGCCAATCCACTCAACTCTGGAATTAATCTAGTACATAAGAACATAAGAAATAGGAGCAGGAGTAGGCCATCCAGCCCCTCGAGCCTGCCCTGCCATTCAATAAGAGAGGCTGTGCCCCCTAGTCCTACTGTCTTTTTTGAGCGGGAAGAGTCTCTCCACCCCTATCCTATCCATCCCATTCATCATCATATAAGTCTCAATGAGATCTCCCCTCATTCTTCTAAACTCTAACGAGTACAAGCCCAGTTTATTCAGCCTCTCCTCATAGCTCAACCCCCTCAACTCCGGTATCAGCCTAGTAAACCTCCTCTGCACTCCCTCCAAGGCCAAAATATCTTTGCGCAGGTGCGGCGCCCAAAACTGCACACAGTACTTCCTCTGCACCTTCTCCGGTGCTAGTTTATCCTTTCTCAAGGTAGGGGACCAAAACTGTACACACTAGTCCAGGTGTGGCCTTATACAGCTGCAACATAACCTCACTGTTTTTAAACTTCATCCCTCTAACAATGAAGGTCAAAATTCCATTTGCCTTCTTAATTACCTGCTGCATGGCATGTTCTGTAACATAAATCAGACCATTTGGGTGGTGGCATCAGACTAAGTGCCTGTCACCCGGTACACCTTGGCGGGCCATGTTGCCATCAGGCAGCAGAGGTCCCTTTAGGAGGGATCTCCCCCAGTTACATTGGGGACCTGGGGTGGAGGGTGATGCATGCAGCAGTTCCACACAACTGTTGGATTCACTGGTTCACGGGCTCCGAAGCTTGCCCCCTTGTGTGGCCTCCTGGGCCATGTCTGTGTTTCGTGTCTTAGGTTGCACTCTCTTTTTGTTGCTTTGTTTGGACCTTAGTCCCACGCTCCTGATCTACAGACACCTGGTAAGGAGAGGGGAGGGGAGGATCCTTGTGAACCTGCTCCTGGTCCTGGCGAAACATGACATTTACAGGTCCAGGCAGCAGGTGATCGAGGGGGCCGTCTATCCTGACTGTCTGCCCCTCTATCGCAGGCATGTTTGTGGCCAGGTATCCCTGGCGAGGGAGCATGTGGTGTTCATGGGTGCAGTTGACGCCTTCCGCACCTGTTGGGCACCGCAAGGCCTGGGGTGTGTTATTGACCCTAATAATCATATTTTAATTTGACGTTTTTAAGTTTCCTTTGTACTTTGGTTTTGTTCAGGCCATTCCCCTTCCTTTTGGGGAGCTGCCCTTTTTACTTTGTTCTAATTTAGTTTGAGTTTGTTTATTTGGTTTGACCTTAAAAGAGATCAACTCGCCAGCAGAATTTCCAAAATCCAGAGAGAGAGAGAAACACTTCTTTTCAGCTTGATGTCCCTTCCAAAATTAAACTGCTACCAGCCAAACAGAAAGTGAAACCTTAAATTCAATAGGAAGGAATAAAAACCTGTTCAGAACACATGACTTGCCAGTTAGTCTCCCTCCTAACAATGCAGGATCATAAAAGATCCCAGAGTAAAAATAAATAAACCCCATTTAAGCCACTGAAGGAGCAATAAAATGACTCCTACAGACAGCCCGGCAATAATGAGAGCTGAGTGAGAGAGCTGCAGAGAACATGATTTAAAAAAAATCTTAATGGTACACTAATGTCATACTTCTGTTGTTTGCAAGCTCCCATGACATTCAAATCTGAATGTCTCTCTAAACCCCAAGGGGATTGTATCTCTGGTGAAGTTTCCAGGTAAGCATTTCTTGCGAGATCCTTACAAGTAGCACAACTGCAGTGTGATTGTTTGTATCAGAGTGAAATTGTTTATCTTGGAAAATATTAGTCTAATTGCTGTTTTGCTGTCTATCAGCGACTTTTCTGTGCCCCTTCCCTCAGGGAACTGGTGATGATTACACTTGCTGATCTTTGAAAGGTACATTATTTATTAACATATGGTAAAATTTAATTACCCCCTTGCTCATATTCTTTACTGAAGTACAGCAGAAGGGAAAGAAATTAGACTAATGCACGTTGTGCTGGGCAGGGAGGTGGGGGGAGGATGGTGTTACTGTCTTTGATTTATCACTGGCATTCTGAAGAAGCGTTCATTGCGTTCAAGCACTTTTGTCTATACTTTTGGACATTAGGCTGCGTTTAAAAGCTGCATTGCTTAATAAGCAAGCCTCATAAATCTAGAGGGCTGTTAAAATGTTCTTCTAATTCAATTCTGTGATGTTGTTCACAGTCAAAATAAAACATGTACCTCTTGGAACTGTCTCTTTTCTTCCTCTCAGTCTTTAATCATTGTCGTCTTCTTAACTATATGTCTCCCACTTGCCGTTTCTTGCCTCTTTGCGCCCATTTTCTCTTGCTTTCTCGATGTGTCTTCAGAAACTTTCTTTTGTTCTATCTTGGTGGAGAATGAGCCAGAGGCCTCTGTACACCAAGAGAAGGAGGAAGCTGGAGCACAATGGTTAGCACTGCAGCCTCAGTGTCAGGGTTCAATTCTGGCCTTGGGTCACGATCCGTGTGGAGTTTGCATGTTCTCCCCATGTCTGTGTGGGTTTCCTCTGGGTGCTCCAGTTTCCTCCCACAGTCCAAAGATGTATGGTTGAGGTTGATTGGCTGTGCTAAATTGACTCTAGTATCAGGGGATTAGCAGGGTAAATATGTAGGGTTACGGGAATAGGGCCTGGGTGGATTGCAGACTCAATGGGCTGTAGGAATTTTATGATTCTGATTTTGGGATGGTTAAAAGAGGAAGACATGCCAGGAAGAGTGGGCAATGTGCCCAGAATGGATACTTCACAGGTCACTGAGAATTGTTGTGGCATTGAATTTTTCCCAAGTGACTAGTTCATGGGGCCATGTTTTGAAGGCCAGTAAGTAGATTTGCTATGGAGTAGAACCATATAAAGTTAAATATTTTTCCCCTAACGTTAGCACACTTGGAATTGAAACAGGTTGTGGAGAAAACGAGATAGAGGACTGCCCATTCATCTGAACACCATGTTGAATTGAGGTGGGGATTCACGGGGATTTAAATCAATGTTATGAAGTCATGCATACGTGACTTGTATATATGATTACATTGTAGATTCATACTTCCACCTTTAGAATAGAAACTGTATATGGCAACATGTTACAGTGCCATTGCACCCTCTGCACCAGTAGTCACATTATAACCACTATTACAGGGAAGATTTAAATACAGTGTGACAAGTTTACATAAGGAGTTTCCATAATAAATATGGACTTGGAAATTTATCAGGGAGGAGTTTTCAAGAAGCATAAGACTAGATGCAGGCAAGTGTGGAGGAAACTTGTTGGGCCCAATTCTCCCAAAAAATTCTAAGTTCTAAATTTGCAGGAAAATTAGTATAATTCACAATTGTTTTCCCAGCGGGAGCTTGGACTCGAATCTCCCACATTCTGTGCAATGCATAAGTCCCCGTTGTGAATATCATTAAAAGCTTGGGGAGAGGGGAGCTATTTAAGCCAGTGTCTGACAGTTTCGGAACTCTGCGCATGTGCAGTGGCCCTGATCCGTCAGTCCGCATTTTGCTGGCCAGCTCGGGACCCCTCCCTGAATGCTGCCCCTCCAACCACCTCTTTTCCGCTCCCCCCCCCCCCCCCCAAAACCATGGGAGATGCCCCACACGCTTGGCATTGCCTGATGCCCATTGGCAGTGCCAAAGTGTCCCCTGGACATGGGTACTTTGCCCCTTGGGCAGTGGCAGGGAGCACATGCCCAGCGCACCACTCCTCCCGCCCCCAATTGCCCCCCTCCCCCTTCATTCCAGCAGGGTCTCCCGCTAGTTCCCCAAACATGGGGAGCTACCCCAAACCCCGCTGGAGTGAAATACTCGTGGCGGGGGTGGGATCTGCTATCGTGCCTGGAGAATTCAGCCCCAGGCTCGATAATCACATTTAAATTGCATTAAAAATAGATTAAAATGACTTAGTTGGTCTTCCTGTCGGTTTCCAGCGTTGTCTCGACTGTGCCTGTTCTCTGGTGGTGGGAAACATGCATGTGTCGGTAATGCATGTGCGAATCCGCAAAATGGCCAACAGGCGCATTTCTCAACCTGACATGCCAAAAAATTAGTGCTTTGTAATAGGAGAATCGGGCCTGCTGTGTTTCATTTTTGATGCTATGTATAAGTGAGGGCTGAAGTCAGCCCCTGATCTGTCAGTTGAGCATGTTGGTGAATTTTAATTCCGTATGATCCCAATCATCTTGAACCGGTTTGTCTGTCTGTATTAAGATCACATTGGTTTCAGTCACATCTGTGCAGAACAGATTTAAGTAGAGAGCAAAGCATACCAGATCAAAGTTAACCTTGCAGCAAAGGACTCCAGAATCAGACAGTGTCTCCACAGCTACTAGAGGAACCAAAAAAGGCCCAACCAGTTCCCTTCTTGGTGTTCAATGGCATTACCGTCACCAGATCCCGCACCATTAACATTCAGCGTCAGACTTTGGGTATTCTTGAGTGAGTGACTCCCCGAAGCCTGTCCACCATCTTGAAGGCATGTGTGATGGGTTGCTCTCCACTTGTCTGAGTGCAGCTCCAATAACATCAGCCTTGACAACCCAGCCCACTTGATTGATACTCCATCCACTGCCATAAGCATCCAGTCCCTCCACCACTGATGCACCAGTGGCAGCAATGTGTACCATCTACAAGATGCACTGCAGCAATGGGTCAAGGCTCCTTCGACAGAACCTTCCGAACCCATGAATCCTACCACCTACAAGAGTGACAGGTGCATGGGAACACCAGCATTACGTGTTCTTCAAGTTGCACACCATTCTCTCATGGAAATGTATCACAGTTGCTTCATCCTCTAAAGGTTGATATTAAGGAAGGAATTCAATGTGGGAATAATTTCACCACATGGACTGCAGTGGTTCAAGAAGGCAGCTCACCACCACCTTCTCGAGGGCAAGTATTGATGGAGAATAACTGTTGCCCTTGTCTGTGATGCCAATATCCCATGAAAAAATGGAAAGAAAATATTTTGTATTATGTGATCAACTTAATCTGCGATGGTTTAACAGAAAAGAATGGTTATTGCTTGTTCGTGCAGAACAGCAAGACGAACCTCTTTCATACTGTAATTTTCTTTAAGAAATCACAGTTTATCTATTATTTTCTTACGTTAATATTGCAATAAAGTTACTGTGAAAATGCCCTAGTTGCCTCACTCCGGCACTTGTTCGGGTACATTGAGGGAAAATTTAGCATGGCCAATGCATCTAACTAACACGTCTTTCGGACAGTGGGAGGAAACTGGAGCACCCGGAGGAAATCCATGCCTTCAACGGGTGAACATGCACACTCCACATGGACAGCCACCCACACCTGGGAATCGAACCCGGGTTCCTGGTGCTGTGAGGCAACTGTGCTAACCACTGGGCCACCATAACACAATCCATGACTATAGGTTTTAAGCTTTAAACTTTTTCAGTTTTTGTTTGCCTTCCTGGTCTTCTGGTACTAACCCTGACGTGGCTAACCACTATGCCACTGTGCAGCTCATAATATAGTGATTTTTAAAGTATAAATATTGTATTGAAAAAAAAATGGCAAGAAGTGAATTTGACATGCACAGTACCTTAACCAAACCCATCTAAATTGAGATTCTAATGTCACTTTTACACAAGTTAACTGGTAAAACAAGACTGGAGGGGTGGCATGATGCATACCATTAAAACAACGGAAGAAGTGATTGGGAATACAGTGAGCAAACTATTAAGTATGAATAGAGAATATGAAGTTCATCTTTCACACTGGCTTTCACTTGTAATTGAATGGTATAATGGGTAAACCTCACGGTCTGGTGGTGATGTGCTGGAACCAAGAACTTTAATAACAAGAAGAATCACTTTCTTAAAAAAATTTATTTGTAAACATGGTATCTCACTCCAAATGAATGTTCAGTAATAATGAGAAATGACAGTCACATTTTAAAGGATTTTTATACAAAAAGTTAATGGAGTGATGGACTTTAATAAAAGTTTTATAAAAAGAAATGAAGAAAGCAATTTAATTGCCATCAATATGGGTTGAATGGATCAAGGTTAGAAGCTGTACATGAATAATAATAAGTTTCATGTGACTCCTTTCTTCAGTCAGTGGGTGGTGGTGAATCTGTGGAGTTCATTGTCACAGAAGGCTGTGGAGCCGGGTCATTGAGTGCTTTTAAGACAGAGATAGATAGGTTCTTGATTGGTAAGGGGGTTGAGGGTTACGGGGAATAAGAGGGAGAATGGGGGCTGAGAAACTTATCAGCCATGATTGAATGGTGGAGTGGATATGATGGGCTGAATAGCCTAATTCTGCTCCTAATGGTCTTATGGAGACACAGGTGTACAGTAGATTAACACACAAGCCAATTACCTCCAGGCCCTAATGGTGTAGTGGGTAAACACATTGACCT
This sequence comes from Carcharhinus amblyrhynchos, assembly GCF_965287045.1. NCBI lineage: Eukaryota > Metazoa > Chordata > Chondrichthyes > Carcharhiniformes > Carcharhinidae > Carcharhinus > Carcharhinus amblyrhynchos. The sequence goes on from NC_137324.1 coordinate 168,206,044, forward strand.
CTCACCTCAGGGCCTGGTGATCATAGTATCCCTACAGTACAAAAGGAAGCCATTTGGCCCATTGAGTCTGTACTGATCACATCCCACCCAGGCCCTATTCCTGTAACTCATATATTTACCCTGCTAACCCTTCTGACGTTAAGAGACAATTTCGCATGGCCAATCAACCTAACCCGCACATCTTTGGACTGTGGGAGGAAACCAGAGCACGTGGAAGAAACCAATGCAGACACAAGGAGAATATATGTACGCCACACAGACAGTGACCCAAGCCGGGAATTGAACCTGAGTCCCTGGTGCTGAGAGACAGCAGTGCTAATGAAATGTGGTTGGTTAACACATTAAACTTTCACCTCAATTTTGGTGATGTAGTTGGTTAACACATTGATCTTTCACCCCAGGGCCTGGTAATATAGTGGGTTAACATTACTAGCCATTTGCCCAGGATCTGGGCAGTAACGTGTTGGAGCAGAGCAGCCACTCAGTAACAGATCTAGTCACTCAGCATGCTATTGAAGTCAGATGCTGGAGCTCTGAACCACTCTGTCCAGCTGCAGTGAGGACACTATTCTGTCTTTTCTATAACTGGGAGCTATAATATGAGATATACATCTTAATACCATTGTGAACATGCATATCAATGCTCACATATACTCTCACCACACACTGATTTACACACCTGTAAACACGTGCACATCCACATGTACGTACAGAAAAACACATACGTAAACAGATGCATGCAATCACACCTTTGCTGCCAAAACTGTGACTGTCTAGCTCATGGACACAGTGTGTTCAATTTGATGTGACTCATTCATTGGAGGAAGAAAGATACAAAATGTGAGAGACAAATGTGTGTTTTTATTTTTTTTCCATGGGATGTGGGCTTCACTGGCTGGGTCAGCTTTTCTTGCTCATCCTTAATTGCCCATTTCAGAGGGCATTTGAGAGTGAACCATGTTGCTATGGCTCTGCAGTCACATATAGGCCAGATTTCCTTCCCTAAAGGGAATTAGTGAACCAGATGGGATTTAAGGACAATCGATAATGGTTTCATGGTCATCATTAGATATTTAATTTCAGATTTTTTTATTGAATTCAAATTTCACCATCTGCCATATTGGGATTCAAACCCGGGTTGCTAGAACATCTGGGTCTCTGGATTAGTAGTCCAGTGACAATACCATTGCTGTGTGTACATGTGTGTGGTATTACATTGACTGTCACTATAGCCTAGTTGAATGAGAGAAAACATAGAATCCCTACCGTACAGAAGGAGGCCATTCAGCCCATCGAGCCTGCACCAACTCATCCCACCCAGGCCCTATCCTTGTAACCCCATGTATTTACCCTGCTAATCCCTCAACTCTAAGGGGCAATTTAACACGGCCAATCAACTTACCATTTATTTTAATTTAGTTACTAAGTCCCTTATCACTTGCTGGAGCAGTGGTTCTGAGTGCCATAAGTGTTGGGATATGTGAAAATTATTTATCCATACCTAAAATTGTCTCCATGTTGTTTGCATACAGCTGCCAGCAGAGTCAACTTTGAGACATTGACTTGGTAATCGGTGACTTGTCTGAACCTCTTTATAATGTCACCACATTCACTTAGAAAAGCTAATCAACATTTGTAAGGTTGACTGAAGCTCATGATGACAAGTAGACCTCTAACCCTTCACTCTATTTCAGCTGCGTTAAGAAATCTCCCTTGTACACTTCAAACATGTTTTTGTCAGTGGATTTTTTAAAAAATGTGTTCATGGGATGTGGGCATCATTGGCAAAGCCAACATTTACAGCCTCTCCTTAGTTGCCCTCAGGAGGTTGATAGTGGCGTCGCTTTGAACCACAGCAGCCCATCCGACCTGTTAGGAAAATGTTCCAGAATTTTGATGTAGCAACAATAATTGAACGGTGATTTTCAAGATAGAATGGTGTGTGACTTGACGATGAATCTGATCAGGCATTGATGGGGGTGGGGTGGGAGCGTAGAATTCTTAGTCTGAAGCCCTTCATTTTAATCTTACTATAATAAATAGACTAGGTTAAGGTAATTGTAAAGTACCTTCTATACAGTGAGAATTCACAATGTGCCTGGAACAAAATGTGCGAAAGTATTTTAAACTGTATAATCACAAATTAACCAAGTATTATAAGCTTAAGCTGTATTTTCTCATATATATTGCACTTTGGCCAACTTCGTTCTGAATGCAGCATGATGGGAAACATAGCAGTGGACAGGCCACATTCTTTTAACACAATGGAACACAGGCAGCTTCTCTTATCTGTTTTTTGGATACGCAAAAGCAAGTTCAATAGGCCTGGTATGTAAGGGAGTGGATTTGTTCATGGGTAGCGAGGCTGGATAACTCTAGATGAGGAGTGACCAGACTCAGGCAGAGAATGACTCCTTTTGCCTATTAAGATTCGCTGGCAGCAATGGTCCTCGTCACCCAGAATTGCCCTGGCTTAGATTTCCTAGGTAATGGGGGAGGGAACCTACCAGGGTAATGAGCTAATCATCTCCTATTCCTGTTGACAGGTGGAATGTTATTGGCTGAGGTAATACTGTGTAATATTGTGACTGGATTCTCCAGTCTGGTTGGTGAGACTGGGCGGGGTATTGAAATGTTCAGAATAAGATAACAATTACGAGATTAACTCAAAGAATCAACCTTCAATGACTGTGGCTCCCTCCTATGGTTCAAGGTGACTCCGCTATCAACTTTCTGAGGGCAATTAAGGACAGGCTGTAAATGTTGGCTTTGCCCATATCCCATGAACACATTTCTTAAAAATCCAGTGACAAAAACATATTGTTTGAAGTGTACAAGGGAGATTTCTTAACATAGCAAATAAATTCCTTTTCATTAACTATACATGTTTTTTGTAGTCTATGCATTGTTTGAATGAGGTCAACCCCCATGGGACACCTCAGAAAATTCCTTTTACAGGAGTTAAAATGGTTAATTTTTCTGTTTCAGTCTCTTTAACTACAGACTAATGGTGGTGTCTATACTTGTATATCTTTGTCCATGTATTTGTATGCGTAACCAGGTATATATTTGCTTTCTTTTAAACCATGTTGACTTTGGAATGCAGTCTGGTACATTGAGGAAAGGTCTCTTGGAGATAATGGGATTGCAAACTAAAGTTTAATTATTTTATTATCTTTTGTTTGTTTATGGTGAGATCTGGTTGTGACAATAGGGTAACCAGGTTGGGGGAAATTGGAAATTCCATTATCACGCTATTATGGTTCAGGTCAGTAACTCCACAGTGTATTATGAAGCTGCCTGACTCATAAGTTTTGCATCTTGAATTTGGCTAGGATAAGCAAGAGATGTTTCACTTCAGGTGTGACCTAAACAAATCACTAGGGAGCTTTTATCAAACAAAGTTTATTTAAGAATATAGTTAACATGTATGGTAAAAAAATTAGCATGAATTTTTTATCAATTACAAACAAGAAACAAAACATCCACTATAATTATAACTCGATGAATATCTCTAATGTGTTCCAATTAAAACCAAAACCCATAGACAACAAAAAACCCTTTTCACAGATTTAACACAGCATTGACGAATGCTCACTTGATTCTGGGATCGAGGCCAATAGTTGAGTTCTGCAGTCCAATGATTTTGATGCTCAGAAGACAAGGCAGCTTTCCAAAGACCCTGAGGACAATAGATTTTCACCCTTCAAGAAAACTAGCAGAACTTTCAAAACAACAGGGAGAGAAGGGCTCCCCAAGCCTATCCACCATCTACAAGGCACAAGTCAGGAGTGTGATGGAATACTCCCCACTTGCCTGGATGGGTGCAGCTCCAACAACACTCAAGAAGCTCGACACGATCCAGGACAAAGCAGTCCTCTTGATTGGCATCGCGTCAATAGACATGCAATCTGTCCACTACCGATGCTCAGTAGCAGCAGTGTGTACTATCTACAAGACGCAGCAATTCACCAAAGATCCTTGGACAGCACCTACCAAACCCATGACCACTTCCATCTAGAAGGACAAGGGCAGCAGGTAAATGGGAACACCACCACCTGCAAGTTCCCCTCCAAACCACTCACCATTCTGACTTGGAAATATATCGCCGTTCCTTCGCAGTGGTTGGGTCAAAATCCTGAAATTCCCTCCTTAACAGCATTGTGGGTCAACCCCCAGCCCGTGGGCTGCAGCGATTCAAGAAAGCGGCTCACCACCACCTTCTTAAGGGTGACTAGAGATGGGCAATAAATGCTGGCCAGTCAGTAATGCCCTTATCCTGCAAATGAATTTTTAAAGTACATTTAAAAGAATTGTCTTCCATTGCCTGTGCATTGCTTGTATTACCCTCATCTTGTGCGTCTGTTTTGTGTTTTTATATTTCAGAGCTGATTGTCATTGAATTCGTAGAATCATAGAATGATTACAGCACACAAGAACATAAGAAATAAGAACATAAGAAATAGGAGCAGGAGTAGGCCATCCAGCACTTCGAGCCTGCCCCGCCATTCAATAAGATCATGGCTGATCTGTTGTGGCTCAGTTCCACATTCCCGCCCTCTCCCCATAACCCTTAATCCCCTCTCTTATCAAAAACCCATCAACCCGCGTCTTAAAAATATTTAGCGAGGCAGCCTCCACCACCTCAACGGGCAGAGAATTCCAGAGATTCACCACCCTTTGAGTGAAGAAGTTCCTCCTCAACTCCGTTCTAAACCGCCCCCCCTTTATCTTGAGGCTGTGCCCCCTAGTCCTACTGTCCTTTCTGAGTGGGAACAGCCTCTCCACCTCTATCCTACCCATCCCATTCATCATCTTATACATCTCAATGAGATCTCCCCTCATTCTTCTAAACTCTAACGAGTACAAGCCTAGTTTATTCAGCCTCTCCTCATAGCTCAACCCCCTCAACTCCGATATCAGCCTAGTAAACCTCCTCTGCACTCCCTCCAAGGCCAAAATATCCTTGCGTAAGTACGGTGCCCAAAACTGCACACAGTACTCCAGCTGCGGCCTTACCAATGCCCTATACAGCTGTAGCAAGACCTCCCTACTTTTATATTCAATCCCCCTCGCTATGAAGGCCAGCATCCCATTCGCCTTCCTGACCACCTGCTGCACCTGCAGGCTGGGTTTTTGCGACTCATGCACAAGGACCCCGAGGTCCCTCTGCACTGTCGCCTGCTGCAGTTTTTCGCCCCGTAAGTAATAGTCCTTCCTACCATTCTTCCTACCAAAGTGGACCACCTCGCACGTGCCAACATTAAATTCCATTTGCCATTTCCTGGCCCATTCGCCCAGCCTATCTAGATCCTTCTGCAGACTCTCCACACCCTCTGCACAATTTGCCGTTCCACCAATTTTGGTGTCATCAGCAAATTTTGACACCATACACTCGGTTCCCTCCTCCAGATCATAAGGTGGCCATTCGGCCCATTGTGTCTGTGCTGGATCTGCAAAACGCAGCTTGGCTAAGCCCAATCACCCATGGCCCTGCAATTTAGTTCTCTTCAGATCCTTATCCAGTTCACATTTGAAAGCTGTGATTGACTGTGCTTTCACCACACTCTGTCAGTACATACCAACCGCTTACTACGCATAAATGGCTCAGTGGCACAGTGGTTAGCACTGCTGCTTTACAGCATCAGGGATCCGAGTTCGATTCCTGACTTGGGTCACTGTCTGTGTGGAGTTTGCACATTCTTCCTGTCTCTGCGTGGGTTTCCTCCGGGTGCTCTGGTTTCCTCTTATAGTCCAAAGATGTGTGAGTTAGGTGGATTGGCTATGCTAAATTGCCCCTTTGTGTCAGGGGGACGAGCTAGGGTAAATGCATTGGGTTGTGGGGATAGGGCCTGGGTGGGATTGTGTTCAGTGGGCCGATTGGCCTCCTTCTGCACTGTAGGATTTTATGAGAAACATTCTTCCTCAAGTCACCTTTGCTTCTTTTACCATTCATCTTAAATATGTGTCCCCTGGTTCTTGACCCTTCTAACAGGTTTATTTGGTAGTAAGCGCTACTAACTTTCGGGGCGCTGCTCCTTCGTCGGGTCAGTGGGGAGTTCTGATCACAAACAGGGCATATAAAGGCACACACAGTTTACAGAATACTGACTGGAATGTGAGTCTTTATGGCTAATCAAATCTTAAAGGTGCAGACGATGTGAGTGGAGATAACGTTAAGCATAGGCTAAAGAGATGTGTATTGTCTCCAGACAGGACAGTAAGTGAGATGTTGCAAGCCCAGGCAAGTCATGGGGGTTACAGATAGTGTGACATGAACCCAAGATTCCGGTTGAAGCTCTCCTCGTGCATATGGAACTTGGCTATCAGTCTCTGCTCAGCGACTCTGTGCTGTCGTTTGTCATGAAGGCCGTCTTGGAGAACGTTTATCCGAAGATCAGAGGCCGAATGCCCGTGGCCGCTGAAGTGTCCGCCAACAGGAAGGGAACAGTCTTGCCTGGTGATTGTCGAGCAGTGTCGTCCACTCATCCGTTGTCGTAGTTTCTGCATGGACTGTTCCCTTCCTGTTGGCGAACACTTCAGCGGTCATAGGCATTCGGCCTCTGATCTTCAGGTAAATGTTCTCAAGGCGGCCTTCATGACATACGACAGCGCAGAGTCGCTGAGCAGAAACTGATAGCCAAGTTCCATGTGCATGAGCACGGCCTGAACCGGGATCTTGGGTTCATGTCACACTATCTGTAACCCCCATGACTTGCCTGGGCTTGCAACATCTCACTTACTGTCCTGACTGGAGACAATACACATCTCTTTAATCTATGCTTAATGCTATCTCCACTCACATTGTCTGCAGCTATAAGACTTGATTAGCTGTAAAGATCTGCATTCTAATCAGTATTCTGTAAATTGTGTGTACCTTTATATGCTCTGTTTGTGATCAGAGTTCTCCACTCACCTGACGAAGGAGCAGCGCTCCAAAAGCTTACGGTGTTTATTGTCAAATAAACCTGTTGGACTTTAACCTGGTGTTGTGAGACTTCTTACTGTGTTTACCCCAGTCCAATGCCGGCATCTCCACATCTTGACCCTTCTGCCAGCGGAAGCAGCTTCTCTCTTACCTACTTTGTCTGGACCCTGCATGACTTAGAGCGCTTCAGTCAAGTCTCTTCTCGTTGTTCTCTTCTCCAGAATCTATCTGTGCAATTGAATTCCCCCATTCTTGGAGCCATACTTGTAAATCTTTCCCGCACCCTCTCTAAAGTCTTCAGATCCTTCCTAAAGTGTGATGTCCAGAATTGGAGGTCAAAGCAGTACTTTGCAAATGTTAGTTTTAAATAGGAACGTGAAAATTGCTGGATGAGTAAAGAGCAAGGTCTATCTAACTCAGCCAGCACTTTGGCAATTACATGATGTGATAAAACTGGAGCTGTTGACTAACCATACAGTAAATAGTCTCACAACACCAGGTTAAAGTCCAACAGATTTATTTGGTAGCACGAGCTTTCAGAGCTCTGCTACTTCATCAGGTGAGTACAGGATTTGTTTCACAAACAGGGCACATATAGACAAAAACTCTAAGCCCAACCTCCATGACTTGCCTGGGCTTGGACAATCTCCCGAACTGACCTATCTTGAGATAATTCACACCTGTGCGCTTAAGCCTCTCTCCATTCGCATTGTCTGTACCTGTAAAGACTTGATTACCTGCTCAGACTCGCATTCCAACCATTATCTTGTAATTGAGTTTGTGTCTATATATGCCCTGTTTGTAAAACAAACCCTGCACTCACCTGATGAAGGGGCAGCGCTCTGAAAGCTCGTGCTACTAAATAAACCTGTTGGACTTTAACCTGGTCCTGTGAGACTATTTGCTGTGCCCATCCCAGTCCAATGCTGGCAACTCCACATTGTGACTAACTCACAAAGAGACCGACATGTGAGGTGAGGAAAAGGTGAAGAGCTTTGGGGGACTATAGTCACCTCCCATTCCGCCCAAGCATGGTGTACTTCACATCAAATTACTCAGACTGTAGCCTAAAATGCTATTTTCTGGTATAAATTTGTGTAATTTGCATTTGATTGAATCAATATTTATGGCTTCCTCTGGCTCCCCGTGGAGCCCGTCTCATGCATTCATCTATCTGCATCTGTCAAAACTTCGGATTTGTATAAAAATTATTTCAATGCGGATGTGTTTAGATATGCTGGAGGAAAACATCAAAGCTGTTCCTTTGTCGCACTCCTGAATAAGCTCTTGACAGAAAACAGCAGGAAAATTTCACATGAACCACTGGCACTTCTTGTATCTACGGCGGAATCTCCAGTGGCTTTACTGATATTTGTTGGGCAATGCTACCACAGAATACTTCAGTGCAGAAGAGGCCCTTCGAGTCTGCACTGAAATGCCCTGCCCTGTCCACCTAATCCCACTTGCCAGCACTCATCCCATTGCCTTGAATGTTATGGTGTGCCAAGTACTTTTTAAAAGGATGTGAGGCATCCCACCTCCATCCTCCTGAATAGTGCATTCCAGGCTGTCACCACCCTCTGGATAAAAAAGCTTTTCCTCACATCCCCGCCAAACCTCTCATCCCTCGCTTTTATCTTGTCGCCTCGTAACTGACTCTTCAACAAAGGGAAACGGCTGCTTCCTTTCCACCCTGTCCATGCCTCTCATGTCACTGGTTCTACCAAAAACCCATGGGATAACCAATTGTATTATGTTAGGCAGCATCCTAGTGAATCTGTGCTGGAACCTCTTTAAAGCTTCAATATATCCATCATAATGTGGAGTCCAATATTGCACTCAGTCTGTACTCTGAGTTTTATGTTTTTAAAATTATGGTTTTATGTAGACTGCTCGTTACTTTTTCCTTTTTTTTAATGCTTTTATTAATAAAATATATGATTGTATATTTTAGATTTTATTAACCTTCAACTCTGAGATGGTTTCCAGTTCTTAATTGTCTAGAAATAAAAGCTTGGCATCAGTAAAAGTGGCCGTGAAGATGGGAGATTGTCCGTTGGTTCCCTGATATGCTTCAATGAAGGAGATCTACTCTTTCTTCGTCTGGGCTACATGTGCCTCCAATCCCACACCAACATGGCCAACTCTTAACTGCCCTCTGAAGTTGCCGAGCAACCTGCTCAGTTCCATCAAAGGGAGCAGCTAGGTCTGCCAACAATTGCCAGCAACATACATAGAATCCTGTAGTGCAGAACGAGGCCATTCGGCCCATTGAGTTTGCACTGACCACAACCCCGCCCCTGCCTTATCCTCACAACCCCATGCATTCACCCTACCTAGTCCTCCTGACGCTAAGGGGCAATTTAGCACAGCCAGTCCGCTGAACCTGCACATCTTTGGACTGTGGGAGGGAACTGGAGCATCTGGAGGAAACCTGCGCAGACACGGGGAGAATGTGCAGACTCCACACAGTGACCCAAGCTGGGAATCGAACCCAGGTCCCTGGTGCTGTGAGGCAGCAGTGCTAGCCATCATGCCACCTGATATGTATCCTGAGAATGAATGCTAATGTGCTGCCTTTAATGTCCTGCTCAATGCATGCCTACGCAGGCAGTAAGCCTGCTGCCATTCAAAGTATATTTGCTGTGATTTTATAAAAAGCAAAATCTACCACCTTGCACCTACTGTCATGGAATTCCATCCTATATTCCATCTTAGACACCTTTGCTCATATAAGGAACAACTTTATATCCTGTTTAATTGGCTGACCTTTGATGTACATTTAATTTTTATGATGAATAATGTTATTTGCACTAATTAAATGGCAAAGACACCATTTGCTGTCCTCCCAAACAGAGTCCCTGGACCTGGGATGATGTCAACTTGTGTTATATAACGTGCTTTGTGGCATTTTGCCACTGATAATAATGAGAGTGCAGTCAATGATTACTCAGCTTAAAAGTTTGTTAGTGCTCCCGGCTTCTTCAGTAAGCGGAAGGCTGGCTCTCAAAACTGAGAGGTTCATTGGTATGAAAACAAGAAAAAAGAACATTGCAATTTGTGTTTCTATATAGTCTTTTTACCAAATTATTAACTGCCTGATAAGTTTCAAGACATTATTAAAATGTGCCTCATAATCCTTCTGGCAAAATGAGATGCGGTTCAGACATCAGCAAGACGCAGTTCTGTTCAGCCCTGGAGCATTATTCAGTTTACCATATCACAATGTGCTGTGCTAATCAGTAGACATTGTCAATCCAAATATATGTATCTTCTGAGGACTTTTTCTAGTGTAGGTTTATGATATCCGTACACAGTTTAAACTTGGCCACACTGTCGCAACATGGGCTCTCAGAGCAGCGGTACTGCCGGTTGGATGGGGGCAACTCTAAACAAAGGAAGGGACAAGACTGTGCATGACCTCAGCATGTCCAGTGTGACACGATTACATCGGACGCTTCTAAGTCCACGCGAAGTGTAAAAATATGGACGAACCTGAAAATGGTAATGCCATTTGTGGGCGGCATAGTGGTACAGTGGTTGGCACGGCTGCCTCACAGCGCCAGGGACCCAGTTCAGTTCTGGCCTCGGGTCACTGTCTGTGTGGAGTTTGCACGTTCTCCCCGTGTCTGCCTGGGTTTCTTCCGGTTTCCTCCCACAGTTCAAAGATGTGTGGGTTAGGTTGATTAGCCATGCTATATTGCCTCTTAGTGTCAGGAGGATTAGCAGGGTAAATATGAGGGGTGACAGGAATAGGGCCTGGGTGGAATTGTGATTGGTGAAGACTCAATGGGCCGAATGGCCTCCTTCTGCACTGCTGGGATTCTGTGATTTTGTTTGCATGCCTCTTGTCAAATTAATCACCACTCCTCCAACCTCTCCACTTCACTTGGCTTTTTTTTTCACTCCTCAGATCATTGGTTAATGGGCCGACAAATATATGAAAGACAAATGCCAGCAAGCTTTTAAATGATAAAATTGATTTTAACCAAGGGAAAGATTGTTGTTAAATGTACAGCTTAATAATCATAGCTCCTACACTCCTCATTTCCCTTTGCGTTTGCTGTGTGCAGAAGTTGGAATGCTGAATTTTGCTCTGCCTGTTCTATTGAAGTGTCTGCTATTGGAATCAAAGGGCCAGAGTAGACCTGAGGGGACATGCATTAATAATGTTAACCTGCCAGTCTTCCAGCTGCAAGGGAAGTATCAGGTCTCATTTTCTAAATGCATGATGACTTCCTGCAGCAAAGCATCAACATGGCACCTGTTATTATTTGCTTTTTATCGATGATTAATTAGCCTAGCTCCTTCCCTTAAAATAGCTAATGGGAGCATCAGCTCTTGGGTATGGATAGGTGGGTAGGCCATTGTATTTGACAAGTGTTTGGCTTCATTTGCAATCATTGAAAAATAATTTGTCTCCATGACAATGTCTCCGTTGGCTGACAGAAAGTTTAACCTTTATGAACAGTTTGTAACCCACTTGTGTCGAGTGTGCACATATCGCAACGTTGCATCTTTCATTGAAGAATGAAGGTGCAGAGTATACTCCCTCCTGCCCCACCCCACGTCTGCGGGCATTGACATTTGAACGTGCCAGTCCTCTGTGATTTCTCTTTCAGCAGCTTGTTGCAATGTGATACGAACATGTGAAGAGCCAATGTTATAATTCCCATCATGTGATTTTCCTCTCCCTCCTCTTTCTCTTCCAGAAATGAAGAAGAGTTGAGGAAATCTCTCTCCGAGCTTGCTAACGACAAAACAGATAATGCTGGGTCCAAGGCCAACAATCGCATTGGATCCAGTTCGAATCCATTCCTCGACATTCCGCAGGATCCCAATGCTAAAACGTACAAAACTGGCTTCCTGTCACGAAAGATTCATGCAGATATGGACGGAAAGAAAAGTGAGTCTTGACCAATGGACCTTCCCCTCTTTCTCATTCTCTTCTGTCTTTAGGGCAGTGTTTGCTGTTACTGGGCAGTTTCCCTGCTTGAGTGGAAAGTTGCAAAGGAGTGGAGTGAAAGTTATTTAGTCTGTGAATCTCAAAACCCTTGCAGGACTGCTTCATGGTTGCCCAGGGAGACGACCAGTGAGAATCATAGAGCTTTACAACTCCAAAAAAAGGCCCTTCAGCCCATTCTGCCTGTGTCAGTTCTTTGAAGGAATTAGCCAACTCCTCTGCTATCCCACCATAGTCCTGAAAGATTTTTTCAAATATTTGACAAATCCCTTTTTGCAAATTCCTATTGAATTTGCTTCCATTATCCCTTTAAAGCAGTGCATTCAGAATCACTAGAGTTGGGAGGTAGTGGTGCAGTGGCATTGTCACCGGACTAGCAATCCAGAGACTCAAGGTAATGAATAAAGAACGGTACAGCACTGGAAACAGACCCTTCGGCCCTCTAAGCCTGTGCAGCGCATTGGTCCAACTAGACCATTTGTTTGTATCCCTCCATTCCTAGGCTGCTCATGTGACTATCCAGGTAATTCTTAAACGATGCCAGCCTGTCTGCCTCCACCACCTATTTGGCAGCGCATTCCAGGCCCCCACCACCCTCTGTGTAAAAAAAAAAAATGTCCCTCTGATATCAGATTTATACCTCGCCCCTCTCACCTTGAGCCCGTGACCCCTCGTGATTGTCACCTCCGACATGGGAAAAAGCTTCCCACTATTCACCCTATCTATACCCTTCATAATTTTGTACACGTCTATTAATGCTCTGGGGACCCAGGTTCAAATCACACCACGGCCGATGGTGAAGTTTGAATTCAATAAAAATCTGGAATTAAAGTATTAATGATGACCATTCTGAATTGTAAATCTGGTTCACTGATGTCTTTTAGGAACATAAGAACATAAGAAATAGGAGCAGGAGTAGGCCATCTAGCCCCTCGAGCCTACCCCGCCATTCAATAAGATCATGGCTGATCTGTCGTGTGTCAGTTCCACATTCCCGCCCTCTCCCCATAACCCTTAATCCCCTCTCTTATCAAAAACCCATCAACCCGCTTCTTGAAAATATTTAGCGAGGCAGCCTCCACCACTTCAACGGGCAGAGAATTCCAGAAATTCACCACCCTTTGAGTGAAGGAGTTCCTCCTCAACTCCGTTCTAAACCGCCCCCCCTTTATCTTGAGGCTGTGCCCCCTAGTCCTACTGTCCTTTCTGAGCAGGAAGAGCCTCTCCACCTCTATCCTATCCATCCCATTCATCATTTTATATGTCTCAATGAGATCTCCCCTCATTCTTCTAAACTCCAACGAGTACAAGCCTAGTTTATTCAGCCTCTCCTCATAGTTCAACCCCCTCAACTCCAGTATCAGCCTAGTAAACCTCCTCTGCACTCCCTCCAAGGCCAAAATATCCTTGCGTAAGTGCGGCGACCAAAACTGCACACAGTAAAGGAAATCTGTCACCATTACTTGGTCTGATTTCCAGGCTCACAGCATTGTGGTTGACTATTAAATGGCCTAGCAAGTCACTCAGTCGAAGGGTGATTAGAGGTGGATGGCAACTGTTGGCTTAGCCAGTGACACCCAAATCCCATGAAAGAAGTAAAAAAAAAACTTGCTGTGTAAAACAATTTTTCCTCATCTCTCCTTGTAATTCTGTTTCTTTGTGTTACCGACCCTCCTACTTTTATACACTTGCAATCTTTTTTCTTCCAAAAAGAAACAGCTACTGGGGTGACAAACCAGTTCCAGTTCAGTCAGGCATTCTTGTTCAGAAGAAACTGTCACGTTTAAATAAGATTTGGGAGTTGGAGCTTGTGCTATTGAATAGCAGTTTAGTGCTTTCCCCATGGAACACCTAGGCTTAGCATATTTTAAAATAAGTCTTTTGTTATCTACAGGAAATAAAGATTGCTTCAAGTTTTATGAATAACTAATTTCTCTCGCTGTTTGCTGTAACAAGGCTCTTTCTAAATGAATTTATTACTGTCCATCAAAGCAGAAAATTTTAATAGAATGTCTTGGCTTCAATTAAAAGATTCTCCACGGTTATTGTTACCCTTTGAGATGCAACCTAAAAATGGAGAGAGTGCTATTGTGAGGCTAGGGTTCAATTCCCAGAATGGTCGTGATTCCGGGAGGCTCCTTGCCTTTGCAATGTTCTCTAGCGCTAACTAATTTTGACTGAAGAAATGGAATGGATAACAGGTTTGTGTTTGAAGGAGCTATCCTCGGTCATAGTAGAGGTCCACAAGAAACATACATTAATGCACCTCTTGGCATGGAAATTGGTACAACACATATAACTGTTCAATGTCCAAAATTGAGGCGCAGGAATAATGGTATGGATTTACGAGGGGAATAGCTTTTCAGTATGAAACCACTGGGTGTCACGGTGGCACAGTGGTTGGCACTGCTGCCTCACAGCACCAGGGAACCGGGTTCAATTCCCGGCTTGGGGCACTGTCTGTATGGAGTTTGCACATTCTACTCGTGTCTGCGTGGGTTTCCTCCCATAGTCCAGAGATGTGTAGGTTAGGTTGATTGCCCGTACTAAATTACCCATTAGTGTCAAGAGGATTAGCAGGGTAAATGTGTGGGGTTACAGAGATGGGGCCTGTGTGGGATTGTGGTCGGTGCATATGGGCCGAGTGGCCGCCTTCTGCACTGTTGGATTCTATGTACATTTTATGCACACAGCTACATAGCACTGTACTCAGGGAGATGGTGGTTTAGTGGGAATGGCACCGTACTAGCAATCCAGAGGTTTAGGTTAATTTTCCTGAGTCCAAATCCTACCATGGTAACTTTAAATTCAGTCAATGAATGTGGAATATAAAGCCAGCCTCAGTAATGGTGATCATAAAAATATCTTTGATTATTGTAAAAACTCATCTTGTTCCAGATTTTAGGGAGGGTAAGTCTGCCATCCTTACCCATTCTGGCCTACTTGTGGCACCAGACTCACAGCAGCATGGTTGATTCTTAACTGCCCTCTGAAATAGCTGAGCAATTCACTCATTCCAAAGACAGCAAATGCTGGCTTTTGCCAGAGATGCCCACATTTTAAAAATTTGTTCACAGGATGTGTGCATCACTGGCTGGACCAGCATTTATTGCCCATCCCGGAGGGCAGGGAAAGATGGCAGATTTCCTTGCCTAAAGGACATTAGTGAACCAGGGCTTTTTGTAGAAAGCCCTTAAATGTTGCACATCTATTAACTCCATCTCAAAATTCTTAATTTGTTGTGAAATGCTTTGAGATATCCCAAGGACGTTTGGAAGTTAGACTTGTCATCTAATCGACCCATCTTTAATTTTTTAAAATGCTACCCTCCTGCTCTTGTCTCAGTTTGGAAATGAATGCCAGGTAAATCTGTTCGCATTGAATACAAAGGTCAGTTCTTCTTTATAAATTGCCCTCACTCTATGCAATCAACTTTCCTTGAATAGAGATAAAAACCAAGTAACAAAAAGGAAATTAAAGATCAATTTTACAAAATGGATGAGTGGGATTAATTGAGAAAATTGCCTTTGTAATCCCTTGGTTAAGGATTTTTAAGAGTTTGTCCAACTGTGTATGTAGAGATGGCATTTGTAATTCAACTCAATAATTAGAACAAAAGGCTGATCATATACACTTTATTTATTGGCTACAAGTAGGCTTACATTCACACTGCAATGAAGTTACTGTGAAAATCCCCTAGTCAGCACACTCCAGCACCAGTTTGGGTACACTGAGGGAGAATTTAGCGTGGCCAATTCACCCAACTTGAACATCTTTGGGCTGTGGGAGGAAGCTGGAGCACCCACGCAGACGCTGGGAGAATGTGCAAACTCCACAGAGACAGTGACCAAGCTGGGAATCCAACCTGGGTCCCTGGTGCTGTGAGGCAGCAGTGCTAACCACTGTGCCACCGTGCCGCCCTCTGTCATTCAGCTCTGACAATGAAGTTGTTTTTGCAGTTGTGTGCTTTGACTTATTTGTCAGCAGCGCAGGCATTAACAAATGCTTTCACAGTAGGTGCCTTTTCCCTAGAATACTTTAAATCATTCTCAAATCATCCACTTTCAGCACTGGGGAGGCAATGTTGAAGTAGCATTGTCACAGTAGTAATCTAGAGACCTGGGTAATGCTTTGGGGATCCGGGTTCGAATCTCACCATGGCAGATGGTGATATTTGAATTCAATAAAAATCTAGGATTAGAAGTCTAATGGTGAGCATGAAACCATTGTCGATTGTCATAAAAACCTGTCTGGTTCACTAGTGTCCTTTAGGGAAGGAAACCTGTCCTCCTTACCCAGTCTGGCCTACATACAGCAATGTGGTTGACTCTCAAATGCCCTCTGAAATGGAGGGCAGTTAGGGATGTGCAACAAATGCTGGCCCAGCCGCACCCCATAAATGAATAATTTTTAAAAAAAACTCTGCTTTCTCAGTGTCAGTTTTGGGACAATTCCTGAAAAGGACTGTCACTTTTTGATTTGATTTGATTTATTATTGTCACATGTATTAACATACAGTGAAAAATATACAAAGCTGTACAAAGCATACCATTCATAGAGAAGGAAACAAGAGGGTGCAGAATGCAGTGTTGCAGTCGTAGCTAGGGTGTAGAGAAAGATCAACTTAATGCAAGGTGGATCCATTCAAAAGTCTGGCAGCAGGGAAGAAGCCATTCTTGAGTCGGTTAGTACATTTGGTACCCACCTGAGCATATCTTATTCATGCTGGTAAAGCTAAAGCAGTGTAATGTTTTTTGATTGTGAAACAACCTCCTCTCTCTGAGTCTTGTTTGATTTCTCTCTTTGCAGCTCCGAGGGGAAAAAGGGGCTGGAAGACATTCTATGCTGTACTGAAAGGCATGATTCTTTACTTGCAGAAGGTAATTCCTGAGACCAGCCTTGCACTTTCTCCCAATCCCATCGCAGTGCTGTTGTCTGAAATTTCATTGCCGCATGTTACCCTGTAAACGTGAGATGACATTCATCACCTGTGATTAAGCGGTCAGTGAATTCATGATAATGTAGCCAACTGCAAGCGATATCCTGGCACATGGTGCCTGTCTTGGTGCAGAACAGAAAAGCAACAAAGAAAAAAATCCAATGGAGTTACCCCATCCCAATTTTATGGTGCGTTACGATAACAGATTTTTAAGTTTTGGTTTATTTATTAGCGTCACAAGTATGCTTACATTAACACTGCAATGAAGTGACTGTGAAAATCCCCTTGTCGCCACACTCTGTTTGGGTACACTGAGGGAAAATTTAGCGTGGCCAATGCACCTAACCAGCACGTTATTCGGACTTTGGGAGGAAACTATGGGAGTACCTGGAGGAAATGCACACAGACACGGGGAGAACATGCAGACTCCGCAGTGACCCAAGCCGGGAATTGGACCCGGGTCCCTGGCGCTGTGAGGCAGCAGTGCCAACCACTGTGGCACCGTGATTTTAATAGAACTAATTCAGCATGATATTTGGGTTCAAATGGCCATTACTTCCTGCACCATCACCATCTTTGTGATCCTTATACCATCTGATTTCCCTTCCTAATGCAATTGACAAACCTGTATTGACGCAGTAATCTCTGTAAACCGTAGCATTATTAATTTAATGATGGTGAAGAGAATGTGGATGCTTTCACCCAGTGCTGTTGGCCTGCGTGAGTTTTAGCTTTGGGATGTGTTTAACTTTTACTTTTGAAGGAAAGAGAAGCAACCAGAATTTTCATCGCTGGTCTTTAATAGTTTGCAGTCTTCAACATGTGCCCTGTAACCAATTTGATAAAGAGGTTAATGTCATCATAAATCAGTGATTGACTGTAGACATTTTACTGGAGATGAAAGAAGCACTTGACAATGGCACTCCTCTACTGGAAAGTAATGGTCCGTTGACAAAGAATAATCGTTGCTGTGGGCAGTGCATACTTGTTTCCTTTGAGGAGTCGGCCAACATAAAGGGGATTAACTGAGAGAGGGGGAGCCATTACCTGATATACTGACATTATCTCCTTTATCTTGGAAATGTTTCAGTTTAAATTTTGGGTTGGCAAACGTTCATTATCTGGACTGCAGCTATTCTCGGTCAAGCCAAGTTATGTTAACTCGAGCTTCAGGGTGATATTATGGTACGTCACAAATAATTGAGAAGACAATTTTTTTCCATTTTAACCCCTTCCCCCACCCTTTCTTGACCTAGAATCATAGAATCCCTACAGCGCAGAAGGAAGCCATTCGGCCCATCGACTCTGCATCAACCACAAATCCCACCCACATATATCCCCGTAACCCCACGTATTTACCCTAGCTAATCCCCCTGGCACTAAGGGTCAATTTATGATGGCCAATCCACCTAATCTGCACATCTTTGGACCGTGGGAGGAAACCAGAGCGCTCGGAGGAAACCCACATATACTCGGGGAGAACGTGCAAACTCCACGCAGACAGTGACCCAATCCGGATCCCTGGTGCTGTGAGGCAGCAGTGCTAACCACTGTGCTGCCCCTTCACCCAAGACATGCATGTTGCCCCCTCCCTAGGATCACTGAATCTCTCTCAATTCTTAAACACTAACCAGTGTATTTGCAAAAGTAATGAAAGCAGACTAGCCAGATGATAAATTGCAATTCTTGAAGTTGATATTGGACCATGTTGTATCAAATCTTTGGGCCCAATGCAGGAGCTCAAAAGGATCAATTTTAGATATTATATCTCTTCCCAAATAGTAGCTCATAAACATCTAACACCATATTTGATTTGATTTATTATTGTTACATGTATTAGGATACAGTGAAAGGTATTGTTTCTTGCACGCTATTGAGACAAAGCATACCATATATAGAAAAGGAAAGGAGAGGGCGCAGAATGTAGCGTTACAGTCATAGCCAGGGTGTAGAGAAAGATCAACTTAATGCAAGGTAGGTCCATTCTAAAGCCTGATGGCAGCAGGGAAGAAGCTATTTTGAACAGGTTGGTACATATACTTCGACTTTTGTATCTTTTTCCTGATGGGAGAAAGTGGAAGAGAGTATGTTCAGGTTGCCAAGGGTCCTAAATTATGCTGGCTGCTTTTCCAAGGAAGTATAGATAGAGTTGATGGATGGAAGGCCAATTTGCATAACGGACTGGGCTATGTTCACAACCCTTTGTAGTTTACTGCAGTCTTGATCAGAGCAGGAGCTATAAGCCATATCACCCAGAAAGGCTGCTTCCTATGGCGCATCTGCAAAAATTGGTGAGAGTCATAGTGGACATATCAAATTTCCTTAGCCTTCTGAGAAAGTAAAGGTATTGGTAGGCTTTCTTAACTATAGCGTTGGTGTGGAGGGACTAGAACAGATTGTTGGTGACCTGGACACCTAGTTGAAGCTCTCGACCATTTCCACTTTGTCCCCATTGATGTAGACATAGACATTGTTGACATTGCCTTGGGCAATACATGGATTCTTATGGTGATCAGCTTAAACAGGCGTTAGGAGCCTTTGTCAAATGCTAATAAGGGGCCTGATATCAGTTCATGTCCTAGATCCGAAGTTCATTGCAACTCGGTGGAGAATGTGCCAAGCACATAGCTCTCAGTCTTGTATGTCTAATCAGGAGCTCACAATGTGGTTGAATATGATTGAAAAGCTCAATGAGTTGCATGATCTCGTCCTGTTCTAGTTGAGTGAAACCTGCTGTGAAGTTTGTAGCTCTTGACAAGAATGATAATTATGAGCAAATGGTATGAGTGGCACGTGAAACAGTTAAATACCCTCGGAGGCCACAGCAAAAGTGGTAAATGTTTGAATTTGAACTTGCCTTCATGTGAAGCCAAATGCTTGGCCATGTTTCAGTGGCCAAATAGAACATGGTCGCCAAGATCCTGTTGGCGTTTATACCAGTGGGATCTTAAGGCATTGATACACCATCACCACGGGCTTCCCAGCAGAAGGGTGAGAGATCAGCGGGAATCTTCATCGAAACGGCAGGATCGTAAGATCCTGCTGCCAGCAAATGGCACACTGCTTCCCGCTGCCTCGGAACACACTATGATAGGTGAGGAAAATCCCACTCGGTGTTTTATATGATCTTGTGATCCTGCCGTTGCACAACTTCTAATTCACCACGAACAACACTGTTTTAACAATGAAAGCTTTCTGATCATCATCCTCACAGGTCACCACTGGGTTTAAAATGAAGAATTTCATAAACTTGACTTGTGTTGCCTTGAGGTTCGAAAGTCGCGGGATGGTCTAACAAGGTATTCAGTACGATGCAAAAAGATTGATAGTATAGCTGCAATTATTCCCTTTGGAGGAGGATTCCTGAACATGGGGACACAAGGTTAAAGTTAGAGTTAGGCCATTTAAATGGGGAATCGGGGGACACCTTTTTTTTTTCCAGAATGGGAATCTGGTACATACTGCAAAAAAGGCTGCCAATGCTGACTCAGTTGGTGATGACAGGGTGGCACAGTGGTTAACACTGCTGTCTCAGAATGCCAGGGATCCAGATTTGATTCCCGGCTTGGGTCGTTGTCTGTGCAGAGTCTGCATGTTCTCCCCGTGTCTGCGTGGGTTTCCTCCCACAGTCTGAAAGACGTGCTGGTTCGATGCATTGGCCGTGCTAAATTCTCCCTCAGTATACCTGAACAGGCGCCGGAACGTGGCGACTCGGGATTTTCACAGTAACTTCATTGCAGTGTTAATGTAAGCCTACATGTGACACTAATAAATAAACTTAAAAGGAAATGACAATACCATTTATGCCACTGCCTCCCCATTTGTCCTTTAACCCATTTATCTGAATCAATATAAATACCATGTATTGCGCACCACACAATATCATTACATAGATTCTAACACTGCAACTGACTTTAGCAGTAGACACCAGTTTGATTTTACTAATCAAATCTACACAAGACTTCATCAGATATGTAGTATGATATTTTTCAGAATAGTATTGGTACATCATGGTTCACTGGCATAACAGGCTGTGCAGCAGATTGGTGGGCAAGCATGCGAGGTGCATGTTGGCACCCATGGCATTTTTCAGCTTCCAGTAGGGTATTTATGGAGCAAAGCCACAGGGAAAAGATGTAAATCAGTGAGTTTCCACTGTTCCTTGCCAACCCCTCCTGTTATTCAGGAAAGCGGGAACAGAAATAGTCCATTCAGCCCCTCGGGCCTGCTGTGCTATTCATTTAGTTGGTTGGCCGATACTGCATTTCCCCACCATTCCGCCTCATCCCTCCATATTCCTTACCCAACAAAACGTTTATGGATCTTGGTACCAAAGCTTCAAATTGGCCTAGAATTTACAGAGTTCCAGATTCCACCACCTGCTATAGCTCCACGATTTCATTTCCAGTGAGCCTATCTGTAATTTTAAGTCCTCTTCTGGATTCCCCTGCCAGAGAAAGTAAAGGGCAGGATTTTGCATCTGGAGTTGGGTGTGTCCACTATCCAAATAAGGTGCCCGCAGCTGCAAGACCACCGTAGTGCCTCTCCATAGGGTGGCTAGCAGCTGCCCAGGTAGGTATTGGCAGGAGGTGGGGCGCTCAGAGCGGTGCTGGCTTCAGCCCTTCCATCCCCTGGTCTGCCTCTGGGAGGCTACCTCCACTCAAACTATTATACCGTCAACAAGGTGGATGCCTACAGATGGGAGGAAAATTCCAGTTAGCCTCTAATCGATGGCATTAAATGGTCCTCAGTTCATGTAACAAGCTGCCCACTGCTGTGTATGAACTTGCACCACATGGGCTGCAGTGGTTCAAGAAGGTGACTCACCACCAACTTCTCCAGGAGATTTAGAAATGGGCACCAAATGTTGGGTTTAACCCATATCCTGTGAGGAATATAAAAAAAAAAGTTGACTCCTTTCAAGTTGAACAGTTCATTACCCTAGTCATTCTGTTCATTGCTGCTCTAAAGTGCCATGTTGAGCATTTGCTAGCGCTGCCCCAAAGAGTACTCTGTGAACATGGCTACTTCAATACCTTTCATGGAGGAAGTGCACTTTCCATTTTTCTTTCCATCTTGTAATGTTTAAAAGTTGTTCACATTAAATGTCATCTGCCACCGTCCCATTTATATATTTCAGTTCATTCATTTTGCAGTTTGTGTAGGCAGTCTCCTCAGGTACACCTCAACTTGGTACCACCTGCAAGTTTTCCTGGTTCTTCCAGGTTTCTGGATGGCAAGTGTTAGTAATGGTAGGGGCCACAGCACTAAAGTTTGGGAGACTCCCCCCACCCGAATATAAACCCTGCATAATGTTAAATCTCTCCTCGCCTTTCCCTTCCTCAGGAAAAGGAATCTCAGCTTGTCTCATTTCTCCAAAGTCCCTCAACCCTGCTACGGTTCTCGTAAACCTGTGCACCAAGGCCTTGATATCCTTCCTGAACCTGGTACCTGGAATTGGACATCATACTCGTAAACCTGTGCACCAAGGCCTTGATATCCTTCCTGAACCTGGTACCTGGAATTGGACATCATACTCGTAAACCTGTGCACCAAGGCCTTGATATCCTTCCTGAACCTGGTACCTGGAATTGGGCATCATACTCCAGTGGAGCTCTAACCAGTTTGTGAAAGTTTTCCACAATGTCCTTGCTTTTTGGCTCTATGGGGGGATTTTTATGGCCGCTTTGTGCCATTTTGCGGCGGGAAAAATGCTGTAAAGTCGGGCATAAAGCGGCTAGTGCGATTGGCACCTGTTTTCACAACCGTCATGATTTTACGACACCCAGATTTCCAGCACAGTCAGCCTCTCGTCAGAAATTAGCAAGAGGCTGATTAATTTTTAAAAATCGTTTGCACGTGTTTAGCGAGCCTGGCACTCGATCGTCCAGACTTCCTTGCCTTTACAGCCTCGCCAGGAGAGGTTCTCTCTGGCAAAACGATCTCTGCTTCCCATGAACGGCAGTGCTGGCCTGGCACCTGGGCAATGTCCACGGCGCAGGGCTTGTCGGGGCACTTCCAAGGGGTGGGACCTGTGGAGGTGGGCTAATGAGGGGAGGGGGGCCCCACTGCCCCTCTGCATGCAATCGGTGGGGAGGGTGGCAGGGCCGTGATTGGTGGGGTAGGGAGGGGATAAGGGGCCTGGCGAGGCCTGCATCTTGGGCCGCAGTTCCCCGTAATTTCAGGGCCATGTTGGTTGCTATTTGAGGCTGCCTTCAGTAGCAGGGGCCTGACAGCTCTCTGTCTGTCTGCCAGATCCCTGCTAATGCACATGTGCAGCATCAGAGGTCTGCACATGCGCAATACCTCCTTTACAGGCTGTCTACTGAGTTATGACCCCACCCCCCAAACACGCACGCGTATATAAACACACACACACACACACACACACACACACAGCCTCTCTGGCTAGAAACTGACTAGCCCATCGTTTTAGAGACACAGTGCATACAATTGGATGTGAAACTCGCCCAAAAAACTGATCTGGAACTCTCCTATTTTCAGCCTAGTTGGATACTTAGAAAAAAGTTGGATAAAATTCCACCCTATACCTCTGTAAAGCCAAGAACTACATATGCTTCTTTACCAGCCTATTGACTTATTGTGCCCCCCTGAATACATGAGCCCTGAGATTCCTGTGACATCCCGCATTAAGGTGCAGTATGAGTCTTGGCGCAGTAAGGCCCCCTGATGCATTCAGGGAAGTGAACTGTAGTATTGCTGATGCCTGGCAGTGTTGTGGAGTTTTACTACTGAAGGTGCCTCCTACCAACATTCAAAATCATTATTGAAGATCCTTGCTGCCATCTCACCGTAGCAATCAGTTGGCCGCGTCAGTTGTTGAACGATCCAGTATGTGAACTGGCCAAGTCTTGCATTATCAAAAGCTTTGTGTAAGCAGTCTTACACATTTATTTTTCCAACGGCCACGTGGGAACCAATATAATTTACGTCTTGTGGCGCTCACTGCAGAGAGATAGCGTGGCAATGAAGCTGAACAGGGTATGTGGGAGTACTTCAGTGATAATTTATGAGCTTCAAGGCTGTAGATATATGATTGATTTCATGACGAGTTTAAGTAAAAACCCAGATTGGTCTGGTAGCATCTGCGGTTAAAAATTTCACTGGCTGGTCCCAGGACAGGAATTGTTTTTCTTGTTGACATTCAGGGTCATTAAAGTCGATTGGGACTGTTGTTCGCCAAATAGAAGACAGATAGCACAGTGTTTAAATGATGGCAATGCACTAACTAGACTGCGAGGGGGGAAAAATGGGATATTTATTACACAGAAGCTATCTGGAGTCAATATTAATTATTGACAGGACAAGTTCCACAGTTGAGTTATTTTCTCCGGAGGGCATAAAGCGGGCTGTATATTTTTGATAGGTTATTTAGTCAGCTTGGCTGTTTATTCTCCCTCGGCGAGTATGTGTGTGTGAATTGGGATTGTACACCATTGGCACTGAATTCCAGAACATTAGAATTGCCACATTTTAATATCTGTTGAGATTATACCATTGTAAAAAGAAGTTGTGATCGTGCAGTGCATGCCGAAGAGGCTATTGTTTCTACAGTTGCGCTGTAATAAACTTGACCATTGCTCCTTACAACTCCTATATTTTTACGAGGCGCAAGGAATTACGGGTACTAGTGACCTCAGTAAAGTCTTTGGCCAGGTTCCAGATGGGAGATTATTGGTGGTATGAAGTTAGGAGGAGGATACTGTGTACAGTTTTGATCTCCTTACTTGAGAAAGGATATTCTGGCACTGGAGGGGGTGCAGAGGAGATTCACTAGGTTGATTCTCGAGTTGAGAGGGTTGGCTCATGAGGAGAGACTGAGTAGACTAGGAGAATACTCATTGGAATTCGGAAGAATGAGGGGATGTCTATAAGATTATGAAGGGAATAGATAAGATAGAAACAAGGAAGTTGTTTCCACTGAAGGGTGAAACTAGAACTAGGGGGCATGGCCTCAAAATAAAGGGGAGCAGATTTCGGACTGACTTGAGGAGGAACTTCTTCACACAAAGGGTTGTGAATCTGTGGAATTCCCTGCCCAGTGAAGCAGTTGAGGCCACCTCATTGAATGTTTTTAAGGCAAGGATAGATAA
Organism: Carcharhinus amblyrhynchos; assembly: GCF_965287045.1. Lineage (NCBI taxonomy): Eukaryota > Metazoa > Chordata > Chondrichthyes > Carcharhiniformes > Carcharhinidae > Carcharhinus > Carcharhinus amblyrhynchos. The sequence continues at coordinate 168,230,988 of NC_137324.1, forward strand.
ATTTTTGAACAGTAAAGGAATTAAGGGTGAGCGGGCAGGTAAGTGGAGCTGAGTCCATGCATCAGCCATAATCTAATTGAATGGTGCAGCAGGCCTGAGGGGGCCAGACGGCCTACTCCTGCTTCTAGTTCTTGTGCTCTTTTGATAGCACACCTAATTACAAATTGGTTAGAAGGGAGTTTTGCTAGTAAGGCAGTTAGACAAAGACGTTGGAAGTGGGTAGTAGGAGCTGCAGGAACTGAAGTTCCTGTGGCACTTGTGTTCATGGTGTTCATCAGGGATTGGTGTTACAATGTGCAAGGTACCAAATGGGAACTCGAATTAATACTTCATGAGAACAGAGAAAGCTGACAAAGGAATATTTATTAGAGGGATGAATGGGCTTAAAAAGTCTCGTTTAGAATTAAATTCAGTAAGTGCTGATCAATTTGAAATAAGAAGAGATTAAACACAACAGCAATAATAAAATTGTGTTTCGGTGCAGGCTGGGCTGTAGAAGGGGTACAAGTGCACGGGACATTAAATGCAACACCTCGGGTTGCTTAGACCATAATAAAAAAAAAAATTCCTCCTCATACAGGCAATAATGAACTTGTAAAAAACTTTAATAGATTGGGGTTTTATGTGCACTATTGGGCTATGTACTCTGAGTATTGAGAATTTGGAGGGAATACAATGCAATTGTATGTTGACTGATATGTGAAAATACAGGTACTATAATATGCCGTGTTTAAGTCCATAACATTGTAAGATTATAATATAGGCATCTGCTCTGCCATTCAATCATGGCTGATATGATTCTCATCCCCATTCTCCTGCCTTCTCTCCATAACCTTTGACCCCCTTATTGATCAAGTCAATCCAGTGTATAAGACTGGCTCATTTTCCAGCCCCCAGAATCCTATTTTTGCATATATTGGACAGATAAATCCCCCCTTTCAGCTATGACGTATTAAACTCATATGGGTGGCCTGCGAATGCGTGTTTTACTGACGGACACCTTGGGTGGAGTCTTGTTGGCTGAAGGGAGAAAATCGATGTGTGACTCTCCAAGTTTTCTCTTCAAATTCTGTGGCAGTCTGTGCACAGAAGATCTGAGGGTGTGGTTTTTGCTGTTATGCTGGTGGGATGGGGCTGGCTCCACAGAGATGGTAGTGCCTTTTGAAAATGATTAAAATACTACTCTTCTGCACCCCTCTTCTCCCCACCCCTCCATTGATATGGGGAACCCCCCCCCCCCCCCCCCCCAAAATACTGGGGCAATGGTCCCCACCCACAAATACAGGGACAACGTACAAGCATTGGGGCAAATCTGCCCCACCCCCATGGATAAGGGAAGCCAACCCCTCTCTCCCCCGCACAAACACCAGCACAGCCACCACCAGTCACCCAAGTGTGACAGAGGGAAGCACAGAGTGATGTTCCAAGGGTTAAGAGTGATGTGCTCAAAATTGAGGGAGTTGGCAGAGGGAGGGTGGACGGTGACAGGTTGCAACTAGATTCTTGTTCTCTCGCTGGGTATTGCTTCAACCTACAGCAGCACGGTGGCACAGTAGTTAGCACTGCTGCCTCTCGACGCCAGGGACCCAGGTTCGATTCCCGGCTTGGATGACTGTCTGTGTGGAATCTGCACGTTCTCCCTGTGTCTGTGTGGGTTTCCTGTGGGTGCTCCGATTTTCTCCCACAGGCCGGAAGACATGCTGGCTAGGTGCATTGGGCCATGCTAAACTGTCCCTTAGTGTACCAGAGCAGGTGGCAGAGTGTTGCGACTCGGGGAATTTCACAGTAACTTCACTGCAGTGTTAATGTAAGCCTTACTTGCGACTAATAAATAAATACTTAAAAATTTAACTTCAGGTTGTGAAAGATGATGATGATGCACCTTCTGGGTCAATTATGTCTTGTCTCCAGAGATAGTGTCTTCAGATCCCTGCCATGACTGGGAGCTGCATTTGGAATTGTGTTTGAGGGCAAAAAAAACCACATCAAAGTCTATAAGTGCTTCACATTTCCTCGCATGCCTCCTGTGTACCCATATGCCATCCACCAGCTTGAACACATCCTCACTCTTATGCCAAGTTATTCCAGCCTCGCCATCTGTGGTCGCTTGGCCACTCTCCTCTTGTGCAGTCTGCAGTGCCCCTTCCTCTGAAGGGGTGAGCAAGTCCAGATTGGGCACCCCACCTCCGGTCCCTGCCCCCTCCCGCCCATTGTAAATCCGCTTCCCCCGCATTGACAAAGTGCAGGTATATCTACGTGGAGAGGCGATGGCCTAATGGTATTGTTGCTAGCCTATTAATCCAGAAACTCAGTTAATGTTCTGGGGATCCGGGTTCGAATCTTGGGATGGTGGAATTTGAATTCAATACAAGAAATCTGAAATTAAGAATCTACTGCTGACCGTGAAATCATTGTCGATTGTGGGAAAAACCCATCTTGTTCACTAATGGCCTTTAGGGAAGGAAATCTGCCATTCTTACCTGGTCTGGCCGACGCATGACTCCAGAGCCACAGCAATGTGGTTGACTCTCAACTGCCCTCCAAGAACAACTAGGGATGGGCAATAAATACTGACCAGCCAGTGACGTCCATGTCCCACAAGTGAATATAAAGAATATATCAAATGGTAAAGGTGGTGGAAAAAGCATGTGGTTTGCTTGCCTTCATTGGCCAGGACATCGAGTATTAAAAATTGGCAAATTATGTTACTGTTATATAAAACATTGGTTAAGCCACATATGGAATACCGTATCCAAGTCTGGTTGTCACGCTACCAGAAGGACGTGGAGGCTTTGGAGGGAGTACAGAAAAGGTTTACCAGGATATTGCCTGGTATGGAAGTATTAGCTATGAAGAGAGATTGAATAAACTGGGATTGTTCTCCCTGGAAAGACAGAGACTGAGGGGAACCTGACAGAAGTTTATAAAATTGAGGGGCACAGATAGGGTGAACAGTTGGAAGCTTTTTCCCAGGGCAGAAATGACAATTACAAAGGGACTCAAGTTCAAGATAAGGGAGGGAATGGTGCAGTGGAGATGTGCAGGGGGAAGGTTTTTGCACAGAGGGTGGTGAGAGCCTGGAATGCATTGCTAAGTGAGGTGGTTGAGACAGATACGTTAGTGACACTGAAGAGGATCTGGACAGGCACATGAGCAGGCGGGGTGGGGGGGGGGGTGGGGGTATAGAGGGATACAGGCGGTTGGTCTAGGTAGGACAACATGATCGTCGCACTCTTGGAGGGCTGAAGGGCCTGTTCCTGTTCTGTACTGTTCTTTGCCCTTTGAACCATCTGTACCCATCCCATTCACACATACTGGCCTCTCAGTGCTATGTTAGATCCAAGTGCTGACAAGCTAAACTATCAGACTCATTGGCCTCAATTGTCATGTGGTTCTGAGGCTGTTTACACCTCCACCCACCTGGCCTCACTGCCCACTCACAAAAAGATATTACTTGATGACCCCACAAGAGAACATGTGATGCTGCCATTTAACCTTCTGGATCGGAGCAGGTCGCAGACTGTTTTGCTACACTGGATCCAGGATCAGTGGAGGAGCGCACAGTTACTCATCTCCTGCCTCCACTTTCAGTTCTGACCTTGGTCAGACAGGAGTATCTTCTGCCACCATCTGTGGGAACAAACACCTCTTACCATTCCCTGATGGCCTGGAGGAGTCTCTGCAAATGGACATTGTGAAACCTTGGGGCTGGCGTCTAATCTGGTTCCGATGTACCTGCAGTTAAAGGGGCTTGAATGTGACAGGATAGGAATGGTGAGTGTCCAAAGACACAGTGGAGGAGTGATGAGGGATTGAATGAAGAAATTGAACAAACTACTGATTGAGTGGAGGTGCACAGCAAGGTTGTGGCCGGGGTGCAGAGAGGCTTTCTGTCTGTCCAGGAGGGATTTTTATAGCCCGCCTGGATCCACTAATGAATACCCACCCCACTGCATATTTTCATATGTCTGCTGTGCCCACCTCTGCCCTCAGCCAGTGGAAGTGGCACCTAACTCTGGCTCCACTGGTTCCACTCACCTGACGAAGGGACAGTGCTCTGAAAGCTAGTGGCTTTTGCTACCAAATAAACCTGTTGGACTTTCACCTGGTGTTGTGAGACTTCTTACTGCGTTTACCCCAGTCCAACGCCAGCATCTCCACATCATGGCTACCACCCACTGTCGTAGTGCCAGATTCTTCTTATCAAATCCGTCCATTGTTTTCAGTACTTGAGGGGTTTGGAATGCTGACCCATAATGCATTTCAAAACGTAAGGCGTTGAGAAGGCAACTGTGGAAGAAATTCCTTCACACACATGGTTATAAGGGCTGCAAAGATTAATGGCTGCGACCAAAATTATGTCATTGTGTCAAGAGATCAAAGAATATTAGGGGCAAGGGGGGGATCAGGATATTGAATTTGATGGTCAGCCATGATCAAAATGAATGGTGGAGTTGGCTCGAAGGGCCAAATGGCCAACTCCTGCTTCTATCTTCTATATTTCCATGTTTCAGGCAATGCTTATGGAGGCCACCACAGCCAAACCTCTCATTTCCCCTTGTCATGACAATGGATCATGGCCTCTAATTACTAACAGACATATTTTTAAGTAAGACGTGTTGTTGAAAAAAATCTTGCAAACCAAAGATAGCTGAGAATGTAGATTCTGAGAATGTAATTCAGTGACTGCCTGGGACGTTCCCGTGTGGATTATACTCAGTCCTCAGAGTCCGTGGAATGTTGCACATGGAGGGGGGGCAAAGAACTTCAGACAGAGGCACTGGGAAAAGATGCAATGCAAAAACTGAGCTGTAATCTTCCATGGTTGCAGATATGAGGGAGACTGATTACCATCTCAGTAGAAACCATCTCCTGTGAGTTACATCCCAGACGCTGAACATGATGTGAGTTGAAAGAATGCACATCTATGTGAAAGACCGGTTTGTGTTTTTTTTACCCTTCCAGTAATACATAAGATACGGTGTTTAAAAACCAACTGCAACCCTGGTCTGTATGTGCTAGTCTGGTGTTCAGCTGTGTGCTGTAAAGGTCACAACCAAATCCTCTACTCAGCATCCCTGTGCTTACAGGTTTAAAATAAAGTCTCTCTGATTGCAAGTCACAAGTCGGCAAAGCCGCAGTCAGGACGGAAACCAGGAAACTAATTTCAGTTAACTTGCAGAACCAGACTCTTCAAATCAACTGCTCAATACCAAAGTTAGTGCTACTGGAATCATCCAACTTAACAGCCGCGACATTTCAGTATCTACTCCCCACGCACAATCCAAAGATTGATTTGTATATATTAACTTTTATCTTTTGGGATTCGCTCCCCATTTCCAATCTGTGCATACATGTTGCATTTTTAAAATTATCTTCTCACGTTTTAGTAACTAACAAGCTCACTCTTTAATTCAAAAGCCTGGTTAAATTGGCTCTTTTGGCATCCCAAAGAGAAGAGATCCTTTGTAAATTAATCCTGTTGCTTCCAACCAAGAGGGTTGAATTGGATAGGCATATGGATAATATTGGAATAGTTTAGGTTAGAGGGTCATTACATTGGTTCCACTGGTCGGTGCAACATTGAGGGCCGAAGGGTCTGTACTACGCTGTAGTGTTCTATGAATAAAGACCTCAGGAGTAGAACAATTTGGAGGCATCTTGTTTAGAAGCATGTCAAACTGAGGGATCTCACCCGGGGACCAGTTGTAAAACTCTTCATGCAAATAGCGTATTGCTACTGGATGTAACTTGCAGTAGGAATGCTGGCTGATTTTCTTTTTTCCCTGGCCCCTCAGCCTCTCATGGGCATATCAAGGACAATATTTTCCAATACCATTTATAGCCACCAAATGCAAAATGGAGTGGGGAACCAATTGGACCTCACAGGCTTCTCCAGTTCCATGTTATTACCTCAGGAAACGTTATTGCTAACAAGCAACCAGGAGTCTGTTGTCAAATATGTACAAGCATAACCTGCCATCATGGTAGATGTTCCTATGCGCTCTTGACATGAACCATATCTTTTGCAACACCGCTCGCAATCCCAATGAATGCAGTTAACCATGAGTGAAATTCACTGTGCTTTAAGGCTATAGGGAGCCTAATGTTTTAATTAGCAGGGCTGCGTGTGACCTGGTTAAGTAAATTCAATCACTGCACCCTCAGGGCTTGACCCCTTGTCAACTCCACCATTTACCAGACAGGGTCCCACAAATTGACATGTGCTAAATGACGCTAGGTGACTTCCTTAAACTTTGTCTCTTTTCTCCAAAGGATGAGTATAAGCCGGAGAAAAATCTGTCTGAAGAGGATTTAAAAAATGCGGTCAGCATACACCATGCACTAGCAATTAAAGCCACTGAGTACGAGAAGAAACCCAATGTTCTGAAGCTGAAAACTGCCGACTGGAGAGTCTTTCTTTTTCAAGCACAGTATGTACTCTTTGTGAATGATTGTGAGAGTAGGGGGGAGGCAAGAGAACGGGGTGGCACAGTGCCTCACAGGGACCCGGTTCGATTCCCGGCTTGGCCACTGTCTGTGCGGAATTTGCACATTCTCTGTGTGGCTTTCCCCCAAGTGCTTCAGTTCTCTCCCACAGTCCAAAGACGTGAGAGTCAGGTTGATTGGTTATGCTAAATTGCCACTTGGTGTCAGGGGGACTGTCAGGGTGAATATGTGGGGCGACAGGGATACAGGTTGGGTGGGATTGTGTTTGGGCCTCCTTGGATTCTATGGAGAAGCAGGGACAGGGATATTTGAAAGATATCAGTATATTGGGGATAGTTTTGAATAACTGTGACAAAGAGATATCACTGACTCAATGTCCTGAATGGCCTCCCTTATGTAATATTTGACAACTATGGACAGTGATCAGCAACCGGAATTGAAGTTGTTTTTTTCCTACTTGTTAGCCCAGGCCTGTTGAGGTCAATTGTTTAATGAGATTATCATTTATAATCACCTCCAGGTGTTCATCCTTATAAACCAATAATTAATCCCAAAGTTCCTTTATTGTCAATGGTTGTGTAATCACTCCCAAATATCCCATAATTTGTTACACCGAGAGACAAGGCATGCAGATGGGTAATGAACCAGCAAAGAGAGAGAAAGAGAGAAGCTGGCCGAAAACTTATAAAAGACTTTACAAGTTGTTTGATAGTCAAGTTCCCCAAGTCATATACTGTCATCATGCATCCTCACTGTGGCCGTTTAATTTTCCTCTCACTGTCTGTGTGTTCACTCATTTTCAGAAGCCCTGAAGAGATGGAATCCTGGATAAATAAAATGAACCTAGTAGCAGCCATGTTTTCTGCCCCTCCATTTCCAGCCGCGATTGGCTCACAGAAGAGGTTTAGCCGCCCACTTTTGCCAGCCACCACCACCAAGATGACGCAGGTAAGAGTTACTTATTGGAGTCATTGTGAAACTACCTTTGATCCCTGCCTCATCCTTGCAGGGTGAACTGCACTATTAACAAACCAGAATGATAGGGTGATACAGTAAGAAGTCTCACAACACCAGGTTAAAGTCCAACACGTTTATTTGGAACCACAAGCTTTTGGAGGGCTACTTCTTCAGTAGATGAGTGTTGTGAGACTTCTCACTGTGCCTACCCCAGTCCAACGCTGGTATCCCCATTTTAAGGTCTTATGAACAATGGTTTCATGGCCATCATTATATTTTTGATTTCAGATACTTATTGAGTTCAAATTTCAAAATTGCATTCCAACCATTATCTTGCAATTGTATCTCAGTTTAAAGAAACTGTGTTTGTGAACCCACCTTTCTAGTCACCTAATGAAGGAGCAGTGCTTTGAAAGCTCGTGATTCCAAATGAACCTGTTGGACTTTAACCTGGCGTTGTGAGACTTCTTACTGTGCCCACCCCAGTCCAAAGCTGGCATCGCCACATCGTGATAGGGTGTAATTCACTTCCCTCAAAGCCCTCACAAATACCTAACTGGATTCAATCACAGCTTCCTTTGTCGCATAGTGAAACAAACATGTAGAGGGTCTGTCCTCAATGTTGTGTTTGCCGGTGAAAGTTATCTGAAGGGAAAAGTCATGTCCGATTACTGACATTTCTTCACTCAGAAGATTGTGATTATTGGAATTCTCTGCCCCGGAAGATTGTGAATATTCCGCTGTTGAATATGTTTTATCCCAAGGCAGAGGGAATTTTGATCTCTCGGGGAATCAGTGGCTATGGGGAACAAACTGGAAAGTAGAGTTGAGTCAATGGGTCGACACTGGATGATGAGGCGGAGGCTGAGAGTTATGTGGTCTATTCTTCCTGTTTCTTATATCTATGATTACATCTCCAAACGTGAAAACGGACATGAACATTAAAAAGCAGAATCAAAAGATTATATTTTACTTTTATCGTCTACTTGTACCTGAGCCAATTGTAATGACCTTTACCACTTGGCAGCCCCTATCTGTGATGTGGAGCCATTACAGTGAATGATCCAAATCTGGAGTCTTTATGATGTTTAGTTGAGTATAACATCAATTTACTTGCCCATTGAGACTATTTAGGAACTCCCTTTCTGATGCCCAGTATATGGCAGTATGGACTGCATTAACATGTCCTCATTTCAGTTATAGACATAGATTGGAGGAGTTAGAACTGTCTTCCTTTCTTAGAGAAAAGAAGACCTAGAGGAGATCTAATCGAAGTTATCAAAATCATGAGAGGTCGAAGACAGAGTAGATAGTGAGAATCTATCCCTACTTGTGAAATAGTTGAAAACGAGAGGGCCCAGAGTTAAAGAAATTGACAAAAGAAACACGGAGAAATACTTCTTTAATGCAGCGAGTGGTTTAGGTCTGGAATACACTGCCTTAAGAGTGTGGTGGAGTCAGGTACAATTGAAGCTTTCAAAAGAGAATTAGACAGTTATCTGAAAAGGAACAATATGCAGGGTTATGAGGGAAGGTGGGAGAATGGCACTGAGTCTATTGCTCACCTGGAGAAACATAATGGACTGAATAGCCTTTTTTCTGCGCTGTAAAAATTGTGATCCTTTGGATCATCAGTAATGTTCACATGGTTGGGTATAGGCTTGGGGTCGGAGATGATTTGCTGAACATACTGACTACCCAGGTTCTCCCACGATCCAACTTCTTCCTTTCATGTTCCCCGCTACTTGACAAATATTGATTAAGTGACACAGCTGAGTCTTCAAGGGGTCTTTTTAACTTAATCGGGCTGGGGGAAACTGACAGGATCTGAATGGCCGTTCCCAGTGGCTGTGTTGGGAGTTCAAACTCATGTCTCCAAGTCAATGATCCAAGCTCCTGATCTACCATCTTAAAAAGAGAAAATGTTGGAAAAACCCAGCAGGCCTGCCAAGAGAGCAAAAGGGAACAAACATTTCAGATTAGTGACTTTTCATCAGAGCTGGGTTTTACTTGCTTTGTTTGCAAGTCCCATAGCATAGTCACTACGGTATGTTTAAATTTATTTATTAGTGTCACAAGTACGCTTACGTTAACACTGCAATGAAGTTACTGTGAAAATCCCCAAGTCGCCACACTCTGATGCCTGTTCGGGTACACTGAGGGAAAATTTAGCATGGCCAATGCACCTAACCCGCACATCTTTCAGAATATGAGGGGAAACCAGAGCGCCTGAAGGAAACCCATGCAGACATGGGGAGAAGGTGCAGACTCCGCACAGATAGTGACCCAAAGCTGGGAATCAAACCCAGGTCTCTGGTGCTGTGAGGCAACAGTGCTAACCACTGGGCTACTGGAACACGGTCCATGACCATAGATTTTGAGCTTTAACGTTTTTCAGTTTGTGTTTGCCTTCCCGGATTTCCGGTATTCACCCTCCCTTCAGTGACACAGGTGGTGTGATGCTGGAATCAATAGCATACACTGGAACCTAATCCAAGCCCAGTATTCTGCGTTACTACTTCCATTAGTGACACTAACGCTGGCATGTGGAGCTATCCTGCTATATTAAGTCTTGATACCAGTTGAGTTGCTGTCTGTTCCCTACCTTCCTCCATGCCTTCAACATACGGCGTTGCTATGGAAACGTGCCTTGACGTGGAAATGTGAGAATTTTTTCCAGCGTTGCATTACAAATTGCATTCGCCGCTGTGAGGCTACCAGCTGCACCGAAAAGATAATGGGACTGATCTAATAATAAAAGTCCCTGTCTCTGCAGTCAAAATCCTGGCCCTGCCTTTCCATGTGCTATTTTTATTCTGGGCTTTTATTAATTCTCACCTTATCCTCGCACACGCCAGCGCTTGCTTTTGAGCTCGCTGGTGACGTACGTAATGGAAGCACAAATGCTGTGGGGCGGGGAGTGGGGATGGGGGCGAGTGTTGGGGCAGGAAGTGGGGTTGGTGGGGTGGGGGTTTGCAGGGTGGTGATGACAGGGGTCAGAACCCCCGTGCAGAAGAGGCCCTTCAGCCCATCGAGTCTGTACCGACACACAAAAGGCCCTGACCTGCCCACCTACTCCCACTTACCAACACTTGGCCCTGGCCCTGAGTAGGAAAATAAATGACTGGGCTGCCCCTCTGTCTGGTCTCCAGAATGTTGTGTCTTTTCATTCATCACTCATTCATCACGTGAGCATTGTTGGCTAGGCCAACATTTACCACCCATCCCTAACTGCCCTCCATATCAGAGGGTGTTTGACAGTCAACCACATTGCTGTGGCTCTGGAGTCACATGTAGGCCAGACCAGACGAGGACGACAGATTTCCCTCCCTGAAGGACAATACTGAATCTGATGGGTTTTCACGACAATCTGGGTCAGAAACTTCCCGTGCCGTCTGCAGTGGGAATCGTAGCCGGTGAGACATAAATTCAGTGGACCATTCAAAGGCCCATTGAGTTTGGGTGGGAGTGTCCATTCTTTCTGCGTGAAATTGGAAGTTTTAAAACAGAGCATCAGGGAAAAATAAGAAGCCGCTCCTTAAAACACCTATCGGCCATTTGAAATTAACCACTTGTTTTGTGGAATCTATACTACAGAAGGATGCCATTCAGCCCGTCCTGTCTGTCCTAGCTCTTTTAAGGAGCTATCCAGTTAGTCTCACGGTCCTGTAGTCCACCTTCTCAGTTGATTTCGAACCTCGTTATACACGTGACACCACCCTCCCTCTGAAAATTAAATCACTTTCCTCATGATAATGAATTAAGTGTGACCATGTTACATTTTGATCTGATTTATTGTTGTCACATGTATTAGCGTACAGTGAAAAGTGTTGTTTCTTGCGTGCTATACAGGCAAAGCATACCATTCATAGAGAAGGAAAGGAGAGAGTGCAGAATGTAGTGTTACAGCCATAACCAGGGTGTAAAGAAAGATTACTTAATGTGAGGTAGGTCCATTCAAAAGTTCGATGGCAGCAGGAAAGAAGCTGCTCTTGAGCCGGTTGGTACGTGACCTCAGATTTTTGTATCTTTTACCTGACAGAAGAAGGTGGAAGACAGTATTTTTAGGGTGCATGGGGCTCTTAATTATGCTGGCCACTTTGCCAAGGCAACGGGAAGTGTAGACAGACTCTATGTGGATACGAGGCTGATTTGTGTGATGGATTGGGCTACATTCATAACCTTTTGTAATTTCTTGCAGTCTTGGGCAGAGCAGGAGCCGTACCAAGCTGTGAAACAACTAAAAGGAATGCTTTCTATGGTGCTTCTGTAAAAGTTGGTGAGAGTCATAGCTGACATGCCAAATTTCCTGTCTTCCAAAAGAGTTGAGGTGTTAGTGGGCTTTCTTAACTATAGTGCTGGCATAGGGGATACCAGGAGAGGCTATTGGTGATCTGGACACCAAAAAACTTGAAGCTCTTGACTCTTTCTACCTTGTCTTTATTGATGGACAGGGGCATGTTCTCCTTTACGTTTCCTGAAGTCGATGACAATCTCCTTCGTTTTGTTGACATTGAGGGAGAGATTATTGTTGCCGCACCAATTTACCAGATTCTCTATCTCATTCCTGTACTTTGTCTCATTGTTTGAGATCTGTCCCATTATGGTGGTGTCGTCAGCAAACTTGAAAATCGAATCGGAGGCGAATTTGGCCACACAGTCAGAGGTGTACAAGGAATACAGAAGGGGGCTGAGAATACAGCCTTGTGGGTACCGGTGTTGAGGATGATTCTGGAGGAGGTGTTGTTGCCTATCCTTAATGGTTGTGGCCTGTGAGTTAGGAAGTTCAGGATCCAGTTGCAGACGGAGGATCCGAGACCCAGGCAACGGAGTTTGGAGATGAGTTTTGCGGGAATAGTAGTGTTGAAGGCTGAGCTGTAGTCAATAAATAGGAGTCTGACATAGGTACCTTTGTTAGCTAGGTATTCCAGCGTTGAGTGCAGGGCCAGGGAAATGGCGTTGGCGGTGGACCTGATGTGGCAGTAAACAAACTGTAGTGGATCCAGGTAGTCTGGGAGGCTGGAATTGATTCATGCCATGACTAGCCTTTCGAAGCACTTCATAATGATGGATGTCAAAATGTGGAGTTTTTTCAAGGAGCAGCTACTGCGAGTCCTTGATAGGTATGTCCCTGTCAGGCATGGTGGATTTGGTAGATCTAGGGAACCGTGGTGCACTAAAAGAGTTGAGTCGATGGTTAAAAAGAAAAAGGAGGCTTATGTTCGGATGAGATTGGAGGGCTCAGATAGTGCACTAGAAAGCTTTAGATTGGCTAGGAGGGAGTTGAAGAGTGAGTTGAGAAGGGCTAAAAGAGGACATGAGAAGACTTTGGCTGATAGGATTAAGGAGAATCCTAAGGCGTTCTATAGGTATGTCAAGAACAGAAGGTTGGTCAGGGCAAGATTAGGGCCAGTTACAGACAGCAGGGGGAAGTTGTGTGTGGAACCGGAGGAGATTGGAGAAGTATTGAACCAATATTTCTCTTCGGTGTTCACGCAGGGGGACATGAATATAGCTGAGGAGGACATTGGGTTGCAGGGGTGTAAAATAGACAGTATTACGGTTGATAAAGAGGATGTGCTGGAAATTCTTGAGGGGCTGAAAATAGATAAGTCCCCTGGTCCGGATGGGATCTACCCTAGGATTCTCTGGGAGGCTAGAGAGGTGATTGCAGAGCCTCTGGCTCAGATCTTCAGGTCGTCATTGGTCTCTGGTGTAGTCCCGGAGGATTGGAGGATAGCGAATGTTGTCCCATTGTTTAAGAAGGGGAACAGAGACTTTGCCGGGAATTATAGACCGGTGAGTCTTACTTCTGTTGTGGGCAAGGTTTTAGAAAAAATTATTAGGGATAGGATTTATAGTTATTTGGAGTGTAATGAATTGATTAGAAATAGTCAGCATGGTTTTGTAGCGGGTAGGTCGTGCCTTACTAACCTTATTGAGTTTTTTGAGAAGGTGACCAAAGAGGTGGATGGGGGTAAGGCAGTTGACGTGGTATACATGGATTTTAGTAAGGCGTTCGATAAGGTTCACCATGGTAGGCTTCTGCAGAAAATGCAGATGTATGGGATTGTGGGTAATCTAGGAAGTTGGATCAGGAATTGGCTATCAGATAGGAGACAGAGGGTGGTGGTGGATGGTAAATATTCATCATGGAGTGCAGTTACGAGTGGTGTGCCTCAGGGATCTGTTTTGGGGCCACTGTTGTTTGTAATTTTTATTAATGATCTGGATGAGGGTATAGTTGGGTGGATTAGTAAATTTGCTGATGACACCAAAGTTGGAGGTGTGGTAGATTGTGAGGAAGGGTGTCATAGTCTGCAGGGAGACTTAGATAGGTTGCAGAGCTGGGCCGAGAGGTGGCGGATGGAATTTAATGCGGAGAAGTGTGAGGTAATTCACTTTGGTAGGAGCAACAGATGTGTCGAGTATAGGGCTAACGGGAGGACTTTGAATAGTGTGGATGAACAGAGGGATCTAGGTGTGTGTGTACATAGATCCCTGAAAGTTGGGAATCAAGTAGATAAGGTTGTCAAGAAGGCGTACGGTGTCTTGGCGTTTATTGGTAGGGGGATTGAATTTAGGAGTCGCAGTGTAATGTTGCAACTGTACACTACTCTGGTGCGGCCGCACTTGGAGTACTGTGTGCAGTTCTGGTCCCCGCATTACAAGAAGGATGTGGAGGCGTTGGAGAGGGTGCAGAGGAGGTTTACTAGGATGTTGCCTGGTATGGTGGGGAGGTCCTATGAGGAGAGACTGAGGGATCTAGGGTTGTTTTCGTTGGAAAGAAGGCGGCTAAGAGGGGATCTTATTGAAACATATAAGATGATTAGAGGTTTAGATAGGGTGGATAGTGATAGCCTTTTTCCTCGGATGGAGAAAGCTAGCACGAGGGGGCATGGCTTTAAATTAAGGGGGGGTAGCTACAGGACGGATTGCAGGGGTAGGTTCTTTACCCAGCGGGTGGTGAGGGATTGGAATGCCCTGCCTGCTGCAGTTGTAAATGCGTCTAGTTTGGGGGCGTTTAAGAGATCTCTGGATAGGTTTATGGACGAAAAGGGATTGGTATAGGCTAGTGGGTCATTGTTTTTGTAACTGGTCGGCGCAACATCGTGGGCCGAAGGGCCTGTTCTGCGCTGTAATGTTCTATGTTCTATGTTCTATGTCAGAGCCACCAGACGATAGTCATTAAGGCACTCTGCTTGATTTTACTTAGGTACAGGATGATGGTGGAGGCATTTGCCATTTGGCCCTTCGAGCCTGCTCCACCATTCATTTTGACCATGGCTGATCAAAAAAATTCAATATCCTGATCCTGCCTAAGCCCCTAAATATATTGTTTAACCCTAACCATTTGAGGAAATCCTGTTGCTTCAGGTTTTACATGACTTAAAATCCAGAAGAAGTCTCCATTGATACTTTTTTATTATTCGTTCTTTGGACATGGGTGTCACTGGCTAGGCCAGCATTTATTGCCCATCCCTAGTTGCCCTTCGCAAGGCCATTTCAGAGGGCAGTTGAGAGTCAACCACATTGCTGTGGCTCTGGAGTCACATGTAGACCAGACCAGGTAAGGACAGCAGATTTCCTTCTGTAGTTTCTTGCGGTCTTGGGCAGAGCAGGAGCCCATACCAAGCTGTGATACAACCAGAAAGAATGCTTTCTATGGTGGCATCTGTAAAAGTTGATGAGAGTCGAAGCTGACATGCCAAATTTCCTTAGTCTTCTGGGAAAGTGGAGATGTTGGTGAGCTTTCTTAACTATAGTGTCATTCAATATAGTGGACAATATAGCATCATTCAGTATAGTGGCCTGAAAATGGTATGTCTGTTCCCTCTCTCCTTACAGATGCTGCCAGACCTGATAAGTTTTTCCAGCATCCTCCGTCCTTGACACAATCTCTGTGTTTTTATTCCACCTTGTTTTAATAACGTACTTTAAACTTGTTTCAGGAGGATCAGCTGAAATCGCACGAGGCCAAGCTGAAACAGATCTCCACTGAGCTGACCGAGCACCGTTCCTACCCCCCTGACAAGAAGGTCAAAGCCAAGGAGATTGATGAGTACAGGCTGAAGGAGCACTACCTGGAGTTTGAGGTAGGGCTGGGGGAAAGCTTTACGCCCTTCCTTCTTCCGCTGTAAAGTTCATTAATTAGTGTCGCAAGGAAGGCTTACATTAACACTGCAATGAAGTTACTGTGAAATTCGCCTAGTCGCCACAATCCACCACCTGTTTGGGTCAATGCACCTAACCGGAATGTGGGAAGAAAGCGGAGGAAACCCACACAGGCAAGGGGAGAACTCTCAAACTCTACACAGACAGTGACCCAAGCCAGGAATCGAACCTGGGTCCCTGATGCTGTGAAGCAGCAGTGCTAACCACTGTGCGCAATTGAGTTTAAAAAAACAGCAGAGGCAACGGGTTAGAAAAGTAGCGCCTTTAGGTGTGTGGCAACGCATTGTCTGGGTCTTTGAGCACTTTGGTGGAAAGTATCAAAATAAGGATAGAATGGGTACGATTATTAAAGGGGAACTGATTTCAATCAGCACACCTCGACTCCATTATTCCTGTTCTAACCCCACATCGTCTGAACTCGATATTCTCATGAGCAACACCATGCAATTGTAAGTAATATCAATAATATTTTCCTATTGCAGCTCATGTTCGAATAGCTAGACTCTTCACTGCAGTATCTTGCCTGTTCCGGATTATCCATGATCTTTCTGCCTCAGCTGTGCAGAAGTGTTCCAAACAAGTATAACCCTTATAGTTTTTCCAAATATGTATTTTAAATTGCATTTCCGCGTCTTAAAAATATTTAGCGAGGTAGCCTCCACCACTTCAACGGGCAGAGAATTCCAGAGATTCACCACCCTTTGAGTGAAGAAGTTCCTCCTCAACTCCGTTCTAAACCGCCCCCCCTTTATCTTGAGGCTGTGCCCCCTAGTCCTACTGTCCTTTCTGAGCGGGAAGAGTCTCTCCACCTCTATCCTATCCATCCCATTCATCATCTTATACGTCTCAATGAGATCTCCCCTCATTCTTCTAAACTCTAACGAGTACAAGCCTAGTTTATTCAGCCTCTCCTCATAGCTCAACCCCCTCAACTCCGGTATCAGCCTAGTAAACCACCTCTGCACTCCCTCCAAGGCCAAAATATCCTTGCATAAGTGCGGCGACCAAAACTGCACACAGTACTCCAGCTGCGGCCTCACCAATGCCCTATACAGCTGCAGCAAGACCTCCCTACTTTTATATTCAATCCCCCTCGCTATGAAGGCCAGCATCCCATTCACCTTCCTGACCACCTGCTACACCTGCAGGCTGGGTTTTTGCGACTCATGCACAAGGACCCCGAGGTCCCTCTGCACCGTCGCCTGCTGCAGTTTTTTGCCACGTAAGTAATAGTCCTTCCTACCATTATTCCTACCAAAGTGGACCACCTCGCACTTGCCAACATTAAATTCCATTTGCCAGTTCCTGGCCCATTCGCCCAGCCTATCTAGATCCTTCTGCAGACTCTCCACACCCTCTGCGCAATTTGCCGTTCCACCAATCTTGGTGTCGTCAGCAAATTTCGACACCATACACTCGGTTCCCTCCTAAAAGCGAGGGGATTAAGGGTTATGGGGAGAGGGCGGGAATGTGGAACTGAGCCACGACAGTTCAGCCATGATCTTACTGAATGGCGGGGCAGGCTTGAAGGGCTAGATGGCCTACTCCTGCTCCTATTTCTTATGTTCTTATGATCTGTCTGCTTCTCCTGATATGGAAGCAATACGTGTTAACCCTATCCAAAAATACAGACCTGAGTTCAAATCCAATCGGGGTCCTATGTCGTTATTGGACCCTGATTAGCCAAAACTTGTGAGGTTCCTACCTACTTCTAGTAGACACCTCAGCCATTGAACTGTGTCAAACAGTGGCGGCTAACACCTCCTGACTCCTCAAAGCCTTTCCATCATCTACAGAGCACAGCACGGTGGCACAGTGATTACACTGCTGCCTCACAGTGCCAGGGATCCAGGTTCAATTCCTGGCTTGGGTCATTGTCTGTGTGGAGTCTGCACATTCTCCTCAGGTCTGCCTGGGTTTCCTCTGGGTGCTCCAGTTTCCTCCCACAGTATGAAAGACGTGCTGGTTAGGTGCATTGACCATGCTAAATTCTTCCTCAGTGTACCTGAACAGGCGTCGGTGTGGTGACCAGGGGATTTTCACAGTAACTTGTGACACTAATAAATAAATAAAAGTCACGAATGTGATGGAATAATTAGCTCCAACAACACTCAAGAAGCTCCATCCAGAACAAAGCAGTCTACTTGATTGGTACCCCTTCCACATACTTTTTCTCCCTTCACCAGTGATGAGCAGGAGCAGCCGTGTGTCCTGTCTACGAGATGCACTGCAGGAACTCACGGAGGCTCCTTCAGCAGCATCTCCCAAAGCCACAACCACTACCATCCAGAAGGACAAGGGCAGCCGATACCTGGGAACACCACCACCAGAGGTTTCTGTCCAAGTCATTCACTACCCTGACTTTGTAATATATTGGCCGTTCCTTACTGTCGCCAGATCAAAATGCGGGAACGCCCTCCCTAACAGCACTGTGGGTGTGCCTACACCTCGGGAACTGCAGTGGTTCAAGAGGGCAGCTCACCACCAACTTCTCAAGAGCAATTCGGGATGAGCAATAAAAGCTGGCCTAGACAACAACACCTACATCCCGTCAATTAATTTTAAGAATATTATGTTGGTGGGATTCCAGAGAGAGCGAGGCGGTGAGGTTGAATAATGTATGGGTGTCCATTTCCCAATGGGCGTGGTGGGATGAGATTTTCCACCTTCATTTTTGACACAGCTTTGAAAATGGTTGGAGATGAGTGAAGTTCAGTGTATTTAACTAGAGTGACGCTCGCTGGGGGGAATCAGCAAAACCTGCGTGATTTGTGGAGGCCTGGTGGATTTGAGTAAATGTAAAGTCATTCATAATGCAGAGACAAAACTTTTCCTCTTTAAATCACTTTCAATTGGTACTCATTGAAACTCCTTTAACCATCAGAATTGTTTTACATATTCCACAGGATGATATAACCATTCCTCAGATTAGAATGGATGCCTCCGTTAATATCTTATAATTTCCTCCTGATTCTGGGTCTCTCAATGCACAATTCCTTTAGTAATCTATCTGTGCAATCCGAATGGATCTTTTAGAGGCAGGAGCTAAGGTAGAGAGGTTGTAGTGTAGACTTTCAGGAGATGAACCATCCCAAACATTTTGAATGAGCACATCCAGTTACGGTTTTTGCTTCCTTAGACACTGTCAATGTCGTTTGCTATGGAGGAATATCTTAAGAACAAAATAAATTACAGCACAGGAACAGGCCCTTCGGCCCTCCAA
Source organism: Carcharhinus amblyrhynchos (assembly GCF_965287045.1). Classification (NCBI taxonomy): domain Eukaryota; kingdom Metazoa; phylum Chordata; class Chondrichthyes; order Carcharhiniformes; family Carcharhinidae; genus Carcharhinus; species Carcharhinus amblyrhynchos. The sequence continues at coordinate 168,249,793 of NC_137324.1, forward strand.
ACCTGCACCAACAATACTACCCAACGGAAATAAAATCCCCTACCCTTCTGGGGCAGTATCTCTCCATTCCCATCCTATTCATGTATTTGTCCAGATGCCCACTGGAAGTCACTATCATTATTCCACTACCTCCCCCAGCAGCAAGTTCCAGGCACCCACCACCCTCTGGGTAAAAGATTTGCCCAGTACATCTCCTTTAAATCTTGTCCCTCGCACCTTAATCCTATGCCCCCTAGTAATTGACTCTTCAACCCTAGGAAAAAGCTTCTGACTATCCATGCCCCTCATAATCTTGTAGACTTCTATCAGGCCACCCCTCAACCTCCATCGTTCCAGTGAGAACAAAGCAAGTTTCTCCAACCTCTCCTCAAAACTAATTACCAGGCAACATCCTGGTAAATCTTTTCTGTACCCTCTCCAAAGCCTCCACACCTTCTGGTAGCGTGACAATCAGAATTGAACACTGTATTCCATGTGCGGCCTAACTAAGGTTCTATAAAGCTGCAAAGTGACTTGCCAGTTTTTAAACTCAATGCCCCTGCTGATGAAGGCAAGTATGCCGTCTGCCTTCTTGACTACCTTCTCCACCTGCATTGCCACTTTCACTGACCTGTATGCCTGTACACCCAGATCCCTCTGCCTATCAATGCTCTTAAGGGTTCTGCCATTTATTTATATTTCCTGTCTGTATTAGATCTTTCAAAATGCATTACCTCACATTTGTCTGGATTGAGCTCCATCTGCCATCTCTCCACCCACATCTTCAACCAGTCTATATCCTGCTGTATCTCTGATGGTCCTCATCGCTGTCCACAAATTCACCAACCTTTGTGTTGTCTGCAAACTTACTAATCAAACCAGTTATGTTTTCCTCCAAATCACTTATATATATATGACAAACAGCAAAGGTCCCAGCACTGATCCCTGAGGAACGTCACTTGTCACAGCCTCCATTCAGAAATGCACTATTTCACTGTCACCCTCTATCTTCTATGGCAGAGCCAATTCTGTATCCGCCTTGTCAGCTCACCTCTGAGCCCATGCAACGTCGCCTTCTGCACCAGTCTACCACTGAGGGACCTTGTCAAAGGCCTTACTGAAGTCCATGTAGACAACATCCACCGCCCGACCCTCATCAATCATCTTCGTCACTTCCTCGAAAAACTCGATCAAGTTAGTTAGACATGACCTTCCCTTCACAAATCATGTTGCCTCTCGTTAATATGTACACTTTTTTCCAAGTGGGAGTAAATCCTGTCTCGAAGAATCCTCTCCAATGATCTCCCTATCACTGACGTAAGGCTCACTGGCCTGTAATTACCTGGATTATTCTTGCTACCTTCCTTAAACAAAGGAACAATATTGGCTATTCTCCAATTCTCTGGGACCTCCCCTATAGCCAGTGAGGATACAAAGATTTCTCTCAAGGCCCCAGCAATTTTCTCCCTTGCTTCCCTCAGTGTTCTGGGCTATATCCCATTAGACTCTGGGGACTTGTCTACTTTAATGTTTCTCAAGAACCCCAAAACCACCTCCCTTTTGATCTCAACATGACTTGAACAATGAGTGGGCCAACCCTTTCCCTGGCTACCCTCCTTGCTCTTTATTTATGTTTAAATAACCTTGGGATTTTCCTTAATCCTGTTGCCAATGTTTTCTCGTCACCCCTTTCAGCCCTCCTTACTTAAGTTTATTTCTACTTTGCTTTGTCTTTGAATCCATGGAAGCCTCACAAAGGAAACTGGACCTAAACTCCTGTCCTTCCCAAAGTCTCTTTTGAGGAGTGTTGCAGGTGATTAAGTGTGCTTGTGATACCTAGATTGGAATGATTGTTATTGAGCACTGAATTGTTGCTGAAATGCCAACCCAGGTTGCTCTATGCTATACCTGAGTAACTTTACCTGGAATGTTTATTGCAGAGAAGTAATTTGCAAGAAAGTGCAACTGCCAGTGACAGACATGTAGCTTTCTGATCCATTTTCATGGCACAAATATAGAACAAGCAGAATGATAACTTGAATATTTTTTAAAGTTCGGTGTTAATGGAGGGGTCAGTACGATACCAAGATTTGAGTATTTGGGAGGCCTAGAAGTGCACTATGACTGGGATTTTCAGAAACTAAACAAATGCTGCTTTGCATTTGCATTGATATGATTTCTGTAGACTATTCACTGCAATAGATGTGAATCTAAATGCTCTTCATGTAGAAAAGTCTTGTTTCCAGTGTCTATGAAAACTGGAAGCACCAACATTCCTCAGCCAGGATGTGCTAAGTCTCCGGAGAATGAAGTCCCTTCACCAAAATCCCTTTATTTACAACAGCAGTACATGGAGTGTGAGCGGTCAGCAATCTACCTCTGGGGGTGCCAGAGGAACTGACACACCCGGTTAAGTGCAGGGCAAAGACTCCCTGATTGGCCCATCAATTGGATCCTTAATCAAGGAGTTCATACTCCAATAGGCCAACCTCAATGGCCTGACTGAAGTCAGACTTCGTGGTGAGGGACCGTCAGCTTGACCTCTCACCTGGAAGTATCTATCACATTTCCAGCAAAGTTATGGCAGAGGACCAGGAAAAGCTCCCTGAGTAAAACCCTGAGCTAGAGTTCTTCACTGGTTAAATGGTTGAAGATACTGCTCGGGCTAATATCAAACCATATCCAGCAGAGGTTTCTGCTTTGCTACACTGTAATATTAACCTCAGGGCCCCAAGGTGGGAGGCTTAGCGTGCGTTTCTTATCACTGCCTAGTGAGTACTGCTGGTGTGGGTGTGTATGTATACACATGCCTTGCATCAGACTCCCTCCACAATTGAAGTGTCCACACTAGTACATGAATGGCCACTTGGGCAAGAGTGGGCAACACCTGCCTGCATTAGGAATTAGTGCCTGATGTGACAGCATGGTACTCTTGCCTCATTGTTCTGTCATTGAATGAGAGGCAGGGATCACTAACATACTCCCCAGCCACCATTTACTCTGCATTTTAAGTAATGCAGCAGCCTTTCTGTTCAGCTAGAGATCGAGTTCCAATGTGAAAGTACGTTACTCTTTCAGAAGAATGACTGAGCAGCTTTCCTGATGCTCTGAACCTCTTTCACGAAAAGAAGCACTGATAAATAACAGAAGAATTCACCAATGTTGGTGATGGTGTGATATAGGGTTGTGCCCCAATAAGCAACACGTAGGATTGCATTTTAAAGGCAGAGTTGCCAAGAAATGAACAGAAGATCACAAATTCAAGACTGATGAGTCCTTTTATTTGCCCACTCTTGTAGGGAGAGGTGATGGTGGAGTGGTATGTCACTGGACTGGCAATCCAAAGGCTCAGACCAATGCTCTGGGGCCACAGGTTCGAATCCCACCATGACGGTGGGTGGAATTTAAATTCAATAACTAAATCTGAAACACAAAGCCAGTCTCAGTAATGGTGACCATGGAACATTGTTGTAGAAACCTGTCTAGTTCATTAATGGCCTTTTAGGGAAGGAAATCTGCTGTCCTTACCTGGTCTGGCCTACCTGTGACTCCAGACCCACTCTGAAATGGCCTAGCAAGCCACTCAGTTCAAGGGCAACCAGGGATGGGCAACAAATGCTGGCTTTGCTAGGGCCCACATCCTATGAAAGAATGAAAAATTACCCTGAGAGGCAGATGTTTCACCTCTGCCTGAACCTTGACTGGCTTTTGTCCTAGTTTCTAGATGGTCAGAAGTACACTCTGTGTAAATTATCATCGCAGGTTTCCTTCTGCAATCACACGTGATCAGATTGAATTGACGGAAGCTAATGGGAATCTATGGCGAGTGGATGTTCTCTTTATGAATAGTTCTGGGGGAGCCAAACAAAATGCATTCTCACCATCTAGCGAGCCCATATTCTTTTAAGACAATTGGGAATATCAGAGTAGAGAGTTACCGCAAAAAATGTATATAACTTGTATTTTTGTGTGTGTGCGCGTGCGTGTGTGTTTTGAGCTCTGGAATTCCATCCCTAAACCTGACTGCCTGTCTAACCATGTCTCCTCCTTTAGACACTGTCCTTCCTAAAGCCTCCCTGCAGCCTGGCCTAATAGTTCCAAAGACAGCTTGCTCTTAGATTTTACTTGCTGCCGCTCTGCGGGATGTATTGTGACATTAAAAGCTCTTCGTCACAAGAGTTGCTTTTTGTCACATGAATGTCAAAAGCCTGATCTTGTTCAGTGCACCAAATGCAAAGTTGGAAAAAGGTAACTGGGGTGATGGAGAATAACTGTTCCGGTTGATTCTGAGGCATCCTTTGCCCAAAACCATGGGGCTAAGTGGGAATGCTACTGTCAACGTGACAGATCTGAAAGTTCATCTTGCTTCAAAGCAGATGTCTGCTTCTCGCCAGCCTCCTCGATGTCAGTTGGATGCCTGTCCATGTTGGGAAAACCCTGCTTAAAACCTGTGTGCCTGCAGATATTGGTGTTACGATCCACATGTATCCAGGCGTAAACATTCCTGCTACTTGAGAACAGAGGTTGTCTTTCTGTAGGCGAAGGAGGCACGTCAAAGGGCTGCCCAGGGTGGCGAACAAATGGCCATGAGTGGGGAGGAAAGACGGAGAGAGATTCCAGGGGGAGCAGAATGTAGGAACAAGGCACTTCAGAACAGAGAAAGCCGGCCGCCAAATTGAAAGAGCAGAAACATCAAGCTGTTGGAAGGCTGGAGTTTGATCAGGAATTAAGTGCCAAAAATTACCTATGAAGCAGGCAATTTATTCATGACTGAGCGAGGCAGTAAACACAAGCACAGTGTTTATGTTCTGCGTAAGCCTCGCCGAGTTCTTGATTCTGCACTGCAAGATGCTTGGAGCAAGCAAATTGACGAAAGATTCATCGGAAGCTTCAATCTGCTGCCTTTTTTAGCTTGGTGATTTTACACACACTCTCCTCGGCTATCAGAGGCCCCTCAGCAGAAATTGAAATAGAAACTGTGCTTCATTCTGCTCTTCTAATTGGAAATTAGCTTCAAAGTGAGATGTTGAATTTAGCGAGAGTGCTGTTTTTCTCGTGCCTTTTGGTTCAGGCTTTCAGGCAATGTGAGTGATGCTTTTAACACCTTTACAATCCAAACACAAACTACGTCACTTTGCGTTTAGGTAACGAGAAATTCATTTCAGGATTCCGTTTCTAGTTTCATCCATTTCCTCCAAATCTGATGCTCCTTTCCAGGGAACAGTGTCTGCGAAAGGACACCCACTTAATCCCAACTCTTGATAATCGTCCGTTCAAGTTGGACACAAGGCCCAGACGTTAAAAGGGACACGGGGTTCGCCTTTTGCTCTCTGTCACGATGTTACTTTTTGTCACATCGCCACTTTACATGACTGTCAAAAGGCTCACCGCAAAAAGTGGCGAGCCTGTGGAATTCATTACCACAGGAAGTAATTCATGCCATTGAATGTGTTCAAGAAGCTGCAGGTATAGCAGTTGGGGTGAATGGAATCAAAGGTTATGGGGATAAAGCAGGAGTAGGCTGCTGAGTTGGACGAACAGCCAAGATTGTGATGAATGGCGGAGCAGGCTCGAAGGCCCGAATGGCCTCCTATCTTCAATGTTTCTGTTTGTTCAACACACTAAATTCAAAGTTGAAAATAGGTAATTGAAGCAATAGAAAGTAACTGTTCCACTTTATTCAGAGGCGCTCTTTACCCATAGCCATTGGGCTATGTAGGAATGGAAAAGATTCCACTGTTAACATGACAGATCTGGAAGTTGGAAGATGTGCCACATTCTTCCTCTTCTACATTGCAACCAAAACAACTGTCCATCCCCCCACTTCAGTTATCTCCTCCCTGCTGTCCCAAACTCTGCATGAAATTGTTCCATCTCAACTGTCTGCTCATCCTCCTCCTCAACTCATAGCCTTGCCACCTAGTTGCAGAATGTGTGCGATGGTAAAGGTTCAGTTTAGCCTTGGAGTTTTTTTATTGTGGCCAAATTCTTGTTCGCCACTGTGTTGTGGGCAATGTTCCTTCAGCCACCCTCACCCCCTCAGTGTCTCAGCTAATCAGGTGTTAGTTTTGAGGTCTTCCCTGGTAACAACATGTCCATCACTTCTGAGAGTATTAGATCACTCTGTATGCTTCCCAATGGCATACTGGTTAGCCTCCCAGTACCAGGGCCCCAGGTTCGATTCCCATATTGGGTCACTGTCTGTTCGGAGTCCACATGTTCTCCACCAAGACTGCGTGGGTTTCCTCTGGGTGCTCCGGTTTCCTCCCACAGTCTGAAGGCATGCTGGTTAGGTGCATGCTGTCCATAGGGGATATGCCTTACCTGTTGCTCCTGTGCAACATCAAAGGAAATCCCATGCAATGGATGTAATTACATTTGTGATCGGCAAGAGAACTGCTTGCCTCAGAGTGAAGCACCTCGTGTACGAGATCCTGTATCATCTACTGCAAGAGTCACCGCACTGATGACGCAGAAATTGAAGCCGAGCTTTCATTCAACAGAGCCATGGTGGGAATCCTTTAGAGATCCAATTAAATGGTCAAACTACAACTGGTGTGGAATGCAGGAATGATCAGGAGAGATTGGCATTCTGCAGAGAGGCAGGATCTGTCAGGTGTTCCAGGGTGCTGTGGAGGACGTGGCAATGGAGAAACCCAAACAGGGAACTAGAACCATAGGTTTAAGGTGAGAGGGGGAAGATTGAAAAGGGACTTGAGTGGCAACTCTTTCACACACAGGGCGGTGTGTATATGGAATGAGCTGCCAGAGAAAGTGGCTGACGCAGATACAACAGCAGTATTTAAAAATGATGTGGAGATGCCGGCGTCGGACTGGGGCGGCACAGTAAAAAGTTTCACAATGCCGGGTTAAAGTCCCAGCAGGTTTATTTGGGATCATTAGCTTTCGGAGTGTCGCTCCTTCATCAGGTGAATCTTTTAACATTTAAAACAGCATTTGGTTAAGTACATGGATGGGAAAGGATTAGAGAGATATGGGCCAAACATGGGAATTGGGACTAGCTGGGAGGACACTGTGGTCGGCATGGACTGGTTGGGCCGAAGGGCCTGTTTCCATGCTGCATTGTTGACTCTATAATGCTAAGATCTGTTGCTTCAAATTAATGCAGTGAGAAGTGCAATACTAATTATCATTTTCCTGCATAATGGAAGAATGAGCAGGGCAGGGCTGTACGGTGCTATATAAATACAAGTCCCTTCCTTTAAATAAATGAATGACTCAGGCTATTTGAGACACACTAAGTGTTGCAGCTTGGACTGTCTTAAACAGCGAAATATAACGTATTTGTTATTCTCACTGTGTTGTTTGTAAAATGGATTATTGAAGTTTCTGCCTTCATCTCCAGTTGAAGCAATAGAATCTTTTCAATTTTTCCTCACCCTATTAGAAAGGAAACGTTTGATTTATTTCCTCTCGCTCTCTGGCTTTCACCACGATGGAGCATGTATGCACAAGGGTATGGACTTCTCTGCAGCTCAGGGCACTTCCATGCACCTCGTCAACCAGAAACCAGATGTGCCTCTCCAGGGAACAAACTGTGTTGCAGTGCGTTTGTCGGCATCAAAACCTAATGACTGACCTGTCGGAACTCCCACAGGGTTTACTCCACCACTTAATCAGAGCCTAAAGTACAAACAGCGGCATTAGTAATTATTCAGCATTCATTTAGCAGCTCTTTAATTCAGTGTAACAGTAATTAAATTATTGACTGATGAGTTTGATAAAGGAATTGATGTACGAGGCCCTTTGGTAACATTAAGTGTGCTGAGAGCATTTGTAATCAGTGCACTCGAGGACGTGCTGCAATGTATACAATGTTTGTGGGTTTAAGGAGGAGGACATTGGCCGCATTAAAGCACTTACTTCCAACATCTGTTAATTCCAGCTGTAGTCCCTCACATTGAGCCTCACCGCTGAGAAAGACTAAATATAATGGCAATTTCGGGGAGACGATGGGCCAGCGTTATTATTGCTGGACTCTTAATCCAGAAACTCAGCTACAGTTCTGGGCTCCTGGGTTTCGAATCCTGCCACGGCAGTTGGTGGAATTTGAATTCAATAAAAATATCTGAAATTAAGAATCTACTGATGAACTTGAAACCATTCTTGATGATTGGAAAAACCTGGTTCACTAATGTCCTTTGGGGAAGGAGATCTGTCATCTTTACCTGGTCTGGCCTATACATGACTCCAGAGCCACAACAATGTGGTTGACTCTCAACTGCCCTCCAAGGGCAACTAGGGATGGGCAATAAATGCTGGCCAGCCAGCGATGCTCATGTCCCATGAAAGAATAAAAAACCAGAGGGGAAACTTGGTTTGAAAATTTGAACTCCTTTGCACATGTGATACTACTTTATTCATATAGGAGTTAATCTGTTTTTTTATTGATAGCCTCTTTTCTATCAATTTTTAGATGTATGCCATCCAAGCAGATCCTGCAGTTCCTAGTGTACAGTTACACTGACTTCCTGATCTCCATTGTTGGCACTGTTCCATTGTGTTTTAATCTCTTGATCTATCCCATCACTGAAGTTATTGTATCAGATGGAAGAATGTTTTAGTGAAGAAGCTAGGATCATGACTCCTATCATTATCACAATATTGTGTGAGTCACTTCTCTGCCCTGCTCTTTCGACACCACTTACTTTGCTAGGCTGTAGTGACACAAGTCCCATCTCATCACCAGCTCTGTTCCCAAGGCCAGAAAGGCATCCCTCAAACATGAGCCTTGAGGGTAACTCATTGACCCATGGCAGGTATGGCAACTGAGCCTGATTGTATCCTGACCTCGTGTCCTCACACATACTTGTTCCATGTGTATGGAACTCCTGACTCTTTTTATTCATTCATGGGACATGGGCATCGCTGACAGGCCAGAATTTATTGCCTATCTCTAGTTGCCCGAGGGCAGTTGAGAGTCAACCATATTGCTGTGGCTCTGGAGTCCCGTGTAAGCCGCAGCAGATTTCCTTCCCTAAAGGACATCATTGCACCAGATGGGCTTTTCAATAATGATTCCATGGTCATCAGTAGATTCTTAATTCCAGATTTGTTTTAATTAAATTCAAATTCCACCATCTGCCATGGCGGGATTCAAACCAGAACATTAGCTGAGTTTCTGGATTAATAGTCTAGCGAGAATAGCACCAGGCCAGCGCCTCCCCACTGATTCTTCCTTATCCAATACAGTATTGACCAAGCCTGTTAACTCATTCCGAAGCCAGATGGTGAATGGATCTTCAGTACTAGGTTTATTTACAAAATGTAACATTACATATATTAAGTAACTCTCTAAACAACACCCAATGCTTCACAAGTCCTCCTTTAGACATCTCTAAGCAAACTGGTGAGGTAGTTGTTTGGTAGCGCGGAAATCGAGTTTTAGGAACTTTAAGCTATCGTGCCGGATAATAACATCTTGATCAGATCATTGCTCGCTCTGCTTTTTGAAATTCATTTATGGGTGTCGCTGGCTACACCAGCATTTATTTCCATTTCTAAGTGCCCTCAAGAAGCTGATGGTGAGCTGCCTCCTTGAATCGCTGCAGTGATGTAAATACATCCACTGTGCTGTTAGGGAGGGAGTTCCTAGATTTTGACCCAGTAACAGTGAAGGAATGGCAATATGTTTCCGAGTCAGGATGGTGAGTGATTTGGAGGGAAACTTGCAGGTGGTGGTGCTCCCATGTAGCTGCTGCCCTTGTTATTCTTGACGGTAGTGGCGTGGGTTTGGAAGGTGCTGCCTAAGAAGCCTTGGTGAGTTATTGCAAAGTGTCTTGTAGATGGTACTCACTGCTGCCACTGTGTTTCAGTGGTGGGGAGATTGAATATTTGTGAATAGCATGTCAATCAAGTGGGCTACTTTGTCCTGGATGATGCTAAGCTTCTTGAGTGTTGTTGGAGTTGCATCTATCTAGGCAAGTGGAGAATATTCCATTTCACCCCTGACATGTCTCGTTGGGATTATTCCTAGCCTCTGACTTGTTCTTGTAGCTTGTTGTTGACACAGTCAACAACAAGCAGAAGACTTAATCCCACAACATCTTCCAGCACCCGCCAACAAAACATGATCAAGTGACGCAATCTGTCTCTTGTATATTTTTATGTAAAATATTATTTAGATGTCAACTTTGGTAACAGAAATTGTGAGAACATGACTGATATGGTAATCCTTCATTTGCAAACACTCCTGTAGCTTTTATATATTTTTTGGTTGTTGACTCAACTGTTTGTAGGTTGACTTTTGTTTTTTATATTGCCTTAACGAGACAGACTCCTATTTGTTGGCCTGCTATTTGAAAGCCATCGAAGGTCACTCAAGTCGAAGGTTTACACAAGAAGTCCTATCAATGTGTTTATGTGGCTAGTCCAGTTCAGACAATCAAAACTAGTCCAGGAGATCATGCTGAACCCAGTAAATCTTTTGTATGGGGTGATATCTGGCACAGCCAGAAACAGGTCCATCTCTCAGGTTTTGAAGGAATTGAGTGAACACTCATTCAGTTTTGCTCGGGCCTCTTGGTGTTACACTCGGTCAAATGCCGTCTTGATGTCAAGGGTTGTCACTCTCACCTCATCCCTGGAATTCAGCTCTTTTGTCCATATTTGAACCAAGGCTGTAATGAGGTCAGGAGCTCAGTGACACTAGCAGAACCCAAGCGGAGTTGCCAACCTTTCAGAAGTTCAACATTCTTTGGGGAAGAACCACCTCTTGGCATCTAAACTAGATCTGACCTTACAAAGATCAAATTTAAATTTGAAGATCAAATGCCCATTTTCTATGTCACAATGAAAATTAGCAGTTGGTATATCCAGAGTAACAATGGGTGTAAACTTCTAATAATTCTTATAACTGAGCATGCCTTCAGTGGTGAGTCAAGACATGTTGGTGAGATCTATTTACTGGGTTTGTGTTCGCACTCTGATAGTGTGGTGCAGACAGATATGATGTGGAGATGCCAGCATTGGATTGGGGTAAGCACAGTAAGAAGTCTCACAACACTAGGTTAAAGTCCAACAGGCTTATTTGGTAACATGAACTTTCAGGTGACTCACCTGATGAAGGGGAAGCGCTCTGAAAACTTTTAACAAAGGGTCACCTGGACTCAAAACGTCAGCTCTTTTCTCTCCTGCCAGACCTGCTGAGATTTTCCAGCATTTTCTTTTTAGGTTTCAGATTCCAGCATCCGCAGTAATTCGCTTTTATTAAGGGAAAAAGAATGGTGGTTGGTTTATGTCTAAAATCTGAAATGGGGACTTAAAGAACCCGTGTACTCGAGCTTGTGGAGGCTTGAATCCGTGTTTATGTTTGATTTTGGCCTCGGGTATAATGCACCCTTCTCTGTTGAAAGTGCAGTGTCGCGTTCTTGCACTGGACTGTTACAATGCTGACTTCTGTTGCAGAAAAACCGATACGAGACCTATGTTAAGCTCCTGAAGGAAGGAGGGCCAGACATGCTGCTGGAGACCGATGGCAATGGGATGAAAAAGTCGCACTCCAGCCCATCGCTGAACCAAGAGATGTATCCTGTAAATGCGAAAGTCAAACGCAATGTCTCTGAAAGAAAGGACTACAGGCCTGACACAGCCAACAACAAGCAGAAGACTTAATCCCGCAGCAGGAAATCATCTTCCAGCCCACCGGCCACCAAAACATAATCAAGTGACGCAATCTGTGACTTGTATATTTTTGTGTAAAATATTATTTAGATGTCAACTTTGGTAACAGAAATTGTGAGAACATGACTGATATGGTAATCCTTCATTTGCAGACACTCCTGTAGCTTTTATATATTTTTTGGTTGTTGACTCAACTGTTTGTAGGTTGACTTTTGTTTTTTATATTGCCTTAACGAGACAGACTCCTATTTGTTGGCCTGCTATTTTGAAAGCCATCGAAGGTCACTCAAGTCGAAGGTTTACACAAGAGGTCCTATCAATGAGTGCCAAATGGATACATGTCATTTCACAAACTGAGAATATTGTCATTGGCTGTGTACGAAACAGGGAGCAAGATGGCTGCTGAGCGTGCAGTCCCTTTCCTTTTTCCTTCATTTTTAATTCTTTTAAATTATTTAAAAACCAAACACTCTCTCAAGGGAAGTTGAAGCCCAGTGAAATGAATGTTTCTGTGGATATGTTTTTTCTTAAAGAAACAATGCTTTGTACAGTGCAGCTTACTGGAGATTGGTGAAATGAATGTTCTTCCTTTTAAGAGCTATTGGGCTGAATGCCTGGTTGAGTTTCGTTCGTTGCTAATTGGCAAATAGTTGTTTTAACTTGCTCATTTTCCTACCCCCTCCTCCCCTCCCTTAATCATCCTGCCTGTGAGATTATTTTACGCAGTGCGTTTCAGCCTTTCCTTCAAGCAGATACATTTGTGAGTGACCTCCAGTTTAAGGTGACTCTGTTGTGACCTCCCGCGCTCTTTTTTTTCTCCCTCCCTCTCCCGCTCCCTCTTCCTTTTCCTTTTCCCTCTCCCTCTCCCCCTCCCTCATATCTATCTTCCATCCCTTCTCCCCCTTCCCCCTTTTCCCCTCCCTCTTCCCCCCTCCCTCTTCTCCCCCTTCCCCTCTCCCTCCCTCTTTCCCCCCCTCTCCCTCCCTCCCTCTTTCTCCCCCTCTCCCTCCCTCCCTCTTTCTCCCCCTCTCCCTCCCTCCCTCTTTCTCCCCCTCTCCCTCCCTCCCTCTTTCTCCCCCTCTCCCTCCCTCCCTCTTTCTCCCCCTCTCCCTCCCTCTTTCTCCCCCTCTCTCTCCCTCCCTCCCTCCCTCTTTCTCCCCCTCTCCCTCCCTCTTTCTCCCCCTCTCTCTCCCTCCCTCCCTCCCTCTTTCTCCCCTCTCTCTCCCTCCCTCCCTCCCTCTTTCTCCCCCTCTCCCTCCCTCCCTCCCTCTTTCTCCCCCTCTCCCTCCCTCCCTCCCTCTTTCTCCCCCTCTCCCTCCCTCCCTCTTTCTCCCCCTCTCCCTCCCTCCCTCTTTCTCCCCCTCTCCCTCCCTCCCTCTTTCTCCCCCTCTCCCTCCCTCCCTCTTTCTCCCCTTCTCCCTCCCTCTTTCTCCCCCTCTCCCTCCCTCCCTCTTTCTCCCCCTCTCCCTCCCTCCGTCTTTCTCCCCTTCTCCCTCCCTCTTTCTCCCCCTCTCCCTCCCTCCCTCTTTCTCCCCCTCTCCCTCCCTCCCTCCTTCTCCCCCTCTCCCTCCCTCCCTCCTTCTCCCCCTCTCCCTCCCTCCCTCTTTCTCCCTCCCTCCCTCTTTCTCCCCCTCTCCCTCCCTCCCTCTTTCTCCCCCTCTCCCTCCCTCCCTCTTTCTCCCCCTCTCCCTCCCTCCCTCTTTCTCCTCCTCTCCCTCCCTCCCTCTTTCTCCTCCTCTCCCTCCCTCCCTCTTTCTCCCCCTCTCCCTCCCTCCCTCTTTCTCCCCCTCTCCCTCCCTCTTTCTCCCCCTCTCCCTCCCTCCCTCTTTCTCCCCCTCTCCCTCCCTCTTTCTCCCCCTCTCTCTCCCTCCCTCCCTCTTTCTCCCCCTCTCCCTCCCTCCCTCCCTCTTTCTCCCCCTCTCCCTCCCTCCCTCCCTCTTTCTCCCCCTCTCCCTCCCTCCCTCTTTCTCCCCCTCTCCCTCCCTCCCTCTTTCTCCCCCTCTCCCTCCCTCCCTCTTTCTCCCCCTCTCCCTCCCTCCCTCTTTCTCCCCCTCTCCCTCCCTCCCTCTTTCTCCCCTTCTCCCTCCCTCTTTCTCCCCCTCTCCCTCCCTCCCTCTTTCTCCCCCTCTCCCTCCCTCCGTCTTTCTCCCCTTCTCCCTCCCTCTTTCTCCCCCTCTCCCTCCCTCCCTCCTTCTCCCCCTCTCCCTCCCTCCCTCCTTCTCCCCCTCTCCCTCCCTCCCTCTTTCTCCCTCCCTCCCTCTTTCTCCCCCTCTCCCTCCCTCCCTCTTTCTCCCCCTCTCCCTCCCTCCCTCTTTCTCCCCCTCTCCCTCCCTCCCTCTTTCTCCCTCCCTCCCTCTTTCTCCCCCTCTCCCTCCCTCCCTCTTTCTCCCCCTCCCTCTCCCTTCCCCCCTTTCTCTCCCTCCTTCTTCCCCCCTCCCTCCTTCTTCCCCCCCCTTCTCCCCTCTTTTTTCCCCCCTCCCTCCCTCTCTCTTCTCCCCCTCTCCCTCCCTCCCTCACCTGCGTGATAGTGACTATAACAGTAGCGATACTTCAACATTTCAGACATCCTGTGCCAGTCACCCAATCTCCTCGCACACCCCAGCCCATCCCCAAATCCATAGCTGCTACTGAGCCAGAAGGCTGTATCCTGTACAGTGTTGGAAGGAAAATATTTTAAAATGCTTTTGTTTTTGAATGATCATGTGGCTCATTTTAAGCTTACTGTAAATGCCATACAAACGTGTTACCTGTATATGATGTGTCCTTGACAAGAATATAACAGATATATAGAAGGTACCATCTGAATTCCTTGATTGTATCTTTAAAGATTAGTATTATAGTGCACTTTAAACAGAATACGTAAAGTTTGACCACCTGTTTTTATTTTTTTTAAGAATATGTGTTTGTCTTCCATTTTTTTTGTATAATTCCAGGCACTTATGCTTGGGCAAGTTCTGTCGTCTGTAAGACAGGTTAAAGAGACAGTATTGCAGCAGAATTGCAATTGATCCGATGGAAATTTTGTTTGAAGTAGAAAATTGTGTCCAGAGGCACTGCTGTTATTGAGTTTCCCTCGCAATGAGGCTATAGTTTAATTCCCACCATACCAGTCAAGTAGGGGTCTTAGACCTGAAGGAATAGCACAAAACTTGTGCCTGATTGTGGACACAGTTTATCACATCGAGAGTGACAATCTCATCTCTTTTCTATAAAGGAATCACAACACCCTTGCCCTGCAGAATGCCAGTCATACCTTCTGCATCTGTAGATAATGAAAGGCTGTAATAAAATTTATAGTGAAAAGTGGTATCTGCTAAGTAATGTATTTTCAGGTGCAAATAGGTGTCTCTTTTCAGTGCCACTTGGTATTTCTCTGTGCTATAATGATATTTATTGACTTTGTTGCATCTTCACTCACTTCTATAGCCCAGTGGATCTATTTTTGTTGTCTGTATATAATAGATTTACTGTACAATAGTGCACAGAAAGCCTTCTTTCTGCTGCACACGTCCCTTGTTTTGCATGCTGTCCTCTCACAGAGACAAGAGCTCACATCAATAAATTCAAATGGATGTTATAGCGATTCCTGAGTTTTGTTTTTAAAAAAAGCCTTGTTTAATTCTCTCAATAGGCACAATGCTGTCATGTGCGCTATTCAAAAGTTTGTGCAAATTCCACTGGTGGAGGAGGAGATGTAAGCACAATGCAGCCTTGGAAAAGATGCTACCTAACAATAAGATAATGGAGCAGAATTAGGCCATTTAGGCCATTCAGCCCATTGAGACTGTTCCACCATTTGACCATGGCTGATATGTTTCTCCACTGCATTCTTCTGCCTTTTCCCTGTAGCTTTTGGCCCCTTACCAATCAAGAATCTATTTATCTCTGTCTTAAATCAGTTCAATGAGCTGGCCTCTACAGCATTCTGTGGCAATGGATTCCCCAAATTCGTCACCCTCTGGCTGAAGGAATTCCTCCTCATTGGTTCTAAAGGGTTGTCCCTTTCCTCTGAGGCTGTACCCTCGAATCCTAGTCTCTCGTATAATGGAAACATCTTGTGCACATTCACTCTATCCAGGCATTTCAGTATTCTGTAAGGTTCAATGAAATGCACCTTCAGCCATGGGCGGCACGGTAGCACAGTGGTTAGCACTGCTGCTTCACAGCTCCAGGGTCCTGGGTTTCATTCTCGGCTCAGGTCACTGTCTGTGTGGAGTTTGCACATTCTCCTTGTGTCTGCATGGGTTTCCTCTGGGTACTCCGGTTTCCTCCCACAGTCCAAAGATGTGCGGGTTAGGTTGATTGGCCATATTAAGAAATTGCCCCTTGTCCAGGGTGGCTGAGGTTAGAGGGATTAGTGTGTATAATATGTAGGGATATGGGGTTAGGGTCTGGGTGGGATTGTGTTCGGTGTGGACTCGATGGGCTGAAAGGCCTCTTTCTGCACTGTAGGGTTCTATGGTTCATTCTTCTAAACTTCATCGAGAATGGATCCAGAGTTCTCAGATGCTCCTCGTATATCAAGTCTTTTAATCCCAAGATCATTCTCGTGAACCTCCTCTGGATCTTTTCCAAGGCCAGCAGATCCTTCCTTAGATATGGGGCCCAACATTCCAAATGTGATCTGACCAGAGCCTTATAAAGCCTCAGCAATACATCCCTGCTTTTGTATTCTAATACTCGCAAGATGAATGGATATGTAGTTTTCCAGATTCTAGAAATGTACTCATCCCAAATCTAAGGGGTGCAAGTATCCCCTCTTTACCTGCTTTCAAGACACACAGTATACTAAGTTTAAATGGCCTCAACTCAGGCATTGAACAAAACATGCCTTCAATGGAACATTATCTTGAGAAAGGGCACCCAGGTGTTTTATGCACATAACAGAAAGATGCTGCAGTACGTTGTTAATCTAAAGGTTGGGTAGTGGCACGTGTTGGGGTTGAGTAGAGGAAGTTCCATCCTAAAGTTGGTTTTGATTGAGTACATCTAATCTGGGGTGGAATTTCCTCGCTTTTCCTTCCCAAAGTGTAAACTTGGGCCAGAAAAGCGTTGTGTAGACCCGCTGACTTTTCCTGCCGAATTTCTGGACACGCTGGGGGAAAATAAATCCAAGAGTCAAGTGCCATGACATGACGCTGCCAAGGTAGCAACTTAGGCTCCAGAACGATCACTTTTTAAAGTAAAGTTTATTTATTAGTCACAAGTAATGCTTACATTAACACTGCAATGAAGTTACTGTGAAATTCCCCTCGTCGCCACAGTCTGGCACCTATTTGGGTCGATGCATCCTAACCAGCACATGTTTCAGAATGTGGGAGGAAACCGGAGCATCCGGAGGAAACCCACGCAGACACGGTGAGAACGTGCAAGCTCCACACAGACAGTGACCCAAGTTGGGGATCAAACCAGGGTCCCTGGCACTGTGAGGCAGCAGTGCTAACATCCTTCAGGCAGCCCTCAGCCACTGTGAAGGTATTGCCTGAGCCTTCTCCTCTCCACCCCTTCCGTTCACTAGTATCCCCTTTTCAAAAACCTATTGCCAATCCTGTTGATGTGACGTCCCACCTCTGGGATAAGGGGGACTTTCCTATGTGAGAGGATGTCATGGCTGGGAGGCCTGTGTGAGTTTTTATTCATTTGTGGGACATGGGCATTGCTGGCTGGATGGCATTTATTGCCCATCCCAAGTTGCCCTTGAACTGAGTGGCTTGTTGGGCCATTTCAGAGGGCAGTTGAGAATCAACCACATCGCTGTGTCTCTAGAGTCATATATAGGTCAGACCCACGTAAGGATAGCAGATTTCCTTCCCATTGGAATCAGATGGGTTTTTCCAACAATTGACAACAGTTTCATGGTCATCACGATTCTTAATTCTAGATATATTTTATTGAATTTAAATTCCACTATCTGCCATGATGGGATTTGAACCAGAACATTAACTGAGTTAAGCCATCAACTCCCCATGTTTAAATGTTCGGGGCGATTGAGCAGGAAAATCATGCCAGCTTAAATGCTGTTTTGGGACTCCCCCCCCCCCCCCCCCCCCCCCGCCACCCTCAATTCTTCTCCCTGAACACAATTCTCACTCACCGAAAACCAGAGGCAGGTAATCCCGTCCCTGAGTGGATATCGCGTGTGAAAAGTGAGAAGATTCTATTTCAACATCTCAGCAGAAAAATATGCACCTTTATGATGGCACACTGGTTAACCCTGCTGCCCCACAGCGCCAGGGACCTGGGTTCAATTCCGGCCTCGGGTCACTGTCTGGGTGGAGTTTGCATATTCTCCCCGTGTGTGCGTGGGTTTCCTTCCACAGTCCAAAGATATGTGGGTTAGGTTGGTTGGCCATGCTAAATTGCCCCTTAGTGTCAGGGGATTGATAGGGTAAATATGTAGGGATACAGGAATAGGGTTTGGGTGGGATTGTTGTCAGTGCAGACTCAATGGATCTCCTTCTGCACTGTCAGGATTCTATGAATGGGATCTTTCCTCCCAAGTGTTGGTGACGTTAGGGTTCATTTTTTAGGCCTCTGCTTAAGTCATTCTAGTCTGAATGAAAGGACCCAGCTGGGCTCAACAAGTTGTGACGCCCCACTGCTGGGCAGCTTGTCATTTTGATCATAATTTTTCACAAGTTCCTTTCTAGTTCTCCATCTACCGTGACAGCCAATGCAGGAATGTGCATTTATTGTATCACTGGACAATGTTGGGACTGATGATACACGGAATGAGAAATCAAACCCTACCACTGCAGTTTGAGCCTTTCAATTGAGAATGTTATCAGGCTACATCACCTAAGGGCACATCAGTTAAGTGGATAATCTTTATTTTAAACAAGTCAAATTCTCTTGTCCGAATCCCCTGTGAAAAGCACCCGATTTTACGTGTTAATAGTGAATAGTAATTAACTGCAAGCGCTTAGCTTACTGCCTCTGCAATCTAAACATTCTGGAAAGGTAATTTGTTGAGACGTTATCTCTTGGCCAGAATGTCATTCACACTCACTTGTTTTCTGTGGAATCCTAGACAATTTTTTATATTGCTTCCAAATCAAATATCCCCTGTAACCTAGCAACTGCTCAGCTTCAGCCAAGCAATCAGATTCCTTTTGATTCTGAACTTTCAGAATCGCAGATAAAGTGAAAGAGGAGGCTATTTGGCCCATTGCGTTCTGTGTCAGCTCTTTGGTTGACCCAGCCAATTAACCCCACTTCACATGCTCATTCCCTATTATCCTTCAAAGAGTTTTTCCTCCAAGAATTTATCTAATTCTCTCTCTAATTGTACTGATTCACCTTCAATTCAGGCAGTGCATTCCAGATCGCAGCAATGGACCTTGATTAAGAAGAAAAAAATTACCTCTGGCTCTTTTGCTACCCTTCTGCCACCTGAAGACAGCACCTTTTGGTTATTGCCCCCCCACCTAATGCAAATGGAAACAGCTTCTCCTTAGTTATTGTACTAACTCCTTTCATTCATTTTGAGCACCTCGACTAAATTGGTCTTTAATCTTCTCTGCTGGAGAGAAGAGAGACTGACCAACAGAAGGATACTGAACAGGTTAAACTGCACAATGGCTGTCCCCTTGCCACAGAGTCACAGCTATATCTGCAAACAGATTGACGGACATTGGTTGGTTAGGTAACAAGAGCAGGTAGACTCTTCCTGAAACAAATTGGGACAACAAGCACAATACCCAGCCTACAGCATGGGAATGCCTAGCGATCAGTGATGGGGGACCACCACTGTAAAGAGTCCTGAGAGGTATAAGGACTAACTTGTGAATTTGATGCAGGCGGGAATGAACTCTGGAGTTGCAGAGGATGAAGGTGATGCTTTCTTTATCCTTTATTTACAACAATCAGAAGCTGTTGAGTTTTAAATTATTTACACGAGCCGGTGAGTGATTGGTAATTTTTAAGATTTTATCCCTGTAAATGTGGAAAATGTCATAGAGTCGTGGAATTCCTACAGTGCAGGCCATTCGGCCCATCAAGTCTGCACTGACAACAGTCCCACTCAGGCCCCAAGCTTGTAACACCACATATTTGCCACACTAATCCCTCTAACCTATGCATCCTGGGACACTAAAGGACAATTTAGCGTGGTCAGTCAACCTAACCCACACATCTTTGGATGATGGGAGAGAACCAGAGCACCTGGAAGAAACCCATGCAGATATGGGACGAAGGTGCAAACTCCAGGAGGAGGAACTTCTTCACTCAAAGGATGGTGAATCTCTGGAATTCTCTGCCCGTTGAAGTGGTGGAGGCTACCTGGCTGAATATATTTAAGTCACGGGTAGATAGGTTTCTGATAGACAAGGGAATTAAGGGTTATGGGGAGAAAGCAGGAAAGTGGAACTGATCCACTTCAGATCAACCATGATCTTATTGAATGGCGGGGCAGGCTCGAAGGGCTAGATGGCCTACTCCTGCTCCTATTTCTTATGTTCCATACAGACAGTGACCCAAGCTGGGAATCAAACCTGAATCCCAGGCGCTGTGAGGCAGCAGTGCTAATTATGCTGCTGCCCCAATTTACTTTATACAGGTATTGGGGAAGTATGATTATTGCACTAAATTTGTAGCTTAACTAGTTAAACAACTTGGCATAACTGTAGACATCAGTTGAATAATGTTTCCAAACTAGAAGCTTAATTAGTCAAATTAAACACAATAAAGATGGCAGGGAAGGTGATGTGTTGCAGCTGTAGCTTGTGAGTCTATTAACAACTACATCTGCATTAAGTTTCTCGAACACAAAAGAAATTTGGATGAGTTGACGAGTTGGAGTCTGAGCTTGGAGCACTAATATGCATCACAGAGGAAGAATGGGTGCTTTATTTTGGGAGTCAGCCACACAGGTACTTCGGATTTGGACCATCGTCTGGAATAAGAGGATGAGACTATGAGTGAGGCATAAGAGTCCCAGAAGGTAGCAACGGAGGAGCCTCAGCCCTTGCAGTTGTGCAACAGGTTCATGGTTCTTGTAACTTGTATCAACAAGAGTTGGATGAACAAGCTGACCATGGCACATGATGTAGGAAGCAATTCAAATGGGGGTAATAACTATTGAAGTAGTTGGGGACAGTACAGATAGGGGGATACACACCATTCTCTGCAACCCAGAACGTGAAGCCTGAAGGTTGTATTGCCTGCTCTGTGCCAAGGCTCAGGACATGTCCTCAGAGCTGGAGAGTATCTCGGAGTGGGAAGGGAAGGATCCAGTTGTCGTGGGCCATGTGCGTACCAATACCTTAGGACTTTAGGCTGGATTAAGAAATAGGTCTTAATAGGTCTTAGTTGCAGGGGTATGAAATAGATTAGGTAGATTGGCCATATTAAACTGCCTCTTAGTTTCAGGGGACTAGCTCAGTTAAGTGCATGGGGTTATGGGGATAGGGCCTGGGTGGGATTGTGGTCAGTGCAGATGCAATGGGCCGAATGGCCTCCTTCTGCATTGTAGGATTCTATAATTCTAAAGAAAAAGGACAAGGCAATAGTGCAGGGAAATGATGTGGACTATCAGAGTGTGACAGGAAGCGATAGAATATACAAACTTCAGAATGCATCAGCAAATAAGGTCAGAGTAGGGGGATAAAAGATGGAATTAAAGATTCTTTATCTGAATCCAAATCATAGAGTGTAATAGTTTTTTGGGTAGGAAAAGGGATTAAGATATTGAGAAAACGTGAAGTAAGATCACGTGAGAGAGAAGCGCTCCAAACCATAATAAACATTGTATGCTTATGGAACAAAGATTAGCTAAGGGGCAAATGAACCCATTGCTGGATGCCTTGGAGGATTATGTGAGATGACAAAGTCACACAGAAGGATTGAACAGCTACACTGTACATCTTTTATTGTCAGAGGATTTCATCTACCTTTTCATAACAGATAAGAACAAAAAAAACCCCAAAAGGTTGTCTGCAGTTCTCAAGGGAAGTGGACTTTGGTTAGTTAAAAGGGTACAAGGTGGCAAGAGCATCAGAGTCTGATTTATCCCCGGGTAATGGGAAAAAAAAAATCAGTCGAGGTTGTGTGTGATACTTTGTTTCGATGGCTTCTTGATTAATTCCAGATGATGGGAGAAAAGGGCAATGCTGTGCTCTTGTTTAAGGAAAGGATTAAAGTCAAATCTAAGAAGCCATAGAGCAGTGAGACTAAACTCTGTAGAGGCAAAGTTAATACCAATGATCACTGTGTGTGATAGAGTGGCCTTGGAAAGGCTCCAGAGGGAAAAAAAACTATGAGACTAATTTCTAGCTCAAAGAACCTTGGCTACTTAGGCTTAAGGACCTTGGCATAATTATTTTCATGGCAATATGATAGGGGTTTTTAAAATAATTAAAGAGCTGGAATACATCCCTAATGAGAGATTACTCCAGTTGAACAGAGTGATAATGAGCAAAGGACATAAACTATGCAAGACGAGGAATAGACTGGATATCAGACAATTCTTCTGTGTCCAGGCAGCAACGAACCTTGGAAGTGTTTTCCCAAAGCATTATGCAGATTGAAAACAATCTATCTGGTTTACTGTCTTTACCAGTCCAATTCAGAATTTTATTGGCTATATTGTTTGTTGACCTTCATTGCTTGGATATGTACAGTTTATCGAGTTTACAAAGAAGCCAGGGTCTCTTTCAATTTCACCCATCACTATTTCAATCACATACATGAAATGTGCATGCTGTTAACATTCCTATCTACATGCAATATATTTACACATTTATTCATGGGATTATAACCTTAAAGTCACTCCATTGAATCATAGAGTCCATGCAGTGCAGAAACACACCATTTGACCTGCCAAGACTGCATTGACTCTCTGAGCGTCTTCCCTATGCACTCTATCCCCACTCCCCCCACCCCACCATGCCAATTTGCCGTAAACCTGCATATTCCCCACGGCTAATCCATCTAACCTCTACATCTAGGGACACTGAGAGACAATTGAGTCTAGCCAATCAACCTAACCTGCACATCTTTGGACAGTGGGAGGAAAACAGAGTACCCGAGACATGGGGAGAATGTGCAAACTCCACACAGACAGTGACCCGAGGCCGGAATTAAACTTGAGTCCCTGGTGCTGAGAGGCAGCAGTGCTGACCACTGTGCTGTTTGCCAGGATACCTATTCCTGTATTACATTTTACTGTATGTTGGTTGGTACATGCCTTGCAGGGGGTGCTGCTTTTACTCTTGATTGTAGCAGAGATTACATTACACAGAACTAAGGCATTCTAAATGACAATTGCTTCATGTCTAGTCAGGATTTTGCATTACCCATGTCCTGTGGGGCAGGTTTGATGGGTCAACTGTTTGTTATCAATCAACTTTTATATGGAAAAGGGGCGGCACAGTGGTTAGCATTTCTGCCTCACTGCGCCAGAGGCTCAGGTTTGATTCCAGCCTTGGGTCATCATCTGTGAGGAGTTTGCACGTTCTCCCCGTGTCTGTGTGAGTTTCCTCCGGGTGCTCCGGTTTCCTCCCACAGTCCAAAGATGTGTGGGTAAGGTGGATTAGTCATGCTAAATTGCCCCTTAGTGTCCCAAGATGTGTAGTTTAGGGGGATTAGCGGGATAGGGCCTGGGTGGGATGCTACGTCAGAGAGTTGGTGCAGACCTGATGGGCTGAATGGTCTCCTTCTACACTGTAAGGATTCTGTAATTCTAAGGGACCAGTCAACAGAAAACAAAGACTGTGTAAAGACATCCGGAAAATTGGATCAAAGAGACCCAGTTAACATTACCTGCTTGAATTCCCACAAGTTTTGGTTAAAATGGGGATAATAATTAGCTTGTGGAGGCAGAAGTAACAAGATCCATAAGAAATTGGTTAGAGGACCAAAAATGAAGGATATGAGTGTAGCACTCAACACTGGGGGACCCCACTTTCACGAGTGGAGTTCCCCAGCGTCTGGTGCTACACTCCTGTTTAGCGTGTCCACTAAACATCCGGATGTGTTTAAATTTATTTGTTGGTATCACAAGTAGGCTTACATTAACACTGCAATGAAGTTACTTTGAAAGTCCCCAGTCCCCACACTCCAGCACCTGTTCAGGTACACTGAGGGAGAATTTAGCACGGCCAAAGCACCAAACCACCATGTCTTTTGGACTTCAGGAGGAAGCCTTAGCACCCGGAGGAAACCCATGCAGACACTGACAGAAAGTGCAGACTCCATGTAGACAGAAAGCCAATAAGAAGTCTCTCAATACCAGGTTAAAGTCCAACAGGTCGGCATCTCCACATCAACACAGAAACCCAAGCCAGCAATCAGACCCAGGTTCCTGGCACTGTGAGGCAGCAGTGCTAACCCCTGTGCCACCGTGCTGCCCCAAGGGGGCACAGTAACTAAATTGACTGATGTCAGAGGAGGGAAATAGGTTGCAAATGGATCTAAAGAGATTGAGAAAGATTAGCAAATGGCTTTCAGTAAG
This sequence comes from Carcharhinus amblyrhynchos, assembly GCF_965287045.1. Taxonomy (NCBI): domain Eukaryota; kingdom Metazoa; phylum Chordata; class Chondrichthyes; order Carcharhiniformes; family Carcharhinidae; genus Carcharhinus; species Carcharhinus amblyrhynchos. Next base: position 168,273,866 of record NC_137324.1, read on the forward strand.
ATGAGTGCACATAGAGCAGGAAAAAGAAACAAGGCACATAACTTGAGCGGGTGAAAATTAAAGCTAACTAAAGGGTAGCAAGATGTTTGCGCAGTGTCAGGTTTCTTTCAGCAATACCAGTGGAGTCTGTTCCACAGAAACAAAATCATGATTGAAAGGCTATATTGTATAAGGCTTTGGGAAGAGCTGATTTGGAGTACTGGCTACAATATTGATCTCCCACTTCTGTAAGGCTATTAAACGGCTCTGGAAGAGGTTTTCTTTATTCAGTCATGGGATGAGGATATTGCGAGCAAGGGGAAGATTTGAGAAGGTGATAGTGAGCTGCTTTCTTGAGCTGCTGCAGTCCATCTGTTGTGAGTACACCCACAGTGCTGTTCGGGTGTTCCAGGTTCTTGACCCAGTCACAATGAAGAAAGTTTGATATGTCAGTACCGTGGGTGGCTTGAAGAAGAATTTGCAGGTGGCTGAGTTTCCATGGCTCTGCTGCCCTTGTCCTTCGAAATGGCGGATGTTGTACCTGTAATTCTCAGATATTTCTGACCAGTTTGCTCATTCAAAGTTTTTACCCTGGTACCCTTATTTGCAAGATGGACAAAGGACAAACATAATTAAAGGTTCAATAAGTTTATTAATAATAATATTATTAACCCTTAAATTGCCCACATAAAACAAGCAGATACCCCAGATTCAAGTATACTATCCGCAAAGATGACTTGGTTAAACTGCAGGCCCGATTCTCTGAGTCCCTCTGGTCCATCGTCACAAAGGTGAGTCTCGATGGCAGCTTCTTCTTCCCTTCCTTCTCTGGTCAGTCTTCCGGATCGTCAAGGTCACCGTCCTCCTCGAGTCTTGCTGCTGGTGTGCCTGAGATGCAATGAAGAAATTTTGATATGTCAGTACCGTGGGTGGCTTTATTCCCTTGCCTGTCTGCCTTTCCAGAAACTTCTCTGGCTTCCAGCCAATGAGGTCCCAGGAGGGGGGTCCCAATACCCAGTGGGTTTCTTCGTGTTTGCCTGACAGGAAACCGGGGCTGGCACCCAGGTGTCCTTCTCCATGCTGTTGCATACATGTAACCTATTGCCAGACAAGGTAACTGCAGGAACTCTAGGTGACAGAAAGTCTGGCCCACCCTGAGCTTCTAACAATAGGCCGATGCATTTCAATAGGGTGCGATGATCTCCTGCTGGGTCTCAGTAAAGTGTAATGATCCTTGATGGGTGATTGTTGGGCCAGGTCCAGACATGCTCCTGTCTCTTTGTATATTTGATTTTCGTCAAGTCTGGCCTGCCTGAGGTTTGACTGTGTTTGATTTTAATATGCCCAATTCTTTACTTTAGGATATCCAATTTAATCAGCCTTAAAACTAGGCCCTGATGATATAACCACACAGAGGTCAAGGTTTGGAAGTTGCTGCTCAAGGAGTCTTGGTGAGTAGCTGCTGGGCATCTTATATATGTTATCTCTTGCTCCCAATGTGTGCTTGTGGTGGAGACAATAGATTCTTAAGGTGGTGGTCGGGGCTGCAAATAAAGTGAGCTGCTTTGTCTTGAAGAATGTCAAGTTCCTGGAGTGTTGATGGAACCACGCTCATCAGGAGGGTTCAGGGGAAGACAAGAATTATGATCTCTAGATCATCGATCATAGAACCCTACAGTGCAAAAAGAGGCCCTTCGGCCCGTCGAGTCTGCACCGAACACAATCCCATCCAGGCCTTACCCTCATATTATACCCACTAATCACTCTAACCTACGCATCCCTGGATTCTAAGGGGCAATTTCTTAGCATGGCCAATCAACCTAACCCACACATCTTTGGACTGTGGGAGGAAACCGGAGGAAACCCACACAGACACAAGGAGAATATGCAAACTCCACACAGACAGTGACCCGAGCCGGGAATCAAACTCAGGACCCTGGAGCTGTGAAGCAGCAGTGCTAACCACTGTGCTACCATGCCGCCCTGGCCTGAGGTAATTGAGCAATCAAGACACAATTATTATCTTTTGTTTATAATCACTGGAGAGAATTTGAGATGAATAGTTAAAATTATTACAAATGTTAAGTTCATTTCAAAAGAACTGGCATGGGCATTTTATTTTTATTTGTTCAAGAGGTTGGGCATCGCTGGCTGAGCCAGCATTTATTGCCCATCTCTAATTGCTCTTGAACTGAATGGCTTGCTAGGACACTTCAGGGGACACTTAAAACTACATTGAGGTGGATCTGAAGTCACAAGTGGATCCGACCAGGTAAAGATGGCAGATTTCCTTCCCTAAAGGACATGAGTGAACCAGATGGGTTTTTATGACAATCAACAATGGTTCCATGGTCATCATTAGACTTTTAATTCCAGATTTTATTGGACTCAAATTCCACCTCTGGATTTGAACCCAGGTCCCCAGAGAATTACCTGAGACTCTGGATTACTAGTCCAATGACAATACCAGTACGCCACAGCCTCCAGACAGAATGGCGTCCTTCTGAACTGCAAGACTCTAGAATTCTCAAATTGGACCAGCAAGTTTTGATGGCTAGGCTGGGTTACATTCGCAATAAGAAATCTCACAACACCAGGTTAAAGTCCAACAGGTTTATTTGGTAGTAAACGCCACTAGCTTTCGGAACGCTGAGTCTCACCTGATGAAGGAACAGCGTTCCAAAAGCTAGTGACGTTTGCTACCAAGTAAACCTGTTGGACTTTAACCTGTGTTGTGAGACTTCTTACTGTGTTTACCCCAGTCCAACGCCAGCATCTCCACATCATTACATTTGCAATGCATTGTATAGCAGAGGATAACTTATAGGAGGTCTTATTGTACACTGGTCGTGTCCCTACCTCTGAGCCATAATCTCTGGGTTCCAGTCTCACTTCAGAGCTTGATGGTCAAGGGTGTTCACACCATAGCCAAACAGATTGATTTTCAGCCTGTAGCTCCTTCCAAGTGCCTGATAGCAGGTGGTAAGAGTGAGACAGTTCCTGATTAGCCATGCCGCAGAAGGGAATGTGGTAAACAACTGCAGTACTTCATTGACTATGAACATGGAACAATCTAATGGAAGTCCATGGCTGCCAATGTTGTCTTGGGGAGTGGGGGGCGGGGCGGGGCGGGGGGGGGGGGGGCGCGCGTGGAGGAGAGGATAGCACAACATTCCATAAAATATGACATCAAGTACATGGAAAACAGTAAGATCAGAGAATCCTACCAGCCACTTGCAATAATTAAGTGGAAAGGACAGTGTCTAACAAATGTCGGAGAGATACCCTTATATTAACAATTTGAAAATAGAAATATTTATGATGGCAGATTTCATGATTTTGTAAGCAGGAGAAAGACCAGTCGTACCTTCCCGATAGCATTACCACACAAGTGCCTGTCTTAAATTCTTGTAAACCTGACTAATTTTAGGTAGTGGGATCAGTAACAATTTGCATGACAGTGATTAGCATTCTGAGCAAGGAGCTCACGATCAGATAGTGCTAACTTCTCATTTACTGTGCAGGTGTGCTTTCAAAGCTTGGAATTCTTGTCTGGAGATAATAAAATGATTATGAGATGTTCAGAACATCACGAGATTTTACTTTCACAGTCTGATGGCTATCACCTTGAATATTCTGAAATATAAACTAGTTGCATTATAATTCTCAGCCGAGCAATAATTCTAATAATGTGGAGCAATCCTCTTGGCTCTATGAAATGTGACATCCTTCACGACGTCAGACACCTCAACGCAGTTTTTTGGAATGTAGTCACCGTTATTATGTAAGTCAACTTCCACATAGCAATGAGTTTGTGGCCAGATCATTTCATTTAGATACTGGTTAGGGACAAATATTAGCCAGGACATTGGAAAAAACAATGACACAAAAATAGGCAGGACAGTAAGTTGCAATGAGGAAATGAGAATCTTTTAAATGGATATAAATAGGTTAGGAGAGTGGGCCAAATGGCCTAATTCTGCTCCTATATCTTACGAGCTTATAAACTTATGAACTAAAACCCTTCTGCTCTTCCTCAAATTTTTCAGTGGGGTCACTTACGTCCATCTGAGAAAGCAAATAGCTCAAGAGTTCACCTGAAAGACGGCACCTCAGACTGTGCAGCATTTCCTCGGTACTGCACTGAAGTGTCATCTGGCCTGTGTTCTCAGGTTTCTGAAATGGAGGCTCCATTTAAGGGATCCCAAATTGGCAATAAATGCCTTTTTCACCCCTGTTGAAGAGTCATCCTGACTCGAAACATTAGCTCTGTTCTCTCTCCACAGGTGCTGTCAGACCTGTTGAGATTTTCCAGCATTTTCTTTCTCAGTAGCATTGGGCAATTTCTCCCTCATTTTAAGGCTAGTTCAGATGAACGCTTTTATCTCAAGATAAGAATATTTTGCATTCAAGTTCATTCCAGGACCCAAGCATTCAACATCTTAGGGTTGTTGTCACTCAGATGGAATATTGAATTGTAAACACTATCTTCCCATTGGTTCAGATGGATGTTCAAGAGATGCACCATGGAAAACATCCTATCCAGATGCATCACAGTTTGATATGGCTCCTGCTCTGACTAAGACTGTAAGAAATTACAAATGGTTACGAACATAGTCCAGTCCATCACACAAACCAACCTCCCATCCATTGACTCCTTCTACGCTTCCCATTGCCTCAGAAAAGTAGCCAACATAATTAAGGATCCCACGCACCCTAGACATACTCTCTTCCACCTTCTTCCGCTGAGAAAAGGGTACAAAAGCCTGAGAATATATACTAACTCAAGAACAGCTTCTTCCCTGCTGCCATCAGACTCTTGAATGGACCTACCATATATTAAGCTTTCTCTACACGCTATCTGTGACTGTAACATTACACTCTGCACCCTCTCCTGGTTGGTTTGCAAGTGCAGCAGGTAATTAAGAAGGCAAATGGAATTTTGTCCTTCATTGCTAGAGGGATGGAGTTGGAAAACAGTGAGGTTATGTTGCAGCTGTATAAGGTGCTGGTGAGGCCACGCCTGGAGCACTGTGTACAGTCTTGGTCTCCTTACTTCAGAAGGGATATACTGGTACTGGATGGGATGTGGAGGAGATTCACTAGATTGATTCCGGAGTTGAGAGTGTTGGCTTATGAGGAGATACTGAGTAGACTGGGACTATACTCATTGGAATTCAGAAGAATGAGGGGAGATCTTATAGAAACATGTAAGATTATGAAGAGAATAGATAAGATAGGGAAGTTGTTTCCACTGGCAGGTGAAATGAGAACTAGGGGGCATGGCCTCATAATAAGGGAAAGCAGATTTAGGACTGAGTTGAGGAGGAACTTCTTCACACAAAGTGTTGTGAATCTGTGGAATTCCCAGCCCAGTGAAGCAGTTGAGGCCACCTCATTGAATGTTTTAGGACGAGGATAGATAAATTTTTGAACAGTTAGGGAATTAGGATGAGCGGACAGGTAAGTGGAGCTGAGTCCACAACAAAATCAGCCATGATCTTATTGAATGGCAGAGCAGGCTCGAGGGGCCAGATGGCCTCCTCCTGCTCCTACTTCTTATGTGCTTGTGTTCTTTCCTTTTTCTCAATGTACTCCTAGAATGGTATGCTTTATCTGTACAGCACGCAAGAAACAATACTTTTCACTGCATCCCAATACATGTGGCAATAATAAATCAGAGCAAATCGATTCAAACTCTTTGAATAGGAGCAAGGACTTCTTATGAATAACATCTCCCTTCAATTACCAGTGCCAGAAGCATTTTGAATTAACACAAATGAAATCCGATTTACTGGTGAATCATCTCATTGCCATATGTAAAATTACTGCTGTGTTTCTCTTCATATCAATGCTCAATGCAGTTCAAAATACTTAACTGAACATGAAGTGCTCTGCAATGAAAAGACATGTTTTATTCTTCCCAGGTGAAAGAAGAATCTGTTTTAAATACCCCTAAACACAAGATGAGCTTTAATACAAAGGCTTCCGCTAATGGAAATCTGAATAATCTATTTATTATATTGGATGAGCTTTAATGATGGCTTAACCATGTTAAACTGGAAAGCAGGAACATTATCAGACATTATTTGTCAGACAAAGGCAGCCGCAAGCAAAGAAAAACCTTGTGTTGCTATGGGATCAGTGGAATTACAGACTTGAGATAAAATACCATTAAATTACAACAAACTGTTAGAAACACGTAGTGAAGTAACCACTCTAAACTTTGAACCAACCACGAACAACAAGGGTTATAGCGTGCCTGGAGGAACCAATCATTGTGGTGTTCATGTGGGAATCACAGTAAAGGATATCTAGTTTCCTTCCTGCAGTTTGCCAGGGCAGATACATCCCAGTCTGATGGGAAGAAGGCATCTAAAGATTTAGCAGATCATCACTTTGGCTGACTGGTTGCTTAAAGACAGAAGAACAGGTCTGGCCGCCTTCTTATTTAATTTGTATGTTGGAGGTTGAATAAGGGTAATCTCCGTGATAAAATCTCTATGTTGTTGTTGAGACAAATCCAAGTCCACCAACCCCATTTGAACATACAATGTGTGAGATGCATGGTGGCACAGTAGTTAGCACTACTGCCTCACAATGCCAGGGACCTGGGTTTGATTCCCACCTTGGGTCACTGTCTGTGTAGAACTTGCAGATTCTCCCCATGTGTACATGGGTTTCCTCCGGGTGCTTAGATGTCTTCACACAGTGGCCATGCTAAATTGGTGTCCCAAGATGTGTAGGTAAGATGGATCAGCCATGGTAAATGTATGGGGTTACAGGGACCGAGCAGGGTAGAGGGCCTGTGTAAGATATTCTGTCAGAGAATCAGTACAATCTCGATGGGCTGAATGGTCTTTTCTACACTGTAGGGATCCTATGATCCTATGCAGGAGTCATAATGAATTGTTGCAAGTCTTGTTTCTATATTAGAGTGATATAAAATCCCGCGATGGATTGTCTGCACATACAGATCTTTCACCTCTGCGGCTTAGGTTAGAATACAGGCTAGACTAATAAGATGATGGCTCAGTAGCATAAAGTTGGTTGGCACAGTGAGGGTTAAGTGGGACTGGGGAACAGTACCGCCGATAGTGTGATGTAAAGCATCACATGGCAAGGGTCTCAGGCTTGTCTAAGAGTATGCAGAGGCCTGGAAGCATGGAGTTAGCTCACAATCTGAGTTATATGTAAATATGTAATATGTACATATGATTTACATATCTAAATCATTGTGTTACCAATAAACACTACTGCTCAATCCTAAACCTCTGAGACTTATTGAACAAACAACATGATGGATCCCAAAACTGAAGAACATAGTGGAGGGCCTAGAATCTTAAGAGCCAAAGGAACAACACCCTGACCTAACTGAGGTGTACCCCAACTGAAGATGCAGCAAGCGATCACCTAAAAGGGAGTTCCATTGCAGGTGTGGAGGCTGAAGGGTAGAAAAAAAAAATCTTCTGTACTGCTAATGGCCTCCATCAGAGCATGTGGTGATCCATTGTAGATCCTCTGCAGAGTCAAAAATCCTTGCCAGGAAGAGCCAACCTTCAGTTCTAAGGTTGAACCAGCCTTTAACAGTCTTCAGGATCAAGTAGAGCAGTCAATTTTGGTAGTTGCCATGACCAGCCCAGGTTCAGAGGTGGTGCCATATGATGAGGTGACCAAATTCTGCTGTAAAAGAAACAGAAGTTTTAAAATGGCAGCCAGAACCAAGAATCACCTTTCAATTGGTTTCCCAAACTCTGAAAACATTCCAGCTGGACCAAACCTTTAAATAAAAGACTTGTTTCAAAAAAAAAATCCATTTCCTGCAATTGTTGCAGGAGCCCAGCAAAACCTAACAAGGATGGGAAGAAGCAGTGAAAAGTTGGTTATTACAGCATCATCTTTAAAAGGTTAAAGCTATACTTTCTGAACTGAAAAACAACCATGGTTAATAGGTCGACCATATCAGATTAATTTGGGTTGTTGCGTGAGCCAAACTGGGCACAGAGTTGGAAGATTTGGCAAAAAAGATTTTCATGATATATGATAGTTTTGGGATTAAATAAGAAAACAGAAGGTGAAGAACTGAATACAGTCCTGTAATCAGTGGGTCCGATGGCCGATGACCTAATTGTGAGGCAAGGAATAAATAAATTTTCAGATAAGTTTCTATTTTTTTTTACAACAGAGTTTGGTTGCTATTTATTCAGTGAGTAACTGAACTGTGTGGACTTTGATAACATTTAAAATTCAAATCTGTTTTACATGGTGCCGAACTTTCTGCAAAACAGGCAGCTCACAAGCTGATAATGCAGGCTAATAATTGAATTTATCTCGAGATGTATTTGTATTAATCTGAGTTAATGCATTTTTTGTTTATTTGGTTTTTTTCCCCGTGATTGATTGACAGAATCATGTACTTAAGTGAGAGAGATAAGCTTACAAGAAAAGGCAGGCAGTTTCTGCCAGGTTCTAAAAGAAGCAAGAGCTCTCTCTCTCTCTCTCTCTTTTTGGAATCTGCGGTTTGGGACCTGCTAGGAGGCATGGTTCTCTCTCTGTTTCTCTCTACAGAGATGTTCCAGAGGCTTGAGAATGGGAAGCCTAAGCTTAAGCCGAAGAATGTAAGCCTGTATGTTGCTAACTGATGTTGAAAAGGAGCTTAAGTCTATTATAAGAGGAGTATTGCTTGAATTGAAATTAATAGAGATGGATTAGCAGTTAAGAACTGGACCTTGTCATGTTTAAGCATTTCAATGGTGCTACAGTGGTTAGCATTGCTGCCTCACAGTGCCAGCAAACTGGGTTTTATTCCTGGTTTGGTCATTGTCTGAGTGGAGTTTGCACGTTCTCCCTGTATCTGCATATGTTTCCTTCGGGTGCTCCAGTTTCCGCCCACAGTCCAAAAGATGTGCAGGTTAGGTGCATTGGCCATGTTAAATTCTCCGTCAGTGTACCCAAACAGGTGCCAGAATGTGGCAACTTAGGGGTTTTCACAGTAATTTCATTGCAGTGTGAATGTAAGCCTACTTGTGACTAATAAATAAATAAACTTTTTAAAACTTAAGCTAATTCATTCAATATAGTTAAACTGTATTGGAGTCATAGAGGTTTACAGAATGGAAACATGCCCTTCAGCCCAACGTGTCTATGCTGCCCAGCTTTTACCACTAATCTATTCCCAGTTGCCTACATTTGGCCCATATCCTTTTATACCCATCTTACCCATGTAACTATCATAATACTTTTTAAAACACAAAATTGTACCTGCCTCTATTACTACCTCAGCCAGCTCATTTCAGACACTAACACCCTCTAAGCGAAAAGATTGCCCCTCTGGACTCTTTTGTATTGTTAAAATAAAGTTTGTTTTGATGAAAGCTTCCTAGTGTGTCAATAGAATCACACATGGAGTGATTCTTTCATTCTTATCCTCTGCTTCCTAATAGTTAACCTGTCATTTATCCATGCTGATAGGTTAACCTGTATGCTGTGAACTTACTTTGTGTAGTATCTTTTGACAAATTTTATCCAAACATTTCACACAGATCCTCTCACCTATGTGCCTCACACCAGTTCCTCAACTAATCTCCCACACGCAATCACAAATTTATCTTCCTCTGCCACTGGGTGCCATCCTCTTTTGGCTGATGTGTTCAAGTGCATCAAGGTAGATAAGCCCCTGAGACCTCATGAAGTGTATCCCAGGACACAGTGGGAAGCTAGGGAGGAAATTGCGGGTCCCCTAGCCAAGATATTTGAATCATCGATAGTCACGGGTGAAATGCCTGAAGATTGCACAGTGGCAAATGTTGTACCTTTGTTTAAAAAGGGCTGTTGGGAAAAGCCTGGGAACTACAGGCCAGTGAGCCTCACCTCTGTGGTGGGTAAATTTTTGAAAGGTATTTTGACAGACAGGATCTACAGGCATTTAGAGACACAGGACTGATTAGGGACAGTCAGCATGGTTTTGTGAGTGGAAAATCATATCTCACAAATTTGATTGAATTTTTTGAAAGGGTAACCAAGGAGATAGATGAAGGCAGTGCAGTTGATGTTGTCTACATGGACTTTAGCAAGGCCTTTGACAAGGTACCGTTTGGTAGGTTGTTGCATAAGATTAAATCTCATGGGATCCAGGGTGAGGTATCTAAAAGGATACAAAATTGGCTTCTTGACAGAGGCCAGAGGGTAGTTGTAGAGAGTTGCTTTTCAAACTGGAGGCCTGTGACCAGCAGTGTGCTTCAGAAATCAGTGCTGGGCCCACTGTTATTTGTCATTTATACTAATGATTTGGATGAGAATATAGGAGGTATAGTTAGTAAGTTTGCAGATGACACTAAGATTGATGGCATAGTGGACAGTGAAGAAAGTTATCTCCAATTGCAACCAGATCTTGATCAATTGGGCCAATGGGCTGATGAATGGCAGATGGAGTTTAATTTAGACAAATGTGAGGTGACGCATTTTGGTAGATTAACTGAGTAAGTCCTGCCCTGGTTCAATGGTAGGACGTTGGGGAGAGTTACAGAACAAAGAGATTTAGGGGTACTTGTTCATAGCTCCTTGAAAGTTGAGTCACAGGTGGACAGAGTGGTGAAGAAGGCATTCGGCATGCTTGGTTTAATCTGTCAGAACATTGAATGCAGGAGTTAAACTGTCTTCTTGAAGTTGTACAAGACATTGGTAAGGCCACACTTGGAATACTGTGTGCAATTCTGGTCACCCTATTATAGAAAAAATATTATTAAACTAGAAACAATGCACAGAGATGCTACAGGGACTTGATGGATTGAGTTATAAGGAGAGGCTGGATAGATTGGGACTTTTATCTCTGAAGCGCAGGAGGTTGAGGGGTGATCTTACAGAGGTCTATAAAATAATGAGGGGCACCGATCAGCTAGATAGTCAATATCTTTTCCCAAAGGTAGGGGAGTCTAAAACTAGAGGGCATAGGTTTAAGGTGAGAGGGGAGAGATACAAAAGTGTCCAGAGGGGCAATCTTTTCACGCAGAGGATGATGAGCATCTGGAACAAGCTGTCAGCAGCAGTAGCAGAGGTGGGTACAATTTTGTCTTTTAAAAAGTACTTAGTCCCATGGATGTGATGGGTATAGAGGGATACGAGCCAAATGCGGGCAACTGGGATTTGCTTAGGGATTTAAAAAAATAAGGGCAGCATGGACAAGTTGGGCCGAAAGGCCTGTTTCCTTGCTGTAAACCTTTATGACTTTAATCCTATTGGACTTACATCTGTACCTGTGATGATAGAAATAACAAACCCTGGAAATACACAGCTAGTCAGTCAGCAGTTGAAACAAAGCAGGTAAACATTGATTCAAGGTTAATTGAAGTCTGATGATTGAAGGATTTTTATTCTGGAAAGTTTCACTTCTCAAATACTGAGTTTTTTTTAATACCTTCTCAGAATGTGGGTATCGCTGATAAGAATGTCATCCGTTGCCCATCACTCATTGTCCCAAAACGTTACTGGTGGATAGTTTGAGCCATCAATCAATCACAATTTGGTATAATTAAGTACCACTTTGGAGAGTTAGAGGTTACCCTCCTTTGGAAGCAGAGTTACATTTCAACCAAAATTGGTAAAGGCAGCTGGTTTTTTTTTGTAAAGACCCTGCTATGAGTCTTTACCTAACTTATGCTTTTTCTTGTGGACTGCACAGTGGTTAGCACTGCTACCTAAAAGTGCCAGGGACCTGGGTTCAATTCTGGCCTTGGGGGACTATCTGTGTGGAGTTTGCATGTTCTCCCTGTGTCCGCGTGGGTTTCCTTCAGGTGCTAAAGGGATGGAGCTTAAAAACAGCGAGGTTATGTTGCAGCAGTATAAGGTGCCAGTGAGGCCACATCTGGAATACTGTGTACAGTCTTGGTCTCCTTACTTGAGAAAGGATATTCTGGCACTGGACGGGATGCAGAGGAGATTCACTAGGTTGATTCCGGAGTTGAGAGGGTTGGCTTATGAGGAGAGACTGAGTAGACTGGGGCTATACTCATTGGAATTCAGAAGAATGAGGGGAGATCTTTTATAGAAACATATAAGATTATGAATGGATAAGATAGAAACAGGGAAGTTGTTTCCATTGGTGGATGAAACTAGAACTAGGGGGCGTGGCCTCAAAATAAGGGAGAACAGGTTTAGGACTGAGTTGAGGAGGAACTTCTTCGCACAAAGAGTCGTAAATCTGTGGAATTCCCTGCCCAGTGAAGCAGTTGAGGCTACCTCATTAAATGTTTTTAAGGCAAGGACAGATAAACTTTTGTACAGTAAAGGAATTGAGGGTTATGGTGAGCGGATGGGTAAGTGCAGCTGAGTCCACGAAAAGATGAGCCATGACCTTATTAAATGGTGGAGTAGGCTCAATGGGCAAGATGGCTTCCTCCCACAGTCCAAAGACGTGCAGGTTAGGTGGATTGGCCATGCTAAGTTATCCTTTAGAGTAGGTTACGGGTAAATGTGTGGGGCTACGGGGTTGACCTGATCCACTTCAGATCAGCCATGATCTTATTGAATGGCGGGGCAGGCTCGAAGGGCTAGATGGCCTACTCCTGCTCCTATTTCTTATGTTCTTATGACCTTCGGTAAGGTGCTTTGTTGGAGACTCAGTGCAGACTCAAAGAACCAAACGGCCTCCTTCTGCATTGTAGGGATTCTGTGATTCTATGGAGAATAATGTACAAAAAAGTACCCCAGTCTGTTTTAACTATATACCATTCTTCTCTATTAATATCAACGTGACAACCTTCAAGTACAAAATGTCTGTCAGCTATTGCCATGACTCAGACTCTTAAGAAGGAAAAAGCATCAATAGTTGTTCTAGTTGATTATAGCTTTTTCTTGCCTGGTTGGTTTCTATCCACAGTTTAGTTTGGTTGTTGTTCTGGTTTGGTCAGTGTGTACAAGGTCAGTGCTGTTCGTGCTGTGTCTTGATTTCCAATTTGGAACTGTTTCTTTGTGCTCCCGGCAAACTAGTTCCAGTCGAAAGATTTAATAAGTAATTTACTGTAAATGTCGACATTTGTAGACAACAGAACTTTGTTTTTAATTGGGTTAAAATAGAACTGTTGGAAATAAACAGTTTATTTAATACAGACTCTGCAGGTAATTTATTACTTGTATCATACCATGTGTTGGCAGTCTCTTGGGCTGCATTATTATTTTCTCAGTGTGGCAATGAGGACACTGGTTCCTGTTCTGTACTTGTTACGTTCAGTTAGTGTTACACATTGCCAACTTTGGAAATTAATAATAACAGAAGCAACTTTCATTCGTATAGCACCTTTGACAACATCTCAAGGTGCTTCACAGGAGAAATTATAAAACATTTATTTCTCACTGGGCCACATGTAAAGATATCAGGGATTATGGGGAAAAGGCAGGAGAATGCGGATGAGAAAAATCTCAACCGTGTTTGAATGGTGGAGCAGACTCGATGGACCGAGTGGCCTAATTCTGCTCCTATGTTTTATGGTCTTATATTAAACCAAATTTGATCAATGAAATTTGGGCGGCACTGTGGCCCAGCGGTTAACACCTTACAGTGCCAGAGATCCGGGTTCAATTCTGTCTTTGTGGAGTCTGCACATCCTTCCCATGTCCGCGTGGGTTTCCTCTGGGTGCTCCAGTTTCCTCCAACAGTCCAAAGATATGCGGGTTAGGTTGATCAGCCATGCTAAATTGCTCCTTAGTCTTAGGAGGATTAGCAGGGTAAATAGGTGGGGTTTCAGGGATAGGGCCTGGGTGGGATTGTTGTCAGTGCAGACTCGGTGGACTGAATGGCCTCCTTCTGCAGTGCAAGGCTTCTGTGATTCTATGAGATAGGTTTTAAGGAGCACCCTTAAGTATGAAAGAGAGAGAGGTAGATGGTTTTAGGGAGAAGAATCCAGAGCCCATGATCTTAGTAGGTGGCACGGTAGCACAGTGCTTAGCACTGCTGCTTCACAGCTTCAGGGTCCTGGGTTCGATTCTCGGCTCGGGTCACTGTCTGTGTGGAGTTTGCACATTCTCCCCGTGTCTGTGTGGGTTTCCTCTGGGTACTCTGGTTTCCTCCCACAGCCCAAAAATGTACAGGTTAGGTTGATTGGCCATGCTAAGAAATTGCCCCTTAGTGTGTCCAGGGCTGCGTAGGTTAGAGGGATTAGTGGGTATAATATGTAGGGATATGGGGGTAGGGTCTGGGTGGGATTGTGTTCAGTGCAGACTTGATGGGCCAAAGGGCCTCTTTCTGTACTGTAGGGTTCTATGATTCTAGTAGCTGAAATCACAGCCAGTGGCGGTGAAGCAATTAAAATCAGGGATATTCGAGAAGTCAGATTTAGAACAGTGTAAACGAGTCGGGGGTGAAGAACATAAGAAATAGGAGCAGGAGTAGGCCATCTAGCCCTTCGAGCCTGCCCCGCCATTCAATAAGATCATGGCTGATCTGAAGTGGCTCAGTTCCACTTTCCCGCCCTCTCCCCATAACCCTTAATCCCCTTGCCTACCAAAAACCTATCTACCCGCGTCTTAAATATATTTAGCGAGGTAGCCTCCACCACTTCAATGGGCAGAGAATTCCAGAGATTCACCACCCTTTGAGTGAAGAAGTTCCTCCTCAACTCTGTTCTAAACTGGCCCCCCCCTTATCTTGAGGTTGTGCCCTCTAGTCCTGCTGTCCTTTCTGAGCAGGAAAAACCTCTCCACCTCTACCCTATCCATCCCTTTCATCATCTTATAAGTCTCAATGAGATCCCCCCCCTCATTCTTCTAAGCTCTCTAACGAGTACAAGCCCAGTCTATTCAGCCTCTCCTCATAGCTCAACCCCCTCAACTCCGGTATCAGCCTAGTGAACCTCCTCTGCACTCCCTCCAAGGCCAAAATACCCTTGCGTAAGTGCGGTGACCAAAACTGCACATAGTACTCCAGCTGCGGCCTCACCAGTGCCCTGTACAGTTGCAGCAAGACCTCCTTACTTTTATATTCAATCCCCCTCGCTATGAAGGCCAGCATCCCGTTTGCCTTCCTGACCACCTGCTGCACCTGTAGGCTGGGTTTTTGCGACTCATGCACAAGGACCCCCAGGTCCCTCTGCACCGTAGCATGCTGCAGCTTTTCGCCCTGTAAGTAGTAGTCCTTCCTACTATTATTCCTACCAAAGTGGACAACCTCACGCTTGGGTTGTGGGGCTGGAGAAGATTTCGAAGCAGGTGGCACTTTGGTTTCATGGTCATCAGTAGATCCTTAATTCCAGGTTTTTTTTATTGAATTCAACCACCATCTGCTGTGGTGGGATTCAAATCTGGATCCCCAGAACATTAGCTGAGTTTCTGGATAAATAGTCTCGTGATAATACCACTAGACCATCACTTCCCCATCCCATTTAATGAGCCCTACTTCAGCATCAAGTTGGCATGGTGAGCAAATGGCTTAGATTCTCTTGCCAAACTGTAGGGATCCTAAAACATTTATTGACCAGTGAAGGTGGGCTTCCCATAGACAATAGTAGAGTTCCCACTCACAATTTTCTCAACTAGCATCTTGAGGATAGAGCCTCACATGCTTCATTTTCAAAGTTGAATTTGAGCGCAAGATAGAGCCCAGTGAGGTGTGTAAGGAAATTTATAATTGCAATGCTAGATTCAAACATTACTTCTATGTATCAGAATTATGCAAGGTATAGGTGTTTGGGGTCATTCTATCGAAGATGTGTTTCTCATGGAAACTGACAGAGATGTCGTGAGGACTGGGAGTAGTGGAGATTCCATGGTAACACCATTTATTTGGACATACACAGTATCAATAAAATTAAACTCAACTGCATGAATTGCTGAATTCATAAATTCAGTGAATACATATTCAGACAATGGAGGTGCCTCTAGATCACCATGGTACAATGTTGTGGTGCAAATTATAAAAATTTATGGAACGTAGGGTGGCCAGCATTTGTTGCGTGTCCCTATTTGCCCGTGAGAAGATGGTGATGAGCTGCCTTCTGTTTTTTTATTCGTTCACAGGACGTGTGTGTCGCTGGCTGGCCAGCAGTTATTGCCCATCCCTAGTTGCCCGAGGGTAGTTGAGAGTCAACCATATTGCTGTGACTCTGGAGTCACATGTAGGCCACACCAAGTAAGGGTGACCTCATTCCTTAAAGGACATCAGTGAACCAGATGAGTTTTTCTGACAATTGACAATGGTTTCATCAGTAGATTCTCAATTCCAGATTTGTTTTTATTGAATTCAAATTCCACCATCTGCCTTGGCTGGATTCGAACCTGAGTCCCCAGAACATTAGCTGAGTTTCTGGATTAATAGTCTAGCAATAATACCACCAGGCTATCACTTCCTCACTGATTTGTTCCTTATCCAACATAGCATTGACCAAGCCTGTTAACTCATTCTGAAACCAGATGGTGAATGGGGAATCAGGTGCCGATCTTTTCTTCAGTTCTAGGTTTATTTATAGAATGTAACATCACATATATTAACTACCTCTCTAAACAACACCCAGTGCCCCACAAGTCCTCCTTTATACATCTTTAAGCAAACTGGTGAGGTAGTTGTTTGGTAGTGCAGAAGTTGATTTTAGGAATTTCAAGCTACCCTAAGGGATAAATGACATCTTGATCAGATCATTGCCTGCTGTGTTTTATGACATTCATATCTGGGTGTTGCTGGCTACAGCAGCATTATTTCCATTTCTAAGTGCCCTTAAGAAGCTGATGGTGAGCTGTCTTCTTGAATTACCATGTGATGTAGATACATCCACGTGCCGTGAGGGAGGGAGTTCCCAGATTTTGACCCAGCGTCAATGGAGGAATGGCAATATGTTTCCAAGTCAGGACGGTGAGTGATTTGGGGGGAAATTTGCTGGTGGTAGTGCTCCCATATATCTGCTGCTCTTGTTATTCTGAATGGACGTGGGTTTGGAAGGTGCTGCCTAAGAAGCCTTGGTGCGTTATTGCAGTGTACCTTGTAGATGGTATGCACTGCTGTCACTGTTCTTCAGTGAATACACATTCAGACAGTGGAGGTGCATCTAGATCATCATGGTATAATGTTATGGTGCAAATTTTAATAATTTACAGGACAGGGGAGTCACTGGCTGGCCAGTATTTATTGCCTATCCCTTGTTGCCCGAGGGCAGTTGAGAGTCAACCACATTTCTGTGGCTGTGTGTGTGTGGGGGGTGGGGGGGGGGGTGGTGGTGGTGGTGGTGGTGGTGTCACATGTAGGCCAAACCAGATAAGGACAGAAGATTTTGTTCCCTAAAGAACATTATTGACTCGACAATCGGCAATGATTTCACGGTCATCAGTAGATTCTTAATTCCAGATATTTTTTATTGAATTCAAATTCCACCATCTGCTGTGCTCCTGAGCTGAGTTTCTGGATTAATAATCTAGCAATAATAACACTAGGCTAGCACCTCCCCTTCTTGAACCGCTGCAGTCCCTGAGGTGTAGGTACACCCACAGTGCTGTGAGGGAGGGAATTCCAGGATTGCCTGTGTCTACCTTGAGTTGCAGTGCAGTGCAAGGCCAACAATGTTGAACAGGCACGTGGACATAGCATTGCTATCGATTCACAAACCCTATATGGTCTTCACAAAGGTGAAAGAATCCTTCAGCGTGTGTGTGGAAAAACGTGCTCAGAGCTACTTGTAACTCGCTGAACCACTGGGGAATTCGTATTGTGAAAAAACAATAAAAGATAAGACAGGGCATAAAGGGGAATCAGTTTTGTGTGCCTTGGGCAGCCCATACGTATGTAGGCAAAATGAATTGCGAGGACAAATCCTATCACGTACACCACCAGGCAGCGATCAGTGATGCTAACACAAGTTGAAAGGTTTAAAGGAAAGCTCATCTGTAGATGCAAGTTGATTAAGTTAGGGAAGAGCTCAATGTTCTCTAAATTAGATGCTAATGTAGGTACCAGCAAATAGCATTAGAAAATGAGTGGAAGACTCTAATGATTTTCATAGTACCACTTGGAAGATTCTCATAGTGCCAGGGACCCAGGTTCAATTCCAGCCAACTCTGTGGAGTTTGCACATTCTCCCCATGTCTGTGTTAGTTTCCTCCGGGTTTCCTTCCACAATCCAAATATATGCAGATTAGGTGCATTCTCCATTCTAAATTGTCCTTTAGTGTCCCAAAATGGGTAGGATGGGGATTAGCGGGTTAAGTATGTGGGTTTACATGAATAGGGTCTGGGTGGGATGTTTTGTCAGCGAGTCAGTACAGAATCAATGGGCTGAATGGCCTGCTTCTGTGCTGTAGGGATTCTATCTAAACAGGTTATTCGTCAAAATTGACATCGAAGCCAGAAATCCTGTAACAAGTAGTGTCAAACCTTTTCAGGGACTCGCATGGCATTGTTTATCACATGGATGATGTGTTGATACGTGGGTCCAGTCAAGCCAAGCATTACATGAGAATGAGAGCAAGGCTGAGAAGACTACACGAGGCAGGATTAACACTCTAAGTGTAAATTTTCACAGACAACAGTCAGGTTTCTTGGTCACACAGCGAGTGCATCAGAAATAAAGATCGACCTACTGAAGCCCAGAGCCATTAAAGAATTTCCAACTCCAAAGTGTCAAAATTCCTAAAAGAAAAGCCTTAACAGAGCCCAATGAGCCACTTTGTTACTTCAATGGTGTTGGGAAGAAGCACATCAGAAATCATTTTTAAAATTCAAGGAAGAGGTTGATGTTCATAAGACACTAAGACATGGGAGAAGAATTAGAATCAAGATCTTTGTCTTAAATACACTAATTGACCTGACCTCTGCAGCCTTCTGTGACGATGAATTCCACAGAATTCTATAGCGGGGAGGCGATGGCCTAATGGTGTTATCGCTAGACTATTAATCCAGAAACTCATCTACTGTTCTGGGTCCCGGGCTCAAATCGTGCCACGGCAGGAGGTGGAATTTGAATTCAATAAAAAATAATCTGGAATTAAGAATCTACCGATGACCATGAAACCATTGTCGATTGTCGTAAAAACCCATCTGGTTCACTAATGTTCTATGCAGAAGGAAACCTGCTGTCCTTACCTGGCCTGGCCTGGCCTACATGAGCCACAGCAATGTGGTTGACTCCCAAATGCCCTCTGAAATGGAGGGCAGGTAGGGATGGGCAATAAGTGCTGGGCCCAGCCAGTAATGCCAACATCCGGAAAAATGAATAATAAAAAAAAATTCACTACCCTCTGACTGAAGAAATTCCTTCCCATCTCAGTTCTAAAGGGCCATCCTTTACTCTGAGGCTGTGTCCCTAGCCTCCCTTACTAATGGAAACATCTTACCCACGTCCACTCTATTCAGGCCTCTCAGTATTCTTACTAACACATCACTATTTGGATCTATCTATGATAATAGCAATGCTCATAGCTTCAGCAGGAATGGGTGAAATACTTTCTCAGGTAGAAAGCGATGCAGACTGGTCTATTACACATCATGTTCATTAACAGATACAGAGAAGAGTTATGCGGTCATGAAAAGGAAGCATTAGCTGCTATGTGAGCATGCAGGAAATCTACTGATTGCCTCTGAGCTCTTCAAGTCACAATAGAAACAAACCATAAACCTTCAGTCACACTGTTGACAGCAGTGATGCTACCACAAATTCAAGGGTTTAAATTAAGATTAGTGAGATTACAATACATATTCAAGGGAAACAACTGAGCCCAGCAAATGCGTTATCACACATTGAAATAGAGAATCCAGGTAAATGCGATATTACATTTATGGAAGATGTGGAGAAGCTTGCTGTAATGACAGTCCACACATTACCAGCAATGACGTGAAGATTGAGTGAAAGGAAAGGAAATCAGATGTGGAATGCGATGCATGCTTCCGAGGATGGCCAACATCTATACTGCATTGTCCCATCCTGAGATCATGTTTCAAGCATCTGACAGTAATCAATGACTTCTACATGGTGAAAAGTTAGTAATCCCAAGAGTATTAAGATCTTACAACAAAGGCAGGCATAGTGGTGCAGTGGAACTATGCTCGGCCTGTAACTCAGTGGTCAGTGGATTGAAACTATCCTCTGCTATTTCTTAGGGTGGCACATTGGTGCAGTGGTTAGCACTGCTGCATCACAGCACTGGGAACACAAGTTCAATTCCACCTCGGGTCACTGTCTGTGTGGAGTTTGCATTTGCTCCCTGTGTTTGCATAGGTTTCCTCCAGGCGCTCCAGTTTTCTCCCACGGTCCAAAGATGTGCTGTTTAGGTTGATAGGCCATGCTCAATTGAACCTAGTGTCAGGGGGATTAGCAGGGTAAATGAGGATAACAGGATTAGGGGCTGGGTTAGATTGTGGCCGGTACATATTCAATAGGCCAAATAGCCTCCTTCTGTGCTGTAGGGATTCTATGAACACCTACATTAAGATCACTTGGCTATTACTACCAAGCGCGGAGCTGGAACACAGTATTTGGTTGGCTTCCAGGTATCGCAAAGTGATTGGAAGAAATTATATCGAGCTATATCATCTGCTCAATTCATAGACAAAAATCAATAGAACCACTGATGTCAACTTATTTTCCTATAAGACCAAAGGAGGGGAGGCAGTGGCATAGTGGTGTTGCCATCACTGGACTAGTAATCCTGAGAACCAAGGTAGCAATTAAGGGACCCAGATTCAAATCCCACCAGGGCATGAATTCAATAAAAATCTGAAATTAACGATGACCGTGAAACTATTCATATTACAGGCCACCCGGTTCACTAATGTCCTTTAGAGATGGAAATCTGTCATCGTTACGCAGCCTGGCCTACATGTGACTTTAGACACAATGCAATGTAAATTCCCTCTTAAATACCCTCTGAAGTACGCTCAGATTAAGGACAATGATGGATGGGCAACACATATTGGCCCAACCAGTCACGCCCACACCCCCTGAATGGATGAAACTAAAGGGGATGCCTAGCAATGGATTTATCTGAACATAAAGGGAAAATATTCATAATAGTAGTGAATACTGCTTGAGGTGGATTGAAAGAGTTACATGGTCACACATCAGAAGCATAATTGAGAGGAATCTTTGGAGTCCATATTCCAGATATTGCAACATCAGAAAAGGCTCCACAGTTCACGAATATAGAATTTCAAGAGTTATTCACATTCATGTGCTCAAGTTCACTGAGGATTCCAGGACTAATGTGGAAGCTGAGGTGTCAGAACTGTAAAGACATTAGTGAAAAAGAATGAAGACATTCAGCTTGTATTCTTGAGTAATAGATCCACAACCTGACTGAATGGACTGGCTCTATGAGTCATTCCTGAAAGAAGGTTGCAAACACAGATACCGGCCGTTCCACATACACCATTGCTACCAATGCCAAAAACACAGACTTGGACAAAATTTGAGAAAGACTGGAAACTTACCATGGTGTACAGAAGAAACGCTATGATTATTGTTCCAGAGCACGTACACTATCAGATCTTTTGGACCAAAGATCAATTGAGATTTGGAGAAATAATGGAGGAATTGTCACAACCAAGATCTTAGTTGTCCAAGTGGAACAGGGTAAGAAGAAGCAGATGAGTTTTCACTGCAGTTGATTAACCAGAGAGGTTGTATTCATCAGAAATGGAAGAAGTCACTGAAGCAGCTGGTTCTGAAATATCTATTGGTTCGAATTCTATGCAACAGCATCCAGAGGACAAAAGCAGAATGATAATTCCTGAATCCCTGCTTAAAGTTTTAAAGTTTATTTAGTATTGTCACAAGGAGGTTTACATTAATGCTGCAATGAAATTACTCTGAAAATCCTCTAGTTGCCTCAATCCAGCACCTGTTCAGATACACTGATGGAGAATTTATGAGAGTATGCACTGACCACAATCTATCCCAGGCCCTATTCCCTTAACCCTCATTTATCCTGTGACCCCCCGACACCTAACCAACGTAGCTTTCGGACTGTGGGAGGAAACTGGAGCATCCGAAGGGAACCCACGCAGACACGGGGAGAATGTTCTAACTCCACATAATGACCCAAGAAGGGAATCAAACCCGGGTCCCTGGCGCTGTGAGACAGCAGTGCCAACCATTGTGCCAGCATGTGGCCCACGAACAAGAGAGTGAGATAAAGTAGACTAGTGGAAACACTACAATGCATATCACTGAAGGAGAAGATGAGAACCTTAAACAATGAAGGAGAGAGAAAAGAGAACAAGAAGAAAACATAGAAAGAGATAGAAAAATGGCATTTACAGAAGAGCGCAAAATGAGACTATATTCCCTACAAGACTTCAAATTACTGAAATGTTCAGAGCAACTAGGAGACAGAAGCATTGAGTTTTCAGGAGCGTTAGAGAACATTGATATCTGAGCACAGACTTGGAGGAGATGGAGTATAATGAAGCATATAAATCTGTAATTGTGATATTATTAATAATATTAACTGTAATAATCTGTCAAGTCATAGAAGGAAGTGACCTATACTCATGAGTTCTGAGGGTCCAGGAGAAAGCATAATGGAAAGATAACTTCTCATAACTGTAAACCTGTTATAAAGTTACAGGGTGTGTGTGATTTTTCCCTGTTCAAGTAATGTAGCAGGATGGAAAATCTCAGTGGGAGGCCAAAAATTGAAACCGTGCCCAGAGTTCAGAATTTAAATATTGTAATCAGCCTCACGCTCAAAGCAGATCTTGCCCGATATCCAGCGCCAGTGAGATTGCGAGAGGTGAGAAATCGGGCGTGAACCCAATTTTTCAGCTCTCTTGCAATCTTACTGGCTCACTCCATCCATCGACCAGTGTGGCAAGATGCTAAAATTGCCCCCTTAGAATCTTTTTAGGGAATATTCCACCCAGAGTTTCTGCAATTGGAAGTCTGCACGAGTTATTGAAACTACTCCAACCTACCAACAAAGTAATCTAGAGGTTGTTCAATAAAGGTTGATTCCTAGTATTTTGGTCTGAATTATGAGAAAAGACTGGGAAAAGCTCAGACTTTTTAGCCTAAAGAAATGTCAGAGGTGGTCTGATAGACGATAGATAAGTTCATTAAACCCCTTCATCGAAAGTTCAACCGTTGCTCCATAATGTTCAACATCAAGATTCCACTCCACCATTTATCTCAAAGTTTGTATGTCTTACCATTCATCTTGGAGTGTATTTGGAGCATTAAAACATTGTCTACATAGATATTTAGATGAGACAATATCCCAAAAATCAAGGCAAGAAAACTGCACAATATTGTAGCCAGTTTCCCTCAGTTATTGAAGATGCCATTTCTTGTGTACATGTTGTGTGTTGTAACATGGCTGTGAAATACAAATCTACATGACTTTCCATGGTGCAGGCAATGATGAATTGTCTGATTCTGTTGGGGCTGCCCAATCTTTCTACCTTGCCTTCAGTCCCTTAACTGCTGCCTTCATTCTTTGCCATTCAAAAGAAACAATGTCACTACTTGAGAACATTCCTTAGATGGTTCTTCCATGTTTCTCCCAGGCCATGGAAGAAATGTTTCATTTCCTGACATTCAGCTTCAAGAAGTCTTTAAACATTAACCTGTACAGTAAAGTCGAAGATGACTCTTTGTGGCTTCAACAATGAACAGTTCAATATTAATATAGTAAATATACAAGATAAGGGTCTGGCAGAACTAGTAGATGTCTACTCCCTTCTGCTCCCTGGCTCAGACTGACTTCCTCCCCATCCCAGGATGTTTGCCCTTCCTCCTGTGCAGCCGTTCCACTGGGTCTGGCCCGATCGTGTGAACCTCAAAGACATCCCTTTAAAGGGGCCACGTTACCACCAATCAACTTTACAAACAATTTCCACGTTTAACTTATGAATATATGACCCCCTTAGGGAAGCTATCATCAGACAGACGCACCACATGTCCATCTGATGTTGATTTGATTTGATTTATTATTGTCACATGTATTAGCATACAGTGAAAAGTATTGTTCCTTGTGCACTATACAAACAGAGCATACCGTTTACAGAGAAGGAAACAAGAGAATGCAGAATGTAGTGTTAACAGTTGTAGCTAGGGTGTCGGGAAAGATCAACTTAATGTGAGATAGGTCCATTCAAAAGTCTGACGGCAGCAGGGAAGAAGCTGTTCTTGAGTTGGTTGGCATGTGACCTCAGACTTTTGTATCCTTTCCCCGACAGAAGAAGTGGAAGAGAGAATGTCTGGGGTGCTGGCTCCTTTGCCAAGGCAGCGGGAAGTGTAGACAGAGTCAATGTCTGAGCTGGGCTCTGATGATGAGTGCTTCTAGACATTCCTGCCTTTTTAAGTTCCTCCGTGTTGGGCACTTTGCCTTCCTATTTGAGGCCCATGTTGTTCTCAATGTATCTCATGGAATCTATCCAATGCATCAATATGTCTGGAGTAAGTATTGCATTTGTAAACACCAAAAATCTCCCTGAATATTTTGTAATGGAAATGAGATGTGACTTATTCTGTCAGAAATAAATCATTGGCTCCAATAATGCATTATGAATAAGAAGGTGTAAAACTCAACTTGTTGAACAATGCATTCTCCTGGAGTGCCACTAGGAATGTTACAAAAGCAGGATGGCTTGATATAATGGCGTTCATCATGAAGGGTCTGGACAGACAGGGAGAAATTGTTTCTACTGATTAAAGAATCCAGGACCAGGGAATACCAATTTAACGTGGTTCGCTAAAGAAACAAGAGGGATTTAAAGATAATCTTCTATTACTCAGCAGGTGGGTAGCATCTGAAATCTACTGCCTGAGAGTGTGCTGGAGACCGATTCAACGGAGCTGTAAAAGTATAATTGGATAACCATCTAAAGAGAAAATATACATTAAGAGGTCTCACAATACCAAGTTAAAGCCCAGCAGGTTTATTTGGAATCACGAGCTTTCGGAGCGCTGCTCCTTCATCAGGTGAATGGAGAGCTAGATTCACGAACAGGGCACATGTAGGCAAAGACACAATTGTAAGATAATGGTTAGAATGTGAGTCTCTTCAGGTAATCAAATCTTTACAGGTACAGACAATGCGAGTGGAGAGAGGGATAATCACAGGGTAACAATGTGTGAATTGTCTCAAGCCAGGACAGTTAGTATGTTTTTGCAAGGCCAGGCCAATTGGTGGGGGAGACATGTAGTGTGAGATGAGCCCAAGATCCTGGTTGAGGCCGTCCTCATGTGTGCAGATTTATTATTGTCACATATATTAGCAGACAGTGAAAAGTGTTGTTTCTTGCGTGCTATACAGACAAAACATATTGTACGTAGAGAAGGAAATGAGAGAGTGCAGAATGTAGTATTACAGTCATAGCTAGGGTGTAGAGAAAGATCAACTTATTGCAAGGTAGGTCTATTCAAAAGTCTGACAGCAGCCAGGAAGAAGCTGCTCTGCAGTCGGTTGGTACGTGACCTCAGACTTTTGGATCTTTTCCCGAAAGAAGAAGGTGGAAGAGAGAATGTGTGGGGTGCATGGGGTCTTAACTATGCTGGCTGCTTTACCAAGGCAGCAGGAAGTATAGGCAGAGTCAATAATGGCCTCCAACATCTGGGCCATTGCTGTTTGTGGGATCTTGCTGTGTGGAAATTGTTTCCTATATAACATCTATGCGTGCACTCTTCAGAAATATCTAAACTGGCTGCAAAGTGCTTTGGAACTCCCCAAGTTTGCAAAAGGCACTAAGTAAATACAAATTTGTTAGGCATAATAGCTTCTGTCTCATTCTTACTTTTTTCTTTACTTTCACCGCCGATACCATTTGTGCCAACAAATAAATACTTTTTTGCTGTTTGCTATTTCTAATGACAGGGTTTTCCCCTGAATTCAATGAAAAACAAGCAGGCTTGAGGCAGCTGGTAGAAGCATGACACAACAGATAATCAAAGGGCAGAAAGGATAATCAAACAACAATTCTTACTTCTAGCAATGAGCAGGCGTCACTTAACAGAAGGAAAAGAAATGAATGGGAGATGGGAAGCCACATTGGTATCTCCCTGCGAAAAATTAATTTCTGCATTTGAAGGAATATATTTCTTTGTGAAGTATAATTCTCCAGGCTGGGGTTATTTGTTGCTCTCAGTTATTCCTCAGTTGTGTTTGCAAAGTAGATAATTGCTTATTGGTCTTGTCATGATTTATGACAATATGAGCCTTAACCATTGTGGCATCTTGTTTATTCTATTGTCCTCTTGACTGATGTCCAACATTTCAAAGAAAGTTTCCAAAGATGATTTCAAATACGGGGCATGGTTCAATTGCGTTCAACTAATTCTTTCAAATTCATTGCCTCACATCAGAGCTTATTTTGTAACCTTCTCACTTACTCTCCACAACCTCAAATACGTGATCCCTTGACGGATAATGCAGTGCCTTAGGCAGTGGGCAATTTTCAAACTATTGGCTCCCTCACTGCTTGAGGTCCGTCGCGTGGAAGTTTTTGTGCAGTTTTCCAGCTCTCCGAATCTTCCATCCAGTTTTCACACCGAATGCCAAGTCAATTACCTTTGGAATGGACTTGAAAATGCCTTGTCTACGAAGTGGTTTATCTCGATATTCATTTGATAGTTCCTCATTCATTGTAAGGTCGATGCAGAGGAAAGGTGTCTGAGTCTTTTTTTTTGAGACCTTTCTGGCCGCAGCAACCGAGGGCAGACCTCGGAAATAGCGGTGTCTTTTCTGCAGACATCCACGTACAAAGACTCTAGAAGTCAGTATAATAATTAGGTGTCAGGCTTGTCTCGGTGGGTAGCTCTCCGAGTACGAAGGTCGTGTCTTTCAAGTACCAGTCCAGAGGCTAGAGCACATCATGTAGGCTGACAGTTCAATGTTGCATTTGGAGGTATGACCTTTTGGCTCAAAAGGTCTCACATCTGTCCTTCCAGATGGGTAAGCCCCTTGGTGCCAATTTGAAGATAAGCAGGGAATTTCTGCTGCTCTGAAAAAGGATCATACGGACTCGAAACACACTGTTTCTCTCCACAGACTCTGCCAGACCTGTTGAGTTTATCCAGCATTTTCCATTTTTATTTTTTTCTGCTGTCAATATCGCAAGGAACGACAAAATGTCATGAACGTAGCCCAATCCATCATGCAAATCAACCTCCCATCGACTGACTCTGTCTATGCTTCCCGCTGCCTTAGCAAATCAGCCAGCATAATTAAGGACTCCCTGCACCCCGGACGTTCTCTCTGCCACCTTCTTCCATTGGGAAGAAGATACAAAAGTCTGAAGTCACGTACCAACCGACTCAAGAACAGCTTCTTCCCTGCTGCTGTCAGACTCGTGAATGGACTTACCTTGCACTAAGTTGATCTTTCTTTACACCCTAGCTATGACTGTAACACTAGGTTCTGCAGTCTCTCATTTCCTTCTCTATGAACGGTATGCTTTGTCTATGTAACGCGCAAGAAACAATATTTTTCACTGTGTACTAATATATGTGACAATAACAAATCAAATCAAAATAAAATCAAATATTTATCCCTAATCCAACATCACTAAAATAGATTTTTAAAGTTCTTTTGTGGATATAGGCATCGCTGGCTGGCCAACCTTTATTGGCCATTCTTAGTTGCCCTAGTTCAATGGGCATTTGAGAGTCAACCACTGTGACCCTGGAGTGACATGTTGGCCAGCCCAGGTAAGAATGGCAGATTTCCTTCCCTAAAGGGCATTGGTGAACCAGATGAGTTTTTCTCACAATCGACAATTATTTCATGGTCATCAGTAGGCTCTTAACACCAGATTTTTATTTTATTGAAATCAAATTCTGTTGCGGCGGGATTCGAACCCGAGGCATTTTCACAGTAACTTCATTGCAATGTTAACATGAGCCAACTTGTGACAGTAACAAATAAACTTAAAGATGGGTTCCCAGAACATCAGCTGAGCTTCTGGATTAGTAGCCTTGTGATAATAACAGTGGACCATCGCCTTCCCCCTCGACCATCCGCACTTAATCTCATTGTTCGAAATATTGTGGATGCCGGAAATCTGAAACAGGAGCAGAAAACACTGAAAACACTCAGCGGGTCTGGCAGTGTCTGTGGAGGGAGAAACAGGGTGAAGGTTTCAGGTTGTGATGCTTTATCACAACAGAACAGATCTGTTGTTATTTCTCACTGTCACATGGGAGCGGGGCTATGTATGAACCGACTGCCGTGTATCCCACACATCAACAGTGCCAACACTTGAAAAGTAGTTCAGTGGAAGCGCTTAACATTCCTCAGGTCACGAAGGAAGCACGCCATTTTACCTTTACCCTTCCAAACCTAAATCCTCAATTATCCGAGCTCATTTTTATGTACCCTACATGGAGCGCTTGCAGCATTAGACAATGGCTGCAATGTAAAGTGTGAAGACATCCATTGTCACTGGAAACAGATTTTCTTACTGCCATTTCTGATCATTGCTAACCTAATTAAATGAGTTTCACACAGGTTCTAAAAATCACGGCAATCTCATTTGATCAGAACCTTGTACTTGATGCTTTAACAAATGTTTTTTTTCCCATTATTAAGATGCCGTTTCCACAGTCTGTATTAAGATTTGAATAGTGTGTGGGCAAATGCCAGGATTTCACACTATTCAATATCCATAGTTACATAAAGTGATTTTTTTTTGCCTCCAGTAAAAATGGAGCAGCATCATTATATATTCATCAAGATGTTAGTCGCTGACATTTCTATCACATAATTGTAAAGCCTGTCAGATTCAAACAGCTCTGTCAGAGTTAAATAAAGTGTGTGGGTGTGTGGGTGGGTGGAAGGCTTTTAAATCTTGCTTTTCTTAAAAAAATTCCCTTTCTTTTCTCCCTCTTTCCGAAGGCGCTGAGTCACTCTGGGCTATGGTCACCGATGCACCTCAGTTGAGCGCTAGGAATGTAAACATCAGGAGCTATTCGGCTATGGGAGCCTCGAGGCTGAACCCATTCTCGGCATATCCCCACATCCAACGAGTGAACTCTCCCACATGGCTGATTTCTCCTTATCAGGTGCGGTTGAGCAATGGAGTACCCCAATGCTGCCCTCCAACCACGGTTGACACCCTTAACCTCTCTGTCTCTCCCGCGAACGAAGCCATTCGGCCCATCGGGTCTGCACCGACAACTAACCTGCCAGGGCCCTATCCTCATAACCCAACGTACTTACCCCAGCTAGTCCCCCTGACACTGAGGGGCAAGTTAGCATGGCCAATCTATCTAACCCACACATCTTTGGACTGTGGGAGGAAACTGGAGCACCCGGAGGAATCCCAAGCAGACATGGGGAGAAACTCCACACAGACAGTCACCAAAGGCTGGAATCGAACCCAGGTCCCGAGACAGCAGGGCCATTCCCAAAATACCTTTTGACCATGTTTTTGTCGTCTGCCCTAATATCTCCTTAGGTGGCTCCGTGTCACTGCTCCCTCAAATGTCCTGTCACATTCAGAGACTTTGGACAGTTTACCGCGTCAAGGGTGCTACATAAATCCAAGTTGTTGTTGGCAGTGAACTTCAATCAGACCAAACACTACAACTTTTAGAATGATTGATTGAATTATACTGGTCCCTTCTGTCTAGTCAATTAGTCCCACACTCCCACTCTTTCCCAGCCGACCTGCAATTATTTTAAAAATATTGATAACGATAATTATTATCAACAATGGTGGGTCCCTCATATTGAGGATATCACTGAATGAGGGAGAGCTGTCACTCATCCAGTAGGGCTAAGGAGTCTGGGGCTAGGCGAAGGAAGCCATTGTCACCCATACACTGCAATGCATGAATAATTCTATCCTTTCTTCCCTTCCTTTCCTCCTGCATGTTATTTCCAGGCTTTAATTTCTCTCCTTCATAGAAATATGGAAACTCGAAGCAGGAGGAGACCATTTGGCCCTTCGGGCTTGTTCACCGTTCATATTTTCAATAGCTGTTCATCAAATTCAATATCCTGATCCCCTTTCCCTCCCCCCAATTTCCCCTGATCCCTTTAGTCCCAAGAGCGATATCTAATTTCTTCTTGATAGCACACAACGTTCTGGCCTCAGCTACTTTCTCTGGCAGTGAATTCCACACATTCACCACTCTCTGGGTGAAGAAATTTCTCCTCGCCTCAGTTCTAAAAAGTTTACCCCTTTATCCTCAAACTATGACCCCTAGTTCTGGACTCCCCCACCAATGGGGACATTCTTTCTGAATCTACCCTGTCCAACCCTGTTAGAATTTTAAAAGTTTCTCTGAGATCCCCTCTCACTTTTCCAAACTCCAGTGAATATAATCCTAACCGATTTAATCTCTTCTTATATGACAGACCCGCCATCCCAGGAATCAGACTGGTAAAGCTTTGCTGTACTCCCTCTACAGCAAGGACATCCTTCCTCAGATAAAGACACCAAAACTGCACACAGTACGCAAGGTGTGGCCTCACCAAAGTCCTATACAATTGCAGCAAAGCATCCCTATGATTATACTCGAATCCTCTCAATCTTTATACTTGGGATCACACGGCGCGGAAGACCTTTTTGAAATATTGTGGCCTGTGTTGGCTCTTTGCGAAAGATATCCAATCAGTTTCACTACCCTTTCCCCAATAGATTTGCCGATTTCTCCTTCTTAATTGTAATTTTTGTCATGAAATAAAATTCATTCTCATTGCCTCATACATCCTCGGCTCACTGTTTTCCTATAAGATGTCATGAAATAAAACCTGAAATGAATGCAGTTCAGGTTTGATTGTATCGCCTATGAGCCTGCCTTCCATTTGAAACTAAGCACTGAGGAACATGGGAGAGCAGATTGAATTGATTGAATAATTCTGTACATGTTTATGAAGAATAGGAACCGAGGTATGCCATTGAATTGTGACATCTATTGCAGCTGTGACATAATTAATTTTTCCGATCCTCTCCAGTGAGTTTATTGTTCTGCATCTATCCTGAACAGCACGGTGACATAATGGTTCACATTGCTGCCTCGCGGCTCCAAGGACCCAGGTCCAATTCTGGCTGGTGACTGTGTGGAATTATGTGACTCCGTCTGGAGTTTGCACTTTCTCCCCATGGCTGGGATTTTCCTATCTTGGGGCGAAGGCGGCTGGAAAATCTTGTCCAAGACCGATGGATCTTTGCATTGTTTCCCCCCCCCCCCGCACCCCCCCCATAGCCCGTTACAATTCCTGTGGCGGGCGGGACGAGAAAATTCGGCTTCATGTCTGCGTGGGTTTCCTCCGGGTGCTCCGCTTTCTTCCCACCTCCCGACAGAGTGCAGAAGGAAGCCATTCGGTCCATCGGAGTCTGCCCCACCCCGTAATCCCACATATTTAACCTGCTAACCTCCTGTCGTTAGGGTCAATTTAGCATGGCCACCAACCTAACCTGCACATCTTTGGACTGTGGGAGGAAACTGGAGCACCCGGAAGAAACCCACGCAGACACGGAGAAAACTTACAAGCTCCACATGTTCACCATCCTCTGGGTGAAGAAATTTCTCTTCATCTCAGTTCTAAAATGTTTACCTGTTATCCTAAAACTGTGACCCCTAGTTCTGGACTCCCCCACCCGAGGCTGGAATTGGATGCAGGTCCCTGGCGCTGTGAGGCAGCAGTGCTAACCACTGTGTCACCACACCGCCCATGTGTGGGTTAGGTAGACCAGCCATGCTAAATTTCCCCTGAATGTCAGGAAGATTAACGGGTAAATAGATGGGGTTACAAGGATCGACCTTGGGTGGGATTGTTGTCGGTGTAGCCTTGATGGGCCGAATGGCCTCTTTCTGCATCCTAGGGATGCTATGATTCTATGAACAAGGCTCCCTCCATAAAGCACAGTTAGCTGCAAAATAACCTCAGCTTGACCTTGCTATTGTTCTGATTCTGGATCTTCCTCACCCTCTGTAGTCACCAACCAGCATCCCACACCCTCAGTTCATGCCGTTGAACCCTTTCTAACTGTGGTGCAAAGACAATGGCTCTAAAGTGTATAAACTGGGCTGTACAAATCCACAACGCGAGGGAATCCCAGAGGTCGGCAAACGACGGGTGTGGTGCTTCCTGCCAATCTCAGTGCAAGCTGCAGTTACCTCATGACGGAGAGAGTGATGGTACAGGCGGTGATATGGCGTGCCAAGTGTGCACTAGAAATGTCCAAAATATGTGTTGGTTGACCATGCTAAACTGGCCTTTAGTGTCAGAGGGGGCTAGCTAGGGTAAATGCATCGGGTTATGGGGATAGAGGCTGGATGGGATTGTGGTCGGTGCAGACTCGATGGGCCAAATGGCCTCCTTCTGCACTGTAGGGATTCTATGATTCTATGATAAGGTGCTCAGATTGTGATGTCGGTCAGCCTTTTTGGCTGCAAGGTTGATGTACGGTTCTGAAACTGGTCGAGTGAACGCTTGCATTAATGATTTGGGGCACTGCGCCCCTCCCTCCCCACCACCCAACTGCGTTACCAGCACTATTTAAAGGACCAGGTATCCAACAGTCAAATGATTTGATTTTTTTTTTTGCTTTCTTCTGCCATGGAAAAGTTTGTGGAAGTCCTGTGGATTGTTTTGGGAGGTGTCGTGAGTTGGCGTGTGAGAGAGGAGGATTTGGCCACTTGTCCACACCTTGTCTACAACAGTAATGTGGCTGTAGTTGTGGTGTCCCTGGTTGTGCAACATGACTGACAAGTGGAATTGAGGCTGCAGAGAGAGGGACATCTACAAACATGGAGAAGGAAAAGTGCTCTCCTACAGAATGGTAGCATCTTTACAGTGTAGGAGACCATTTGGCCTCCCCATGCCACCTACAACTATCCCACCCAGGTCCTATCCCCGTGACCCTACCTATTTACTCTGCTAATCCCTTGACATTAAGGGGCAAATTTAGCGTGTCCAATCTATCTAACCTGCGCATCTTTGGACTGTGGGAGGAAATCAGAGCACCCCGAGTAAACCCGAGGAGAATGTGCAAACTGGAAATAGACAGTGACCTGAGTCCGGAATTGAACCCGGGTCACCTAGGCTCGAAACGTCAGCTCTTTTCTCTCCTCACAGATGCTGCCAGGCCTGTTGAGATTTCCCAGCATTTTCTCTTTTGGCCGCATGTCTTTGGACTGTGGGAGGAAACCAGAGCATCTGGAGGAAACCCACGCAGACATGAAGAGAACATGCGAACTCCACACAGACAGTGACCCAATTTGGGAATAGAACCCAGCTCCCTGGCATTGTGAGGCTGCATTGTGCCACCCAGAAGATTGGGCCCACCATGGGTTTACAATGAGAGCATAGCATGGCAGTTAATGTAAAAAGGAACAGACCTTCTGCCTGCATGTAAGTAGCAAGTGGGCAGTAGGACCCTATTGAGAGAAAAGGAGTAATATGTGCTTAGAGGTGCAAAGCATGACAGGAATGCTTAATAGTATATTGTGTGGATATTTACCAAGGAAATGAATGGCGACAAAAACTGTTGGTAAAAGTGGAGAAGGCAGAGGTAACGGGTGAAAGGGATGGAAAGGGTAGAGGTAGAGAGATTCTTCCTGCTTAGAAAGGATAGCAGGACTAGAGGGCACAGCCTCAAAATGAGGGGGGAGCAGTTTAGATCAGAGTTGAGGAGGAACTTCTTCACTCAAAAGGTGGTGAAACTCTGGAATTCTCTGCCCGTTGAAGTGGTGGAGG
Source organism: Carcharhinus amblyrhynchos (assembly GCF_965287045.1). Classification (NCBI taxonomy): domain Eukaryota; kingdom Metazoa; phylum Chordata; class Chondrichthyes; order Carcharhiniformes; family Carcharhinidae; genus Carcharhinus; species Carcharhinus amblyrhynchos. Next base: position 168,307,460 of record NC_137324.1, read on the forward strand.
CTACCTCACTAAATATATTTAAGTCACGGGTAAATAGGTTTCTGATAGACAAGGGAATTAAGGGTTATGGGGAGAAAGTGGGAAAGTGGAACTGATCCACTTCAGATCAGCCATGATCTTATTGAATGGCAGGGCAGGCTTGAAGGGCTAGATGACCTACTCCTGGTCTTATTTCTTATGGGTGGGGAGAAATTTATGGATAGGAGATTATGGAAGAGCTTACCAAAATCTAAACTCCCCTAGGGAGAGGTGCCACAGGGTGGGAGAGTGGCAAATGTGACACTTTTAATTCAAGGAAGGGTGTAAGAACATTCCTGGCAGCTACAGGCTGCATAAGGGGCTGGTTCGAAACAATAATCAACAGTCACTTGGAGAGGTTTGAGTTAACGAAGGAGAGCCAACACAGCTTTGTAAAATGCAAATCATGCTTGACTAATCCAATTGAATTTTTTGATGAAGTAACAATGAAGGTTGATGAAGGGACTGCAAAGGATGTTGTCTATATGAATTTGAGGAAGGTAATTTGACAAGAGTGTGCATATGAAACAAACTGAGACTCAGGAACAGAATTTTACACTTCCCCAAAAGCGAGTGGCGCGGTGGGGGGATGTGGAATGTGGAATCGAATGGATGGGGTTCACCCCAGGAACCCACCTGCCCAAACCCAGATGCATTTTCACGCTTGGGTGGGCAGGTTTTCTGGCTGGAGACCCTCCCTTTCATCTACATGGCCCCTAAGTGTCCTCAATTACCGCTTAAGGGCCATTTCCCCTCCACCCTCTATTTTTAGGTTTGCCAAAATGGATGCTGGTATGGATGGGAAAGTGACAAAAAGAAATGCCCCCATCATGGGCAGGAAGGGGTGCGGTTACCTCAGCCCGAAGGCCCCCTCAGAGTTGAGGCTCTTTCCCTCCAGGACCTTGCAGCAATGGGACTCCCTTATCCCCAGTCCAACTCCCGATGTCGCCATCACAGCCACCACCGCCCCCCCTCCAAATTCCCCAGAGCATCCCTTACTCTCCCATCCACAGGACACCAGGACTCACCTTTCCAACGCTCGTGGGACAGTTCCAGGCAGGGCGTTGCAGTACTGCTTTTGGCCACTGCAGCACTGGTTTGAGAGCTGTCGGCCAATCTGATTCCTTCCTTCCAAGGGGTGGACGGAAGCCCCACCTACTACCAATCAATGCTCAAGTTGGCAGTCAATGACAGTAGGGGTGTGAGTGCATTACGCACTGACTCTTGGGATGGTGAGTGCCTATTGCCCACCATCCTTCAAATCTTACCCATGTACTGGAAGGGTCAGTGTCATCCTGCACAAAAATCATCAATTTTGGCACCTTGTCACATGCAGTATTATGGGGGACAGTTTGGTGCTGGGTGGGAAGGTATGGCTTTGCCAGACCCTTCGTATCACAGAATCCCTGAAGTGCAGAAGGACGCCATTCAGCCCATCGAGCCTGTGCCAAAAACAATGACTCATGTTCAATCCCCGTAACTGCCATATTTACCCTGCTAATCCCCCTCACACCGAGGGGCAATTTAACATGGCCAATCAACCAAGCCCATATATCTTTGGAGTGTGGGAAGAAACTGGAACACCTGAAGGAAACCCACAAAGACATGGGGAGAATATGCAAACTCCACACAGACAGTGACCTGAGGCTGGACTTGAAGCTAGGAGGCAGTAATGTTAACCACTGTGCCACCATGGGGAGGGAGGTGGGGGGGGCGGGGTGTGGTGTGCCTCCCTCAAGATCCCGTACCACCATTCCAACATCTAGTCTGGCAGGTGCTCCCTCCTCTCCCTCTCCATCAATATTACCATCCCCCTCTCCAATGCCATCAATCCTCCCCCGTCACCAGGCCTTCCCTTCCCTCTGGGCCATGTGACGCCCAGCGTGTACCTAGTCCTGGACTCCGGGATAGGGGCCTGTTTGTTGTCCCAGTCCGAGTCACTGCTGCTTCTGTGACCACAGAGTTTTCAACTGCAATCAACATGGCTGCCATCCATCTCAGCTGGGAAGTTACCTCAGTGGGGTGTGGATAACCTGTCTCCATGGAGATCTCGGTTGTGGGTTTGCTGTAATCTTGGGGATGTGTTCCCTGCCGAAGTTTCAGATGGCTGAGTTGAAAATAAAGTCACCTGTGAATTCCCGCCCTTTGGCTGGATGACAACTTCTCCAACATCTGCCCCATCCAAGACCAATACCTGAAGCTGCTCAGATTCAACAAGGAGGAGGTGACCTGGGTAGGATGGATATAGAAGGATAAGAGCCAAATGCGAACAATTGGGACTAGCTTAGTGGTTAAAAACTGGGCTCTCCCTTACAGAGTCCACTTCCTCTTATTTATTGAAAGACAACACAAGCATCGGTGAAGGTTGATGTCAATTAATGTGATGTGATGGTCGAGTTACTAATAAGCATATTTACAACGGGAAGTTGTTAAGCAGAAGAAAGTAGCATGAAATTCTGAAAGTTCTTGAATAGTGGGAGACATTTGTAAAAGCTTTCCATGGTAAGTCTACAGCTGCCACATAGTCTAGAATGATCATGGGTCCCGAAGGGCCTGTTTCTATGCTACAACCCTCTATGACTTTATAGTGTGTACCAACCCTTCAAGAAGACATGTAGCCTCACACTAGTGCATGGGAAGCCATCAAGCTTACCGTAGTGCTAAGCTTCAACATGACTGGACCACATACAAAAAGATGACACAACAACCATCTCCCAATATACCAACTATCGTTGGGTGGCGAGGGAGGTCCAGTGTGTAAAGGAAGGCACTTTCATCATTTTTTCCCTAAGCTAAGTGAAGCAGGGTGAATGGGTCCTTAGCTTTTCCAGGATAACGGGATCCTCAGTGGTGCAGGGAACCATGAATATACACACAGGGCCCTGCGGTCTACCCCATACTGACAACATGAAGCTGCTGCGTGGACGTACACAAAATAGTATGTCAATGACGGTTCTCCAGACTGACAGCAGTCTTTTGGCTAAGATAAACCGTTGGTCAGGTTAAGCTCAAGATTGCCTGGTCTTGTCAGTTTGGATCTTGTTTATCTCTCCTGTGGGGAACCATGGATTGGATTCAATTGTTTATAAAGTTTGAAGTTTTATTTAATAGTGTCACAAGTAGGCTTACATTCACACTGCAATTAAGTTACTGTGAAAATCCCCTAGTCGCCACATTTTGGTGCCTGTTCAGGAACACTGAGGGAGAATTTAGCATGGCCAATGCACCTAACCAGCATGTCTTTTGGACTGTGGGAGGAAACTGGAGCACCTAAAGGAAACCCACGCAGACACGTGCAGACTCCTCACAGGCAGTGACCCAAGCCAGGAATTGAACCCAGGTCCCTGGCACTGTAAGGCAGCAGTTTTAACAGCTGTGCCACCGTGCCATCCAATTGAATTTGATTTTTTGAGCAAGCAAGGAGATGGATTTGGGATCCTGTTCAATCTGAGCATTGACTTTGTAACTTAATGAGGCTTCATCCTGAAGCAGTCAGCACAACTTGCCATCTTTTAGAACCAGGAAGAGCCAGTTGGTGGCTGATTGGAGACAAATAGCCACAGGAAAGCAATAGTAGCAATGTGATGACCAGCGCATTACTAACCCGTGCGGTACAGTGGCACAGTGGTTAGCACTGCTGCCTCACAGCAACAGGGACCCGGGTTCGAGAAGGTTCACCAGGTTGATTCCGGAGATGAGGGCGTTAGCTTATAAGGAGAGGTTGAGTAGATTAGGCCTGTACTCGTTGGAGTTTAGAAGGCTGAGGGGAGATCTTATAAAGACATATAAGATAATGAAGGAGCTAGACAGGGTAGGTAGAAGCAGAGAGATTATTTCCACTTAGAAAGGAAACAAGAACTAGAGGGCACAGCCTCAAAATAAGGGGGAGTCAATTTAAAACAGAGTTGAGGAGGAACTTCTTCTCCCAGAGGGTAGTGAATCTTTAGAATTCTCTGCCCATTGAAGCAGTGGAGGCTACCTCGGTAAATGTGTTTAAGTCACAGGTAGATAGATTTCTGAGCAATAAGAGAATTAAGGGTTATGGGGGGCAGGCGGGTAAGTGGAACTGAACCACTATCAGATCAGCCATGATCTTATTGAATGGTGGGGCAGGCTCGAGGGGCTAGGTGGCCTACTCCTGCTCGTATTTCTTATGTTATATTTTTATTCCCGGCTTGGACATTGTCTATGTGGAGTCCGCACATTCTCCCCGTGTCTGCGTGGGTTTCCTCCGGGTGCTCCAGTCTCCTCCCACAGTCCGAAAGACATGCTGGTTGGGTGCACAGGCCACGCTAAATTCTCCCTCCGTGTCCCCGAACAGGTGCTGGAGTGTGACGATGAGGGGCTTCGCACAGTAACTTCATTGCAGTGTTAATGTAAGCCTTACTTGTGACACTAATAAACATACTTAAAAACTTAATACTTAAACCTAGCCACCAGCCCCCTCCCCCCACTCCAGCTCGAAAGAAATTAGCTCCAATAATTCCTCATGCTGAAAAGTGGAGCAGAGCTTTTTTGATTGACAAGCTTTCTTCTCTTTTTGTTTACCAGCTCGAAAAGGAGGCTCAAAGTGTGTAATCTTACTTGATTACTTTAAGTGAGCAGATTTCATGCAATACAGTATCTTTGCTAAGATACGTGCACCACTCAATGATTCAATGTCAAAGAATCTCAATGACTTTCATTTATTTCATGTGTATCATTTCCACATGACAGTCACGTTTCTCACCATGAGAGTTTTGAGAGGAATCGATTAAACTGTAGTTCCGCAATTGACATGATCCAACTTATGTGTCTCGAGATGTCTCCATCTTGCCTGTGGCAAAGCAACCAACACTACTTCTCAAAGACCATGGCTAGAGCGTGGATTGAAAGACTACCTCACCCATCTACCCATGGCACGATGGCACAGATGGGTCGGTTAGGTGCATCGGCCGTGCTAAATTCTCCCTCGGTGTACCCAAACAAGCGCAAGAGTGTGGCAACTGGGAGATTTTCACAGTAACTTCATTGCAGTATGAATGCAAGCCTACTTGTGACACTAATAATACATATATGTTTTTTATTATATATATATATATACACACACAAATATTCTTCCCTGCTACCACACTTTGGCTTTATGATAGATTCCCCAGTAAAGGGGGAAATGTTGCCCCAGCACTTTTTAATTCTCCAGAGGTGGTACCAGTGGCACAATGGTTCGCACTGCTTCCTCACACCAGGGACCCAGGTTCAATTCCACACTCTGTGTGGATGTTGCACATTCTCCCTGTGTCTGTGTGGGTCTTCTCTGGGTGCTCTGGTTTCCTCCCACAGTCCAAAGATGTGCTGATCAGGTCAATTGACCATGCTAAATTGACACTTAGTCTCAGGGGGACTAGCAGGGTAATTGTATGAGGTTGTGGGAATAGGGTCTGGGTGGGATTGTGGTCAATACCGACTCGATGGGCCGAATGGTCTTCATCTGTACTGTAGGTATTCTACGCTATGATTGCCCTCCCCACAGATTTCAAGAATTATATTGTAGACAGAGGAGTCAGCCCAGAGATGTTTTTAACCACAAATTTTATCTGAGCCCTGTCCAAAGCCAGCTGGAACCATCAACTACCAAAGGGGGAGAAGCTGAGTAGGAGGGAGAAAATGGAAAGTTGGGGTCGCAGCCGATGCAGTGATCAAATGCTGTAAAGCCTCAAAGGAAGGGTCCTCCCCATCCCCCTACTGCCATTGTGGGAACCCCAAATAAAATTGGAAAACTTATCTGCCTGAGCCTCTCCTGTTTCACAATTCCCTTCCACCAGGCTTGGCTCCAATAAAGTTCTTACTACTTTTCCCCTCAGACCTTAGACTACATTAGCTGGTCTGGTTCTGGTGGCACCACAGGGCCTTGATTTGTACGTCTGAAGCAAGCTTGGAATATGCCTCCTTGAAAAGAGCAGGATAACATCGGGACAAAGCAAGAAAGGCAATGGGCGGGACTTCTTTTCAAAGTGTTGTGTCCAGTGGGAAAAGTGGAGGGCAGCTTGCCAGTTGCCTTGCCAACTTTTTCTGCCATATTTTTGAATAATTAGTGGAAAAAATTGGGAGTGGCTTGTCCCATGATACTATACTGGCACAGTGGGCAGAATGATGTGGGAATGTTGGCGTTTTACAGTGGGCAGAGCCAGTAACCTTGGCTCCTGACAGATTATGGCACCCTTTAAAAAGAGCTTTCCATTCTGAATAAAGAAAACAGTGAATCCCCAACAGAGAGGAACCACCCGACATACAGATACCCTGTTATGGTTGAGGTTAGAAACTCTAAAGTGTTTTATGAAGCCCTCTCAAATCGTAAGTTTTGCATCTTGAATTTGGCTGGATAAGCATGATATGTTCTACTTCAGATGTGAATCAAAAGACCCACGAGGGGGTTTTTATGAAACAAAGTTTTTTTTTAAGAATATAGTTAACATGTATAGTAAGAAAATTAACAAGAACTTTTATCAATTACAAACAAGAAACAGAACATCCACCATAATATATAACTCTCAATGAATATCTCTAATATGTTCCAATTAAAACCAAAACCCATAGACGACAAAAAACGCTTTTCACAGATTTAACACAGCATTGACTAATGCTCACTTGATTCTTTGATTGAGGCCATGAGTTGAAATCTGCAGTCCAATGCTCCTGAAACTCAGAACAATTTGAAGACAAGACAGCTTTCCAGACAGACCTTGGCTCAACTTCCAAGAACAATAGATTGTCACCCTTCAGGAAAATCAACAGAACTTTCCAAACAACAGGGAGAGAGGGAAAACACTTCTTTTAGCTTGCTGCCCCTTCTAAAACTCTCCCTTACAGCTCCAAACTGAAACTGAAAACAACCCTTGTCACCTGACCTGCACACAGATTTTTTTTCTCCTTCCATCAATGATATCACCTAAGGCTGTGAGCTTAATTTAATAAAATCTCTTAAAGGTACACTATCATTACAACCCCAGCCAGGGTAAACTTCCACCCTAAACCTCCCAGTCAAAGCCACCCCCTTCCCCCAGCAGTGCCAGAGCACCTACCCATGTCACTGCCCCTATTGTGCAACCTGCCAGCATGGGAGGAAATTCCTACATGGGTAGGGATAGTATAGTGGGGAAGCCTGCTAATGCCACATAACTGTATACCAATGTGGTTCCTGACCTTACATAAGAACGTAAGAATTAGGAGCAGGAGAAGGCTACCCGGCTCCTTGAGCCTGCTCTGGCATCCATGGCTGATCTTTTCATGGACTCAGCTCCACTTACCCGTCCATTCACCATAACCCTTAATTTCTTAACTGTTCAAAAATTTATCTATCCTTGCCTTAAAATCATTCAATGAGGCAGCCTCAACTGCTTCACTGAGCAGGGGATTCCACAGATTCACAAGCCTTTGTGTGAAGAAGTTCTCCTCAACTCAGTCCTAAATCTGTTCCCCCTTATTTTGAAGCCATGCCTTCTAGTTCTTGTTTCACCTGCCAGTGGAAACAACTTCTCTTCTTCTATTTTATGTATTCCTTTCATAATCTTATATGTTTCTATAAGATCTCCCCTCATTCTTCTGAATTCTAATGAGTACAGCCCCAGTCTACTCAGTCTCTCCTCATAAGCCAACCCCCTCAACTCCGGAATCAACCTAGTGAATCTCCTCTGCATCCCGTCCAGTGCCAGTATATCCTTTCTCAAGTAAGGAGACAAAAAAATTACACGGTATTCCAGCCATGATCTTATTGAATGGCGCGGCAGGCTCGAAGGGCTAGATGGCCTACTCCTGCTCCTATTTCTTATGTTCTTATGTGTGTCCTCACCAGAACCTTATACAGCTACAACATAATCTCGCTGTTTTAAACTCTATCCCTCTATCAATGAAGGACAAAATTCCATTTGCTTTCTCAATTACCTTAATGCACCTGCAAACCAGCTTTTTGTGATTCATACACAAGGACACCCAGGTCTCTCTGCACCGCAGCATGTTGATGTTTTTTACCATTTAAATAATCGCCCAATTTGCTGTTATTCCCATCAAGATGGATGATCTCACAGTTACCAACATTGTACCCCATCTGCCGGACCCCTGCCTATTCACTTCGACTATCTATATCCCTTTGCAGACTTTCAGTGTTCTCTGCTCACTTTGCTCAGCCACTCATCAATACAAAAGGTTGTGAACGTAGCCCAATCCATCACGCAAACCAGCCTCCCACCCATTGACTCTGCCTACACTTCCCACCTTGATAAAGCAGCCAGCGTAGTTAAGGACGCCATGCATCCCGGACATTCTCTCTTCTACCTTCTTCCGTTGGGAAAAAGATACAAAAGTCTGAGGTCACGTACCAACCGACTCTAGAACAGCTTCTTCCTGGCTGCTGTCAGACTTTTGAATGGAATTACCTTGCATTAAATTGATCTTTCTCTACATCCTAGCTATGACTGTAACACTACATTCTATACTCTCTCATTTCCTTCTCTATGAACAGTATGCTTCGTCTGTATAGCGTGCAAGAAACAACACTTTTTACTGTATGTTAATACACATGACAATAATAAATCAAATCAAATCATCTCAGTGTCATCTGCGAATTTTGACACACTACACTTGGTCCCCAACTCCAAATCATTTATGTAAATCATAAACAATTGCAGTCCCAACACTGATGCCTGAGGCACACCACTAGTCACTGATTACCAACCAGAAAAATACCCATTTATCACCACACTCTGCTTTCTGCTGGTTAACCAATCCTCTATCCATCCAATACACTACTTGTAACACCGTACACGTTTATCTTATGTAGCAATCTTTGGTGCGGCACCTTGTCAAATGCCTTTTGGAAATTCAGATATACCACATCCACAGGTTCCCCATTGTCCACGGCGCATGTAATGTTCTGAAAGAATTCCACTAAATTAGTCAAACATGACCTTCCTTTCATGAACCCATGCTGCGTCTTCCCAATGGGTCAATTTATATCCAGATATCTCTCTATTTCTTCCTTGATGGTAGATTCATCTTTCATTGTGGGAACCCCATCAGATCATTGGATGGGGATGGAGACAATTACTTTGTGACTTGCACTCAATTGTCTGTCCCCTGTGGCTACCCACCCACGGCAAATGGGGGTGGCAAATCCCTCCCAACATGTTCAGAGAGGTTAAATTATTCTCCTCATTTCCCATCACCCACATTTCTGCCCAGTGAGCAGGGTTAGAACTGGAGACAAATAATTAAAAATCTCTGCTAATTAACCTGGGCAAACAGCCCTGCCTAGACGATACCGAGTACTTTATTCATTTATTTGTTAATAGAATATGGTTAACACTGACTAGGCTCGAATTTATTGACCATCCCTAATTGCCCTTGTAAAAGTGGTGGTGAGCTATCGTTTTGAACTACTGCTGCCAGTGTGGTGTAGATATACCTAGGGTGCTGTTAGGGAGAGAGTTCCAGGATTTTGACCCAGTGACAATATAGTTCCAAGTCAAGATGGTGGTTGGCCTGGACTGCAGGACTTGGAGGTGGGTGGATCGTGTTCCCATGCATCTGCTGCCCTCATTATTCTGGTTGGTAGAGATGGTGGGTTTGGAAGGCGCTGTCACGGGAAGCTTGGTGGGTTGCTGCAGTCCACCTTTCATCATATCATTATGTGTGGCAGATGAATGGATACTTCAGGATTGTGCCTCAGGATATTACAAATACAAAAAAGCCACGTGCTCAAAGTATTTTCAACAAAGGTCATTCTTTCAACGAACCCTCCAGGACCTTAGCCCATAGCCTAGCCTGTGGATTCACTGTAGGATTGGGGGAGCACTGGGTTGGCAGCAATGCTGTCATTAGGATGAGATGTTAAAGCAAGATCCCATTTGTTGTTCAAGTGGGTGTCAAAAACCAGCAAGGGAAGAATCTCAACATTTGAACCAATATGAATTTCTCAACTAAGACGAGCAAAACAGCCTATTAAACATTCGTCCCACAAGCTTTAAAGTCCAGGCAAAATGATTACTGTGCGTATTTGTAAGAGAGTCCCCATTTACAATTTATAACATGATACCTAGGGTGAGACACAGGTAACGAAGATATCTGCTTGAGGACATGCCTGTAGCAATGCACTATCCCTTAGATGGTTGCACAGTTGTCCACTAAGGGGAGTTACAGAAGAACATGAGAAATAGGAGTGAGAGTGGACCGTTCAGCCCCTTGAGCTTACTCTGCCATTCAATAATATCATGGCATTGACTCTCCTGCCTGCTCCCAATGTAGAAACATAGAAAATAGGAGTAGGAGTAAACTATTTGTCCCTTTGACCCTGCTCCACCTTTCATTGTGATCATGACTGATCATCCAATTCAATAACATATTCCCACTTTCCCCCCACCCATATCCTTTGATTCCTTTCACCCCAAGAGCTATATCTAACTTCTTCTTGAAAACCTGCAATGTTTTGGCCTCAACTGCTTTCTGTGGTAGAGAATTCCATAGATTCACCTCTCTCTGGGTGAAGAAATCTTTCCTTATCTCAGCCCTAGATGGTCTGCCCTGTATCCTCATTCTGTGACCCCGCCACTGGTCCCGGGGGAACATCCTTCCTGCATCTACCCTATCTACTCCTATTACAATACTATAGGTTTCTATGAGAACCTCCCTCACTCCTGTAAACTTTAGTGAATATAATCTGAACAGACTCAATCGCTCCTCATACATCAATCTCACTATCACAGGAGTCAGTCTGATAAACCTTCACTGCACTCTCTTCGTAGCAAGAACATTCTCTCTCAGAAAAGGAGATCAAATCTGCAAACAATATTTCTTAATTAACTCCAATATTTTTCTCTGCGGATAGTAATTATCTTAAGTTCCTCACTCTTATTAACCATTTGAGTTCCCTTTATTTCTGATATTTAACTCATATGTTCAAACGTGGAGCCCGGCACAACATATTTCTTCAATATCTCTGCCAACTCCTCATTCACCTGAATAGTTTTTTTCCTGTTTCTCCACCAAAGGAACAAGCATTTATTTTAGCTACTCTCCTTCTTTTTATACACCAGTAAAATTCTCAAAACTGCTTTCGGATTCCTGGCTACTTTACTCTTGTGTTCCACATTTCCCCTTTTCAGTTTATTTATTAGTGTCACAAGTAGGCTTACATTAGCACTGCAATGAAGTTGCTGTGAAAATCCTCTAGTCGCCACAGTCCGGCGCCTGGACACTGAGGGAGAATTTAACATGGCCAATGCATCTAACCACCACATCTTTCGGACTGTGGGAGGAAACCGGAGCTCCCGGAGGAAACTCAAACGGATATGGGGAGAATGTGCAGAGTCCGCACGAACAGCGACCCAAGCTGGGAATTGAACTGAGTCCCTGGCGCTGTGAGGCAATAGTGCTAAACGTTGTATCACTGTGCCACTCTTTTCATCATATTTTGGTTGTTGGTTTCTAAACACTCTCAATCCTCAGACTTATTATTCTTTGCAACATTATAATCCTGTTATTTTAATTCAATACTATCCTTAACATCCTGAATAAGTCACAGGCCATGGTTGGAATTTTATCACCCTTTCCTCCATGGGAATTGGAGCGGGCGAGGGCCAGACAATGGGAAGGTCTGTCAATCTTGGGTAGGATCTTATGGTTTCGGGATGAGTGAGGCCATAAAATCCTGCCTGATATTCCTTGCTGAGTTTTTTAACAGGATGTATTTTATCAATAAATGCTGGTCTTGATGCTCGATCCTATGAAGGAACTTTTAAAAATTATAGAGATTTTCAGAGGACCATTCACCATGAGATTACTAATTAAACATGACTCATGAGATCTAAAATAGTTTTGTACTTAGTTGGTTTCACTTCATATTGCTCCAGGAAACCATCACAAAAGCATTATGCAAACTCATCTTTAAAACTACCTTTGTCATTTTGATCGATGCAATCTAAAAGAAGATTAAATTCCCTCACAATTTTTATTGTGTCTTTGTTACACCTTCAATTATTTCTTCATTAATGTTCTGTCTAAAGCTATGCTAATTTTAGAAGTCCTACAAATAGCTTCCACGAGTCATTCCTGACCCCTGTTATTCCTAATCTCCAATCATTCTGATCTATTTCCTGATCTGCTGAACCAAGATCCTTTCTCACTACTGTCCTTCCATCATCTTTTATTATCAGGGCCATTCCCACTGTTGCTCCTGTCTGTCTTTTTTAAACATTGTGAGCTGAGAAATACTTATTTCCCAATATTGACCACCTTGTAACCAGGGGTTGTATTTCACCATCCCAAAACAGGACCAAATGGAGGTGGGATGGCAAAACAAAATGGCCACCCAAGCCAGACAGGCAGTATCCTTAACTCTGTTTCTGCCAGTGGCCATGTTGCAAGGTACGGGAAAGGGAACAGGGCAGGAGGCCCATTCTCTTCTATCAAAAAGCCCAAGGTCAGACCTACTGGATTTTCAGCAGGTCCTCAAAAGCTCCCCCCTGCCCTCCCCACCAAGCAAGAAGGTATGGGAATGGTTGTTAAGGCCAGACAAAAGGCTGGGAAACCTCTTGGTATTGGAGGATATTTAGGGCGGCACTGGAGCCAGGTTAACATTGAGAGATATCAACAAGAGAAGAAGATAGAGGGAGTTTTAAAAAATTCATTCATGGGACATGGGCTCTGCTGCCTGGCCAGCATTTATTGCCAATCCTTAGCTGCCCTTGGAGGCCAGTTAAGAGTCAACCACATTGCTGTGGCTCTGGAGTCACATGTAGGCCAGACCAGGTAAGAATGGCAGATTTCCTTCCCTAAAGGATATCTGTGAACCAGATGGGTTTTTTGGCAATTGACAATAATTTCGTGGTCATCAGTAAATTCTTAATTCCGTATTCTTTATTGAATTCAATTTCCACCAAATGCCGTGGTGGGATTTGAACCCAGGTCCCCAAAATATTAACTGAATTTCTGGATTAATAGCCTTGTGATAACACCACTATGCCTCCTCAAGAGAGTGAGTGGGGCAACCTCATAGAAGAGCCAAGTTTTGGACAGGCATTGGTTTTGATGGGCTCTTTCTCAGAATGTTCAGGGGGCTCATCTTTCCAGTTTTACGTATTGCATGTGAGACTCAGACTCATTGTCAGAACACATAAAGAATCAATCTTGGAAAAAAAATGGCAGCCAAAGTTGATGGGCCTTTCAGTGGGCCAACTCTGGGGCATCTGTCTCCTTGGGTCTGCCAATTGGGATGACAGATCTGCCTCTGGCAAAAGTGGGGCCTTGTACCCGGAATATTCCATTTCTCATCAGCCTGGCGATGGAGGCAGGATCGAGGCATGGGATTGTTCCAAACTCCCACCATCAATAGCAAAATTAAACACCATGATCGGAATTCTCCCGCCATTCACACCCTGCCACCACTGCCAGCAAGGATGGAGAATTTGATGTTCAGTCAAATTTCCATTCACTGCAGCAGGACCAGAGAATCTTGCCATCATGAATAGTCGAAAAATCCCGTCCCATATCTCTGTAATAGTTGTTATATTTAAAACACTTTATTCATTCGTGGGACATGAGTGTCACTGGCTGGCCAACATTTATTGCCCATCCCTAGTTAACCTAGTGATAGTGAGCTGCCTTTTTGAGCGATTGATATAACTTAATGGATTGTTGGGCCATTTCAGAGGGCAGTTGAAAGTCAGCCAGATTGCTGTGGCTCTGGAGTCACATGTAGGCCAGGCCAGGTAAGGATGGCAGATTTCCTTCCCTAAAGCACATTAGTGAGCCTGATAGATTTTCCCGACAATGGTTTCATGGTCATCAGTAGATTCTTAATTTCAGATATTTCACTGAATTCAAGTTCCACCATCTGCTGTGGCGGGATTTGAACTGGAGTCCCTAGAACATCAGTTGAATTTTTTGATTAATAGTCTAGAGATAATACCACTCAGTCATCCCCTCCCCTCCTCCCTCCATTTGTGCTGTTGGTTCATCTATCTCATAATGAATACTCCATGAACCCAGGTAAAGAGCCTTTTGTTTTATTAATGCATTAATACTGTTAAACTCTCCATCCGTTTATCTTTTCCCAAATTGCTACACTGCTCTTCTAAACTCCAGTGAATATAATTGTGACTGACTTAGTCTCTCCTGATATGACAGACTTGCCATCCCAGGAGTCAGCCCGGTAAAGGTTCGCTGTACTCCCTCTATAGCAAAGACATCCTTCCTTAGATACAGACACCAAAACTGCACACGACACCCGAGGTGTCTGCCATTTGTCTGCTCCAGGTTAAACGCCGTTTTTCATTTAATCACTCTGTCTCCCACCATGTAACAGACCTTGCCTTTCATTTTCTGCATTCTTCAGTTGAACATGCAAGCTGCTCTGAGATCCTTTTTGGAAGCAATTTCTCTCTTTCATGTGATTTGTGTTGGGAAAATGAAAAGATGAACTATGCACTTTCAGGACATAAGAACATAAGAACATAAGAAATAGGAGCAGGAGTAGGCCATCTGGCCCTTCGAGCCTGCCCCGCCATTCAATAAGATCATGGCTGATCTGTCGTGGCTCAGTTCCACTTTCCGGCCCTCTCCCCATAACCCTTAATCCCCTCTCTTATCAAAAACCCATCAACCCGCTTCTTGAAAATATGTAGCGAGGCAGCCTCCACCACTTCAACGGGTAGAGAATTCCAGAGATTCACCACCCTTTGAGTGAAGAAGTTCCTCCTCAACTCTGTTCTAAAACGCCCCCCCTTTATCTTGAGGCTGTGCCCCCTAGTCCTAGTGTCTTTTTTGAGTGGGAAGAGCCTCTCCACCTCTATCCTATCCATCCCATTCATCATCTTATACGTCTCAATGAGATCTCCCCTCATTCTTCTAAACTCTAACGAGTACAAGCCTAGTTTATTCAGCCTCTCCTCATAGCTCAACCCCCTCAACTCCAGTATCAGCCTAGTAAACCTCCTCTGCACTCCCTCCATCCCTTCATTTTTCAACCCGTTCCTTTGAAGCTTTTTGGGTTATATTGTGGCAGCGTTTTATTGGAGCTGCTGTACTCAGTTTCATCCAAAGATATGTAGGTTAGGTGGATTGGCCATGCTCAATTGCCCCTTAGTGTCCAAGATGTGTAGGTGAGGTGGATTGGTCATGGTAAATGCATTGGGTCATGGTATAGCACGAGGAGATAGGCTTGTGCAAGGTGCTCTTTTGAAGAGTTTGGTGCAGACTTAAAGGGCCAAATGGCTTCCTTCTGCACTGCAAAGATTCTATTATTCTATGGTTCTAAGATTATTCCTTCCATCTTTTTGATACATGTCTAAAGGGGCATGGTAGTCTGGATCTGCATGGGTGGGGACTGGGGGGGAAGATACTGGTGGTCATTTATGAGAAGTTGATGGCACAGTGGTATTATTGCCAGGCTCTTAATCCAGAAACTGTTCTGGGGGACCCTGGTTCAAAATCTGCCATGGCAGATAGTGGAATTCGAATTCAACAAAAAAATCTGGGAATTAAGAATCTACCAATGATCATAAAATCATTGTCAGTTGTTGGAAAAACCCATCTGGTTCACTAATGTCCCTTGGAGACGGAAATCTGCAGTTCTTACCTGGTCTGGCCCACATGTGACTCCAAAGCCACACAGCAATGTGGGTGACTCTCAACTGCCCTCCAAGGGCAATTAGGGATGGGTGATAAATACTGGCCAGCCAATGACACGCAGATCCCATGAATGGATAAAAAAGAACTTTTAAAAATGCGCCTTATGTGACAGGTAAAGAAGAAGCTTGAAAACATCATTCTCAAAGGAGTTTGTGATGTTAGTGGCTTTAGTGGGGGGAGGGAAGTGGTGGGGTAGAAAATGGCGAACCTGCATCATTACCTTGTAAATGCAGATAGGGAAACATGTCCTGTCCTCCTCTTCACCCTGACGCCCTTTGCTGTGTCCTCACTCCCAATTTTCTTGGCGCCGTTCTTACGGGAGCTGTTTTTCCCTTTCTGAGACAGCTTCAATTTTGCATTCGGACACCAAGAAAATGAAAGCTGGTCGGTGCCAATCTACATTTGTGGCTTGCTTCATTCTAAGCTCCCGACAGTATTGACATACGACTGAAGACAATTTATAATGCTACAAGAAATACATTATTCAACCTATCCCTTCGAAGTTTGGAACATTGTAATGAATCTCTCTCTTCTCCATCTCAAGGTACACCCGTGGCACGCAGGTCACTTCTGTAAAGAAAAATAATCAATCTCTCTGAAATGTTTATGGTCTGATGTCTGTTGAGATTGGACTGATGCTTCTAGGTTAGAAATGCACAATTGTCGCTGTACTCATTTTCCATCTTTATAGTGGACACAAGTTGCAAGGTCAGCTTCATTGGATCTAGCCAGGTTAGGTAATAGACGCCTCACAGCGTCAGGGTCCCAAGTTCAATTCCAGCCTCGGGTCACTATCTGTGTAGAGTTTGCACATTCTCCCCGTGTCTGTGTGGGTTTCTTCCAGGTGCTCCAGTTTCGTCCCACAGTCCAAAGATGTGTGTGTTAGGTTGATTGGCCATGCTAAATTGTTAGGGAGATTAGCAGGGTAAATGCATGGGGTTGCGGGACTAGGGCCTGGGTGGGGTTGTGGTCGGTACGGACTCGATGGGCCAAATGGCCTCCTTCTGCACTGTAGGGTATCTATGATTCTATCTTTCCATGATGAATATTCATCATCAATGCCTGGATGTGTTAACCTGAGGGAGCGGGTCAGCCCATCTACTGCAGAACTACTCACGTTTTCACGCCATTTTTGTTTTTAAGTGGGATGAAAATCAGGTAGGTTTCTAGAACAGATGGGTTATGCGTTCCACCAGGTTACTGACCAAGCACTGATGTTGGCCATTTGTAATGTTGTGTTGGTCCATCATCTACAAGGTACAAGTCAGGACTGAGATGGAATCCTTTTCACTTGTTTGCTCCAACAACACTGAAGAAGTCAACACCTTCCAATACAAAGCAACCCTCTTGATTGGCAACCCATCCACAAACAATCACTCCCTCCACCATCAGTGGCATCTGTGTGTATCATCAGCAAGACTCACTCCTGGAACTAACCAAGGGTCCTTAGGCAGCATCTTCCAAATCCATGGCTGCTGCCATGTAGAAGGACATGGGTAGCAGATACATGGGGACACCACCACCCTGGAAGTTCCCCTTCAAGTCACATACCATCCTGATTTGGAAGTATATCACCGTTCCTTCACTGTCGCTGGGTCAAAAATCCTGGAACTCCTTCCCTAACAGTACCATGGGCATACCTCCGCTTCAAAGACTGCAGAGGGTCAAGAAAGCAGCTCACCACTACCTTCTTAAAGACAATTCAGGATGAGCAATAAATGCAGGCCCATCCAGCAATGCCCAAATGCTGTAAATGGATTTTTAGAAAAGGCAGCATCTTTTGCTTTAATTTCAAAAATGTTGCATTTTCCACTTACCCCAATATTTTCCATTCATTTACCTGTCACTACATTTGTGAGTGGAGACTTTGGCCTTGTCTTTTCTTCATCTCACCAATTGCCTTTTGTATTACCTCATGGCCATTCACTTGAGCATGGTTTGCAATTCATCCTACTCACTATCTCCTCCTAGCATATTTGTTGATTCCCTCCAACTTGCTACCATTTTCTGACCTGACTTAACCTGTTTTAGTCTCTGGTCCTGCTGACTTCTGTCCAGATGTGAGGTGACTGAACTATGTACTGTGTTCTGGTGAAGATCTTCTGGTGTGAATTTGAAATTTCTCTTTGAAGCTTTCACCATTGAAACTTTTCCATATCTAGCCTCCTTGAGGAAGTAATGCCAAACTTAAAATCATCGTCTTTGTGAATAGACACAGTAAGAAGTACCTCCGCTTCAGGGACGGCACAGTGGCAAGGTGGTTAGCACTGCTGCCTCACATCACTAGAGACCTGGGTTCGATTCCCTGCTTGGGTCACTATCTGTGTGGTGTTTGCATTTTCTCCCCAAGTCTGCGTGGGTTTCCTCTGGGTACTCCAGTTTCCTCCCACAGTCTAAAAGACATGCTGATTAGGTGCATTTACCCGAACAGGCGCCAGAGCGTGGTGACTAGGGGAATTTCACAGTAACTTCATTGTACTGTAGTGTAAGCCTTACTTGTGGCTAATAAATAACTTTAACTTTAATTCTGACAAAATCAGGTGATGAAGCAACAGTGCTCCCAAAGCTCGTGATTCCAAATAACTTTGGACTTTAACGTGATGTTGTGAAGCTTCTTGCTGTGCCCACCCCAGTCCAGTGCCAACATCTCCACTTCAAGAACGGAGACATTCATCTCTCTGGGTTTCTTGATAACTTAGCTAAAGAAACAGATAAGGGGACGAAGAATTTTGCTTTTTGTAATGCAGCAAGTGATTACAATCTGGAAATCACCCAACGATTTCTCCCTGAAGAGACGAAGGTAGAGAGGCAACCTGATAGAGGCTTATAGAATGTTGAGACGAATAGATAGGGTGGATTCTCGGAGGCTATTTCCCAGGGCTGAAGTGATCGCTATGAGAGGACACAGGTTTAAGGTGCTGGGAAGCAGGTATAGAGAGGAGATGTTAGGGGAAAGTTTTTCACTCAGAGGGTGGTGAATGAGTGGAATCGGCTGCCATCGGTGGTGGTAGAGGCAAACTCACTGGGGTCTATTAAAAGACTTCTGGATGAGTATATGGGATCTTATGGCATTGGAAGTTACAGATAGTTCTATGGCTTGGTAGGTATAGATGTGATCGGCGCAACTTGTGGGCCGAAGGGCCTGTTTGTGTTGTAGTGTTCTATGTTCTATGATAGGGTGGCTAAACCAGGTTCAGTTGTAACTTTCAGAAAGATATTGGGCAGAACTTTCTCCCTGTTCTGCTTGCAACGGGGAATTGTACTGGGTGGCAAATGGACCATGCAAAGGTGCGTTGCCCTCAGGTGGGATTTTCCAACATTTGGCCAGAAAATCCCACCCATTGGCCGAATACTTGAAGAGAACACAATGGCAGGGAAGAGGTTCGAAGTGCAGAATCCTTCCGCCAAGCAAGCACAGAATCAATGGGCTGAAGGGCCTTCCTCTACGCCGTGTATCATTCTATGATAATCATGAGTTCTCCCCAACATGATAGTACTCTCCTTCTAAGTTACAAAGGCAAAATTGCAGATACAGTTTGAAAAGAATCACAAGTATGACAAACACGACAGCTGTAGACAAATAATTATAGATGTACCAGTTCGACTTCAATTCCAGTTTATTCCGCGAGGACATCTCATAAACTCAAAAATTATATATCCGGAATGTGACTCACCATCATTGCAAGTGATTAGCGGGCTAATAGTTATATTGATACTGAAAATTAATATTTAGAAATGGCATGCTACAGAGAGTAAAGAACTCAGTCTTCTGGAGGTGGTCGTTTGGAGCTTGCCCTTTCAGATGATTGCTTGAGCAACTTATTGGCATTCGGAACATTACCAGGTGACTGGAGTTGGCATTCAGTTGTGTTATTATAGTTTTTTTTTTCACTCCCCTCTCCTAATGAGTACTTGGGCCTTCAGTTGCTCTTTCAAATAATAGAATTTTGTCTAATTATATCTGAAGCACATACAAGCTAAAGTGCTGAAGAACAAACCAGAGCCAAGCTGTAAGATACATTGCACCTTGCCTTAAGGCTCAGGGCACGACGATGGGCAGATAGAATAGAAAGTTGTTAGAGCAGAACCTGAAGGAAGAATGCATGTTTCAGGGCTATTGTTGAACTGAACAAAAGGCAGGGAGTGGGAAGTGGAGACAGCCTGCCCTTTTCAGCAACTCTTGAGAGCAAATGACCGCGAGAACAAGTGAGCATTTTTAGTGTCCTTTCCGAGTGGTTCCAAGTTTAATGATACGCTTTGATGAAAAGGCACCAGTTTGAGGTTTGAAACACTGCAATCTTTGGCTGTGAAATGGGATCTGAGTGCAGATAGGTAATGTTTTGCGTTGCAAGAATGTTTCGTGGATCTTGATGGGCTCACTGACCCACTTGAGCCTCTTATCCGGCAATGCCTCACTTTTAAAATTCTCGTCCTTGTTTTCAAATGCCCACAAGGCCTTGTTCCTCCCTTTCCCTAGTCCCAAGATCTGTTCATCTCCAACTCTGGCCTCGTGACCATTCTTTTCTTGAAGAACTTCACCAGTTATGGCCCAGTCTTCAACTGACTGGCCTGTGAGCTCTGGAGATCTCTCTGTAAAGCTCTCCTTAGTAAGTAGTCTCACAGCAACAGGTTAAAGTCCAACAGGTTTTTTTGGAGCACTGACAATTTAGCTTTGCCAATCAATCTTACTCACACATCTTTGGATGGGAGGAAACTGGAGCACCCGGAGGAAACCTACACAGACACAGGAAGAACGTGCGAACTCCACACAGACAGTCACCTAAGGCCGAAGTTGAACTGGTCCCTGGTGCTGTGAGGCAGTAGTGCTAACCATTGTGCCACCATGCCACACAGCTTCGTTAAATTGAACTGGACTATACAGATTCTGACTGTGCCATCTTCCTTCACTACAACTATGATCGCGGAGACCCATTCCGTGGCTTCATCTATGAGGGCTACAACAGCCAGTCTTGTCATGCTGTCTCGTTCATCTGCCACCCTCTGTTTCATGGCAAGGATACACTTCATGAAGCACAGACAGTGGGTGGCACTGAATCATCCAGCCTTATGCGATAGATAACAGGCAACATGCCAATAACATGGCAGTCAAACAGTTCTCTGTATCCCAGCATCTCTGGTGCTTGTTGCTGTAAGTTGTGCATGCCTGGTCCAAGGGGGATTAGCCTGGTGAATGCTGTCATGGTTTAACATCCTGGTTGACAACCAGGAGTTTAAACTTGCCCTGGGTGCAGTCCAGGGTGACTGTGCCTTCTCTGTGTACGATCCATCAACGATATACAACCACCATCATCCCAGTATCTAGGAAAAGCCAAGCAGCGTGCCTTAATGACTATCGGCCGGTGGCTCTGATATCCAGCATTATGAATGCTTTGAAAGGCTAGTCACGACATGAATCAATTCCAGCCTCCTAGACTACCTTGGTCCACTGCAGCTTGCCTCCTGCTGCATCAGGTCCACAGCAGACGCCATTTCCCTGGCCCTGCACTCAACCCTGGAACACCGAGATAACAAGGATACCTATGTCAGATTCCAATATTTTGACTATAGCTCAGCCTTCAACACTATTTTTCCCATGAAACTCATCTCCAAACTCTGTGGCCTGGGCTTTGGCACCCCCCTCTGCGACTGGTTCCTGAACTTCCTAACTCACAGACAACAATCAGTAAGGATAAGAACAACATCTCCTCTACGATCATCCTCAACACCGGTGCCCCACAAGGCTGTGTTCTCAGTCCCCTACTATATACCCATAACTGTGTGGCCAAATTCCCCTCCAATTTGATTTTCAGATTTGCTGACAACATCATTGTAGTGGATCAGATCTCAAACAATGACAGGACAAAGTACAGGAATGAGATAGAGAACCTGTTGAACTGGTGCGGCAACAATAATTTCTCCCTCAATGTCAACAAAATGAAGGAGATTGTCATTGACTTTAGGAAGCGTAAAAGAGAACATATCCCTGTTTACATCAAGGGGGACGAAGTAGAAAGGGTTGAGAGCTTCAAGTTTTTAGGTGTCCAGATCACCAACAACCTGCCCAGCTCCCCCAATGCCGACATTATTGTTAAGAAAGCTCACCGATGCCTCTACTTTCTCTGAAGACTAAGGAAATTTGGCATGTCGGCTACAACTCTTACTAACTTTTACAGATGCACCATAGAAAGCATTCTTTCTGGTTGTAACATAGATTGGTATGGCTCCTGCTCTGCCACACAGAACTACAAAAGGTCATGAATGTAGGCCAATTCATCACGCAAACCAGCCTTCCATCCACTGATTCTGTCCACATTTGCCACTGCCTTGGCTAAGCAGCCAGCATAATTAAGGACCCCATGCACGCTGGACATTCTCACTTCCGCCTTTTTCCATCGGGAAAAAGATACAAATGTCTGAGGTCACATACCAACCAACTCAAGAACAGCTTCTTTCCTGCTGCTGTATGACATTTGAATGGACCTACCTTGCATTAAATTGATCTTTCTCTACACCCTAGCTATGAATGTAACACTACATTCTGCACCCTCTCATTTTCTTCTCTATGAACAGTATGTTTTGTCTGTGTAGCATGCAAGAAACAATACTTTTCACTGTATGTTAATACATGTGACAATAATAAATCAAATGAAATCAAGGTTTATTTTGTTGGTGGAATCGAGTGTAGTACAGAGTTTGATTACCTTTAGTAGCATTTTTAACAAATCATTACATCCTGCCCCAGTATCAAACTTTCAGTTTGGCATTGTTGCGAGCAATGTTGCGCATCGGAATGTTCCACATCTTTCAGTGATTGGGGTCAACACTTTACTTGTGAGTGCCACTGACCCAGCCATATTTATTACCTATCCCTTGAGAAGTTCGTGCTGCCTTCTCGAACAGCTGTAGTCCCTATGTGTAGGCACACCCATTGTGCTGTTAGGCAGGGAGTTCCAGGATTTTGATCCAGCAACAGTGAAGGAACAGCGATACATTTCCAAATCCAAATGGTGATGTTCCCAGGTATCTGCTACGTTTGTCCTTCTAGATGGTAATGGACGTGGGTTTGGAGTCTAAGGAAACTTGGTGAGTTTCTGCAGTGCATCTCGTAGATGGCACTTACAGCTGCCAATGTTCATCGGTGGTAGAGAGATTGAATGTTTGTGGAAGAGATAGAAATCAAGCCGGCTGCTTTGTCCTGGATGTTATCAAGCTCCTGAGGTATTGTTGGAGGTGCACTCATCCAGGCAAATGGAGAGTGTTCCATTACACTCCTGACTTGCGCTTTGCAGATGGTGGACTGGCTTTGGGGAGTCATGAGATGAGGTACTCATCGCAGGATTCCTAGGTAGCCATAATATTTATTTGGTAAGTCTAATTCAGTCTCTGGTCAATGCTAACCCCCAGGATATTGATAGTGAGAGATTCAGTGATGGCACTGCCATTGAATATCAAGTGGTGATGGTCAAATCCTCTGTTGGAAATGATCACTTGCTTGGCATTTGCGTGGCACAAATGTTGCCTGTCACTTATCACATTATCATGAAAGAATGTCAGCCCGCTGCTAGATATTGTCCAGGTCTTACTGCATTTGAACATGGTCTGCTTCAGTATCTGAAGGTTCGCAAAAGATATTGAGTATTGTCCAACCATCAACAAACAACACAATCCTTATGATGTTCAGGACTTGCAAGGCAACTATCTCCCAAATGTGTACCACTGTGCCACCACCTCTGTTGGGTCTGTCCTGCTGGTGAGACAGGATATACCCAGGAATGACGATGTGTTGTTTGGGACATTATCTGCAAGGAATGATTCCTTAAGCATGACTGTGTCAGCTCATTGCTTGACTAGTCTGTGTGACGGCTCTCCCAATTTTAACACAAGCCCCCAGATATTAGTACAGAGGACTTTACAGGGTTGACAGGGTTGACAGGGCTGCATTTGCAGTTGTTGTATCCTGTGCCTAGGTCGATGTCGGGTGGTCCGGTTTCATTCCTTGTTGTTCCATTTGCATCAGTGGAATCCAACTGAGTGGCTTACTGGACCACTTCAGAGGGGGAATCAACCACATTGCTGTGGCTCTGGAGTCACATGTAGGCCAGACCAGGTAAGAATGGCAGGTTTCCTTCCCTAAGGGACGTCAGTGAACTTACACAGTAGAGCGCTTCCACAGACCCCAGGCTTTATTTTATCTCCAGCTCATTCACTTTACATGCTGAGCTTGGGGGAGGTAGCTTGCTACAGCATGTCTTGCAACTGGTTGATATAGCTTGTAGCTGCTGGTTTGTTTTGATCTGCATCATTTGGTAAAGTGATTCCATTTACCACATTTATTGCAGTGCTTGTTAAATACAAAGTATTTGCTTATTTTTCTGAGTGTTGTCCACAGCAGTTTGAAGAGGGTGTGTTTTATATTGAAAAGACTTCTCTTCATTCTTAAGTGCTCTGCTCAGTTTCATAGGATCCTGCAGTGTAGAAGGAGGCCATTTGGCCCATCGAGTCTGCACTGACCACAGCCTCACCTGGGCTCTATCCCCATAACCCCATGCATTTACCCTGCTAGTCCCCCTGACACGAAGGGACAATTTAGCACGGCCAATCCACCGAACCTGCACTTCTTTGGACCGTGGGAGGAAATCGGAACACCCGGAGGAAACAAATGCAGACATGAGGTGAATGTGCAAACTCCTTGCAAGCAGTGACCCAAGCCAGGAATCGAACCCAAGTCCTTGGTGCTGTGAGGCATCAGTGCTAACTGCTGTGCGACCATGCCACCCCTAACTGTTCATTCAGCATGCAAATGTTAATAGCAGATTCCAATGTGATGGAGCAGCTGCATGTGCACATTGTCGCTGTGCATTCCACACACTATACAGTCTCGAACATGTTCATCAGTGACAGCACTGATTTTGCACACTTTTGCCATTATTTTCAGTATTGCACATATGAGTGTATTGATTGATCAGATTTCTGATGAGCAGCCTTGAAAGTTTGCCTATCCATGATTATGTTTTTTACAGGCATGCAGATTTGGTCAAATTTATTTATCAGTGTCTCAGGACCTCAGCAGTGCCAACCACAGTGGCACTGTGGTTACTACTGCTGCCTCACAGCTCCAGGGATCCGGGTTCGATTCCCGGCTTGGGTGACTGTCTGTGTGGAGTTTGCACATTCTCCCTGTGTCTGTGTGGGTTTCTTCCAGGTGCCCTGGTTTTCTCCAAAGATGTGGGGGTTAGGCTGATTGGCTATTAGCGAGGGATTACAGGGGCAGGCCCCGGGTGGGATTGTGATTGATGCAGACTCGATGGGCTGAATGGCCTCCTTCTGCACTGTAGGATTCGATGATTTCTAGGATCCACTTTCTCTCCCCGTTCCTGGAACATAAAAGATTCTGATTTCTCCAGAGCTGCCATACTCAGCAACATATAAGCTTGGACTATCTTTGACTTGTTGGAAAGGCTGGCATGCAACAGACGCCCCAATCCTTAGAATCAAAGAACCATAGAATCCCCATAGTGCAGAAGGAGGCCATTTGGCCCGAGTCTCCAAAAGAGCATCTTGCTAAGGATCACTCCTATAACCTTGTGCACTTAGCACAGCTAATCCATTTAACTTATACATCTTGGGACGCTAAGGGCAACTCAGCATGGCCAGTCCATCTAACTTGCACGTCTTTGGACTGTGGGAGGAAACTGGAGCACCCAGAACAAACCCACACAGACACAGGGAGAACGTGCAAACTCCACACAGACAGTGACCCGAGACCAGAATTGAACCCGGGTCCGTGGAGCTGTGAGGCAGCAGTGCTAACCACTGTGCCACCATGCCACCTGGATATGTCCTGCCCACAAAAGGTGGGCTAAATCTAATGCCCAATCTGTTGAAGGGAGTTGTAATGGTACAACCATGTGGCACTTTATTCTCTAATACCCTGCTCTCCAGTGGGCTCTGCCAGTCCCTCACCACTGTGCCACAGTGCTGCCTTGAACTTTTACCAATTATCAGCAATATTGTCATAAAAAATAAATGATTAATGAGCCTGGATCCCTGTGCCAACTCAACCCGTTCCTGACACCATGCACTGTTACATGATTATGTGTGATTATGGTCAAATGTAACAGTTTAAGCAGTTTATTGACTGAAGTATTCTACTGCTCTTATCTAACGTGATTGCAGCCGTCGGGATTGACCTTCCAGTGCCCTCCTCCCCATCCCATGTCACTCCCGGTGCACAGGTTGCTTGGCAATATGTAAATGAATAGACATTCAACACCCACAATGATATAGATTGGTGCAGATTAAGGAACCCAGCCCCCCCCACCCCCCTCACAGTTTAACCAGCATGTTAGCAGACCCACTCGGAGCTGGGAAGATTGCAGTAGACCTCAGGATGGACCCTTTAAGTGGTCATTAATTTGCCACTTAAGGGTCTCGGAGGAGACAGGGTGGGTGGGTTGACCATGGACTACTACCCCACCCAGAACTACTCTTGATGGAGGCAGGAAAGTGTCAGTCGGGTTCTTGTTCTGGTGCCAACCAGCCTAAGCTTCAGACACGCCCATCTCCAATGGGAGCAGAAAATTTCGATTTCCAGTCAACTACCTTTGACCTGAGCTGCCTTTTGTCTCAGAGACAAGAGTGATCACTTACCACAGTTGACAAGTGAGGAGAATGTTTTATTTGCAGTGAGTTGAATGGATGGTGAAAGCAAATTGAATAGTAACTTTCAAAATGGAATTGGATAAGTAGCTGAAGGGGAAAGTTTGGTCTAATTATAGAGCAGAGAAATGACACTAATTTCATTATTTTTTATCAAAATAAAGTAACCTCCCATCCATTGACTCTGTCTACACTTCCCACTGCCTCGGAAGAGTAGCCTGCATGATCAATGACTTCACTCACCCAGGACATACTCTCTTCCACCTTCTTTCATAGGGAAAAAGTTAAAAAGTCTGAGATCATGTAACAACTGACTCAAGCACAGCTTAGAACCATAGAAACCCTACAGTGCTGAAGGAGGCCATCGAGTCTGCACTGACAACTATCCCACCCAGGCCCGATCTCCGTAGACCCACATATTTACCCTGCTAATCCCTATAACCTATGCATCCCGAGACACTAAGGGGTCACTTAGCATAACCAATCAACCTGTCCCGCACATCTTCTTCCCTGCTGCCCTGAATGGACCGACCTTATATTGAGCTGACCTATCTCTACATCTTAGCTATGACTGTAACACTATATTCTGCACCCTCTCCTTTCCTTCTCCCCAATGTACTCTATGAATGGCATTCTTTGTCTGTATAGTGCACAAGAAACAATACTTTTCACTGTATCCCAGTACATGTGACAATAATAAATCAAATCAAATCAAATTTTTATAAAAGCCAGCACACACTAAATGGGCCACAGAGCCTCCTTCCGCAGTGTATCATTCTCTGTTTCTACGAAAACTGCTGAAGAAAATTGGTATCTAATTGGTAATTACAATCAGAGTGGTTAATAGGATGTATAGTGTAGCAAACTTTAATTACATCTTGAGAGGTCACAGCTACGAGGCCTTTGAAGAAGAATTTTCCCCATGGAGCAATGTAGATGTAATTTTACTCTGCAGTGACAACCCAACAGTGCCTAGCTCAACTAACAAGTGCCCAGAATATCAAAGCATCCAACCCCCAGCACTAACCACGCACAGTTTCAGTGAACTGAGGAAGGCAAAAAATAACCTAAAGCATGAACTTTCACAAGGGCAGTGCATTTGAAAATAGCCTTCCAACGTTGTCACAAGTAAGATGTCTGTTTTATTGAACTTCCATTGTGGAGCCTTATAACACAGTCAAAAATAAGGGAAAATCAGATGTACGCTGAAGAGAAAGGCATTGTATCTTAAACCTTGAAATATCCTTTCACAGATCAACCCTCAAGGATTCAGCTGCATCCTGGGGTTCTTTCTTTCTTTTGCACTTGCATCATTAGAGATTTGAATCCACCTACCCATTCGCTTTCAACTTACTTCTTTGACGCAGAATTGATGGCACTATTTTAGCTGTGTAAATTCAAATCATCACAGAAGACCTGAATGACAATGGAGTATTACAAAGAAGTTGCCAGACTCCGAGTGATGGCACTTGTCTGATCCACCTGAGCATGCTTAAAGCACAGGGGCTGTGAAAAAAAAAATACCTCTGTCGCATCACAATTTTCTTCATGGGCATCTCAATATTCTGCTGAAATTGGAATTGAAAAGACTATTTTTCTCTGTTAAGCGGATTGGAAATTTGAATAAAATTCTCAATGCTTAATGTAATGAACTCAGGGCCAGTCAACATGGATCGAAGTATGAAAGGGTTTATTTTCAACAATAAATAATTTACAAACAAGGCTCTGACAGAATTGACTATGCCACTATTTTCCACCTCCTCCCTGGCTCCAACCGAGGACCCTCCCCAACCCGGGATACGCACCCTTGCACCTGGGAATAGAGGGATTGGCTTGGCTTCCCATTTCAACACTCCATAGGGTCCAGCCAGATCACTCAGGTCCTCAGGGATTGTCCACTTAAAGGGGCCACGCTACCACACTTAATCAGCTTTAACTGGAGCTTGCTTTCGGAAAACATTTTTTAAGACATGGAAGCAAGTCTATTTGACTTCCTTCTATAACGTAAGATACCTTGATCGAGCATTCTTCTCCTTGAAGCAGCGTTCATTGCGATTCCAAGATTTGGTGACATCCACAGGCCCAACTAATGATGCAATATGAGGAAATAATGGCCTAATGCTGTTATCGCTAGACAATTAATCCAGGAACTTTGCTAATGTTCTGGGGATCCGGGTTCAAATCCTCCCACTGGTGGTGGAATTTGAATTTGATTAAAAACTATCTAGAATTAAACATCTACTGATGTCAATGAAACCATTAACTCTAGTTGGAAAAACCCACCTCTTTCATCACAAGTGAAGCAAAAATGTCTCTCCCATGGACATTCTTAGTCTGTGTACAATCTGATTCTTATGGGTGTACATCCAAAGGCACAAACCACATGTGCAGAGTTTGTCATGAAATCTGTCCTTCTAAAGGGTGATTTACAAGGTCCTCTGGGGGCCCATGGGATGATCCAAACTGCAAAATCACAGCTGAGGCTATAACAAGAGAATGGACCCCACCAAACACAGCTCGATGTCACACAATCAGCCCAGCTCCCACATCTGCTGTGAGTCTAGCAGCAACAGTGTTGTTTCATAAGTGACATAGTGGTTAGCACTGCTGCCTCACAGTGTCAGGGACCCAGGATTGATTACCGGTTTGGGTCATTCTC
Source organism: Carcharhinus amblyrhynchos (assembly GCF_965287045.1). Taxonomy (NCBI): domain Eukaryota; kingdom Metazoa; phylum Chordata; class Chondrichthyes; order Carcharhiniformes; family Carcharhinidae; genus Carcharhinus; species Carcharhinus amblyrhynchos. The sequence continues at coordinate 168,336,453 of NC_137324.1, forward strand.
TGTGCGGAGTCTGTACGTTCTCCCCCTGTCTGCGTCGGTTTCCTCCGGGTGCTCCGATTTCCTCCCACAGTGCAAAAGATGTGCTGGTTAGGTGCCAAATTCTTCCAAACAGGTGTCGGAGTGTGGCAACTAGGGGATTTTCACAGTAACTTCATTGCAGTGTTAATGTAAGCCTACTTGTCACACTAATAAATAACCTTAAACTTTAAACTTAAGTGGGATTTATGTTACGGAAGGTTTTGTTTGATTAATCCAATATAAATGAACGATAGTTTCTCAGAAAAAGCTTATTGTGATAGTTTTATAACATAAAAGTATCGCATGTTTATTTTGAAACTATATAAAATTTTAAAATAAACATGTCTCCTATAGTATTAATGTTTGTAAGGTGAAAATGTCCGTACATTTGTTTCTGGTGTGAACTAATAATTTACTTACGATATAGAATCATTGAATCCCTACAGTGCAGAAGTAGACCATTTGGCCTATCAAATCTGTTCCAACAACAATCCCACCCAGGCCCTATCCCTGCAATCCCATGTATTTATCCCACTAATCCTCCTAACCTACACATCTTGGGACACTAAGGGGCAATTTAGTATGGCCAATCGGCCTAACCTGCACATCTTTGGAGCATGGGAGGGAACTGGAGAACTCGGAGGAAACCCACACAGGCCCGAGTAGAATGTGCAAACTCCACACAGAGAGTCACCCAAGGCCGGAACTGAACCCGGGTCCTTGGCGCTGTGAGGCAGCAGTGCGAACCACTATGCCACCCACGGTAATATGCAATTACAAAAATTAATTAACAAGAACGCCTACGACATGCTTGCCTTCATTGGCCGGGGCACTGAGCTTAAAAATTGGCAAGTCACATTTCAGCTTTATAGAACCTTAGTTAGGCTGCATTTGGAATATAGTGTTCAATTCTGGTCGCCACACTACCAGGAGGAGGTGGAGGCTTTGGAGACGGTACAGAAAAGATTTATCAGGATGTTGCTTGATATGGAGGGCATTAGCTGTGAGGAGAGGTTGGAGAAACTTGATTTGTTCTCACTGGAATGACGGAGGTGGAGGGGCGACCTGATAGAAGTTTACAAGATTATGAGAGGCCTGGATAGAGTGGATAGTCAGAAACTTTTTCCCTAGGGTGGAAGAGTCAATTACTAGGTTTAAGGTGCGTGGGGCAAGGTTTAAAGGAGATGTACGAGGCAGATTTTTTACACAGAGAGTAGTGAATGCCTGGAACTCACTGACGGGGGAGCTAGTGGAAGCGGATACGGTAGTGACTTTTAAGGGGCGTTTTGACAAGTACATTAATAGGATAGGAATAGAGGGATATGGTCCCTGGAAGGGAAGGGAGTTTTAGTTCAGTCAGGCAACATGATCGGTGCAGGCTTGAAGGGCTGGAGGGCCTGTTCCTGTGCTGTAATTTTCTTTGTTGTCTTTATTCTTTAATGTATGTAAATTAATTACATTTAATAATGAAAAAAATAGCAAAATATCTATGGTTTTTGTAAGTTTCTATTAATTTTTTGGGGTATTTTTATGCTGGCAAGGGAAAATAGGTGGGGTGATAGGTGGCCTCTGGTCCAAGAACAAAACTGAGAACGACTGTTGTCGATTTCACTGGAAAATAATTTTCAAAATAGTCTAATTTTATTACTTTCTTCCTTTTTATTCACCATCATGGTCACCTGTGTCATGCAGTCTAAAAGGAATGATAGCTCAAATGGAAGCTTTGCCCAAGAGTGACCCCGGATCTGATTTCTGACAAAAGGTTATCATTAACTCTGTTTCCCTCTCCACTGATGCTGCCTGACTTACAATTCATTATCTCACAGCGTGACAGATTACCGCCGAGCTAAATGGAAAGTAACACTGAACAGAAAGTATGTCGGCCTCGAATTCTCCAACCTCGCCCGTGGCTGGGATTCTCCAGTCCCGCTGCAACGAATGGAGTTTTGGCTGAGTGCCAAATTCTCACTGGCAGCGGTGGTGGGGCAAATGAGATTGGAGAATCCTGCCCATAATTTGATTCTATTGTGGTTTCCCATTAGCTTTCTGTTTATTTATGATAACACGTCAACAACTTCTCTGCAGTTTGGAAGTGTTTGAGGAGTTTGCAGATGCCACCAAAATTGGTGGTGTAGTGGACAGTGAAGAAGGTTATCTAAGGCTACAACATGATCTTGATCAACTGGGCAAAAATGGGCCAAACAATGGCAGATGGACTTTAATTCAGGCAAATGTGAGGTGTTGCATTTTGGTAAGACCAACCTAGGCAGGAATCATATGGTTAATGGTAGGGCCCTGGGGAATGTTGTTGAACAGAGAGACCTAGCAGATGCAGTACATAGTTCCATAAAAGTGGCATCACAGATAAACAGGGTGGTGAAGAAGGCAGTTGGCACACTTGCCCTCATCGGTCAGAACAGGAATTGGGACATTGTGTTGCAACAGTACAAGACATTGGTAAGGCCATCTTTGGAGTCCTGAATACAATTCTGGTCACCCTGCTATAGGAAGATGTTATTAAGCTGGAAAGGGGGCAAAAATGGTTTACGAGGATGTTACCAGTTTGGAAGGTTTGAATTATAAAGAGAGCTGGATAGGCTGGAACTTTTTTTTCCCTGGAGCATAGGAGGGATTTTTTTTCCCTGGAGCATAGGAGGATGAGGGGTGGCTTTATAAAGGTTTATAAAATCACAAGAGTCATGGATAAGGTGAACAGCCAAGGTCTTTTCCCTAGGGTAGGGGAGTCCAAAGCTAGAGGGCATAGGTTTAAGGTGAGAGGGGAAAGATTTAAAAGGACCTGAGGGGCAATTTTTTCACACAGAGGGTGGTGCGTGTGTGGAATGAGCTGCCAGAGGAGGTGGGTACAACTACAACATTCAAAAGACATTTGGACAGGTACATGAATGGGAAAGGTTCAGAGAGATATGGGCCAAATGCAGGCAAATGGGACTAGTTTGTTTAGGAAACTTTGGTTGTCTTGGACAAGTTGGGCCAAAGGGACTGTTTCTGTGCTTCACACATCTCTCTCTGACTCTCTATGAGAGGATTGCAAACTCCATGCACCTGTGAATTCTCCCACAATATCATTCTGATTGAGAGTCTTCTCTAGAAAAGCATTTCCAGCGAGATTTAAATCCATTCTATCCAGCCGTGCTCATTAACTCAGTCTCTGCTTACACAATCCAATCTTCAGTTTCTACCTAACTGCCTGCCCCAATCTGGTTTACTACTTAATAACTTGTCAAGTCCTAATTAAGGTTACGCTGCTGAATTGCGCCCTCCAGTATATTGGCAACAGTTCCATTTCTTGAAATAAGTTGCATCTGTAAGACATTAATATTATATCATGCTACAATTCTTTCCAGGGTAGATGGTGCCACGCGCATGTACACCAGCTATTCTCTAATACGTCAAGTCCCTTTGCAAACACCAGCAGAGCTAACACAAGCACTTGAGATAATTTCAATCAAACAAATTATCCTGTATGTTCCACTGGAGGGATGTTGATGTCTCATAATTGTTATTGAAAACTTGCTCTCTTAATGACAATGAATGCCTGCTATCGCTGCAGAGATAGCATAAATCTGTGCTCCAGCAAGCAGCCAGTCCTTTGGTAAAGATGGTGCATTTGTTCATTTTAATGGAGGCACTTAACTTCATGTTGAAAGTGCCTTTTAAAGATGTTCGCCGTGTGCGCGCATCAAGAGAATTCCATTTTTGCATCACTGGATCCGAGCGTCACCATGATTATTTTTTAATTAATTGCTTCTTCCCTAAAAGCATTGGGGCACCATGGAAACGGATAATTCTCTGGCTGAGAGTGTGTGTTCTACCTCCTCTCCAGCTAATGATAAGATGAGAAAATGGTCTTTTCATTAGAACAAAGAAAATTGCACAGTGGCTTGATGGAGGCATTTTAAATTATATGGGATTTTGATGAGGCAAAATCTATTTCCAATGATTGGAAGTCGGGAACTGGGGGCACGTTTACGGCCTCAACATTGCCGAAAGCGTGAAGAGATAGGTTGGAGACACTTTCATGGACAGAAAGGTGATTTGATATGAGGTGGCCTACCCGAGATAGGGGAGGAGCATCAATCGTAGTTTCCAAAAGGGATAAATATTTGAACAAAAGGAACTTCAAGTGAGTGCAGGGGAAAAAGTGGCGGCAATGTTCCTTCAGTGGGCTGACACAGGCGAGACGGGCTGAGTGGCCCGTTTCACTGCTATAAAATCAGAAGGGAGAGATTTTGCACTGCTGGTTTACAGCTCAAGGGACCCGGTTTGACTCCCAGCTTTGGTCACTGTCCATTTGGAGTCTGCATGTTTACTTCTGGTTTTAATTTATTTATTAGTGCCACAAGTAGGCTTACATTGACACTGCGATGAAGCTACTGTGAAAATGCCCTAGTCGCCACGCTCCGCTGCCTATTCGGGTACACTGAGGGAGAATTTAATAAGGTAAATGCACCTAATCAGCACATCTTTCATGTTCTCCCTGCGTCTCCTTGGTTTTCTTTACCGTGTTCTGGTTTCCTCCCACAGTCCAAAAGAGACTTGAGGGGAGGTGTAATGTAAAGGATTAATGCAAATGGACAGTGTACAGTGTAGTGCACTAAGGGAGAATTTAGCATGGCCAATGCAACTAGCTAAATGCATTGGCTGTGCTAAATTCTCCCTCAGTGAACCCGAACAGACGCCAGAGTGTGGCGACATGGGAATTTTCACAGTAACTTCACTGCAGTGTTAATGTAAGCCTACTTGTGACGCTATCGGGGGGCAGGGTGGCTCAGTGGTTAGCACTGCTGTATCTCAGTGCCAGGAACCCGGGTTCAATTCCAGCCTCGGGTCACTGTGTGTGTGGAGTTTGCACATTCTCCCCGTGTCTGCATGGATTTCCACCAGGTGCTTTGGTTTCCGCCCATAGTCCAAAGATGTGCTAGTTAGGTTGGTTGGCCGTGCTAAATTAACCCTAGTATCTGGGGGAGTAGCAGGGTAAATGTGAGGGGTTGTGGTCCTGGGTGGAATTGCGGCCAGTGCAAACTCAATGGGCTGAATGGCCTCCTTCTGCACTGTAGGGATTCTATGATTCTAACAAATCAACTTTATCTTCCTGGGCCTGCACCTGGTCTTGCAACTGTTACATTAATCGCAGACAACTGGGGTGTAGGGAGGTGGGTACAAAGTGGAGAGGAAATGGGGTTAGTCAACGTGCACTCCTGTGAAGGAACTTGCCAGAAATGTCTCAGAAGCACGTGCCTGGATGGTCAGATGTATCTCGGCTCCGAACCAGAAAACTTCTGCTTATGATTATGCGGTGAGCATTGTTGTGGGAATTTCTAATATTAAAATACAGAGCACGTTTTTATACTTGGCGTGAGAAGAGTGCTGGATTATGAATTGCAAAATATTTAAGTACAACTTGTTTATCATGCTTGGAATCACTGCCCAATGATTTTCAAAATCCTGTGTTTTGGTCTTCGCTGAGGCGAACTGAAATAACATATATCAGCCCATTTGTCAATTAGCTAAATTTTGAAATGCCAACGATTTTCCTTCAAGCAGTCATTCTTTCTTTATCTATACAAAGCAGCTTTCATTTCTTTTTTATTTTCCCTAGCTCGGTCCGTTGAGTTGACAGTCACAAAACATTGGGATCTAAGATGTTGCTGAACCCTAAGGTTGTTTTGGATTGCAAATTCCACTTTCTGCCCTATAGATAATGGAAGCAATGACGACGCTTAACATTATTGAGAAATAACCTTTGCAAACAGGAGATTCTCTGAGTGCCAGAAGTGTGTGATTGTACAGGGTAGGCAAAGCAGTAACTGGATCCTGAAGAGAGACTCACTTCTTATTAACTAGATTTTTGCTTCTCTTGGTGTTCACAGTGAAGTTGCTGAGCTTGAAAATTGGTTTGGATTTTTCTCTGTTATCTCAATTGGGATGGTGACTGAAACAGTCACTGCATACTCATACGTGACAATAATAAATCAAGTTAAATCTAAGTCAGAGATAGAAGTAGCTGCCATTAAGAGATCAGATGATGCTAACCTTGACATAGACTGAATTGATTTGATTTACTGTCACATGTATTGGGATACTGTGAAAAAAATTGTTTCTTGCACACTATACAGACAAAGCATACCATTCAGAGAGGATGTAGGGGACAAGGAAAGGAGAGGGTGTAGAAAGTAGTGCTACAGTTAGGGTGTAGAGGAAGATCACCTTAATATAAAGTTGGTCCATTTGAAAGTCTGATGGCAGCGGGGAAGAAGGTATTCTTAAGTCAGTTGGCACTGATTTCAGAGTTTTGTATCTTTTTCCTGAAGGAAGAAGGCAGAAGAGAGGATGTCCGGGGTGTGTGGGGTCCTTGATTATGCTTTTCCGAAGCAGTGGAAAGTGTGGACTCAGTCAATGGATGGGAGGCTGGTTTGCTTGATGGATTGGGCTACGTTCACGAACCTTTTATAGTTTCTTGCAGTCTATCCCTGCTGGGCCATGACTAACTACTAGCCACCTTCCAACCCCCATTTACCCTCTCCCCTGCTGTATATGAACAGTGGTGAAGAGGGAGGATCCTGGTGTTCAGCTGGCACTTTTACCATCGCCAACTCCTTCTTCCCATCGTGCTCAGTTACTATATATTTCTGGAAATAGCTGGAAACTTCTAAAATAGATTATAGTGGACCTGGTGTCATAACGGTAAAGGATTTGGAAGATTGTGATAGAGAGAGGATTCAGTAAGAAAGGGGTTTCCAAACCATGGGTGACAAAGTCTGTTGAGAGCATGGGCTGATCATTTGGCATTGTGAGTTCTGGGGCAGCAATGGCGATTGTCAAGTGGAGGCTCTGGGCCAGGATGTGATATGTTTCCTGTTCTCCCCCCTTTGTTCATCCAGCAGTAAGAACCCTCCAGTAGCAAGCAATAACAAACGGAAAAAAACAGTTTCATGAAGTAAATCCAAAGCAATGGTTTAATAAACATTCTTCGTTACACAACCACTTTGGCCACAGTCTGGGCCAATAAAACCTCTCCCAATCCCCATCTGCTTCCATTCCACATTGGGTCAGCTGGTCACCATGTTGTCATTGGTTACATTCTAGCATTCAGTCAGTGGGATCACTTTTCACTGATCCCGGCTGGTCGATCAGTTCAGCTTTCCAATTGGCTAATAAGAGACTTCCTTGGATGGAGGGGGTATTTTGAATGCACATTATGTCAAAAGACTGGACAGTGCTGGGAGCCGCTCTGAGACACCATTATAATCATGTACACGCTTCTTAGCTTCAAGACCCCATCAAAGTCTTCAAAACCACTGTGCACAAAATGATTCCCTGCTCAACATCTGCCTCCTCCCCCTCCACTCAACAGATCTTTCTCCCTCCATGGCTCTCACTCTGGGGTCACAGCTATGTTTAAGCATTAAAATGATGTCAGAATGGGTAAAGGTTTGGGAAGCGATGAAGCAGAAGCTTTTGTCTCTTTCTGAATGTTAAGAAGACCCAAAGCTGAGCCAAGGACATCTCAATTCTCCAGACCTTTTCTCCTTCAGAGTCCTGTAAGTCCAATGGCTAAGGTCTTCCAATGCTGCATGAGTGATTACTTTTTGGATGGTATATTGTCCATTGTGAATCCAAATTTCATGGCCAATTATACCAATGTCAGCTAGCTGTAAGTCCACTCAACAATGACCTGCTGGAGAGGGGGAAATTCCACCAGCTCTTGGGTACTAACTGTGACCAAAAGCACAGGTAGGATGGCTATCAGCTGGGTATGAGTCCTTTACACAGTAAGAAGTCTCACAACACCAGGTTTAAGTCCAACCAGTTTATTTGATAGTAATCCCACAAGCTTTCGGAAACAGTGTTCCTTCGTCAGGTGTGTGTAAAGTTCTGACCAGAGAAGGGCATATAAAGACACACACAGTTTACAGAATACTGATTAGAATGCAAGTCTTTACAGCTAACCTGCTGTCCAAGTCTAAAAGACGCAGACAATGTGACGGAGATAGCATTAACATAGGTTAAAGAGAGGACAGGACAGTAAGTGAGATCTTACAAGCCCAGGCAAGTCATGGGGGTTACAGATAGTGCGACATGAACTCCAGATCCCGGTTGAGGCCGTCCTCATATGTGCGGAACTTGGCTATCAGTCTCTGCTCAGCAACTGTGCGCTGTCGTGTGTCGTGAAGGCTGCCTTGGAGAACGCTTACCCAAAGATCAGAGACTGAATGCCAGTGACCGCTGAAGTGTTCCCCAATAGGAAGAGAACAGTCTTGCCTGGTGATTGTCGAGCGATGTCCATTCATCCATTGTCGTAGCGTCTGCACGGTCTCCCCAATGTACCATGCTTCGGGACATCCTTTCCTGCAGCGTATTAGGTAGACAACGTTGGTTGAGTTGCAAGAGTATGTACCGTGTACCTGCTGGATGGTATTCTCACGTGAGATGATGGCATCCATGTCGATGATCCAGCATGTCTTGCAGAGGTTGCTGTGACAGGGTTGTGTGGTGTTGTGGTCACTGTTCTCCTGAAGGCTGGGTAGTTTGCTGTGAGCAACGGTCTGTTTGAGGTTGTGCAGTTGTTTGAAGGCAAGAAGTGGGGGTGTGGGGATGGCCCTGGTGAGATGTTCGTCTTCATCAATGATGTGCTGAAGACTCCGGAGAAGATGTCGTAGCTTCTCTGCTCCAGGGAAGTACTGGACGATGAAGGGTACTCTGTCCACCGGGTCCCGTGTTTGTCTTCTGAGGAGGTCAGTGCGGTTTTTAGCTGTGGCGTGTTAGAACTGTCGATCGATGAGTTTAGTGCCGTATCCTGTTCTTATGAGGGCATCTTTCAGCGTCTGGAGGTGTCTGTCGCAATCCTCCTCATCTGAGCAGATTCTGTGTATATGGAGGGCTTGTCCACGGGGGATGGCTTCTTTAACATGTTTAGGGTGGAAACTGGAGACGTGGAGCATTAGAACATAGAACATAGAACACTACAGCACAAACAGGCCCTTCAGCCCACGAGTTGCGCCGATCACATCAACACCTACCAATCCATAGACCTATCTATAACCCCCAATCCCATTAAATCCCATATACTCATCCAGAAGTCTTTTAAAAGAGGTTATCTGTGGGCTTGCTGTACAGTGAGGTGCTGAGGTGGCCGTCCTTGATGGAGATGCGTGTATCCAAGAATGCCACTGATTCCGGAGAATAGTCCATGGTGAGTCTGATGGTGGGATGAAACTTGTTGATGTCATCATATAGTTGTTTTAGTGATTGTTCACCATGAGTCCAAAGGAAGAAAATGTCATCGATGTATCTAGTGTGTAGCATCGGTTGAATGTCCTGTGTGGTGAAGAAGTCTTGTTCGAGACTGTGCATGAAGATATTGGCATACTGAGGTGCGAATTTGATCCCCATGGCTGTTCCATGTGTCTGGATGAAAAACTGGTTGTTGAAGGTGAAGACATTGTGGTCCAGGATAAAGCGGATGAGTTGCAAAATTGCATCTGGAAACTGGCAGTTGTCGGCGTTGAGTACTGAGGCAGTTGCAGCAATGCCATCGTGGGGGATGTTGGTGTAGAGCGCCGAGACATCCATTGTGACGAGGAGTGTCCCTGGTTCATCTGCTCCATGTGTGCTGAGTTTCCATAGGAAATCCATAGTGTCGCGACAAAAACTGGAAGCTCTTTGTACAATGGGTTTCAGGATGCCCTCGATGTAGCTGGAGAGGATCTCGCACAGGGTCCCATTGCCCAATACGATGGGATGGCCGGGGATGTTTGTCTTGTGTACCTTTGGGAGGCAGTAGAGACCTCCAACACGGGGAGTACGTGGGATGAGAGCACAGAGGGTGCTCTGAAGGTCCGGATCAAAGGTCTTGACCAGAGTGTTGAGTTGACGGATGTGTTCTTTGGTCGGGACTGTGGGTAACTGTCTGTAGTGTTCCTCATTGTTTAGTTGTCGGTACACTTCTTTGCAGTAACCCATTCTGTTTAGGATGACCATGGCCCTTCCTTTTTCAGCTGGTTTGATGACAATATTGCGGTTGGTCTTGAGAGCGTGGATGGCATTGCGTTGTGCTTGGGTGATGTTCCGGGCTGTCTTGTGAGTGCGGTTGATGAATCTGGTACTGACGCACTTCCTGACGGGTTGGGCATACATGTCCAGTTGAGGGCAGCAGTCTTCCAGAGGAGTCCAATTGGACTCTTTCCTCTTCAGTTGCTGCACTGCGGATCTCTCTATCGGCTGTTCTGGTTCATTGGCTGCCTCATTGTATTTGCTGTTGGGATTTGTGGAAGAACTCCCGTAGCCTCATTCACCTGATGAATTTCTCTGTGTCCGCTGCAAGACTGATGGGGTCCGTTTTGGTGCTGGGGCAGAAATTGAGCCCTCGGCTGAGAACTTCAACTTCATCTGGTTGAAGTGTGTAGTCCGACAAGTTGACAATAGACTTCCCTGCGGTGGTACTGTTTCCTACTGTGGTGCCGGGAGAGGCTTGGTTGTTGCTGGTGGTGATGCCAAGTTTCTCAAGTTTCCTCTTCTTGGTGTGCATGTAGATGGTGTAGTTTCTTTGTCTCATCTGCTTGGCAGAGTTTCACAGCTGGTCTGCATCCCGAGCGCAAGTTGAGAATATGTATTCTGTCTTGGTTTCCCGGATGCGGCATTTGCTGTAGAGCTGGTGTATGAGGTGGTTGAGGAGTGTGAGAGAGGTGCGAAGGCAAAGTCTCTCAGCGTAGTCTGTGTTATAGGTTGACTTGAGTGGGTTCGTGATCTGTAGTCCTTTCAGTTTATTGTCTGCTTTCTTGCATCTTTGTAAAAACTTGTGTCGATATGCGCAATCTTCCTGGAGATTGTCTCCACTTGGATCCAACAGTTTGTGGTGTCAATGTTAGTCATGACGTAGGGATGCCGGCATTGGACTGGGGTAAACACAGTAAGAAGTCTCACAACACCAGGTTTAAATCCAACCAGTTTCTTTGATAGTAATCCCACAAGCTTTCAGAAACGGTGTTCCTTATGTTTCTACATTATGAATCCTTTGCCAGGACTTGGCTGTCAACAAGTGACAAGAGAAGTGGCTAAACAAAAAGGCTGGTGCTGTCACCATGGATGAAACAAGCCTCCTTTAGAATAAGTAATATACTGAGGAGCCAAGAATTCAATTATCGTGGATTCACTAGGAGCCAATGAGTCCCTTCAGTCGTGCAGACTGTGGGGACTCCCTGGACAATACGGTGGTGTTATGTTGCAGCTCGCTCAGGGAGTCTGAGTTGCTCTGACAACATGCACTTTTTCAAATATTATATGGGCTGGCTCCAATGTTCCTTTATCACATGGCTGGCCAGGAACCTCTTCTGCTCTTCCCTTGACGTGTCGTGGAAGGATTTGTCGGACAACGTTCATCCTGCTCAGTCACTATAAGAATGCACCTTTCTAGGCCATCAGTACCGACTCGATCGCCCCAGAACAGGGGGCCCTGAGGCAGGGACACCATCCAGTCCATCACAAGACCACCTCTTGGGCAATGTGCTGACATGCGCAACCCTTTGATTACGACGTACACCTTTGGGAGGTTCGGCTGGTGAATGCTACAGGGTCGGTGCACACATAATTGAGTGATCGTGTGGATAATAATGCTGGATACTCTGGCATTGCCAATTTTTCACATTTCCCTTACGCACCTTGGTGATGATTTTCCCACAGAGAGCAGTAGTTGCTGCCAGGGATGAGCATTCCTCTGGCAGCAGTCTGCGGTGACACTGCAAATGTCGGTCTGAAGATTTTTTTGGTCAGGATTTCAGCTGTAATGGGATTTAGGAGCTAGAATAGGCCACTCAGCCCTTTTTTGAGCCTGCTCATCCTGGATGATCCTTCTCAAAATGGACGGCACGGTGGCACAGTGGTTAGCACGGCTGTCTCACAGTGCCAGGGACCGGGGTTCAATGCCAACTTCGGGTCACTGTCCGAGTCCAATAATACCTGACACCCCCCCCGCCCCCGTTTATCAAAAATCTAGCAAAGTCTGCCTTGAAAGTATTGAACGATCCACCCTCCACTGCTTTCTGGGAAGAGAATTCCACAGACTTTCTGAGAGAAAAAAATTCTGCCCATTTCTGTCTTGGAAGAGAGACCCCTTATTCTTAAGACGTATAACCAGGTTTTAGTCTCCCCCACAAGAGGAAACACCCTCCCATCATCTGCCCAGTCAAATCCCCTCTGGGTGTTACACATTTCAGCAAGATCACAGCTTGTTCATCTAAACTCCAATGGGTTTCGGCCCAACCTGTTCAACCTTTCTTCATGAAATAAAATCCGTTCATCGCAGGGATCTTTGTGAAAATAATGGGCTACAAATCTAAAGTGAGTGTGAAATGATGTGATGGGGAATTAGAAGACCCAGAGAATCCCTACAATGCAGAAGGAGGCCATTGAGCCCATTGAGACTGCATTCACACTCCAACAGATTATCTTACCCACCCCAAGCCCTATCCCCATAGCCCCTTGCATTTACCCCACTAACCTCCCTAACCTACACACTCTTGAGCACTAAAGGGCAACTTAGCATGGCCTATCTGCTTAACCTACCCCTCTTTGGATTGTTTTATCCTTTAGTTGAGGTTCCTCCCTGTTTGCAAGGAGGTGCAATTATGGGTGTGATGGGAGTGTATAGTTTGTGATACTTGCATGGGACCAAAGAAGAACAATTAAAATATAGTCCTGAATCTTGTGCTCACCAGGCGCACAATCAGTGGGGCTCAAGGTGGACACCAAATGCACTTCTGGCTGTCACTGGCCCCTCCGAATGCGATTTCACGCTGGACAATTCTTCTGGGGGGGACACGGTGGCACAGCGATTAGTACCCCTGCCACACAGCTCCAAGGACCTGCGTTCAATTCCCGGCTTGGGTCACTCTCTGTGTGGAGTTTGCACATTCTCCCCGTGACTGCGTGGGTTTCCTTCAGGTGCTCCGGATTCCTCCAACAGTCCAAAAGTGTATGGGTTAGGTGTATTGGCCGTGATAAATTGGTCTTTGGTAGCCCAAGATGAGCAGTTTGGGCCATGGTAAACTGCCCCACATTGTCAGAGGGAGTAGCAGGGTAAATGCATGGGACTGAGGGGACTTAGTGTCCCGGGATGCATAGGTTAGATGGAGTGGCAGAGTTACGGGTATAGGGCCTGGGTGGGATTGCTGTCGGTGCAGACTCATTGGCCTCCTTCTGCACTGTAGGGATTTTATGTTTCTGTGGACTAACAGACAGTTAGTGTGAAATGTGAGCTATGGTGAAGGAGTGGTGAAGAATCGGGGAGGGAGAAACTCTTCGAACAAGCTCCACGAAAGTTGTCAGCTGCTGCTGCGGAGCTGCATCAGGGACCTGTACAAATCAGACAAGATGAAAAAAAATTCAACAAAATGTGTTTGTGCAGCAGATTGAAGTACCCGAGTGCGGGCACTAAAAATCCTCGCTCTGCAGATATCGATTTTCATTATGTTTCACCCCAGACATTTCACCCTCTCCTGGATTGAGGTTGGAATAAGAAGTGAGGGCATGGCTGATTCACTCCATAACACCCATAAAAGTGGAGAGACCACGTCAAATCAGTTGACTCCCCTATGGATTTGATTTCCCGATTAACCTTCAGCAGGTGGACTTTCGCCTGCACCCATCGAATCAAACATCGTGTCAGTACGCAATGATGTTGGGATGCACACAGAATCGCTACAGTATGAAGGAGGCCATTCAGCCCACTGGGTCTGCACCGACCCTCCGAAAGAGCACTCTACTCAGGCCCGCTCCCCCAACACTATACCCATGCATTGGTCATGGCCAATCCACCTAAACCTACGCAGCTTTGGACACTAAGGGGCAATATAGCATGGCCAATCCACCTACCTACACATCTTGGGCATGAAGGGGCAATTTAGCTTGGCCAATCCACCTAGCCTACACATCTTGGGCACTAAGGGGCAATTTAGCAAGGCCAATCCACCTAGCCTACACATCTTGGGCACTAAGGGGCAATTTAGCAAGGCCAATCCACCTACCTACACATCTTGGGCACGAAGGGGCAATTTAGCTTGGCCAATCCACCTAGCCTACACATCTTGGGCACTAAGGGGCAATTTAGCAAGGCCAATCCACCTAGCCTACACATCTTGGGCACTAAGGGGCAATTTAGCATGGCCAATCCACCTACCTACACATCTTGGGCACTAAGGGGCAATTTAGCAAGGCCAATCCACCTAACCTACACATCTTGACACTAAGGGGCAATTTAGCAAGGCCAATCCACCTAGTCTACACATCTTGGGCACTAAGGGGCAATTTAGCATAGCCAATCCACCTACCTACACATCTTGGGCACTAAGGGGCAATTAAGCAAGGCCAATCCACCTAACCTACACAGCTTGGGCACTAAGGGGCAATTTAGCAAGGCCAATCCACCTAACCTACACATTTTGGGCACTAAGGGGCAATTTAGCAAGGCCAATCCACCTAACCTACACATCTTGGGCACTAAGGGGCAATTTAGCATGGCCAATCCACCTACCTACACATCTTGGGCACTAAGGGGCAATTTAGCAAGGCCAGTCCACCTACCTACACATCTTGGGCATTAAGGGGCAATTTAGCAAGGCCAGTCCACCTAACCTACACATCTTGGGCAGTAAGGGGCAATATAGCATGGCCAATTCACCAAACCTACGCATCTTTGGACACTAAGGGCCAATTTAGCACAGCCAATCCACCTAACCTATGCATCTTTGGACACTAAGGGGGCAATTTAGCATGGCCAATCCACCTAACCTGCACATCATTGGACACTAAGGAACATTTAGCATGGCCAATCCATCTAACCTGCCCATCATTGGAGTGGAGGAGGAAACCAGATCAGACACAGGTAGACCGTACAGATTGCACACAAACAGTGACCCAAGGCCAGAATCGAACTGAGTCTCTGGCACCGTGAGGCAGCAGTGCTAACCACTGAGTCACCCCCTCGACGTGATATCCCACATTGTGCCCACTCAATCGATGTTAAATCCTGTCCTAGGAAATGAAGGGTACCTGTAAAACCTGTCCAAACTGATCTTGTATCCTTAAAATGGAACGTCAGCGCCACTGGTGCCAGCATTGCTAACTTTGACTGGGATTTGATCATTTTGAACTTAGTTTTTCTTCTGGGGGAACCCATTGTCTATCCACCAACTTCTTGTAAACTTGTATGTTCTTAGCATCGGCAGAGTGGAAATTGTGTTGCTGATTCCATCTTGCAGTGTTATCCAAGACAGATTTCCCTCTAAGGAAATTCATCTCAGGACAGTGACCAGAGGAAGCCTTCTGGTTTGCAATGTTTTTAAGACAACTCCCTCCGAAATTTCTAAGTGCATGTCTTAGCTCTAATTCGCAGAGAAATGTTACCTCTGCAATGACCTTGGGAGTACAAATCGTTCTTTGAAACTAACGATTCCACCCCATCCCTTCACTGACGCGCCTTTTCCCTTGATTTCAGAGAATTTAACTGCAGCCAAGTGGCATTTAATATGTTTATGAGTCATCATGGCAGACATAAACGAGAGGTGCCATGGAAACAGAGTACTCTCTGGTTTAGAGTATTTGTCCCAGATACTTTTCTGGTCACAGAGAGTGCTTTGTTATCAAAATGCAGAGCCATCCTCCTGCGTTGCTGAGTGCCTGGATTCAGGAGAGCTGCTGGCACATTTACACGGCCCCGCCGTTCGTGATCTCTCATTAATGTTCCCACAGAATCAGGACTAACAGACCTCATTCTTTGCTTCGGGTGCAGAGTATATGGCAGAACTTCCATCTGCCTTCCCTACGGGGGAAAAGGGCAGGGGGCAGTGGCACGATGCTAGCTCGGAGAGCTGGTACAGACAGCGTGGGCCAAATGGCCTCCTTCTGAGCCGTAACAGTTGTGCGATTCTGCGATTGGCAAAGTACAGGAAAAGGTGTTGGACGTTTAGTAGAAATTACAGCGTGAAGTACCTGGGGAGATGACTTGCTGCATGACATAACTTGTTTTGTAACACTAGCAAAAAAACGCAAATGCATTGCTAATGAGCATTCATTAGTATTAATATATTCTTCATCGGTTAAAACAACATTCCAAAAAGATCAACTTTATCAAATTGGATTACTTTTTCTTTCTACACCTTTGACTGGCTGGGAGCAATGCATCTAAAAGTTGCTTCAGTCAGGAGGTGATAGTTTAAATTTCACAGAGACTTGAGAGCATAATCCAGGCTCTTCTTCACTCCAAGGCTATAACAAGGGAGTGCTGCATTGTCAGATGTGTCCTGTTTTTGGGACACTAAATTGAGGCCCCCTCCACCCTCGAGGTAGATTTCAGAGATCCAACAAGACTATTCAGTGGAGAACTTCTAGAGTCCTTGTCAATATTTATACTTCGAATGGGCCGAATGGCCTCCTTCTCTACTGTAGGAATTCTTTGAATCTATGAAGAACCCAACAGCACCATCTCCTGCTCCCAAGACCCCCACCAATTCTCTTAAAGGGATATCAACTGCTTTCAGATTAGCCGTTAGTTTATTTCTTCTGGATGTTGCTACATGTTTTTGGTGCTATCCTTAGTTGCGTCAAGTATCAAAGGCCTACAAGGAGTGAAGTGGAAGAGGCTAAAGACGTCAACCAGTTGTTCACAGACGTAGCTTCACCAATATGAGGATAAGACAGTACTGGGGGAACTGAGGAGCCATTGGGAAAGGGAAGTGGGTGGGGGAAAATGACTCTCAGAGGATGGCCATTTTCATCAAGGCCCTTAATTCTCCCAACTGAACCTCAGTGCAAATCAAGATTTGAGAGGTCTGTGGTTCATCAAGAAGGTTGACACTTCAACACAGGAATCAGGCAACTGCTCCAGTCACAGCCTTGGAGCAGGGCTAAAGACTACAATGCCAGTGGCAGTCAAAGTGACCATGGTGTCGAACCTTTATGCACCTGGCTCTTTCCAGGTTGGTTGTGGAAATTTTAGCAATGCCTCATAGACTTCACATCACTGTTGCATCAGAGAAGTCTCATCTATTTAGAGAAAGAAAAGCTAATTTACTTCCATCTTGCCAGAGAGAAGCATTGTTAGGTGGCCTCATTTTTCAGGGTGCTGTTGTTTCTACTCATACATTGCTTCATGTGTGGTCTTCGTGTCAATGAGTAATGAACTAGAACTGAAAATGATCCCACTCCCCCAATGTCCAGCTGGTGTGTGAGCATAGGCAGTGCATCATACAGATCAGTGTCTGTCACCCCGGTAACAGTCATGTTGCATTCTTTCTGTGGGAGTCTGCTGTCAATGAACACTTCATGCTAATCTGGTCCCGGCTCTCTTACATTTAAGTGAAAAGTGGGGAGGGAGTAGGGAGGGTGCAAAAGAGACATGAGAATTGCCCTGAAAATGTTTGACAAACAGCCTGCATGATCCAAGTCTTTGGTTTTCTACACTCCTACAGCTCGTAAGAATCGTACAGTCCCTACAGTGCAGAAGGAGGCCATTCAGTCCATTGAGCCTACACTGACAACAATCCCACCCAGCCCCCATTGTGGAAGTTAAATTGGTCAAATTAAAGTTTCATACCTTCTCTGAACAGTAGTGGAAAATGTTTATCAGCTTACAGAGCTTCAGAGGTGGTCAGCGTCAGCATGAACAGACTAATCTTCATCAGCGTAAGCCTCATAACATTTTGTTTTTTGGCCTTCACCAGAGGGTGATCAATACCAGACTTCTCCACAACAAATGCCAAAGGCGAGATATGGGGTTTTGCTATCCGGATGAAGGATTAGCAGAAGTTAGTTTTTCATCAAATGAGAAAAGGCGAAAAGCCAGGTTTAATTCGCCAATGTGTCTGCAAATGGAGGATTTGAAAAATTGCTTGTTTCCGATTTGCTGTAATTGCCAAGTTGTTTGTTTGTAACATCGGAAACACTTGCAGGATGATTAGAAGCTGGTTTCTCCTTGTGCACAAGCCATTAAAGGCCTTGCACCGGACCATGCATGGTGTTTAGTGTTGTTTGTGCTCAAGTCAAGTAAGAGTGTCTAAAGTTGCTGATACCCAGGATCTCTGACAGTATCCCTGTATTTACTCTGCCAATCCTCCTGACACTAAGGGTCAATTTAGCATAGCCACTCCACCCAACCTGCACATCTTTGGACTATGGGAGGAAACTAGAGCACTATGCCACCCAGCCACCCTCTGAGCTGAAAAGACAAATCTGCATTTTTGTAGCACCTCCTTCGACCTCTAGCTGTCCTGGAGTCAAAAAAGCTATTACTGCTAGACCAATTTCTCTGTTAAGATTTTTGGTTAGAACACTATTTTGAGTTGGCTCCATCTAACCTCTCCAACATGGAATAAAGACAGCTTAATAACTTTTTGCAGCAATTCTGTGAAATGTTTAATTTCTAAAATAAAACAAGCGCTAATGATTGTGGCTATTAAATTTGCCAGCTTGATAATGTATATTTCATAATGTGAACGTTAATATCAAAGATCAGCATTTATTACTAATTCCTAATTGTTCTTGAGAAGGTGGTGGTGAGTCTCCTTTTTGTACATTTTTCACTCATTCATTGAGGGTACGTTGGCATGTTGGCAAGGTCAGTGTTCATTGCCCATTCCTAGCTGCCAAGAAAAGAGGTGGCAAGCTGCCTTCTTGTCTGATTCTTTGGCAAAGGGTCATCTGGACTTGAAACGTCAGCTCTTTTCTCTCCTTACTGATGCTGCCAGACCTGCTGAGATTTTCCAGCATTTTCCCTTTTGCCTTCTTGTCTACATGGTAATGGTACTTTGGTTGCACCAGATTCCAAGCAACAAAGAAGAAATGGCAAACTCTGTCCAAGTCAGGATGTAACTTGGAGGTAATGGTGCCGCTGTCCTTCTAGGTGGTGAAGATCTTGCAATTGGGACATCCTATTCAATGCACCTTGGCATGTTACTGCTGCCAGAGGTGGAGGGAGTGATTGTTTAAGGTCGATAAGAACATAAGAACATAAGAAATAGGAGCAGGAGTAGGCCATCTAGCCCTTCGAGCCTGCCCCGCCATTCAATAAGATCATGGCTGATCTGTCGTGGCTCAGTTCCACATTCCCGCCCTCTGCCCATAACCCTTAATCCCCTCTCTTATCAAAAATCCATCAACCCGCATCTTAAAAATATTTAGCGAGGCAGCCTCCACCACTTCAACGGGCAGAGAATTCCAGAGATTCACCACCCTTTGAGTGAAGAAGTTCCTCCTCAACTCCGTTCTAAACCGCTCCCCCTTTATCTTGAGGCTGTGCCCCCTAGTCCTACTGTCCTTTCTGAGCGGGAAGAGCCTCTCCACCTCTATCCTATCCATCCCATTCATCATCTTATATGTCTCAATGAGATCTCCCCTCATTCTTCTAAACTCTAACGAGTACAAGCCTAGTTTATTCAGCCTCTCCTCATAGCTCAACCCCCTCAACTCCGGCATCAGCCTAGTAAACCTCCTCTGCACTCCCTCCAAGGCCAAAATATCCTTGCGTAAGTGCAGCGACCAAAACTGCACACAGTACTCCAGCTGCGGCCTCACCAATGCCCTCTACAGCCGCAGCAAGACCTCCCTACTTTTATATTCCATCCCCCTCGCTATGAAGGCCAGCATCCCATTCGCCTTCCTGACCACCTGCTGCACCTGCAGGTCTAATGGGCAGTTGTATTCTGGGTGACATTGCGCATCCTCAGTGTTAGATTTGCATAAGGTAAGTTAAGAGTATTCCATCACATTCCGACTTAAAGCCCAACGGTTTTATTTGGAATCAGGAGCTTTCAGAGTGCTGCTCCTTCATCAGGTAACTCACCTGATGAAGGAGCAGCACTCTGAAAGCTCGTGATTCCAAATAAGCCAGTTTGTCTTTAACCTGGGGTTGTGAGACTTCTTAATGTACCCACCCCTATCCAATGCCAGCATCTTCACATCACTCCTGACTTGTACTTTGTAGGTGGCTGAAAGACAACATGGTAGCACTGTGGTTATCACTGCTGCCTCACAGCGCCAGGGACCTGGGTTCAATTCTGGCCTTGGGTGAGTGTATGGAGTTTGCACTTTCACCCTGTGTCTGCCTGGGTTTCCTCCCACAGTCCAAATGTGCGGGTTAGGTTGATTCGCCAATGCTAAATTGACCCTAGTGTCAGGAAGATTAGGAGGGTAAATGAGTGGGGTTACGGGAGTAGGGACTAAGTGGGATTGTGGTTAGTACAGACTCAATGGGCCAAATGGCCATTTTCTGTACTGTAGGGATTCTATGATACAGTTTTGAGGAGTAAAGAAGTGAGTTACTTGCAGCAAAAAGCTCAGCCTCTGATTTGCTCTTGTAGCCACAGGGGAAGCAATGATGTGGTGGTATTATCACTGGCTAGAAATCCAGAGTAATGCTCCAGAGACCCAGGTTCAAATCCCACCATGCCAGATGTTGAAATTTGAATTTGAGAAAAATCTGGAATTAAAAAATTCTACCGATAATCATAAAGTTATTGTTGATTATTCTGAAAACTCATTTGCTTCATCGATGTCCTACACGTGACTCCAGACCCACAACAATGTGGTTGACTCTTAAAAATACAAGGGATGAACAGTAAATGCTGGTCCACCCAGTGATGCTTACATCCCATTCGCAAATAAAAAGAAGCATTTATGTGGCTGGTCCAGTTCACTTTCTGGTCAATGATAACCCCAGTGATGCCAATAGTGGGGGAATTCCACGATGGGAATGCATTAAATGTCAAGAGGAGATGGTTAGATTCTCTCTTGCTGGGGTGGCTATTGCCTGGCACTTGCGTAGCTTAAATGTTAGTTGATACTTACTAACCAAAGTCATGATGTTGTCCAAACCTTGTCGCATGCCGGCATGGAAGGATTCATTATCTGAGGGCCTGCAAATGGAGCTGAGCATTGTGCAATCATCAGTGAACGTCACCACTTATCACTAGATTACTAATCCAGAAACCCAACTGATGTTCTGGCCGATTGTCAGAAAAACCCATCTGTTTCACTAACGTCCTTTAGGGAAGGAAATTTGCCATCCTTACCGGGTCTGGCCTACATGTGACTCCAGAGCCACAGCAATGTGGTTGACTGCCCTCTGAGGGCAACTAGGGACGGGCAATAAAAATGCTGGTCAGCCAGCGAATCCTATGTCCTGCGAATTAAGAAAAAAAATCTTCTGATCTTATGATGGGGGGAGGGTTTATCAATGCAGCAACTGAAGATAATTAGCCTTTTATCTTGAGGAACTTCTGGAGCAATATTCTGGAGTTGGAATGATTGGTCTCACCACATCTGTCTTCCTTTACACCAGGTGTGACTCCAGCCATTGGAAAGTTTTCCCCCAAATTAAAGGAAAAGAAAGAGACAAACAAGAGATTAGTCAGCAAAGCAACAGGAAACAAAATAAGGGCAGTGGCTGATGAATGAGTGGATTCAGTATTGAGTGCAGAAGGCTGTGACGTACCCAGGAGAAAGATGAGGTGATGTTGAGCTTCAGTGGAACACTGCATAAGGCCATATGTTCATGATTGCCCCAAGGCAATAAGTTAATCTGGAAGTGTGTGGGATTCACACAGTAAGAAGTCTCACAACACCAGGTTAAAGTCCAACAGGTTTACTTGGGAGCAAAAGCCACTAGCTTTTGGACCTCTGACCCTTCGTCAGGTGAGTGGAGAGTTCTGATCACAAACAGGACTCAAAGAACAAAAAGAACAAAGAACAAAAACAGCCTGGGAAACAGGCCCTTCGGCCCAACGAGCCCGCGCCGCCATCTCAACACCAGCCAGACCACTCAGTTTACAGAATACTGATTAGAATGCAAGTTTTTGCAGCTCATCAAGTCTTAAAGGTGCAGACAATGTGAGTGGAGATAGCATTAGGCATAGGTTAAAGAGATGTGTATTGTCTCTAGACAGGACA
This sequence comes from Carcharhinus amblyrhynchos, assembly GCF_965287045.1. NCBI lineage: Eukaryota > Metazoa > Chordata > Chondrichthyes > Carcharhiniformes > Carcharhinidae > Carcharhinus > Carcharhinus amblyrhynchos. The sequence goes on from NC_137324.1 coordinate 168,358,428, forward strand.
GTAAGTGAGATGTTGCAAGCCCAGGCAAGTCACGGGGGTTACAGATAGTGTGACATGAACCCACGATCCTGGCTGAGACCGTCCTCACGTGTGCGGAACTTGGCTATCAGTCTCTGCTTAACGACTCTGCGCTGTTGTGTGTCGTGAAGACCGCCTTGGAGAATGCTTATCCGAAGATCAGAAGGCGAACGCCCATGACCACTGGAGTGTTCGCCAACAGGAAGAGAACAGTTTTGCCTGGTGATTGTCGAGCAGTGTTCATTCATCCGTTGTCGTAGCGTCTACATGTTGACCGAGTTGCAAAAGTATGTATCGTGTAACTGGTGGATGGTGTTCTCACGTGAGATGATGGCATCCATGTTGATGCTTCAGTATGTCTTGCAGAGGTTGCTGTGGCAGGGTTGTGTGGTGTTGTGGTCACTGTTCTCCTGTAGGCTGGGTAGTTTGCTGCGGACAATGGTCTGTTTGAGGTTGTGCTGTTGTTTGAAGGCAAGAAGTGGGGGTGCGGGGATGGCCTTGGTGAGATGTTCGTCTTCATCAATGACATGTTGAAGATTCCGGAGAAGATGTTGTAGCTTCTCCGCTCCAGGGAAGTACTGGATGATGAAGGGTACTCTGTCCACTGTGTCCTGTGTTTGTCTTCTGAGGAGGTTGGTGCGGTTTTTGGTTGTGGCATGTCAGAACTGTCGATCAATGAGTCAAGCGCCATATCCTGTTCTTATGAGGGCATCTTTCACCGTCTGGAAATAACAGAGCAGAGAAGCTACAACATCTTCTCCGGAATTGTCAACATGTCATTGGTAAAGATGAACATCTCACCAAGGCCATCCCCACACCCCCACTTCTTGCCTTCAAACAATCACACAACCTCAAACAGACCAATGTCCACAGCAAACTACCCACATTCAGGAGAACAGTGGCCACGACACCACACAACCCTGTCACAGCAACCTCTGCAAGACATGCTGGATCATTGACACGGATGCCATCATCTCACGTGAGAACACCATCCACCAGGTACACAGTACATGCTTTTGCAACTCAGCCAACATTGTCTACTTGATACGCTGCAGGAAAGGATGTCCCGAGGCATGGTACACTGGGGAGACCATGCAGACGCTACGACAATGGATGAGTGAACACCGCTTGACAATCACCAGGCAAGAGTGTTCTCTTCCTGTTGGCGAACACTTCAGTGGTCACGGGCATTTGGCCTCTGATCTTCAGGTAAGCATTCTCCAAGGCTGCCTTCATGATACACAACAGCGCAGAGTCGCTGAACAGAAACTGATAGACAAGTTCCACACACATGAGGACGGCCTCAACTGGGATCTTGGGTTCATGTCGCACTATCTGTAACCCCCACGACTTGCCTGGGCTTGCAAAATCTCACTAACTGTCCTGGCTGGAGACAATACACATCTCTTTCACCTATGCTTAACGCTATCTCCACTCACATTGTCTGCACCTTTAAGACTTGATTAGCTGTAAAGACTCGCATTCTAATCAGTATTCTGTAAACCGAGTGTGTGTCTTTACATGCCCTGTTTGCGATCAGAACTCTCCACTCACCTGGTGAAGGATCAGAGGCCCAAAGCTTGTGGCTTTTGCTACCAAATAAGCCTGTTGGACTTTAACCTGGTGTTGTGAGACTTCTTACTGTGTTTACCCCAGTCCAACGCTGGCATCTCCACTGTGTTTGGTCTTGGCAGAGCCCACTGGAGAGCAGGGTATTAGTGAATAAAGTGGCACATGGTTGTACTATTATAATCCCTTCAACAGATTAGGAGTTAGATTTATCCTGCTTTTTGTGGGCAAGACATAACTGGGAAGTATTTTACACTTTTAGATAGATGCCACTGTTAAAGACTCATGGAACCCTAGTTTACCATTTTGATTCTAAGTGCTGGTGGACTTGAAACTGGGAGTGTTTCAGGTCCGACTTTTAGACCCGCTCTGGGTGCCCCCATATGCACTCTGCCTGAAAAAATATCAGTGATTTTGAATTGCACTGCACAAGCCTGTGGGCGGAGCTTAACATGCCAAAATCCTGCAGCTCCGATCGGAGTTTCCAACTGCGCATGCGCAAAGGAAAAAAAAATGATAGATTGCTGTTCCCCTGCCACATTGTTCACAGGCCAGATAATGCCACCCCCACCCGCCCCAGCTCGCAAAGACATTCTCCCCACTCCACAACCTTACTGACCCCCTTCTCCCACCACCCTCTCCGTCACCCAGACTGATCACGGGCCCCTCCTTGCTCTTTCCCTCCCTCACTGATCTCAGGCAGAGCGGCAGCAGACCCCCCCATTCCCCCTCACTGATCTCAGGCAGAGTGGCAGCAGACCCCCCCCTTCCCCCTCACTGATCTCAGGCAGAGTGGAAGCAGACACCCCCCTTCCCCCTCACTGATCTCAGGCAGAGTGGAAGCAGACACCCCCCTTCCCCCTCACTGATCTCAGGCAGAGTGTCAGCAGACCCCCCCCTTCCCCCTCACTGATCTCAGGCAGAGTGGAAGCAGACCCCCCCCTTCCCCCTCACTGATCTCAGGCAGAGTGGCAGCGAACCCGTCCTCCCCCTCACTGATCTCCCCTTTTCTGGTAAAGGAGGAAATGTCGGTAAGATTGGGCGTGTCACCCATTAAGTCAATCTAAATACATGCAACTACATTTAAATGTCCGTTGCGCCCATTTTGGGTGTGGTCCCGATTGCGGCCATTTTTGGACCTTGGCAAAGGGGGAACTGGTGCTGATGCGGGCACGGATCGTGCTACTCTCCTCGTACCCGACTTTACAATGTTTTAACGTCTGAAAACGAGTGCAACTTGATGGTAAAATTGGATCCATGGAGTCAGAGATTTACAGCTTGGAAACAGGCCCTTTGGTCCAACTTATTCATGCTGCCCAATTTTTACCATTAGGCTAGTTTGAATTGACTGTGTTTGGCCCATGTCCCTCTATACCCATCTTACCCATGTAATTCTCTCAACGCTTTTTAAAAATTCAAAATTGTACCCGCTTCTACTACTGCCTCTGGCAGTTCATTCCGGAGACTCTGAGTGAAAAAGTTGCCCCTCTGGACCCTTTTGTATTTCTCCCCTCTCCGCTTAAACCTATGCCGTCCAGTTTTACACTCCCCTACCTTTAGGAAAAGGTGTTGACTGTCTGGCTGATCTATGCTCCTCATTATTTTATAGAATTCTATAAGATCACCCCTAACCCTCCTACACTCCAAAGAAAAAAGTCCCAATCTATCCAACCTCTCCTTATAACTCAAACAATCAAGTCCTGGTAGCATGTTAGAAAATCTTTTTTGCACTCTTTCTAATTTAATAATATCCTTTCTATAGTAGGGCGATCAGAAGTGTACACAGTCTTCCAAGTGTGGCCTCACCACTGACTTGTGTAACTTCAACAAGGCATCCCAACTCCTGTATTCAATGTTATAGCTTTACTGGAACACTGTGTCTAGTTCTGAAGCACAGGTCTTCAGCGTTACATCTGGAATGTTTTCAGGGACCATATCCTTTGCTCTATCCAGTGCGCTTTGAAGTACCCACCCAAAAGGGTGCCCTTGGGTGCTGTGTTTAACAGGGACTTCCAGGAACTTCCAAATATCTAGTAACCACGCAAAACTATGTACAGGGATAAACAAAGACTACACTCCTTCCAGACTATCTCTTTGAGTTTCCGTGACAGGTGATCTGACATCATCATTGATGTACAGTAGCTATTAACATTATTTATCATTCCGATATCTTAGCCAATATTTGTCTTAAAACAAATATCAATTAGTGGGGCGGCACGGTGGCACAATGGTTAGCACTGCTGCCTCACAGGTCAAGGGACCTGGGTTCAATTCCAGTCTTGGGTGACTGTGTGGAGTTTGCACATTCTCCCTGTGTCTGTGTGGGTTTTCTCCGGGTGCTCCAGTTTCCTTCCACAGTCCAAGCATGTGCAGGTTTGGTGGATTGGCCCTGCAGAATTGCCCCTTAGACGTGTATGTTAGATGGATCAGCCATGGTAAATGTGTGAGGTTATGGGGATAGGACCTGGGCGCGATAATCAGTCAGAGAGTCAGTGTAGACTTGATGGGCTGAATGGCCTGTTCTGCACTGTAGGTATTCTATTCCAACTAAACAGTCTCCCTGATTACAGGTCAGTCATATTGCAATCTCTGCCATCTTCCTGTGCACAAATTAGCTCCTGCGCTTCACACTTAATAGACTGTGAAGGTCTTTACAATATCCTGAGGTTGTGCTTATAAATACAAATCATTTTTTACATCTCACACATTTTATTTCCAACAGGTTATTGCAGTCTAAGTAATTTAAGATATAATACAGTAACCGAGGCTCCTTAAATATTAATGAGAGTGTTTGATATGCGTTCTGAGGCATCTCGGCAGAACAATTCTTTTGTTTTATTTCATTATAAGATATGTCAGAACTGGTTCCAAAGTGTCCCTCAACATTACAATCTGTCCATTCTACATGGAGTTTTTATGACTTCAGGGGCAGAATCCTTCTGATGTACTCCAGTAGAAACGGGGTAGAAAGGCTTCAACATGACAGCACCTGCTTGCATGGTGTCCTGCCCAATCATGGGAGATTCCACGCCTATAAAAACAAAGAACAGTAGTGCACTGGAGATGGCCCTTTGGCCCACCAAGCCTGTGCCGACACGACTCCTTTCTGAACTAAATACGTGTTGCCGCTATGTGGTCTGTGTCCTTGTATTCCCTGTCAATTCATGTATCTGTCAAGATGTCTCTCACTCGTTGTTACTATATCTGTTTCTATCACTTCCTCTAATTGGGCACTCTAGGCACTTACTCTGTGTAAAAACTTGTCTCTCACATCTCCTTTAAACTTTTCCCCCTTTTACCTTAAATCAATGTTCCCTAGTAATTAACATTTCTACCCTGGGGAAAAGATTCCGACTGTCCATTCTGGCCATGCCTCTCAGTATATTGCAAACTTATACCAGCTTGTCCCTTCAGATTCCGACGTTCAAGTCAAAACAAACCAAGCTGGTCCAATTTCTCACTCATAGCAAACACTCTCCAAACTAGCAACATTATGGTAATCCTTTCTGGATAAGGGCTGGTGTGACAGGCCAGCCTTTTCCAAGATGGCTGATACAGGACCAGGCTTGAGGGGGGTGGCAAGTGGGGGTGGGGCATTGGGCAAGGCTGCCAACATTGAGCATTTCTCTTCCCTTCCTTGGGACGTGGCCTGCTGGTTGGAGTTCATTGACTATTTGTCCAGCCAATGGGTGGTTATTCTTCAACCGTTTTCCAGTCACATTGTAGAGTATATAGGGTCACTATCTGTGTGGAGTTTGCACATTCTCCTCATGTCTGCGTGGGTTTCCACCAGGTGCTCCGGTTTCCTCCCACAGTCCAAAAATGTGCGGGTTAGGTTGATTGGCCACGCTAAAAAAATTGCCCTTAGTGTCCTGAGGTGTGTAGGTTAGAGGGATTAGTGGGTAAATATGTAGGGAAATGGGGGTAGGGTCTGGGTGGGATTGTGGTCAGTGCAGACTCGATGGGCCAAATGGCCTCTTTCTGCACTGTAGGGTTTCTATGATCTTGTCTATGAGTAGTGTAGTTTCCAATGAGTTCGATGTTACTGGAATGTAAGCAAGATACTGCAGCTGCTTGAGATATGAAATAAAAACGGTAAGACCTGGACAAATAGAGGAGGTGTGGGAATCTCAGTGGAGAGAGAGAAACAATATTAATGGGGGGATTTTTCACATCCCATCCACCATGGGAATCGTAGTGGGGGGGTGGGGAAGGGGGAAATGGACCATGCAAAGGTCCATTTTGGGGTGAACCTTAAAATCCCACCCAATGTTTTGAGACCAATGTGACGGTTTTTCCCAGTCGACAGAGGTAAACGCAGGTGGGTTAGAACATAAGAACATAAGAAATAGGAGCAGGAGTAGGCCATCTAGCCCTTCGAGCCTGCCCCGCCATTCAATAAGATCATGGCTGATCTGTCGTGGCTCAGTTCCACATTCCCGCCCTCTCCCCATAACCCTTAATCCCCTCGCTTATCAAAAACCCATCAGTTTTATGCTGCTGAAAGCTAATGATCTGGGGACCCGGGTTCGAATCCCACCATGGCATACGATGGAATTGGAATTCAATAAAAAAAAGATCTGGAATTAAGAATCTACTGATGATCATGAAATCATTGTTGATTGTTGGAAAAACCCATCTGGTTCACTAATGTCCTTTAGGGAAGGAAATCTGCCGTCCTTACCCAGTCTGGTCTATATGTGACTCCAGGGCCACAGCAATGTGGTTGACTCTCAGCTGCCCTTGGGCAACCAGGGATGGGCAATAAATGCTGTCCAACCAGCAATGTCCATGTCCCACGGATGAATAATAAAAATAGAAAAGGGGGCAGGTGGAACGAAAGGGAAGCTCAAGGACGGGTTAGAGAGTGTGACAAACTAAATAACAAAGGTATCACAGAACAAAAGACAACAGGAGTAATGATAGTATTAAAGAAACAAAGGATTGATCCAGAGTAGGTGTGAATAGCGACTAAAAGTCAATGCTGTCTGAAAGTAAAATCGCAGAATGTTTTAATAGCAAGATAAATGTTTGCATTGTCTAAAAGCAAAAAAAGAACAAAATTAGAACATGTCAGTTTTCAGGATGAACCAATTACTTTGTGCTGTTTTATCTGTACCTTCAAACCATAACTTTTACAGGGTGGCACGGTGGCACACTGGATAACATTTCTGCCTCTCAGTGCCAGGTTTGATTCTGGCCTTGTGGAGTTTGCATGGGATTCCTCTGGCTGCTTTAGTTTCTTCCCACATCCCAAAGATGTGCAGGTTAGGTGAATTGGCCATTCTAAATTTCCCCTTAGTGTCTAAAGATGTATAGGTTATGGGAATTAGCCATGCTAAATTGCCCATTAGTGCCCAAAAATGTGTAGGTTAGGTGGACTGGTCATTCTAAATTGCCTCTTAGTATCTAAAAATGTGCAGATTAGTGGATTAGCCATGCTAAATTGCCCCTTACTGCCTAAAGAGGTATAGGTTAGTGGATTAGCCATGCTAAATTGCCCCTTGGTGTCCAAAGATGTTTAAGTGAGAGGGGAGAGACCAAAAGTGTCCAGAGGGGCAATTTTTTCACAGACAGGGTGGTGACTATCTGGAACAAGGTGCCAGAGGTAGTAGTAGAGGCAGGTACAATGTTGTCTTTTAAAAAGCATTTAGACAGTTACATGGCTAAGATGGGCATAGAGGGACATGGGCTAAATGCGGGCAATTGGGACTAGCTTCGGGGTTGAAGAAAAAGGGCAGCATGGACATGTTGGGCCAAAGGGCCTGTTTCCATGCTGTAAGCCTCTGTGATGCTATGACTGTACGAGTATGTTAAGTGGATTGGCCATGCTAAATTGCCACTTAGGGTTCAAAGATGTGTAGGTTAGATGAATTAGCCATGGTAAATGCATGGGGTTGTGGGGATAGGTGGGGTGAAGGGGGGGAGGCGAGTGAAGGGGGGGTGGCGGTAGTGGGCCTGAGTAAGGAGTTGTTTTGAGAAGTCAGTGCAGATTTAACATGCTGAGCGGCCTCCTTCTGCACTGTAGGGGATCAGTGGTTCTATGGCTTACTTTAGGATCAGTCAGGAGCTGTTTTTTTTTGTCTCAGTGCCTCTTACGCAGTCTGTCTTGCTGTGCATCACTGAACTAGTTGGCTCTGCTCAAATGTGACAACCACTGAGTGTAAGCTTCTGTTTCGAAATCCACAGCTCTGGCTTAATTAGACGTGTGGGTTTCATTGGTGATATGCTAACTACCCGGCAGCACCAACGGTACAGATGAACAGTGTTGCTGAAGCTGCTTTGTTGAGACCTTATTCAGAGCTGTGTTACAGGCCGGCAGGCTCAGAGTAAAGGCCTAGGCACTCACCAGGTTAAAATTGTCCGCCCTCCCGGCTAGGCCACAGGGTAACTGGCGGACTCCTGAGAACTGCATGGATTGAGCCAGCTGGTAAAAGAAAGTTTGAAGAAATACAAATATATAGTTTCCGAAAATGTGTGATTGCATGTTTATATATATCACAATCCAAATTTGAGTGCATGCTGTTCATTACAGATCTGAGTCGACTGATTCTACCACTGATGCCAACATAAACCTGGGTGGCAGCAGGCTTGAGAGGATGGAGTAGGCGATGCGTGAGTAAGCAGCCTGGCTCATTGTGATGGAGCTGAAACGGAAGAGACATTGTTCGGAAGTACCGCTCCATTGAAGAGCTGGTGGGAATCACTCCACTCTCTCCGGCAACCCCCTGAGGTGAGGGCGTGTTTGTGGATCTTGGGGAGGGGGTGGAGTGGAGAATGATTGATCCCCACAGTGGCGTAGTATTGCCGTTGGATGAAGTAATGACTTCAATCAGGCCATTGAGGTTGGCCTACTGGAGAATGAACTCCCTGGTTAAGTACCCAATTGATGGGTCAATCGGGGAGTCTGCCTTGTGCTTAACCAGAGTGGGGGGGGATCTGTGCCTCTGAAAGCCCCGAAGGTAAACTGCTGACTGCTAACACTCTGCATACCGCTGTTAGAGTGTAAAAAAAGGGATTTTGGTGAAGGGAGTTCTGCCTCTGAAGACTTGTTACAGGCAGTTAATCCATAGACCCAACTCAAGATCTGAGGACCTGTCTTCAAATCTCACCACAGCAGATAGTGTAATTGGAATTCAATACAATAAAGATCAGAAAATTTTAAAAAAGTCAAATGATGCCTATGAAACCATTGTTGATTGTTGTAAAAACCCATCTGGTTCACTAATGTCCTTTAGGGAAGGGGATCTGCTGCCCTTACCTGGTCTAGCCTACATGAGGCTCCACAGAGACCTGACAGTGCGGAAGGAGGCCATCTGGCCCATCAGATCTGCACCAATAACAATCCCATCCAGGCTCTATCCCCATTATTCCACATACTTACCCTGCTAATCCCTCTAACCTACGCATCCCAGGACATTAAGGGGTAATTTAGTTCCAATTCCACTTGAATCACCCAGTCATAGACACCCACAACCCGTGTCGGTGTGTGTGCTTGATCCTGGACCAGTAGGCGGGCGCCGCAACGGCTCGGTGACTAGCACTGCTGGCTGTGCAGATACATGGATTTGGGCCTGTGTCTGTGGGAGTTTGCGCATTCTCCCTGTGGTTGCGTGGGTTTCCTCCGGGCGCTCCGGTTTCCTCCCACACCCCAAAGATGTGCTCTTCGGCTGATCGGTTTACCAAATTGACACTATTCTCCCCTGAATCTGGCTAAGTTAGGGGTTCCATTCGTAGACACGCAGGGTAGAATAGGTGTAGGGTGATGCGGCGGCATGGGCTCGTTGGGCCGAAGGGCCTGTTTCCCGTGCTGGGTTGTTCTTTGTTCTTTGTAACCTCTGAGCGAAAAATAGAAAAGTCAGACCCTCCATTTTGTAACCCTCTGCATGCATGCACACAGAGCTAAGACTGGCTATGCTTTTGGCAACTTCTGGACAGAAAGCATTAGATTTGGAAAAATAAATCTGAGGAAAGGGCTACATATTTGAACATATTTCAAGAACAGCTTCTTCCCTGCTGCCATCAGACTTTTGAATGAACCTACCTCGCACTAAATTGATCTTTCTCTACACCCTAGCTATGATTGCAACACTACATTCTGCACTTTCTTCTTTCCGTCTCTATGAATGGTATGCTTTGTATAGCAGTCTATATACTAATACATGTGACAATAATAAATCAAGTCAGATGTTTTGTCTATACAGCACGCAAGGAACAATACTTCTCACTGTATCCCAGTACATGCAACAATAATAAATCAAATTACATCAAATATTTGGATGTCAACTATCATTTTGTCTTGGGTTAGACAGTTAATGAGTGAGAAATGTTGCAAGAGTGGCGGCAGCAGTGCAGTGGTGTGGTGGAGGTGGGAATGGGTACAGTGTCTGTTGTGTTCTTATGACTTTATATAGTGAACAGAGTGGCAAAGTCAGAAATTCATTTCCTCTTGTGTGAAGGTAGAGTTTGACCATGTAATTTTCTTCCTACACTAGGCAGTTCGAGTGCTTCTTGCAAGTTCCCTATTATTTCCTTGAGGAATTCTTTTGTCTGCTCACATTGTGACAGTGGATCCAGTGCTGATGTGTTTACCTTCCGTCTCCCATTAACACCCTGAATTGATTACGTAAATAACTTCTGGCATTTAGATTACAGGGTGCCCGACATTTCATTGTGGCATGAAAAACGTATAGTTTTCTGTGCTATACTTGACTCATCCAACGCAAAGGTGCACAGCAAAGTTGAACTAAGGGAGAATTGGATCTGGGAAATTATATGTAACCCCTCATCCCCTGATTGTAAGCATTAGGTTCAGATTATCAAATTTCCCGATCCCATCAGGTCCAATTATTCCGATTTCCAGATCACAATTCCTAGGAAGCCCCTTGTGGAAATTGTGGAATGCGATTGTTCCTGAAGTGGTCAGACCCACGGGAACAATGGCTGAAAGATTGATAATGAGGGGAGGCGATGGACTAGTGGTATTATTGCTAGATTATCAATCCAGAAACTCAGCTAAATGTTCTGGGGACCCGGGTTCGAATCCCACCATGGCAGGTGGTGGAATTTGAATTCAATAAAAAAAATCTGGAATTAAGAATGTAACGGTGACTGAAAAATAATTGCCAATTGTCAGGAAATTCCATCTGGTTCGCTAATATCCTTTAGGGGAGGGAATCTGCCTTCCTTTCCTGGTCTGGCCTACATGTGACTCCAGAGCCACAGCAATGTAGCTGACCCTCAAACTGCCCTCGGGCACCTAGGGATGGGCAATAAATGATGGCCAGCCAGCGGCGTCCATTTCCCATGAATAAATAGCAAAATGAGATGTTCTCAATGAGGCCCATGAGGGCAGGCAATCATTATCTTAACCAGGGAGCTCATATTCCTCTTGGATTAAGGTACTGATTATCTGACCAGTTAGGGCATCTCACCTGTATATATACTGAGGAGTATCAGGTCTACTGACACTCTGGATTTTGACTTTGTACCTGAAGCAGTCCTCGGAGTGGAAATAAGTAATGGGAATCTGGTGAAGAGACACCGGCATCCGAGGAGTTATTTCAGATAATGTTGGATGTAAGTACAGGACCTGCATGTATCCAGCAGAATTCACAAACTCCCAAAACAATCTACAGCTAAAGTGAAGCCAATGTTGTAATGTAATGGAAATACAAAACTGCACGCAGCAAAGTCTCACAAATAATAACAAGGAACACAGCTAGATCCTGCCTTTCAATGTTGTTGCTTTCATGATTAATATTGGCCAGAATACCTGGAGAACTCTATGCTCTTCTTCAGTTGGTACCATGGGATCTTTTACATCATCCTGAAAGGACAGGCAGGGTCCCTGATTAAGATTGGCTGTCTTTATCGCAAAATCATAGAATTCCTACAGTGCAGAAGGAAGCCATTCAGCCTATAAGGTCTGTGTTGACTCCCTGACAGCACGTCCCACCCAGGCCAATCCCCATAACCTCACATATTTACCATGGCTAATCCCCCTAATCTACACATCTAAGGGGCAATTTAGTGTGACTAATCCACCCAACCTGCATATCTTTGGAATGTGGGAGGAAACTGGAGCACCCGGAGGAAACCCATGCAGACACGGGGAGAACGTGCAAACTCCACACAGACAGTGACCCAAGCCGGGAATCGAACCCAGGTGCCTGGCACTATGAGGCAACAGTGCCAACCACTGTGCCACCCCAAATGCAAGCATTGCAGAAACAGTGAACATGACAAATGCAACCAATTAAATCAGTTGAATCGGTTGAAGGTAATTCCTTTCAGCGGCTGGAGGCTGGTTCCTTTATTTTAATAAAAACTTGTTCTGAGGATTTGGGGTCACTGTCAAGACTAATCTCCAGCTGCCTTCAGAAGCTGAAGGGCTTCCTTATAAATAGCTGCATTCCATGATGATGATCCTGATTCGGGACTTCCAGGATATTGACTCTGAGATGATGAAGGAACGGCATCCTAGGACCAAGTTGGGAAGATGTGTGACGCAGGGATCAGAGTGCTCCCGTGACACTCCTGCCTCTGTTCTCTTACTGGTCGAGGTTGTGAGCTCTTGAATTGGCCTTGGTGTGTCATGGGCGACATGGTGCCAGGGACCGGGTTCAATTCCAGCCTCGGATGACCGTCTGTGTGGAGTTTGGACATTCTCCTCATATTTGCGTGGGTTTCCTCCAGGTGCTCCAATTTCCTCCCACAGTCCAAAGATGTGCGAGTTAGGTTGATTGGCCATGCTAAATTCCCCCTAGTATCAGGGAGACTAGCTGGGTAAATGCAAGGGGTTATGGAGTTAGGGTCTGGGTGGGATTGTGGTTGGTGCAGATTTGATGAGCCAACTGGTCTCTTTTTGCATTGTAGGATTGAATGATTCTATTATAATTAAAGACTAAAACACTGAAGCAGGCCATTTGGCCCAACTGGTCTGTGCCAGCATTTATGGTCCACATGAGCTGCTGCAGTCCACCCTGTGGATCGTGTATACTTAAGTCATGGTTTACCTTCGATACAGGGGTTGTCTAATGAGACCAATAATAGGGTGCTGATTGATTGCTCTGTTCCGGATGGTATCAGGCTTGTTGAGAACAAACTCATCCAGATGAATGGTGAGTATTTTATCACTCTCCAAACTTGGGCTTTCTCATTATATTTCCATAAATTAGATATGTAGTGTAATGAAGGCATTAAAAATGCATAATTCTTTAAAAGGTTCATGAACTTGTCTATAAATGTACTTATTATATTTTAGAAATTCTTCCTGCCGCATTGTCCAAAGTCCTTTCCCGAAGTTTAAACTTCCTGCCAGGTTCTTCAACACTGAGGTTTTATGGGTTGAAGACATTTGCATGGTCAATAGCCGTCCTATACTGTGTCCCTGCAGGACATTCTCACCCATAGGAATAGAGAGGGAAGGGGAGATGCCAACTTTTGTATGGTCCTCCAGTCCAAAGTAAGTTTTCCAACCTGAAATTTTGTGAGTTAATGCTGTCAAGAAGGTAACCGAAGCCCGGCTATGCAGATGTCACAATTTTCAGTGGCATCCACCAAGATTCTTAGTTTGTGCGTGTGGGTGCCTTTGGACAGTAACAGGTAAGGTACCTGTGGCAGCAGGAGTAAAGGCGTAAGAATTGCTCCTGAAACATTGCCATGGCTGTGTCCTTTGACAGTACCTGTAGTCATCCGTCAACTACACCTCTCCACAGTATGTCCATAATGCTCTTGGAAGCAGCACTGCTGCTCCTTGACTGTCTGGTGGTGACATTAGAGTTCCTACATCGAAGGTGTTATTCCAAACATTGTTCCAAACAGTAACAACTGAATTTGGCTCTGACGAAGGTTCATCTAGACGCAAAACGTTGGCTCTATTCTCTCGTTCACAGATGCTGTCAGACCTGCTGAGAATTTCCAGCACTTTCTGTTTTTCCTTCCGAGGATATCCTGTTTTAGATAGAATTTGGAGAAGGAAGAGAAGGATCAGAAGAGGGATTTGCATCTTTTACCCATTCTTATGCCTTTACTCGTACTGACACAGGACCTTATCTGTTGCTGTCCAAAGACACCCATGCACAGAAACTAAATATCTCGGTGGATGCCACTGAATATTGTGCACGATTCCACATCTCAGATTGCACACTTGGTTTGGGCTGGGGATTAGACTTAGATGAGTTGTTGGCGAGAATGTTTATAGCTGTGTTGAATCTTGATTGGGACAACATCCCTCCAAATGATTAAGGATCCATTTAATGCATCTGAACCAAGAGTAAGTGATGAATTATTTGTCAGGGCTGGTGATTTCATTAACCTCCCTTCCAAAGCATCCAACACCAAGAAAGGACACATTACAATAGCATAGCATAGTTATCACATGGCTGTGTTTGCGAGAAGTCCCAGTGTTATACCACTGAGGAACTGAACGGACTCCATGCAGTTTTCTCTTTTTCTAAAGTCCAAAACTGTGCGGGTTAGGTTGATTGGCCATGCTAAGAAATTACCCCTTAGTGTCCAGGGATGTGTTAGTTAGAGGGATTAGTGGGTATAATATGTAGGGATATGGGATTAGGGCGTGGGTGGGATTGTGTTCAGTGTAGACTCGATGGGCCGAAGGGCCTCTTCCTGCACTGTAGGGTATCTATGATGCTACGAAAGCCATTCTCAGGAAATGGGCATCACTAGCAAGGACGGGATTTAATTGCCCATCCTTATTTGTCCTGAGCAGCTTGTTAGGTCATCTCAGAAGTCAAGCAGGGATGGTGTAGAACCGAAATCACATCCTAGTCACAGCGAACAAGAACAGAAGACTTCCTCGCCCACAGGTCTTTGAAAACCCACTGGGCTTTTACAACAATGCAAGAGCATCATACACTAAAGAAACAGCAAAGGACAAAGAGCAGTACAGCACAGAAACAGGCCCTTCAGCCCTCCAAGCCTGTCCTATCTAGACCAATCACCCTCTATCCCTCTATTCCCTGTCTGTTTATCCCGATAAGTCTTAAATGTCACTAACATATCCACCTCAAGCACCTCACTTGGCTGTGCATTCCAAGCCCTCACCATTCTCCAGGACAGAGAACAAAGAACAGTACAGCACATGAACAGGCCCTCGGCCCACCAAGCTTGCACTGTTTACATTGTCCTATCCAGACCAACTATTGTATCCCTCTATTCCCCGTCTCTTCATTGCCAATCCAGATAAGACTTAAATGTCGCAAACATATCTGCCTCAACCACCTCACTTGGCTGTATATTCCAGTCCACCAGCCTCCGTGTAAACATTTCCCTCTGTACATCTCCACTGAACCTTTCTCCCCTTTACTTGAACTTGCGGCCCCTTGTAATTGTCATTTCTGTCCTGGGAAAAAGCTTTGAACTGTTCACCCTATCTATACCCCTTATAGTTTTATAAACTCCTATCAGATTGCCCCTCAGCCTCCGTCTTTCCAGAGAGAACAATCCCAGTTTATTCAATCTCTCCTCATGGCTAATATTCCCTCATACTGGGCAATATCCTGGTAAACCTTTTCTGTGCTCTCTCCAAAGCTTCTAGATCCTTCTGGTTGTGTGGTGACCAGAATTGGACACAATGTTCCAAATGTGGCCTAACCAACGATTATCACTCTTAAGTGCCTCAATTCATTGTCACTTTTACCAGTTAGTTTTTTTCCCCAGATTTTTAAAACCTAAATTCAAATGTACAAACTGCTGCAGTGGAAATTGAACATTCGTCCTACTTGATGATTAGTTGAGACCTCTAGTCCAGTAACATAACCAGTACCCAAATGCAACCATAGTAACAGAGTTATGCATACCAATGTCTGTTACCATGGCAGTTTTCATGATTCTTTTATCCTATAACAGTCAAAGAACCATAGTTCACAGCGCAGCAGGAGGTCATTTAGTTCATCATTTCTATGACAGCTTATTGTTGGAACAAATCAAAGCTAACCCAGCTCTCTCTCTCTCTCTCTCCCAATCCCTCCATACTCTTGTATTCTTCCCAGCTCCATATATTTGCCCAATTCTCTACGAAAGGAAGCAAATACCACCCCCCTCCACTCCTGACCCCCCGCCGTCCCCATAGCAATATACTCCATCAACTTGTATGAAAACCCTTCAGCCCTCATTCTAAGAGTTAAATTTTTACCCTGATTCAAGAGCGCAGGGTCATGAAAATTCTCGACTTTGTCATCCGACTTGGGAGAAAGTGCCCTGGATCTTCAGATTTTCGTTCTGTGCTGGGAGGGTGCATGTTTGCAGGATTTGGCCCTGTAAGACTACTGCTTTTGGAAAGAGTGCAGGGGTAGTAACAGGGTGCTAGGTGTGTGTGTGTGTGTGTGTGTGTGTGTGGGGTGGTGTTGGGGGGGGCGGGTTGGGGGGGGCAGTGTTAGGGGTAGGGGTGGGGGGGAGCTGATTAAAAGGCCCACCTCAGTGCTCTTGGACTTTGTCTCAGCAGTTAAAAGAAACAAAAACATCCCTCGTCCTCACACCCTCTCATACGCCCATACAATCCCCATGCCCCATTCATGCCAACTCATAACCCTCCATGTCCCTATGCAAACTTAGTGCTAACTCATGCCAATCCATGACATCCTACTCATCCCTGTGGCCCTTATACCCACCGCGCCTGCATCGCTCCTCACTCCGGGGCCTCAGGTGACTGTTACATGGTGGCAACATGGTTAGCACTGCTGCCTCACAGCACCAAGGACCTGGGTTCAATTCCCGGCTTGGGTCACTGTCTGTGCGGAGTTTGCAGATTCTCCTTGTGTCTGTGTTGGATTCCTCTGGATGCTCCAATTTCCTCATATAGTCCAAAGTTAGGTGGATTGGCCATGTTAAATTGCCCCTTAGTGTCAGAGGTTATGGGGATAGGGCTTGGATGGGATTGTAGTTGGTGCAGACTCAGTGGGCCGAATGGCCTCCTTCTACACTGCAGGATTCTATGATTCAATAACTCTACCAGCAGCAGTCACAGCCTCCCAGATGGTGCAGCTGAGTACAGAAGGGCTTTTGGTTGGGGGGGGGGGGGGGGGGGGCGCACGCATGCGCGCGCTCGCTCAGTGGCTCTGGACCTCTGTCACTGCCACAGGACTTTACCTGTTTTGGGTGCTGTCTGAAAATCCAGATAAAGCGCATCCACTGCTTTCCCTTTGTCTACCTGATCTATCGCTGCTTTGATTTGCCACATGTGACTTACCCTTAACAAATACACATCTTCCTTAAGGCCTAAAAAAAGGAACTGAGCTGCTTCTTGACTGGGAGATAGATCATATAGATGGCAAGAGATTTTATAGATGGTTTCAATGAGGGGATCGGAGAGGAATTTTCCAGAGTATTTTTCCCCTACTGACCCTGCCTGACACTCTCTTGGATTATTTTGCCTCTCTCAGGAGATTGTGGCTGTGTGGATGGGCGGGGCAGTGGTGGAAATGTTTTAATCAGGATGTGTATGGAGCCAATGGAATGGACCACTGAACTTTCCGAATTTTGTATGATTGTATTTCTAAATACTCACTAATAGCTTGAGTTACAGTATTATTAAAGGGACCAATTGGGATGGTGTTTGGAAGGCTGAAGGATTCACTTTAGCCATAGGTCCTGACAGCACTGCGATACCTATAGACAGGTCTTGAGGAAAGGTAAAATGTGATTTCATTGGAGTGTGCTTTGAAAATTCTCAACTGGCAATTCTGACATTTAGACAACAACAATCTCCAAAAGATACTTTGTGTGCTAAGGAACAGGGTATGCTCACACCAGGGTACGCTTACACCAGCCGGGATGGCTTCTTGCTAGACTTCAATAAAACAGTGAGGGCTCCGGTTGAGAAGGTGTCACATACGTGAATGACTAAGGGGGGAGTTTTCTCATCCCGCCTTCCACGGGAATCGTAACGGTCGGGGAGGGCAGATCATTGCAAAGGTCCATTGCCCAAGGGCGGGATTTTCCGGTTTAGGGGCAAGCCCTAAGAGTCTACACTGTTGTAGGGTTGAATGTGACTTGTCTAGTTGGAGGTGATTCTATTGACAATAGCCATTTTTTTGTCTAGCTGTTCTTTTGCTGTTGCTCATTCCTGTTTGGAACTCATTGAGACAGTCGAGCTTGCCAGTGATGTTGTCAGTTTAATCATGTTCTCTTTGGCCTTCTCCAGAATTGTTCTAATGAACAGAGCAACTTCATTCCAAAAACCGACTGCACCATGAAACATTTTTGTGCAACTTTTTGTGTCATTGCGTTTTTCCATTAAGTGATTAGTGTTTATGGTCAGCAGCCAGCCAAGCATTGTGCCAATGATGTGTATATTTCCCCTGATAGTTCGCCACATGCCAGCATATTTATGTTAAATGATTATATTTGGATTAATTTAACAATCCATTTACACTAACATTACAGAACATTAAATCGATCCCATTGTGTTTCTATTTGTACAAAATAGACTATGTACTACATTAATTTCATACCTTGAATGACAAATGATAAACGAAATAAAATGTTCAAATGTTTGATAAAATTTCACTGTATGGATATCCTTTTACAAGACTAACAATATTTAAGTGAGGTTAAGTATATGCTGCCACTTCCAGCATTCTTTTGAAAGCCATGTCCAGATCATGTTGCAAATTTGTCTCACTAATAATGATTGTTTCTCTCCATCATTGAACAAATTCATTGAATAGGGGCCCAGTATCCCTGATCTGCCTTCCCCCTCTATGATTCCTGTGGTGAGTGGGATGGGGTTTTGTAGAAGCTTTCCAAAGGGACAGCAAAATGATGTGAAAGTGCTTTGTAAGCAGGGCCCCCTTTTGGATGGGTAGCCCAGCAGAATGCCCAGGCTGCCATGCTCAAGAGGGCTTGAGTGGACAGCAAATCTTGGGCGACAAGGTGGCACAGTGATTAGCACTACTGCCTCACAGCTCCAGGGACCTGGGTTCGATTCTCGGCTTGGGTCACTGTCTGTGTGGAGGTTGCATGTCCTCCCTGTATCTGCGTGGGTTTCCTCTGGGTGCTCCAATTTCCTTCCACAGTTCAAAGACGTGTGGGTTAGTCTGATTGGCCATGCTAAATTGTCCACAATATCTTGGGATGGGTGGGTTAGAGGAATTAGCGGGGTAAATGTGTGTAGTTGTGGGATAGGGCCTGGGGTGGAATTGTTTGTTGGTGCAGACTCGATGGGTTGAATGGCCTCCTTCTGCACTGTAGGGTTTCTATGGTACAAGCCAAGTGGTGGGAGTGGGCAGCAGGTGCCACATGTGTAGCACAGAGTGGCCTGGCTGCCTCACTTAGGGGGGGACTTGGATCCGCAATAGCTGGGAACAGTGCCAAGTTAACCAGGTACACACACAGCTCAGCCGAGTGCTGGGCACCTAGTGAGTTCAGTCTTGTTCAAGAGGGAGAAACGTTATTGATGCACTTGAGTACTACACGTACTTAAACCCAAACTGATTCACTCTAATTCTGTGAAGCCTGGGAAGGTAGTGTACAAGTTTCATATGGAAGTGGAGAATGATTTATGAATGCCATTGTCAAGTATCACATTTACTTATTCATTAATTTATTGGTGTCACAAGTAGGCTTATGTTAACACTGCAATGAAGTTACTGTGAAAATCTCCTAGTGGCCACACTCCAGTGCCTGTTTGGGTGCACTGAGGGAGAATTTAACATGGGCAATACAGCTAACCAGAATGTCTTTCGGACTGTGGGAGGAAACCGGAGTACCTGGAGGAAGCCCAAGCAGACATCGGGTGAATGTGCAGTCTCCACACTGACAGTGACCCAAGCCTGGAATCGAACCCAGGTCCCTGATGCTGTAAGGCAGCAGTACTAACCACGGTGCCACTGTGTCGTCCAAGGATAGACAGGATAGAAGATCAATGATCAACAGGCTCTGCAATGTGAAGCAGGTCCTTCCACCTTTCTGATACCTGTGAGTAAATATCTGTTTTCTTAAAAACATTATTAATCCATTTGAAAACAGAAATATTTGAGAATTACTGCAATACATAATTCAATGTTCTGAAGATTCAATTTCCTTTATGTAGTGATTACATTTTCCTAACCCTAAGTGAAATAAGCTTTTGACAAAATGTCCCCTACCTTCAATTCAATTGATAATAAATGGCTTTACACAATAGTCTAAAGAAGCCCATCTCTACCCAATGTTTCCCACTATCAACATCCTGGGGTTACCATTGACCAGAAACTGAACTGGACCATCTATATATGTACTGTGGCTACCAGAGCAGGTCAGAGGCTCAGAATCCTGCAATGAGTAACTCATACTTCTAACTCCCCAAAGCCTGTCCACCATCTATAAGACTCAAGTTAGAATTCTGATGGAAAAGTGTAAAGACACTCAAGAAACCAGCCAGGACAAAGTTGATTGATACGTCATCCTCAAGCATTCACTCCCTCTCCACACCTATGCCATCACTGCAGGGACTCACCAAGGTTCCTTAGATGACACCGTCCAAACCCACATCTGCTACCATCTTGGAGGACAAAGGCAGCCGATGCATGAGTACAATATCACTTAGTAGTTCCCTTTCAAGCCACACACTTCCCTGACTTGGAAATATATAGGTGATCCTTCACTGTCGCTGGGTTAAACTCCTAAAACTTCCTCTCTAACAGCACTGTGGGTGTACCAACACCTCAAGGATTGCAGTGTTTGGGGAAGAGATGGCCTGGTCATATTATCGCTGGACACCTAGCTGAAACTCAGCTAATGTTCTGGGGACCCAGGTTCAAATCCCGCCACGGGATTTGAATTCATTAAAAAATATATCTGAAATTAAGAATCTACTGATGATCATGAAACCATTGTCGATTGTCGGAAAGAGCCATCTGTTCACTAATGCCCTTTAGGGAAGGAAATTGGTCATCCTTATCCGGTCTGGCCTACATGTGACTCCAAAGCCACCGCAATGTGGTTGACTCTCAACTGCCCTCCAAGGGTTAGTAGGGATGGGCAATAAATGCTGGCCAGCCAGCAACACCCATATCCCACAAATGAATTAAAAAAAAGGTTAATGAAGGTGGCAGACCACTGCCTTCTTAAGGGCAATTAGGGATGGAAAATAAATGCAAACCTAGCTAGTGAATCCCATGACTAAAATAAAAAAAAATGCATACACATGAACATTTCTCCTTATTAAAGGCAATTAAAAACAGATATAACAGAGGGCACCAGTTGCCTCTGAATATGCATGGAGGTTGTTGTACCTAATAATTAGCCTTGTAATCTGCTGCGGATAGATTTCATTGTCGCCGCTTGCAAAATGTTAAAGTGAACTATTGCTGAACACGTTTAATTTTATGCAAACAATTGGAGAGACAAAAACAAATAAGACCTGATATTCGGAAAGGCAATGAGGAGACTGAATAGTTTTCTCTCACGCAAAGGGGCCAACACTATCTGTCCGAATACAAATGCTGGAATGGATTATCATGTATTTAAACAGAGGGGGGCACTGGTGCTCTGTACTAAAATCTAAGTTTCACCTTGCAAAAGAAAGTTTATCAACAGCTTACGCAAGCTTCACTTCGTAAACAGTCGAAAAAACAATTCCCCTGGCATCTCTCTTTACATGTTTGCCTTATGGAAAAAAAATTGTGACAAATAGATCCCGTTGACAAATGTCACGGCAGTCAAATGTTAGCGGCTTACAAATATTCCCTGGTACAGCTATTAACATTTACACCGAAACAATAAATTTCAATACTTCAAGGCCAGTTCTTCGTTCTCTGTAAGTGTAGTTAAGCCGAAAGGTCAGTTCATCGTGTGGATTTGATATTTTGACGTTGAGAACGATTCGGGCAACTGAGAGCCATCACAGCAAGGATGCAACATTAAGATGCTGTTACCCTAAATTTTTTGACATTTAGGATTCTTCTCCTCAGCCGAAATGTAATCAGCCCAGGGAGGCAGGGAGATTGAATGGATGTTCAAGCGACAAAACCGTTTCAGTTTGCCACACCCAGTCTGAGTCACAAGGGGAGGCTGGATAGACTGGGACATTTCCCCTTGGAGTGTAGGAGGCTGAGGGGTGAGCCCATAGAAGTCTATACAATAACGAGGGGCGTAGATCAGCTAGATAGTCAATATATTTTCCAAAAGGTAGGGGAATCCCAAACTAGAGAGCATAGGTTTAAGGTGAGAGGGGAGAGATACAAAAGAGTCCAGAAGAGCAATTTTTTCACACAGAGAGTGGTGAGTGCCTGGAACAAGCTGCCAGGGGTAGTAATAGAGGCAGGGACAATGTTGTCTTTTAAAAAGCATTTAGACAGTTATATGGGTAAGATGGGATATGGGCCAAATTGTGGGCAATTGGGACCAGCTTAGTGGTTAAAAAAAGTGATGCCATGGACAGGCTGGGCCGTAGGATCTGTTTCCATGCTGTAAACCTCTATGGCTCGATGACACTTGAATATATTGTTTATGAGGTGAAGTCCCACTTCACAGGCCTGAGCACAAAGTCCAAGCTGAAACCCAGACTGTCGGAGACTCCATCATTTGGATGAGACTTTTATTCAAGGGCCCCTTTTATTCGAGTGAACCCTACGGTGCGGAAGGAGGCCACTCTGCCCATCAAATTTGCACTGACTCTCCAACAGAGCTTTTTACCGAGACCCTCTCCTCTTTCCATAACCCCATGTATTTACCCCGCTAATCCCCCTACACATCTTGGGATACTAAGGGGCAATTTACCATGGCCAACCCACCTAACCCACACATTTTTGGATTGTGGGAGGAAACTGGAGAACCCGGAGGAAACCCAGCTGACATGGGGAGAATGTGCAGACTCCACACAGGGCCAGGATTGAACCCGGGTCCTTAGTGTTTTGGGGCAGCAGTACTAACACTATGCTACCCTCATGCCATTGCGCTGTCCATCAAAATTCCTGTGCTATTGCTTTGGAGAAGAGCAGGGGAGTTCTCCTCAGTGAACTGGCCAACATCGATCCCATAAACAACACCTAAAATGAAGTACGTTGCTATTTGTGGGACCTCGCAATGTGCAACTGCATTTCCCTAGACTACAACAATGACTACATGTCAAAAGTTCACCATTGCGATGTATTGAACTTATGAAAGGCACTATATAAATGCAATCCTTTCTTTCTTTAGTGGTAGGGCTGAACTTTAGCTGCCTTATAACTGACTGGAACCTAATAATATGGTAAGAAGTCTCACAACACCAGGCTGAAGTCCATCAGGTTTACACAAGCTACAAGCTTCCAGAGTGCTACTCCTTCATCAGCTACCAAATAAACTTGTTGGACCTTAACCTCGTGTTGTGAGACTTCTTATTGTGCCTACCCCAGTCCAACGCCAGCATCTCCACCTAATAATACACCAGCAATTCACATCATAGTGGCTGCTGTGGCTCAGTTGCTAGCGCTTTGAGCTCTGAGCTAGGAAGAGGGTTCATCCTCTCACTCCAGGACCTGAGCAGTAAAACCAAGGCCAACAAGCCAGTGGGCTACTAAGGGTGTACTGCACTGTCAGAGATGCCGTCATTTGAAAGTTAGATGTAAAATACCCATGGCACCATGTTGAAGAAGAGTGAAAAAGATATCCCCCTGTATCCAAACTGATATTTATCCCTCAAACAACATCACAAAACCAAATTGGATGGGATTACTCAATCCCATCCATGGGTGGGATTTTCCAAAGGTCATGGACTTTTGGTGAGCTCTCCAGATTTTCTGTTCCCTCTGTAATGTGACCCGCTATGGCTGGGGGCTGGGGGGGCCACAAAATCCTGACCATTGGCTGCTGTGTTCCTACATCACATTATGGCATGGTGGCACAATTGTTAACACTCCTGCCTCACAGCACCAGGGGCCTGGGTACAATTCCTGGCTTGGGCCACTGTCTGTGTGGAATCTGCAGGTTCTCCCTGTGTCTGTGTGGGTTTCCTCTGGATGCTCTGGTTTCCTCCCACAGTCTGACCTAATGTAATTTGAGTTTGTTTACTTGGTTTGACCCGAAAGACCCCCGCACCCCCCCCCACCCCCCCACAGTCCGAAAGATGTGCCGACTGGCCGCGCTAACTTCTTCCTCAGTGTATTCGAACAGATGCCGGAGTGTGGCAACTAGGGGATTTTCACAGTAACGGCATTGCAATGTTAATGTAAGCCTACTTGTGACATTAATAAATAGATTACAGTTAGTGACTGCACTTCAAAAGTATTTAATGGTAAAGTGCCTTCTAATGTCCTGTGTCTGTGAAAGATGCTATATAAATGTACATTTTTCTTACTTTCTATATCAGTGACGTCAGCACGGTGGCACAGTGGTTAGCACTGCTGCCTCACAGTGCCAGGGACCTGGGTTCAATTCTGGCATTGGGTGACAGTCTGTGTGGAGTTTGCACTTTTTCTCCGTGTTTGCATGGGTTTCCCCTGAGAGCTCCGGTTTCCTCCTACACACCAAAGATGTCCAAGTTAGGTGGATTGGCCATGCTGAATTATCCCTTAGTGTCCAAAAATGTGCAGGTTAGTGGGGATTAGCTGTGATAAATGCACGGGATTACAGGATTAGAGGGGAGGGCCTGAGTGAGATGTTCTTTTGGAGAGTCAGTGCAGACTCGATGGGCTGAGTGGCTTCCTTCTGCACGGTAGAGTTTCTATAACGCTGGAAACAATAAATACATGGCTCCAAATAATGTGATTTTTCTTTTTGGTTCACATTCGACTGAGCAGAATCCCTCATTAAAGTTAATACTTAATTTGAATTATATTACATCTTACTCTGCCTTAAAGAGTGAGATTCGAAGCACATTCTGATATCTGTCTGTTCATTCCTTACTTTTATAATGATAACAAATTTGGTCTCAGATGAAAAGGTTGGAAGCTTCCCTCTGTGTTAGTGATGCAGAGGAAGGATTCAGAATTCTGAAGTTGTTTTGTAGCACAGGACACAACCCAATTGCAGCGTTGTCAGCCGTATCATTATAAATGACAACCAACTTTGACAGGCAGGCCAGCCAAGAGATGCAGGAAGGGCCTGAGACAGCGAAAATCAAAACGTAAAGTATTAGTTTAGATTTGATTGCAGAGGAAGACAGTGATTGAGGTGACACAGGTTAACACTGAAGGGCGGCATGGTGACACAGTGATTAGCATTGCTGCCTCACAGATCCAGGGACCCTGGTTTAACTCCCGGCTGGGGTCACTGTCTGTGTGGAGTTTGCACGTCCTCCCCATGTCTGTGTGGGTTTCCTCTGGTGCTCCAGTTTCCCCCACAATCTGAAAGACGTGACGGTTAGGTGCATTGGCTACATTCTCCCTCAGTGTACCCGAACAGGTGCCAGAGTGTGGCCATGAGGGAATTTTTCACAGTAACCTAACACAAGTAACACAAGTCTACTTGTGACACTAATAAACTTTAAAAACTTTCTGCCAGGCTGGTTCTTCAGAACTCGACAGTAATGACATAGCTTGTTAACCCCACAGTGGGTGTACTTACACCACATGACCTGCAGAGGTTTAAGAAGGCAGCTCACCACCACCTTCTCGAGGGGCAATTAGGATTGGACAATAAATGCTGGTCTAGCCAGCAACACCCACATCCCATGGAAGAAGAATTAAAAGGTGCTGGTGTTAACACACTTAGTGTCAGAGACGGCTGCTTCCCACAATGTGTGGCTAAAGCATTCAAGGATTAAAGAATACTATCATAGAGGGAGGCCCATCACTTTTTAATTCTTTCACAGGAAGTCCATGTCATTGACTAGGCCAACATTTATTGCTCATCCTGAATTGAGAAGGTAGTTACACCCACAGTGCTGTCAGGAGCTGAGTTCCAGGATTTTGACCCACCGACAATAAAAGGAACGATGATATACTTCCAAGTCAGGATGGTGCGTAGATTGGAGGGGAGCTTGCAGGCGGTGGTGCCCACGGTCTTCGAGGTTGCAGGTTCAGAAGGTGTTGTTGAACAGTCACTTCCCTGCTGCCATCAGACTTTTGAATGGACCTATCATATATTAAGCTGACCTTTACACTCTAGTTTGACAGCAACACTACGTTCTGTACCCTCTCCTTTTCTTCTCCCCTCTGTACTCTATGACCAGCATGTTTTGTTTCTAAAGCGCAAGAAACAATTCTTTTCACTATATGCCAGTATATGTGACAATAATAAATTCAATCAAATCAAAAGGAGACTTGGTTTGTTGCATGTCTGTGCCTCTTATGATTCTTTGAAGGAACTATCCAGTTAGCCTATTTCCCGTAGGCCTACATTTCTTTCTGCTTTGCCAGTATTTATCCAATTTCCTTTTCAAAGCTAACTTTTGAACCTGTATCCACCACCTTTCCCATAATGCAATCCAGAAGATAACCAGTTGCTGCCTTAAAAAGAGAATTCTCCTCATTTTCCATCTAGTTGATGGACTTAAGTCTCAGTCATCTTTTGCAGACGTATCACAGCTTGGTGTGGCTCCTGAGCTGACCAAGACTGCAAGAAATTAAAAAAGGTTGTGAATGTAGTCCAGTCCATCACACAAACCAGCCTCTCGTCCATTGACTCCGTCTGCACTTATTGGGTCATAGAGTTTTACAGCATGGAAACAGACCCTTTGGCCCAACTTGTCCATGCCGTCCTTTTTTTTTTAAACCCCTAAGCTAATCCCAATTGCCCGCATGATGCCCATATCCCTCTATACCCATTACCCTTGTAACTTTATGCTGCAACTTTATAAGACCCTTGTCAGGCCTCATTTGGAGTACTGTGCGCAGTTCTGGTCACCTCACTATAGGAAAGACGTAGAAGCTATTGAAAGGGTACAGAGGAGATTTACAAGGATGTTGCCTGGACTGGGAGGCATGCCTTATGAAGTTAGGTTGAGGGAACTGGGTCTCTTTTCCCTGGAGAGATGTAGGTTGAGAGGCGACCTGATAGAGGTTTATAAAATGTTGAGAGGAATAGATAGGGTGGATTCTCAGAGGCTATTTCCCCGGGTTGAAATGGTTGCTACGAGAGGACACAGGTTTAAGGTGCGGGGAGGAAAGTACAGAAGTGATGTTAGGGGTAAGTTTTTCACTCA
This sequence comes from Carcharhinus amblyrhynchos, assembly GCF_965287045.1. NCBI lineage: Eukaryota > Metazoa > Chordata > Chondrichthyes > Carcharhiniformes > Carcharhinidae > Carcharhinus > Carcharhinus amblyrhynchos. Next base: position 168,385,084 of record NC_137324.1, read on the forward strand.
GAGGGTGGTGAGTGAATGGAATCGGCTGCCGTCAGTGGTGGTGGAGGCGAACTCGCTGGGGTCTTTTAAAAGACTTCTGGATGAGTATATGGGGTTTTATGGGATTGGGGGTTATAGATAGGAGTTGATGTGATCGGCGCAACTCGTGGGCCGAAGGGCCTGTTTGTGCTGTAGTGTTCTATGTTCTATCTAAATGTTTTTTAAAAGACAAAATTGTACCTGCCTTTACTACTATCTCTGTCAGCTTGTTCCAGGCACTCACCACCCTCTCTGTGAAGAAATTGCCCATCTGGGCACTTTTGTATCTCTCCTCTCTCATCTTAAACCTACGCCCTTTAGTTTTAGACTCCCCTACCTTTGGGAAAAGATCTTGACTATCTAGCTGATTTGTGACCACATTATTTTATAGCCCTCTGTAAGATCACCCTTCAGCCTCCTATGCTCCAGAGGAAAAATGTCCTGGTCTATCCAGCCTGTCTTTATAACTTAAACCATCAAAGTCCCAGTAGCATCCTAGTAAATCTTTTCTGCACTCTTTCTAGTTTAATAATATCCTTTCTATAATAGGGTGACCAGAACTGCATACAGCATTCCAAGCGTCTTGTACAACTTCACCAAGTCGTCCCAACTCCTGTCATTCAATGTTCTGACCGATGAAATCAAGCATGCCGAATGCCTTCTTCACCACTCTGTCCACTTTCAAGAAGCTATGAACCTGCACCCCTAGGTCTCTTTGTTCTATAACTCTCCCCAACGCTCGACCATTAACTGAATAAATCCTGTCCTGGTTCAATCTACCAAAATGCATCACCTTGCATTTGTCCAAATTAATCTCCATCTGCTATTCGTCAGCCCACTGGCCTAGTTGATCAAGATCCCATTGCAATTAGAGACAATTTTCTTGTCACTGCCTCGGAAAAACAACCAGCATACTCGGGGACCACATGCACCCCAGACATACTTTCTTCCATCAGGAAAAAGATTAAAAAGTCTGAGGTCACGTACCAACTAACTCAAGAACAGCTCCGTCCTTGCTGACATCAGACTTTTGAATGGGCCTACCTCCCATTAGTTGATCTTTCTCTACACCCTAGCTATGATTGTAACATTACAGTCTGCATTCTCTCATTTCCTTCTCTACGAACGGTATACTTTTGGTGCACAAGAAACAATACTTTTCACTGTATGCTAATACATGTGACAATAATAAATCAAATCAACTCAAAACCTCCTGCCAGTAGTAATGGTTTCTCCCTATTTTTTCTTATCAATACCCCCTCATAATTTTGAACCACTTTTATAAATCTTCCCCCAACCTCAGCTTGAAAAACAATTTCACATAACTAGAATTTCTCACCCCTGGAAAGCCTCTCGGTTTAATCTTATTGCAAAACTTTCCCAGACATGCAATTTAGTTTAATGAGTTGGTGAACACATTCCAGCATCTGACCTGACCTAAGGACAGCAGCTTAAGAGACTGAAGGAAAGAAGAACACGCATTCATTTCCAAGTCTCGTTACCGCACTTAAATATAATTCAGATCAAATCTGCTGTAATCGATGTTGCCTTTTAGCCATTAACGGGTATTTTTAAATTGCTACAAATCATGTCGAAAAGGTCATTCCGACATTTTTGTTTTTGCACTTAAAGTCCCGTCTTCTCTAGATCGCTGCAGTAATTCTTGTTCGACTTGCTGACAAACTGACGACTAAACAAGAAGTAAATAAAAAGCTTTCACTCAGCAATATTTTTCTCTTCAGAGTCGCCCTGAATGAACCAGTTTACGATTCAAGTCCTGTTGGGTTGGGTAAGTTGCTTGCAGCAGTTGACGTTTCCAACAACGTTTGAGATGTAATTAATCACACCGAACATTTATTTCATCCATTTAAATGCTGGCAACAGGCAGTCAAACAGCATGGAGCTGGAGGGCTGAATCAGCGATGGTGGACTGATTACATTGTATACCTGGCCGCCCGGCTTAAGGGCTCCAGTTCAAAGCTAACAATTTTATTCCTTGTGAAGGACTTGCCTTGTTCCCATTTCCTTTGCGCCAAACACATACCAAAGCTACCTGGTGGTTTGGCTCAGAATTGAGGCATAGAACCCTAAGGAGAAAAAGGTAAAAAAACAGATTGGTACGTGCTTTGAACAAGACTGTCATGAGTTTAAGATTTATTTATTAGTGTCACCAGTAGGTTTACATTGACACAGCGATGGAGCTACTGTGAAAATCCCCGAGTCGCCACACTCTGGTTGCCTGTTTGGATACACTGAGGGAGAATTTAGCATGGCCAATGCACCTAACCAGCACGTCTTTCAGGCTGTGAGAGGAAACTGGAGCACCCGGGGAAGATGCGCGCAGACACAGAGAGCGTATGAGGACTATGCACAGTCAGTGACCCAAACCAGGAATCATAGAAATAGAAATCATAGAATCCCTACAGTGCAGAGAGAGGCCATCCGGCCCAACAATTTATATTGCATGAGAAGAGGGTAGTGTTTGGTTGCCATGGAAAATCAACCTCGTAAATACGGCCCAACCTACTGTGCAAGTTTGATGTTGGAACAAGGCACATTAAAGCAATCCTGAGGGTATAACGGCTACTGTGTTCAGATCATTTCTCATGCAAATTCATGAATGGGCCTAAAGCCAACACTTCCACCCATGATAGGTGCCCAATTTTCTTCAGAGTACCCTGGAAGAGTGAGGCGGGTGTCTCAAAAATTTGAACAGCAGGCGAAGCTAATTGTTTCCCATTGCTACTATGCACTAGTAACGTGAGTGGCATCCTCCATTAATAGGACGCTGCCGTCAAGTCAAAAAGACATTCTTGCCTAGACAAGGCTTGCTAAACAATCCTGATTTGCACTAGGAATTACATTGACAACCACTTTAAGATTATCAGTCAGCCTCGCAGCGTGGATCACTTATTCAGGTTAGAAGCTACACATAGTCACACACAGGGTCCTGTCCTTTGCAAATAGAAAGAACATGTCCATGTTTTATGCCTTTTTCATCGAAACTCAAGTTTTTTGGACAGCCGCTCCCTGGTTCATTCCCCATGGCAATGAATTATGCAACCAGAGTGTGTAATTCTGATTTGAAGTTAAACAAATGCTCGGCAATAAACTGTTCGCTGGTGCATTCTCCATGGCAAAGCCTCGACCTGAGTCCTTTTGTCAACCAATCAGAACCCTCTTCTGATGCAGATGTTCCCTTCAGATTTGGCACTCTTGCGAAAATGTCCTGATGAGTGCAAGATGAAAAGCTTCGACAGCTGGTCTCTCTTTTTCAGCAATTCTCAAGTTCTGCACTACCAAGTGACTATCATTGTAAATAAACACACACAACATACATACACAAATAGAGAGGCAGACACCTACACACATAAACATACATATAATGCACAAATACAGGGCATTGGTCTTGTTGGACTGTTTTATGGTGTGACTTATTCAGTAATGCTATCATGGAGCCTGTAATATAGAACATGCTCTGTGTCAAACTGTGGCCTGAGAAAGCGATTAAACACTTTACACATATCAGGGTACAAAATGGAGAAAAGGAAAAGGATGGCATGGTGGCACAGTGGTTAGCACTGCTGCCTCATGTCACCAGGAACCCAGGTTCAATTCCTGGCTTGGGTCACTGCCTGTGTAGAGTCTGCACGTTCTCCCCGTGTCTGCGTAGGTTTCCTTCGAATGCTTCAGTTTCCTCCTACAGTCCAAAGGTGTGCGGGTTAGGTTGATAGGCCATGCTAAATTGCCTCTTAGTGCCAGGGGGATTAATAGGGATTATGGGGATAGGGCCTGGGTGGGATTGTGATTGGTGCAGGCTCAATGGGCTGAATGGCCTCATTCTGCACTGTTAAGATTCTATGACTACTGCTAGAGCCAGAAAAAATCTAAAATATATCTCATTAATGGAGATATATATTGAATGCCTTAGGAAAATTATTGAACAGTTTAAGGAGAAATCCTCAATTGAAAGGAATAAAATTGCTGGGAGCTTTATTGATGTAGGAATAGTGTGTACCAGGCATCCCTGAGAGTCTTTAACCTGGCTATCCAGGTAATCAAATTTTATTTGCTACGTTATTTCTCATTACAATACTAAATTCAATACACATCTACACAAAACTGAATAGCTGCACTTAACCCCGTGATATCTCAATTCTCCCTCGCAGGTTTTGGACAGATAGAAAAGAATAATGTATTAGGTTCCAAAAGTAATTTAATAGTGCAAGAGTTGAATAGAAATCAGAATAAAATATATATCCAGATGAAGCATGGCTTAACTTGCACGTAGTATGAAATTGAAAGTATGAAATTGGAATTCAATTCCCGGCTCGGGCCTCCGTCTGTGCGGAGCCTGCATGTTCTCCTCATGTCTGTGTGGGTTTTTTCCGGGTGCTCTGATTTCCTTCCACAGTCCAAAGACGTACTGGTTAGGTGGATTAGCCGTGCTAAATTCTCCCTCAGTGTATCCGAATAGGCACCGGAGTGTGACGACTAGGGGATTTTCACAGTAGCTTCATTGCAGTGTTAATGTAAGCCTACTTGTAATGCTAATAAACGAACTTAAAACTTAATTTATATAATGGGGATGAATAGCTAATTCTCCAGTATCTTGGGACACTGAGGGACAATTTAGCATGGCTAAATCCACCTAACCCACACATCTTTGGAGCGTGGGAGGAAACCGGAGCACCCAGATGAAACCGACGCAGACACAGGGAGAATGTGCAAACTCCGCACAAATAGTGACCCGAGGCCAGAAATCAAACCTGTGTCCCTGGCGCTGTGAGGCAGCAGTGCTAACCACTGTGCCACTATGCCGCTGCCCACCCTTGAATGAGGCTTAAATCGATGGGCCAAATTTGCATCCTTAGCATGTGGCTTTGTGGGGTCATGAAAACTGCAGTGCACACGCACATTTCTGCCATCTTGTGCTTTTTCTTAATAGGGAATTAACACGCACGCAAGGAGCGACAGCCAGCATTATACCAAATGGGTAGATTGTCAGCACGTGTAATGCTCATTTGATATCAGCACCGCCATTTTGGATCACAACATTCTAGCTCATGTTTTCTCTTAACCTCACGCATCATGTGGAAGGATCACTGCCCTCCATTGCCAATTAAAGGGATTATCAACCACTGTCAGGTCAGTTACTACAACTGTGGAGATTACTCTTGCTACAACTGTAGAAATTGTTGGTATTCAGAAACCAGCCTCCCATCCACTGACTCTGTCTACATTTCCCGCTGCCTCGAGAAAGCAGGCAGCATAATTAAGAACCCCACAGTTCCTGGGCATACTGTCTTCCACCTTCTTCTGTCTGGGTTAAGATACAAAAGTCTGAATCACGTACCAACCGACTCAAATTCAGGTTCTTCCACGCTGCCATCCAACATTTGAATGGACTTACCTTGGGTTAAGTTGATCTTTCTCTACACCCTCACTGTAACACTACATTCTGCACTCTCCCCTGTCCCCCTCTATGAACAGTATGCTTTCTCTGTATAGCAGACAAGGAACAATACTTTTCACTGGCAATAATAAATCAAATCAAATCAAAAGCTTGCTGAAAAAATGCTCTCCTTCCCGCTCTCCCCTGCCTTCCACTGCCCAGAAATATGGCTGTAGAGTTGAATCGGAGAACTTAGGTGGGTGCAATATGGTCACTTAAGGGAGTCAATAGGCCTAAGTGTAGGTGGACTAGTGGGCATCTGACCCACTCCCTATATTACAGGGATCGGGCCAGGGATGGGTTGGAAGGAGGTTTTTTATGTGCCTCTCCCTGTCAAAAAAAATGCCCATGGGAGGAAACCGTAAAATCCAGCCCAGTGAAATGCTGCTATACTGATCACAACCAAATGCTAATGAAGGTCAACATTTGCTTACCACTAGCACAATCATCTCATTATACACTGCAGTGATTATCTATAATGATCGCGGAGTTAGGCTGGATTTCTCTCCTGCAGCATTAGCTCCCCTTTTTGTAAGTAAATATATAATCGCCTCAGTTATCAAGTTTATTTGCAATACTAATTGTCTTTGGTTTTGTAATGGTTAACTGTAAAGTGTTCTGAGCTCCCCCGCACTTTAAGTTCAGTACGTTGGCAAATTGTAATGAGGTGCAAATGAATGGAGCAAAATAACACCAGGAAGTTTTCTTCTCTTTCTATTTCTCTCAAAATTCAGAGATGTTAGGTGGCTGATGCTCTATCTAATTAAAAAGCATCTAACCTTTTAATAACCGGTTCTGTTTATAGATACTTGCAGTCACCTTTCTTGAAAATTTGACCTAGATATATTCAGCCTCCTTCTCCTTAAAAGGAAAGATGCAAAATGGATGTTCAAAAACTCTCTGCCACTGATTTTCCACAGATGGAGAAACTTGGTTTGTTCTCACTGAAACGAAAGAGGCTGAGGGGTGACCTGAAAGAAGTTTACAAGATTATGAGGGGCATGGACAGGGTGGATAGCCAGAAGCAGGGTGGAAGAGTTGATTATTAGGAGGCATAGGTTTAAGATGCAAGAGGCAAGGTTTAAAGATGGACGAGGCAAGTTTTTTACCCAGAGAGTGGTGAGTGCTGAGAACTCACTGCTGGAGGAGATAGGGGAAGCAGATATGATAGTGATTTTTAAGGGGCATCTTGACAAGTACATGAATAGAATGGGAATAGAGGGATATGCTCCCTGGAATAATAGGGGGTTTTAGTTCAGTCAGGCAGACTTGGAGGGCCAAAGGGCCTGTTCCTGTGTTGTAATTTTCTTTGTTCTTTGTTATTTATTATTTTTAGTGGCCAGTGTTTTCTTTTGACCTCTAAACATTGTTCAAGTTTCGATGAGGAATCTTCTCTTAACTGCACCAGGGGTTTGAGAGGTGCTGGAGGCCGTTCAGGATCAGCCTGCCAGCTTTGCATGGCCAACGTACAGTTTCCTAACCACCACGTACAACATCAATGAGACCTCCTTCCAACCCATCCCTGGCCCGATCCCTGTAATATAGGGAGTGGGTCAGATGCCCACTAGTCCACCTACACTTAGGCCTATTGACTCCCTTAAGTGACCATATTGCACCCACCTAAGTTCTCCGATTCAACTCTACAGCCATATTTCTGGGCAGTGGAAGGCAGGGGAGAGCGGGAAGGAGAGCATTTTTTCAGCAAGCTTTTGATTTGATTTGATTTATTATTGCCAGTGAAAACCCAAAAAATGACTGCAGTGAAAATTAAAATTGGGACAGATGTCAAATGTGCTGCCCACTTGCAAGTAGCCACTTTATACCATTGCACAATGTCCACATCTACTCCAGGACTACAATAATGTTGGACCAAATCTATTCTTTTGTGAGCACACTTGAGGATTAATTTTCCAACAAACTTTTTTCTCCAAATTGCTGTGACCTGTGTGCTTGTTTGTGCACCAGTGTATGGGATAGAATATAATCAATGAAGGCTTACAGCACAGATGTAGGCCAGTTGGCGTGTAGAAACTACCCCCACCCCCCCTTGTTATCAAGGACAGCGTCTCCACCAGTCTCACTCCCCAGTCCTTTCTCTATATGCCTGCAATGTATTTTTCCCTTCATTTTTTTATCCAATTCCCATTTGAAAGCCATGACTGAATCTCCCTTTACCACTCTTCAGGCACTTGCTGCATAATAAACAAATATTTCTCTTATGTTGCCTTTGCTTCTTTTGCCAATCATTTGGGCAGGTGATGGGCTAAAGGTATTATTAGACTATTAATCCAGAAACTCAGCTAATGCTCTGGGGGCCTAGGTTTAAATCCTGCCATGGCAGATGGTGGAATTTGAATTCAATAAGAAAAAGTCTGGAATTAAGAACCCACTGACGACCATGAAACCATTATTGATTGTTGTAAAAGCCCATCTAGTTCACTAATGTGCTATAGGAAAGGATATCTACCATCCTTACCTGGTGCGGCCTACATGTGACTCCAGAGCCACAGTAATGTAGTTGACTCACAACTGCCATCGGCCAACCATGGATGGGCAATAAATATGGCCAGCCTGCGACATGTCCCACGAATGAATAAAAAACTTTAAATAATGTTTCCTTTAATTCTTAACCCTGCTGCCAATGAGAACAGTTTCTTCCTATCTAACCTGTTCAAAATCCTCATGATTTTGTACGCCTTCATCAAATCTCCCCTTCATATTCACTTCCCTATTAGGAGAACAACTGCAACTTCTCCAATCTGTTAAAGTAACTGAAATTCCTCATTCCTTCTTGTAAATCTTTCATGCATGCTCTCTAAAGGCTTCAGTTTCTTCCTAAAGGTTAGTGCCCACGACTGGACGTAATGTTGAATGTTGAACCAGTTTAAAAATATATATCTTGAGGCGTTATAACTAATGTGACTGGGTATTAGGTTGTATTAAAAGAATCAGTAGTATGAGTTCAAGAAAACCAAATGGTTGTTCTATAGGATGCTAGTCCATCTGCACTTGGAGTAGTGTGCTCAATTTTGATCCCTTCATGTGGTGGGAGATAAAATGGCCTTAGACAAGATCCACATGAGAGAATGATTCCTAGCTTAAAGAACCTTAACTAGTCATTCATATGGGACAGCATGGTGACAACAGTGGTTAGCATGCTTCCACACAGCACCAGGGACCTGGGCTCAATTCCGGGCTTGGGTCACTGTCAGTGTGGAGTTTGCACGTTCTCCCTGTGTTTGTGTGGGTTCGTTCTGGGTGCTCCAGTTTCCTTCCACAGTCCAAAGACATGCAAGTTAGATGGACTGGCCATGCTGAGTTTCCCCTTAGCATCCCAAGATGTCAGGACTCGCCTGATGAAGGGGCAAACCCCAAAAGCTTGTGGGTTTACTATCAAATAAACAGGTTGGACGTTAACCTGGTGTTGTGAGACTTCTTACTGTGTTTACCCGAGTCCAGCACCAGCATCTCCACACCCTGTGCACTTAGCATGGCCAAAGTAAAACTTTGATCGCTAAATGATTTGATTTGATTTGATTTATTATTGTCACATGTATTAGCATACAGCAAAAAGTATTGCTTCTTGCACGCTATACAGACAAAGCATACTCTTCATAGAGCAGGAAACGAGAGAGTGCAGGATGTAATGTTACAGTTATAGCTAGGGTGTAGAGAAAGGTCAACTTAATGCACAGTAGGTCCACTCAAAAGTCTGATGGCAGTAGGGAAGAAGCTGTTCTTGAGTTGGTTGGTATAGGACCTCAGACTTTTGTATTGTTTTCCTGATGGAAAGTGGAAGAGAGAATGTCTGGACTGTGTGGGGTCCTTAATTATGCTGGCTGCTTTTCTGAGGCAGCAGTGGTGATCTGGACACTGAAAAAATTGTTAGCTCTCGACCCTTTTTATTTTGTCCCCATTGATGTAGGCAGGGACATGTTCTCCTTTATGCTGCCTGAAATCAATGACAATCTCCTTTTTTTGTTGAAGTTAAGGGAGATTATTATCGCCACATTAAGAACATAAGAAATAGGAGCAGGAGTAGACCATCCAGCCCTTCGAGCCTGCCCCGCCATTCAATAAGATCATGGCTGATCTGTTGTGGCTCAGTTCCACTTTCCCGCCCTCTCCCCATAACCCTTAATCCACTCTCTTATCAAAAACCCATCAACCCGCGTCTTAAAAATATTTAGCGAGGCAGCCTCCACCACTTCAACGGGCAGAGAATTCCAGAGATTCACCACCCTTTGAGTGAAGAAGTTCCTCCTCAACTCCGTTCTAAACCGCCCCCCTTTTATCTTGAGGCTGTGCCCCCTAGTCCTACTGTCTTTTTTGAGCGGGAAGAGTCTCTCCACCTCTATCCTATCCATCCCATTCATCATCTTATTAGTTTACCAGATTCTCTATCTCATTCCTGTACTCTGTCTCATCATTGTTTGAGATCCAACTCACTACCATGGTGTTGTCAGCAAACTTGAAAATCAAGATAGCGGGAATTTGGCTGCATAGTTATCGGTGTATAAGGAGTACAGTAGGGGGCTGAGAGCACAGCCTTGTGGGGTACCGTTGTTGAGGATGATCATGGAGGAGGTGTTGTTGCCTATCCTTACTGATTGTGGTCTGTGAGTTAGGAAGTTCAGGATCCAGTCACAGAGGGATGAACCAAAGCCCAGGCCATGGAGTTTGGAAATGAGTTTCGTGGGAATAATGGTGTTGAAGGCTGAGCTGTAATCAATAAATAGGAATCTGACATAAATGTTTTTGTCATCTAGGTGTTCCAGGGTTGAGTGCAGGGCCAGGGAGAAGGTGATGCTGCAGATCTGTTGCAGCGAAAGGCAAACTGTAGTGGATTCAGATAGTCCAGGAGGCTGGAATTGATTTGTGCCATGTCTAGCCTCTGGAAGCACTTCACAATGATGGGATGTCAGAGCCACCAGATGATGGTCATTAAGGCACACTGCTTGGCTTTTCTTTGGTACTGGATGACAACACTGTGCTTATGCAACAAATCTATTTTTTCAAGCAATTTTTCTGGTTACAGATAAATAGAAGGGAGTTTTCTATTACAAGCTCAGGAGTAATTAATGCCTGAAACTTAACTGCGAATACCAAAATGTAACTTTGTCTCTCACCATACATTAAAACTGAGATGCCTGTAGTGGTGTCACGTGACTGGACTCGGAATCCACAAGACTTGAGTTCAACCACACTGTGTGGCAGTTTGAGAATTGTAGCTATTTTTGGAGATATGAAAATGCTGTGAAAGTTGATACCTCAGCATGCATCAACTCCCATTCGCCTATCACCTCTGTGCTCTTTGACCCCACTGGCTCCTAGTTAAGCAACATCTTAATTTTAAAATACTCATCCATTTTTCCATGGCCTCATTCCTCCCTTTATCTCTGTTATCTCCACCAGCTCCACAACCTCTGAGATGTCTGCTCGCTCCTCTATTCTAACCTTTGGAGCATGCCAGATTTTAATTGCTCTGTCATTGCTAGCTGCATCTCCAGTTGCCTCAGCCTTGAATACCTTCCTGGCGAGTCTCCATCTCTCTGTTTCGCTCTTCTCCTTTAACTCTTTGATGAATTTTTTTGGTCACCTGACCCAACATCGTCTTTCGTGGCTTAGCGTCACATTTTGCCGTATGATGCCCCTGTGAAGGGCTTTGGGGTGTTAAAAAGGTGCTATATAAATGTAAGTAGTCACTTGGTAGAACAGAACTTGGCTGAAAAAGAAATTGTTGAAGTTTTTCACCTTGCACTCATCAGGACAGTCTGATCTGATGAGTGCAAGACAAAAAGCTTTGCCAAAATGTCCTTTTGCAGCAATAATTAAATCCGTGTTGTTGTATCGGTAAAAGTGACCATGATCAAAAGTTGCATTGTTGTACAAACCCCATTGGTTCACCACTGTCCCTTAAAGAAGGCAACCCTTGCTGGGTTTGGTTTATGCGTGATTCCAGGCTCCATCTCTGTATGATTGTTTCCCAGCATCACCCCTCCCCCCCCCCCCCCCCCCCCCCACACACACACACACACACACACACATACAAAATATATTTAGGAGGCTGCCTCGCTAAATATATTTAAGTCACGGGTAGATAGGTTTCTGATAGACAGGGGAATTAAGGGTTATGGGGAGAAAGCGGGAAAGTGGAACTGATCCACTTCAGATCAGGCATGATCTTATTGAATGGCGGGGCAGGCTCCAAGGGCTAGATGGCCTACTTCTGCTCCTATTTCTTATGTTCTTATGTTCTTAAGGTGCAGCAGCAAGTTACTTGGTTGCACTGATGCTGAGCAGTTAATACCAGGCTGGGCAATAAGTGTCAACCTTGCCCAGTGACCAGTCCGAAAACTGCATTTCTTAGAAGCCCTGTCTGTCTGGATGTCAGCTTCCCCTGTGAAATGCACAGCATTAAAATCAAATCAGCATGAAGCTCCCTCCGCAGTGAAACAAGGGGATCGGATTAATTTGATGTGGTCTGTGAGACCTTGTGCAGCTACGCAACGATTGCACTGTGCAGAAATCAGCACAGTAACAAATTCGTATGCTGGCTTAGCTGCACAAAGGGGCTCATTTAAGGGAAATTACCACATAAATCAAATTCATTATGGTCTGGAAACCATTATGCCAATCACTGGACTGGATGCACTTAGTGTAAGTGCACTTAGGAGATCTATCAATATCAAAGCATGATAAAGCGAGGCCCATTTACTTTTCACAAGTGGCTTTAATTGCCTTGCACAAGACGAGGTGCAAAACATGTTTGTAGTGAATTTAGGAGTGATTGATTTGAAAATACATCTCGCCCATCTGCGTACTGCAGCAACACCACAGAATTATTTAAGGCGAGCATGTATGAAGTGTAAATGAGCGCAGGTTGGGAAATAACACTTTGTGTTATTTAGCCTTCACGGCCATGTTGGAGCTGGTATGATGACTTAAAATGAGGGCTGAGGTGAAGACAAGAACAAGTTCATCCCAGTGTCTATTTAGAAGTGACCCAGGAATGGCTCTATATGGGATTTGATGCATTGCCTCGGACTCAGCAAGTCTAATAATTGCCTGCCATTGTCCCTGTCATTTAAAAACACCATTGCTAGACGTATGCTGGCTCGACCATTGGCATGGCTGTACATTTTCACTTACACAGCATCTGAGAATAATATCTTTAGTGCATCTTGCATGCAAGTAACTTAGCTGCGGTAGGATTTTCAGGTCTCCCCACCCCCTCTCTCAGCCCAGGTCAGGGACAAGGCTGTAGATGTAGAGGCAGACCTCAAAATAGCAGTCACTGGTCAGTGTGCCAACCTACTTCTAACTCTTCACCTGTAGACAGGTCCAACTCACAACGTCCACCACAAGCAGGGCAAGGAGACAGCTTCCGTGTTCTGCGGTGGGACTTGAACCCAGGGCTTCTAGGCTCAGATACAGGGACACTACCCACTGAGCCACAAGCATCCATTGACTCTGTCTACGCTTCCCGCTGCCTCGGAAAAGCAGCCAGCATAACTACGGACACCACGCACCCCAGACATTCTCTCTTCCACCCTCTTCCTTCAGGAAAAAGATACAAAAGTCTGGGGTCACATACCAACCCACTCAAGAATAGCTTCTTCCCTGCTGCCATCAGCTGCTTCCCTGCCTCGCATTAAGTTGATCATTCTCTACAACCTAGCTATGACTGTAACACTACGTTCTGCACGCTCTTGTTTCCTTCTCTATGAACGGTATGCTCTCTCTGTATAGTGCACAAAAAACAATACTTTTCACTGTATACCAATACTTGTGACAATAGTAAATCAAATCAAAAGCCCTCCAAAAATGCAAGCCAACTGAACTTTGGCAGTAGCAGGATTCAAATCAGCACCTCAGGAAAGGTTGGAACCTTAACCCAGTGCCTTAGACTTACTTTTCTCAGGAGCCTGGTTGTCAGTAATTGTTAAACAAGGCCCAGCAAGGATTTTGCAGTTGACCACTAGGTTCCCGATGAGGTTGTGGGGTGGTCCGGGGATGGGCAATTAAATCCAGGAGGTGGACACCCATTAACAAACTGGGGTTCCAGAACTCCAGGCAGATCCAAGTAGCCTTTTACTGTCTGCTTGGAGATGGACACAATCCAAGACCATCCTATAGATGGATTACACCCCCCCTGCTCCCTCACGCCCCAAGCAGTGTTGGAATCATAGATTCCCTACAAAGCAGAAGGGGGTTATTTGACTCATCAAGCTTGCACCGACAACAATCCCACCCACAGCCTGTAACCCCGCATATTTACTCTGCTAACTCCCTGACACTAAGGGGCAGTTTAGCATGGCCAATCAGCCTTTGCTGCTTTTTCTATTTCTACTTTTTAGTAAAAGGGTGAGTTGTCAGTGTTGTCAAGATGTGCAATGATTCAGGGAACCGGTCTCTGTGAAATGCATGTTGGAAATTTCATACTTTTTAGCTATGTGGCGGATTATTAATCAATTTGGGGGTGATTTTGATTTTACAGCTTGTCAGCTGTGATTGTGAACTCCCAGTTGTTATCCCGTTCTGTGCAAAAAGATTTCAAACTAAGGAATTGCCAATCATTTTGAAATCCTTTGACAAGGTACCGCATGGTAGGTTGTTGCATAAAGTTAAATCTCATGAGATCCAGGGTGAGGTATCTAAATGGATACAAAATTGGCTTCTTGACAGAAGCCAGAGGGTTGTTGTAGAGAATTCTTTTTCAAACTGGAGGCTTGTGACCAGCGGTGTATCTCAGGGATTAGTGCTGGGCCCACTGTTATTTGTCATTTATATTAATGATTTGGGTGAGAATAGAGGGGACATGGCTGGTAAGTTTGCAGATGACATCAAGATTGGTGGCATAGTGGACAGTGAAGAAAGTTATCCCAGTTGCAACGGGATCTTGATCGATTGGGCCAGTGGGCTGACGAATGGCAGGTGGAGTTTAATTTAGACAAATGCGAGGTGATGCATTTTGGTAGATTGAACCAGGGCAGGACTTACTCAGTTAATGGTAGGGCACTGGGGAGAGTTACAGAACAAAGAGATCGAGGGATACATGTTCATAGTCCCTTGAAAGTGGAGTCACAGGTGGACAGAGTGGTGAAGAAGACATTCGGCACGCTTGGTTTCATCGGCCAGAACATTGCATACAGGAGTTAAGACGTCTTGTTGAAGCTGTACAAGACATTGGTAAGGCCACACTTGGAATACTGTGTGCAATTCTTTTCACTCTATTATAGAAAGGATATTATTAAACCAGAAAGAGTGCAGAAAAGATTTACTACGATGTTACCAGGACTTGATGGATTGAGTTATAAGGAGAGACTGAATAGACTGGAGCTATTTTTCTCTCGGGCTTAGGAGGCTGAGGGGTGACTTTATAGAGGTCTATAAGATAATGAGGGGCATAGACAAAGTAGAGTCAATATCTTTTCCCAAAGGTAGGGGAGTCTAAAACTAGAGGGCATAGGTTTAAAGTGAGAGGGGAGAGATACAAAAGTGTCCAGAGGGGCAATTTTTACACAGAGGGTGGTGAGTGTCTGGAACAAGCTGTCAGAGGTAATAGTAGAGGTGGGTACAATCTTATCTTTTAAAAAGCATTTAGATAGTTACATAGGTGCAATGGGTATAGAAGGATCTGGGCCAAATGCGAGCAATTGGGATTAGTTTAGGGGTTTAAAAAAAAGGGAGGCATGGACAAGTTGGACTGAAGGGCCTGTTTCCACTCTATGGTGACACCAATTGCCGTTGTGTGAAATGATTTGCCTTGAGTCAGACAAGGAATTTATGGGTAGGGGCTGGGGTGGGATGGGACGGGCATGGGTGGTGTGGGATGAGGTGGAGTGGGGTGGGGTTAGTTGGGTGGGGTTGACTGGGGGAGTGGGGTGGTTTGGGTGGATTGGGGTGGGCGGTAGTAGGACGGGTGGGGGTGAATGGGGTGCAGTGGGATGGGGGTTGGATAGGGTGGGGGTGGGGTGGGGTGGGTGAGCTGCAGTTTGTCACAAATATGGCAATGAGTGTGAGAAGCACCTGGCCAGGACTGGACCCTCCGGCCTCCTGTTCTCCCGGCACTTGGAGGGAATCAGCAGAAGGCTGGAGGAATCAGATGTCTGGCTTGGTGGGAGCAGCTGCACACTGCAGATTGAAAACATTTTACGAAGAAAGCATTGGGCGGGAAGATCTTCCAATTAAAACTTGCAATTTGGAGTGAGGTGGAGCCAAGTTGCTGATTAACCATTGGCTAATAAGTTTGGGACCTCAGGTGCAGTTGGCCATACATCGAGAGGTTAAATGGTGTTTGTGGGGTGGGGGAGGTGGTGGGGAAGATGAGGGGGAGGAAGATTTATTGGAATGTCTGCGGCTGAACTACCCTATCCCATTAACCAACAGCGCATATCCAGGAAGAAAGGAAAATCAATGGAACTTGGTGTGTATGTGAGAGTGTGTGCATGTGTACATGTCTATGTGATTACATGTATGCCTGTGTACACTGAGTGCTTGTGTGCGTGTGTGTATATGCGGGCGCATTTATGTGTGTGCATGTGTGGGTATGCTTGTGTGTGTGTCTGTATATGCTTGTTTGCATGTGAGTGTGCATGTGTCTATGCGTGTATGCACACATGTCTGTGTGTGTATGCATGCATGTGTGTGTGCATGTCTATGTATCTATGTGTATGTCTGTGTACGCTGTGCGTGTGTGTGCATGCTTATGTGTGTGTACTTGCATGTGTGTGCATGTGTGTGTGTGCATGCATTTGCATGTGTGTGCATATATCTGCGTGTGTGTGTGTGTGTGTGCGCATGTGTGTATCCCTCTGTCTGCAGGGAGAAAAAAACATTTGCAAAGACAATCAGTTTGCCCTTGTACATCGTTCCATCTTTCAGCCAACTGACACAACAAGCAAAACTCTGACAATTTTGATTGAAAGTCTATCCAGGAATGATGAGCTGACTTCACCCCACCTGACTGCACCCTGAAGACTCAGAGCGAAGGAGCTCTAATGAAAGCAAGGCAGTGATGAATAGAAGTACAGATGTTATTTGGACATGATGAATGGAATGGGAACAATGCGAGAGGAAGGCTTCACTTGGGCACAGCAACAAAACAAAAATAAAAGAGACAACGGGAAACAAACATACCCAAAAGATAAACCCTTGCTGACTGATTCATCTTTCCCTTTTTGGATTACACTTAATCTATCTTCATCAAATGTCATCGAAAGAATGAAGGCCTTGCAGAGCCCTCCCCCTCTGCCCTTTCTATTGTCCCCAGGTTGTGTGTTCCAGTCATTTATAGAGAGCGTTAATGGGACATGTACACAAGGGGGCCATCAGTGTTAGACCTCACTCTTCTTTAAAAGTGAGTTGAGGAAATGGAACTCGCTACCACATGGAGTTACCGAGGCGAATAGCATCAACACATTGAAGGGGAGTCTAGGTAAGCACATTCTGGAGAAAGGAATCTGCTGATAGGGTGAGATGAAGTAAACTCGGAGAAGGCTGGTGCATAAACACCAGCACAGGCTAGCTGAGATAATTAACCCATTTATATGACAGACTGACAGCTTTAGATTGCAGGTCTTACGCCAGTGGTGTGGCAAGGGAGTGTAACATCAATACAAGTCATCATAGAAACCCTACAGTGCCAAAAGAGGCCATCCAGCCCATCGAGTCTGCTCCGACTCTCCCAAAGAGCATCCCACCCAGGCCCTCACCTGCATCCTTTCTCCTTAACCCCATGCATTTACCATGATTAATCCACCTAACATGCATACTTTTGGACAGAGGAAAGAACCTAGAGGAAACCCATTCAGACACGGGGAGAATGTACAAACTGCACACAATCATCTAAGGCTGGAATTGAACTCTGGTCCCTGGCTTTGTGAGGCAGCAGTGCTAACCAATATGCCACCATGCTACTGCATTGTATAACAGGGCATGGTTCTCACATCATGTAGAATTGTGTTTGATTTCTCTCAGTGAAAGCTCTTGTAATTACCATGGAGGGAGGGGGCAATAAATGTTGACCTGGGCAATCCCCCGAGATTAATCATGGGGTTAAGGGGATAGGATGCAGGTGAGGGCCTGGGTGGGATGCTCTTTGGGAGAGTCGGAGCAGACTCGATGGGCTGGATGGCTTCTTTTGGCACTGTAGGGTTTCTATGATGATTTGTATTGATGTTATACACCCTTGCCACACCACTGGCATAAGACCTGCAATCTAAAGCTGTCAGTCTGTCATTATACCAACAGTGAGATTCTGCATGGAAAATGATGTCCCATCACCACTAGCTTAATGAACTAAATGCTGTATCTTTAAAATTAGAAATAAACATTGAACTGTCTTCCCACTATTGGCAATCAAACAAGCCTGAACATCCTGTCAGTATTTTTCTACTAACAGATAGGTCAGTAGAATCAAATTTGGATTCTACAAAGATATTCTAAATATCAAGGGACTAAGAACATGAGAGGAATGAAAAGATTAGGGCGTGCGCGCATAAAAAGGTAATCAAAAGAAACTAATAGTTTGCTGGCTGCTATCTCAAGAGGGCTGAAATAAACAAAAAAGAGGAGAAATGATGCTTTGGTATGCACTGTAATATGGAGTTTTAGATATCTCCGATGGGATTTTGGAACATGTGTATTCTTAGTCTTTAACTACTTACAGATCCCAGCTGCCAAGCATAGTGCTCCTTCTCCATGCAGGCAGGCTTCCAGATGTTCTCTCTCTGATTTTACCATCGCTTTGTGCCCGTTTTCGCACACGAAAACTTGGGAAAGTTGGACGTGAGGTGAGTAGCACGGTCCGCGCCTGGCTCTGCGCCAGTTCCCCATGTACCAAGGCCCAAAAATGACTGCAATGGCCATTTGCATGCATTTAAATTGACTTAATGGACTGCACGCCCAACTTTACCAGCACTTCCCCCTTTGCCACCGTGGTCACCCATCCGGAATCGGCACGGAACAGACATGCTCCATGTAAGTCCGACTCAGGAGCTTCAACAGTGAGCATTAGTGAGGAGGTAAGGGCCCAGTGTCCGATGGCTCTCTACTTGAGGTCGGTGGAGTGGGGCAGGAGGCGGGCTTACTGCCACTCTGCTTGAGATCAGTGGGAGAGGGGAGGTGGGTCTGCTGCCACTCTACTTGTGATCAATGGGGGGGGGGGGGGGGGGGGGGGGGTGGAGGGCTGCCCCCCCCTGCCACTCTGCTGGAGATCGGTGGGGGGGGAGGGTGGATCACTCTGCCTGAGATTGGTGGAAGGAAGGAGAGAGGGGCCTGTGATTGGTCTGGGTGGCAGAGAGAGTCGGGGGATGAGGGGGTCAGTAATGTTGTTGGGGTGGGGCGATGTCTGTGGGGGCCAGGAGGGGGCATTATCCAGCCAGCGAGGGATGTGGCAGGGAAACTGCATTTTATTGGCTTTTCTTCTGCGCATGCGCAGTTGGAGGCCCCAATTGGAGCAGCAGGGTTTTGGGCGTGTTGAGCCCCGACCACAGGGTTGTGCAGCGTAATTTGGGCTCGCTGATATTTCTCAAGGCAGAATGTGTATGGGGGTGCTTCAGAACAGGCCTAAAAGTCAGATGTGAAACACTCCAAGCACTTAGGATCAAAATGGTAAAATAAGGACCTCTGAGTCTATTACCATGTGCCTCAATACGTCATACCCTGGGTGGTGCTATTCCAGACCCACATTAACCTTTGCTGTGCTGAGCACCTTTGTATTACAATGGCATTCACACAATATCACAGTATTGTGGAACTGCAGAACTTACCTGGTGTTATGTTCCATTTTGGACAACACATCTCAAGAAAGATTGCCTTTGGGAGGTGTACAATGCAAATTCACTGGAATGCCAACAGGACTTAATGGGTTAAATTATGAGAGCAGCGTAGTGGGGGATTCTTTGGCAAAGGCCTAACTTTTAAAAAAAAACTTAACATTTCTTAAAAATAAATTTGAATAGGCAAAGTCTCTGCTCAAGGGATAACTAAAATGTATTTTAAAACATAAAAATCATACAAGACAAACAAAACATTAATCTACAGCCGTGGGAGGCCGTTGGATGGTCAAATAGATCTGACAAGTGTCACAAGACCCCTCCAAAGATCTAAGGCACTGTGCCAAAATACAGTACTGTTATAACTTCTGCTGTCTAAGGTATTCCTTCTAATTAGCTTAGATTCAAGTTCATTTCATGTTAGCATGTCAGTCCAAAACATGACAGATTACCTCACCCAATTGTGATGCGCTACTTGACATAATGATATTCTATTTGTCCGTCTTGATACTAGATTTTTTTCCCTTTGGCAAGATTCACTTCCTTGTTGCTATGTTGTTGAGGATGCCTCTATCCTAATTCCATTCCCACGGGCACATTACCAAAACAATCTGATAGTGTCTCTCCTGGGCCCATGAAAAGACGTTTTCTGGACAATAGACGCCTTATTATTTGACACACTATGTTTCAATAACTGTCCTGGGATTCTAAACTATCATGTATATTCTGCTGACTAATGGATTTTAGCTACTGAACTCTTGAACTCCTGCCATCATTTCTGCAGCGCTTGCATTTTTGACTGAGGCGAATAAATATATATATTAAAAATGCACTTAATATGTTAAAATACATCGCTTAATATTATAACATATAGATACTTAATACTTAAAAATCATATTTCATTTATTTTAATTCTGCTATTGCATTCGCATCTGAGCAAATTTGAACATTATCTTGTTAGGTAAAAATGCTCTTAACCATTTCCCTCCAAGATATCACTAAAAACTAATAAAATCTCTGCCCGTGGGTCCACTAGCTGACACAAAATCCCCTTCCACAAGTAGGTTACATCAATTTGATTTGTATTCCCTTTTCAATTGTTGAGGAGTGATCTGATCAAATCAGCAGCAAGTAGAAGCCAAGGGGATTTAAGTCTGGCATCTGAT
The DNA here is from genome assembly GCF_965287045.1 of Carcharhinus amblyrhynchos. Taxonomy (NCBI): domain Eukaryota; kingdom Metazoa; phylum Chordata; class Chondrichthyes; order Carcharhiniformes; family Carcharhinidae; genus Carcharhinus; species Carcharhinus amblyrhynchos. The sequence goes on from NC_137324.1 coordinate 168,405,504, forward strand.
CTGATCCCACCCCATTCCTGTCAGGTGGATTAGGTTAATATTAGGGTTCCAATGCCAGGACTGTCATTTCAGCTACAGCTCAGGAGAAAAGAAGTGGAGGTCCCTCCTGCCCCCACTTCTATAATGTTCTCCAACCACCAACCCAAATGTAGAATCCTAAACAGTGCAGAAAGATGCCTTTTGGTCTCTCCAAAATCTTACCCATCCATCTTACCCAGGTCTACCATTCCCCACACAGTCCTATCCCTGTAACACTGCACATTTAGCATGGCCAATTCATCTAACCTGCACATCTTAGGGCATTAATGGGCAATTTAACTTGGCTAATCCAACTAACCTTCACATCTTTGGACTGTATGAAGAAACCAAAGCATCCAGAAGAAACCCACACAGACATGGGGAGAATGTGTAAACTCCACACAGACAGTCACCCAAAGCCGGAATCGAACCCTGGACCCTGGTGCTGCCAGGCAGCAGTGCTAACCACTATGCTGTCCAACGGGAGTTACATTGCACAGTCTGCCATTAAAGTCAACCTCACCCAATCACCAGATGGGTTAATGGCTCTGGAATTGGATACGCAGGTATTGTGGCACCTCACTTGCTGGTGGGGATGAGGAGGGGTGGGTGGATACGTTCGCTGGGGGGGGGGGGGGTGCTTCAAAAGGTTAGTTATGGCACTAATCAATTCCAGCCTCCTGGACTACCTGGATGCACTACAGTTTGCCTATAGCTGCAACAGGTCTATAGCAGATGCCATTTCCCTAGCCCTGCACTCATCTCTGGAACACCTAGATAACAAGGATACCTATGTCAGACTCCTATTTATTGACTAAAGTTCAGCCTTCAACACTATTATTCCCACAAAACTTATCTCCAAACTCTGTGGCCTGGACCTCAGTACCTCCCTCTGTGACTGGATCCCGAACTTCCTAACTCACAGACCACAATCAGTGAGGATAGGCGACAACACCTCCTCCACGATCATCCTCAACACCAGTGCCTCACAAGGCTGTGTTCTCAGCCCCCTACTATACTCCTTATATACCCATGACTGTGTGGCCAAATTCCCCCCCAGTTCGATTTTCAAGTTTGCTGATGACACCACGGTAGTGGGTCGGATATCAAACAATGACGAGACAGAGTACAGCAATGAGATAGAGAATCTGGTGAATTGGTGCAGCAACAATAATCTCTTCCTCAGTGCCAACAAAACAAAGGAGTTTGTCATTGACTTCAGGAAGCACAAAGGAGAACATGCCCTGTCTACCACAATGGGGATGAAGTCGAAAGGGTTGAAAACTTCAAGTTTTTAGGAGTCCGGATCACCAACAACCTGTCCTGGTCCCCCCATGTTGACACTATAATTAAGAAAGCCCATCAATGCCTCTACTTTCTCAGAAGACTAAGGAAATTTGGCTTTTCAGCTATGACTCTCACCGAATTTTGTAGATGAACCATAGAAAGCATTCTTTCTGGTTGTATCACAGCTTGGTATGGCTTCTGCTCTGCCCAAGACCGCAAGGAACTACAAAAGGTTATGAATGTAGCCCAATCCATCACGCAAAATAGCCTCCCATTGACTCTGCCTACACTTCCCACTGCCTCGGCAAAGCAGGCCGTATAATTAAGGACCCCATGCACCCCGGACATTCTGTCTTCTACTTCTTCCTTTGGGAAAAAGGTACAAAAGTCTGAGGTCACATACCAACCGACTCAAGAACAGCTTCTTCCCTGCTGCCATCAGACTTTTGAATGGACTTACCTCGCATTAAGTTGATTTTTCTCTACACCCTAGCTGTGATTGTGACACTACATTCTGCACCCTCTCCTTTCCATCTCCCCTGTGTACGCTATGAATGGTATGTTTTGTCTGTACAGCACGCAAGAAACAATACTTTGCACTGTATGTTAATAAATGTGACAATAATAAATCAAACCAAATTTGCCTCATGCCAGCAAAGAGTCTGTCCATTGCCCACCTGTGGACTAGAAAGGGGTTGATGATGGTGGTGGAGCCGGGGGTGGGAGGCTGGAATAGATGATTTCACAGGCCTGAACAACTAAAGCAACCGGCAGGTTAGGAAAAGCCACCCACCGTTTCTTAAAAGGAATCAATGGAATAAAAACTGAAAGTAATGGTTACCTTGACAGCCACTGATAAAGCTGTAAGCAAGTGACTGGCAGGTCTGTGCTACATTTTGGGTAATGGCTACTTATCCTCAGCATGTGGATTTCTCAGAACGTTTTGAGTTCCGATTGTCTAACACAGAGACATGGGATGGTGGCACAAAGGAAAATCCTAGACTGTTCACCAAAACAAGGTCATCTACACACCCCTCCTGAAAATACCAAAGGCTGACCATTGCTACCACTTAATAAGCTCACAATGCACGGTCCCCAAGGGAACGAGCCTGGAAAGCAGTTGAGGCTAGTTTTTAAACGGCTCTCAGTAAGCTGGTTTGTTGGAAGGCTACAAAACACCTAAATCAAGTTGTCAGTCTGCCACTCAACGACAAAGAAGCATTGAGACAAGAAGAAACAAGCACAACAATGAGTGACAGCAAGTCAGACCTCATCAAAACGGTAGACCCAAAATCCTTTTGTAATGTTTTTCTCATAAAATAACATGTCATTGATGAGTAATAAAAATAAATGCTAGTTACAACACAGAAGCAGTTTATTTGGTCTAACCACTCTGCGTCTGCAGAAGTAGTTCTGAACATTTCTGCCTATTCTTTTCTCCTATCACTTTATCCGCATTCTGATCCAACTATAGGGCATAGTTAAAACATCCCGAAGGCTTTCATAGAATTCTACAGTGCAGAAGGAGGCCATTCAGCCCATCGAAACTGCACCGAAAACAATCCCACACAGGCTCTTCCCCCATGCATTTACCCTAGCTAGTCCTGCTGACACTAAGGGACAATTTAGCATGGCCAATGCACCTAAGCCACATGTCTTTCGGACTGTGGGAAGAAACCAGAGCACCCAGAGGAAACCCATGCAGACACGGAAAGAACGTGCAGACTCCGCACAGACAGTAACCCAAGGCCGGAATTGAACCTGGGTCCGTGGTGCTGTGAGGCAGCAGTGCAAACCACTGGGCCACCACGCCGCTTGTTTGCAGGCGGTGGGTTGAGGGGAGGTGGGGAGGGGATATGAATTTCATTGGGCCAAAGGATTTGGTTTTGGATGGAAGCCATGAAGTGGGAGAAGGGTGGCTGGAGTGAGGTGGGGGGGGGAGCAGAAAGGCATGAAAGGCAAGGTGGGGAGTGAACGGGGAGGGTGGGGTGGGAGAGGGTCTGTTGAGTCAATTATGGAACCTGGGGAAGTTCGGAGGTTGCTGATGAGAAGAAAGATGGAGATTGTGTGAGGGCAAAGTGGAAGGTGATAGATGGTAGGGTGAATGTTTAGATGAAGCGGGCATAGCTTTCATCTAGAGGGTCATTGAGGGGGACAAAAATGGTAGCACAGATTATAGGGGTGCGAAGTTCAGGGTGGGCATAGACACGGTGATTGCCATGGACTCAACGAGGAGGGGTGGAATGTTCAAGTTGACACTGAGAGGGTCCAGGGTAATCTCAAGGATGAAGACCAGACTGGTGAGTCAGTCGATGGTGATGAGGGGCAGTTGGTTCTCGGAATTATGCGTCCTCCATCCTTAGACTTTCAGGGAGGCTGACATCACCCTCAGTCCACCCCTCTCAGCTCAACAGTCTGTTGATCAAATTGAGTGAGGGGGCTGAGCTCAGACATCCCCCCCCTTCCTGTCCTTTCTGTTTCCCTCCTGCGGGCTAATAACTGACCTCAGGAGTCCCCAAAACCTGACCACCATGTGCAACAAGTCTGGAATGGGACAAGTATGGTTCCAGCAACACTCGAGAAGCTGGACACCATCCAGGACAAAGCAGCCCCATTTGATTGACACCCCATTCACAACCTTCAACATTCATTCCTAAAGAGGCGTGGTGACACCATCTACACGATGCACTGCAGAAGCCCTACAAGGCTCCTGTGGCAGCACCCTCCCAACGTGTAAGCTCTACCAGCTAGAAGGACAAGGGCAGCAGATGCCAGGGAACAGCAGCTGCAAGTTGCCCCCTGCTCCACACCCCAGTACCTTCAGTGTGGCTGGGTCAAAAACCTGCAGTTGTCTCCCCAGCAGTTCAGCACATAGACTGTAGCAATTCAATAAGGCGACAGCCCAGCACCTTCTCAACCCGCACATCTTTGGAGTGTAGGAGGAAATCAGAGCACCCAGAGGAAACCCACACAGATACTGGGAGAACATGCCAACAGGCAGTCATCCAAGGCTGGAATCATCCCTGGAACTGTGAGGCAGCAGTGCTTACCACTAAGCCACTGTCTTAAGAGGGTCTCTGTCTCCACCACCCTTTCAGGCATTGACTTCCTCTTATCCTGCTCCTGTGTGTCTGGGTCGGTCATGGTGTCAGTGGGTAGCCCTCAGTTTGCTCTGGTGGCTCAAGTGCATCTGGCAATGGGCTGCCAAAGCATGAAAGTTTTGTGTTTGCTGCCCGGACACTGGGCATTGTCCTGCATGGTTGACTGGCAATCACAATGGCTGAGCAGTAAGGGAGTGGAATCATTTCAATTCAGGTATTGGGTAAGGTTGGCGTGTGGTACCTACAAAGCAAGGTATGTGCAGTCAATTGTCCCCTTCGCCATAGGGAGGCCTGCTGAATTAATGAAGCTACATATTCACTCTTTTCAATTGTCTCTGGAAAGGAGAGAACAAAATGTTGTGAGCTTCCATTTGGTAGGAGAGCATCAGTGACCTCCCTTTAGATAACAAGCGATGGCAGACTGTGTGGTGTTGCAAATATCTCCTACACCAACCCGGCAGGGGTCAGGCGTGTAAACGTGCATCACCATGGCAACCTTCACATCCACTGACAATGCCAACCTTACCTCATCATCACGTCTGCAGCAGGCAGCAGATTGCAATGAGAGTGTTCTCAGTGGGACGCAGTCACCTCGCCGCCAACTGGGCTAAATTATCCTGAGTGGGTGGGGGCCCCGACATGGGGACCATTGTCCTGAGCTTGTATACGGACCAAGCATGGACCTACCTCTTAGGTGAGGTGGCCTTAATCAACAATCTTCACGCTCATCATCCAATTATGCATGGTGTTGTGGGGGAGGGGATGGAAGGGTGGATTGTGGGAGTGGGAAGTCTGATAGGAGAGTTTGCAGCACTGTCCAGCCATCAGACCCACTGACAGAGGTGAGTACTGCTGGGGAAAAGGAAAACTTTGATTTGATTTGATTTCATTTATTATTGTCACATGTATTAGTATACAGTGAAAAATATTGTTTCTTGTGCACTATACATTCAAAACATACCATTCATAGAGAAGGAAAGGAGAGGGTGCAGAATGTAGTGTTACAGTCAGAGCTAGGGTGTGGCGAAAGATCAACTTAATGCAAGGTAGGTCCATTCAAAAGTCTGACGGCAGCAGGGAAGAAGCTGTTCTTGAGTTGGTTGGTACCTGACCTCAGACTTATGTATCTTTTTCCCCATGGAAGAATCATAGAACCCTACAGTGCAGAAAGAGACCATTGGGCCCATCGAGTCTGCACCGAACAGAATCCCACCCAAGCCCCACTCCCATATCCCTATTTATTTTACCTGCTAATCCCTCTAGCCTACGCATCTCAGGACACTAAGGGGCAATTTCAGGATGGCTAATTAACCTAACCCTCACATCTTTGGACTATGGGAGGAAACTGGAGCATCGGGAGGAAACCCACACAAACATAAGGAGAACGTGCAAACCCCACACAGACAGTGACCCGAGACAGGAATTGAACCCAGGTCCCTGGAGCTGTGAAGCAGCAGTAGCTAACCACTGTGCTACCCTGCCGCCCAAGAAGGTAGAAGAGATTGAGGGATACCTCAACTTGGAGGCACTCACACTGGGCTCCTATTTCAGCGGGGAGGAAGATCAGAAAATACCGTGAGGAAGGATGCAGAAAAGTTTCTGCTCTGAACCCCTTTTGCTGCCAATTAATTCAACCATCTGCAATCTGCTGACCAGTGCCATTTATTGGTGCCTCAGTGCTGTTTGTGTGACTGAATTGTGCAGGTGCCTTGACGTCAGGGACATATACTACAGTATCTTCCACAGCATTCCCTGTACACAACCTCTGGGGCTGGGGATGGATGTGGAGATGCTGGCGTTGGACTGGGGTAAACACAGTAAGAAGTCTGACAACACCAGGTTTAAGTCCAACCAATCTGGACTTAAACCCGGTGTTGCCAGACTTCTTACTGCTTGGGACAGACGCAGTAAGAAGTCTCACAACACCAGGTTAAAGTCCGACGGGTTTATTTGGTAGTAAAGGCCACCAGCTTTCGGAACGCTGTTCCTTCCTCAGGTGAGTGGAGAGTTCTGCTCACAAACAGGGCATATAAAGGCGCACACAGTTTACAGAATACTGATTGGGCAGACACAGAAAACACCAAACGCTTGTTAACTTGCAGCAATACCCAGGAGGAGCCAGCCAGCAATCAATTAGTTGATTCTCCTGCTAAAGGGGACCGCTGAGAGGGAGGCCTTTCCTGCTGCTGACTCTGTGTTCAGCTGTTCGAGGCTAAGACAGGGTGATGGGTGAACGCTGACATGGTTAATGGCAGCGGTAGTGTGCAACCAGCATTGCACCACTGTGATCTGCCCACAGTCACTACAGTGCATTAACACTTATATTGATAGAGCGTCTGCCGCTGTTTGATTGCACGCATGCCACAAGTGCCATTTTGAAACCTCTTATGGGACCCAAACTATCCCCCCCCTCCCCTTGCTTTCTTGTCCTCTGACTCTGCAGCAGCACCAATTAAACAACCTACTCCATCTCCATTTGTTCCTGTCTGTGCTGTGAGAATAGCAAATTATATCACCGGATCGATGTGCTGGAAATGGTCTGACAGGCAATCTGTTAGAGTGGGATTGATCTGTACAGAGCTCTGATAAACAATACCACAAGCTTTAACAGGGGAAAGGAGAAGGGAGGGGGGGGGGGGGAGAACACTCCCTCAGCATGACTGGCTGATTGATGCTCAGAGCAAGCCCTGCAAAGTGAATTCACAGCTCGCTGTAAAACCCACGCTGGCTCATTCTCACTGCCGAGGTTCAATGAGGAGGAGCTGGGACGAGCCGAGTCAGATTGCATGTGTTTTGTGGACACCAGTCAGTTACCCTGAAAGTGATTACCTTGAAGGGGAGTGCCTCATCAGCAAAGGCACAGCACTCAGCCAACCGTCTGCGCTCACATTAATCTCTTGTACAAGGGTTTTAGTGCTCGCTAAAAGTGCTGGCAGTTGCTAGTGAGCTACCTTTACCGCGCTTTACAAGGGCAAAGGGTTATGCAGTGGATGCCGACACTAATAAATCCCCGAGCTGGCTCCTGATTTATGGTTAAGCACCGCTGCACTGTGCTGACAGCTTGAGCCCCGGTATCCCAGCGCTTCAGCAACTTAATGCAGCAATTCCACTGATCCACAACGCACAGAATGGACAGAAGCTGAAGTTAATTGGACAGTGACAAAATCGCCAGATCATCCGGATTGTTCTTCAGTCCCCTCAGGGAAGAGCTATTGCGTCCTAGGATATTGTTCACTAAACTCTCTCCCTCTTCCACATTACTCACATAAGTGCTTCACCTGAGGGGGAACCAAAACATCCAGGACATTCAACTATGGGGGCATCACCATCCACTTGCGTAGGATTTGCATCACAAGCTACGGATATTGACCAAGGCCAATGGCATTGGTTGCTTCTTTCACCCTACCTAAGATTTTAAAGGTTTATTTATTAGTGTCACAAGTGGGCTTACATTAACACTGCAATGAAGTTACTGTGAAAATCCCCTAGTTGCCACACTCCAGCCCGTGTTCGGGTACACTCGGAGAATTTACCTTGGTCAACGCACCTCAGCAACACGTCTTTCGGACTCTGGGAGGAAACCGGAGCACCCAGAGGGAATCCATGCAGACATGGGGAGAATGTGCAAACTCTGCACAGATTGTGACCCAAGCCAGGAATCGAACCTGGGTCGTTGGCTCTGCGAGGCATCAGAGTTAACCACTGTGCCATCGTGAAGCCCCGGCTCCCACTTTTCCCCATATCCCCACTGCCAATCTGATTCCATTTTTGATTCTATTTATCTGGCGAACAGGAGAAATGACAATGAGAAATCTGGATTGCCTCAGATATCTGAGATATTCTTGGAGAAGTTTGGGTTCTTCTTTGCTTGTTTGTCCTTCGAGGTGAAGATGAACACACAGGGTGTTTACTAAGTTGCCAGTGGGTGTGTAGGTGACTGCCAAGCCTCGATATGTGCCTGGAAGGTTCTGCTGCAAATTGGACAGGATACTGCAGACAACTGCTGACTTGATAGGGTGAGGGGGGGGGAGTGAATTGTCCAGCCATTCTCATCAACAGGATCTTCCAGTCCCGCTGATAGCCCGCCATGTGTTTCCCAGCAGCTGGGGGGGGGAGATTTGATGGAAAATCCCACTGTCAATAGTGGGACCAGATGATCCTGCTACTGGCCAATGGCAGACCATTCCAGCCATTGAGAAACATACCATGGGGCTTGGGGAAAATCTTGCCCCACCCCTATCCCCCTGGGGGATTTCAAAGAGAAAGGGCAAAAAAAAGTACAGGAACGAGCCCTTCAGCCCTCCAAGCCTGCCCTGATCATGAGGCTTACCTAAATTAAGACAGTACCCACTTACAGAGTCCGTATCCTTCCATTTCATCCCATTCACGTATTCATCTAGTTGCCCCTTTCAATGCCGCTATCATACCTGCTCCGACCACCTCCCCGGGCAGCACGTTCCAGATATCTTCCCTCTTTGCGGTTTCTCTCTGCCTCAGACATGCACTCACTTTCGAAGGAGGCCGTGCCATTTTTATTCGTTTGTACCAAGTGTAATGTTCCCGGGCAAACTTTTCCAGTGACTCCTGAGTGAAGTCTTCAGAATGTCCCTATAGCGCCCCCATGACAGCTTGCCCTTGACTCAAGTTCACTGCAGAAGGTTTGTTTTAGTAGGCAACAATTAGGAATCCTGCCTATGTCACCAACCAACTCAGCTGTGACTGTCTCAGCACTGTGGGAATGCTTGGCGTGCTAGCTCGGCTGAACTATGTCTGGTATTTTGTTCTGCCATCTGATTATCAGAAGCTGCTGAAGTGAATGTGGTTGAACGTCTTGGCATGACGCTGGTTCACGTTACAAGTCTCACGTGCAGAGAGCAGAATGGGCAAGACTATTGCTCTATAGCCTTTTATGGTGGCACCATGGTTAGCAATGCTGCCTCACAACACCAGGGATCTGGGTTTAACGGAGTTGTACGAGACAAATGTTTCACACAGGAGGTGGTGGGTGCCTGGAACTCGCTGCTGGGGGAGGTAGTGGAAGCAGATACGATAGTGACTTTTAATGGGTGTCTTGATAAATGCATGAACAGGATGGAAATGGAGGGATACGGTCCCTGGATGGGTAGCGGTTTTAGTTCAGTCGGTGCAGGCTTGGAGGGCCGAAGGGCCTGTTCCTGTGATGTAATTTTCTTTGTTCTTCTTGTTCTTTGTAATCTTGATTGAAGATTGGGTAAAATATATATTTTGTATTTATTCTCATCATTGAAGATGGTGCAGTAGTAGGTACATGTGCTTTAGATATTGATTCCTTAAATATAAATGCATAAATGGCCCTTAGCTTGGTTTGAGGCATTGAAGATTGATCAGGTTGCTGGACCAGATAATTTGAATGCTGTAGGAAATTGGACATGTACGATGGAAGACATTAATTTAACTGACTAATTGTTCTTTGAGATTTGGGCTGGTTTGAATTTGTGAATAGAATAATTTGTGAATAGAACTCCCACTCACCCAATGAAGGGGCAGCGCTCCGAAAGCTAGTGGCTTTTACTACCAAATAAACCTGTTGGACTTTAGCTTGATGTTATGAGACTTCTTACTGTGTTTACCCCAGTCCAACGCTGGCATCTCCACATCATGAGTAGTTTGAATTGACCAGAGAAAGAGCCTGATGCATGAATGCATCAGACATGTGCCAAGCCCCATTCGTTGATACCTGGATATGAACAGAGGAACAAGAATAGGCCATTCAACTCCCTGAGCTTGTTTCAACATCATAGTTGATCTATACCTTAACTATATTTACATAGTTTTGTTCCATATCTTGTAAGAATAGGTCTGTAATTCATTTTTTAATGGGGTTGAATTATATAATTAAACTGTTGCATAATGAAATACGAGCTACGCTAAAGACTAATGATTCATGGCTTGAAATAAAATGACAACAGGCACTAATATTTTCTACTTCAAAATTACTACCCCCTAACCATCCGGAGACCATATCCCTCTATTCCCAACCTGTTCATGTATTTACTGATGTTTGGGGAGTTAAATAACGAATACATAGGAAAACAATGTAATAGGAGATTTAGGAATGATATGGCGAATACATTTTCTTAAAACACCTGCATCTCAAAATTTCACGCTACACCACAAGTGATGGGGCAGAGAGTGAGCGTGAGGGGCTGTGTGGGGGGGAGAAAGAGTTTGAGTGAAGGAGGAGGAGTGACAGTGTGGGTGAAGTGGGAGTGTGTGCAAGGGATGGGGGGAGGAGAGGGTATGTAGCTCACTGGTTGTACAGTCAGCTTTTCTCACCATACTGTCCAGCATTTAGAAGAAACAAGTCCTGGAATCCTGGAGGCATGTCCCATGCTGGCACCTTAACAGGGCAGAGTCCAAAGGAGGCGATAGTATCGGGTTTCCAGAGATCGGCATGCCATTTTCAAAGACCTCCGGTTTAGAAAATAAATAACTCTACCACCAGAGAGACAGAGACTTTCCCCACTCACACATGGCCCTCCCTGCATACAGTGGAGCTTCCCAGAGGGGCTTGACTCCTTGGCACAGCCCCTCCCACTGCCAGTGCACTGCCCGGCCATATCCTCCCACCAGTACCCTCCCCACAGGCACCACCCTTAGTTGTGTACCTCTGGCATGGTCTCTTTCCCTGGTTCACATTGATCTAGACCCGTTGTAAGCCTAGCTGATGTGGCTTGATGTCAGCAAGGGGGAAATCCCACGATGGGGGGATCAATACAGTGAAGAAGCCTGCTAATGAGATGAAAGGGTATTTAAACCTTCTAGTGTCAATAGTGACGGGTGATGGGCAGAGGTAATTGTGCTGTAATGGGCGGCACAGCGGTAAGCACTGCTGTCTCACAGCGCCAGGGATCCGGGTTCGATTCCCGGCTGGGGTCACTGTCTGTGTGGAGTTTGCACATTCTCCCCATATCTGCATGGGTTTCCTCCGGATGCTCCGGTTTCCTCCCACAGTCCAAAAGACATGCTGGTTAGGTGCATTGGCTGTGCTAAATTCTCTCTCAGTGTACCTGAACAGGAACCGGAGTGTGGCGACTGGGGGATTTTCACAGTAACTTAATTGCAGTGTTAATGTAAGCCTACTTGTGATGAATAAATTAATTTTAAAAATCTCGCCAGCAAGAATCTCATTGTTGGCCTCTTGTGGGATTTAATACCCCTGTCTCAATCGCCCCCATCAGTGTGTGCAAGCGTGTGGTGGGTGGAAAGAGTGTGTATGAGGAGGGTGGGCTTTGACCTTTGGGTTCCACAGCAGGAACAGGGCAGGGGCGGGGTCACGGGGTCAAAAAGCAATGTGTGTGAGGCTGAGATGGTGAATTATGTGGTATATCAGACCGGTTTGGTGGGAGATGTGCAATAATAAATTGGATTAGTCCTAGCGGTCATAGAGTCACAGAGATTTACAGCATGGAAACAGGCCCTTTGGCCCAACTTGTCTTGGCCACCCTTTTTTTTTTAACCACTAAGCTAGTCCCAATTATCCACATTTGGCCCATATCCCTCAATACCATCTTACCCATGTAACCATCCAATACTTTGTAAAAGACAAAATTGTACCCGCCTCTACTACTGTATCTGGCAGCTCGTTCCAGACACTCACCACTCTATGAGTGAAAAAATTGCCCCTCTGGACCCTTTTGTATCTCTCCCCTCTCACCTTAAACCTACACCCTCTAGTTTTAGATTCCCCTGCCTTTGGGAAAAGATATTGACTATCTAGCTGATCTCTTATTATTTTATAGACTTCTATAAGGTCACTACTAATCCTCCTATGCACCAGGGAAAAACGTCCCAGTCTATCCAGCCTATCAAACTACAGACTAATATTGTGTCCAGCCCATCACACTGCAGACTAATATTGTGCTCAATGTGGTATGTCTGGCAGTGGGAAAAGTGTGATATGTGTGATTGCCATAGGAACAAGTACACAAAAGGGGCAGTATAACAAACAATATCTGTTTATTCTTGCATTAGTGGAGTGGAGAGTCAGAGAAAGCGTTGACTCACACTTGTCCGTGAGGCACAACTGCCCCAAGTGATTTTATAATCCACTTTCTTCAAATTTAGTGAAGAAATTAGACTTGCAACTTAATTTCGCAGTGTGTGTCCCCCTGGACTTTCCATTGACCTGTTTATTTTCATGGTCTGTTACACTGGACTGTTTTTCAATTATCAACATTGTTAGGAAATTATTGCTGCGTTTTCCTTGACTGATGTGGAGATGCCGGCGTTGGACTGGGGTAAACACAGTAAGAAGTCTCACAACACCAAGTTAAAATCCAACAGGTTTACTTGCTGGCAGACAAAGGAGCAGTGAGCGCTCCGAAAGCTAGTGGATTTTGCTACCAAATAAACCTGTTGGACTTTAACCTGGTATTGTGAGACTTGTTACTGTATTTTCCTTGGCTAGTCAGTGTGAATAAATTCCAAATGACGAAGAGCAGGTGACTCTGGGTTTGGGGATAGATTGTCAACCCTGATGAGCTGTTATCAAGCTATAGGAGGAGGCATTTTCCAACAGCGTTCAAGGACATGAAGAAGTCTTGTCATCTTGGAGATCATGGAAACTTGTTAAATGCCTTTTAAGTGGCACTTGTCTTTAATTTTCAATGGATAACTGTTATAGCAGCTGTTTGAAACTAAGGGATGGTATCATCATTTAAAGTACTTTAAGGCTGAAGAATTTACTGTGCTGTTGTAACCTCTTGATGTTGTAGTATTTCACCACATCTTTCTGCACCTCCATTTCCTCCTTGTGTTGTCGAACTGTGTTTACTTCCAGCGAACATCATGAAAATAGCCCAGGATTTCATTGTTATCTTTAATTCGATTAAAATTCTGATCAGTTCACTTTAGTTTTGTGCCTCAGGTGAAAGAACCAGTTTTAAGTTTATTTATTAGTGTCACGAGTAGGCTTACATTAACACCACAATGAAGTTACTATGAAAATCCCCCTAGTCGCCACACTCCGGCGCCTGTTCGGGTACACTGAGGGAGAATGGCATGGCCAACGCACCTAACCAGCACATCTTTCGGGCTGTGACCATGAAATGATCATTGATTGTTCCAAAACAAAAATCTGGTTCACCAACGTCCTATAGAGAAGGAAATCTGCCATCTTTACCTGGTCTGGCCTACCCATGACTCCAGATCCACAGCAATGTGATTGGCTCTTAAATGCCCTCTGAAATGGCTTAATAAACTACTTAGTACATGGGCAATCAGGGATGGGCAACAGATGCTGACCTTGCTATCGATGCCTATACCCCATGAAATAATTTTTCTAAAGTTCCAGCATGTTTCATGAGTGTGTTTTCAAACAAAATTTAACACTGAGCCACACAAGGAGATATTAGGGCAGAACACTCAATAGATTCAAGAGCAGCTTCTTCTCTGCTATAATCAGACTTTTGAATGGTCCTACCTTATATTAAGCTGATCTTTCTCTTCACCCTACTTGTAACTGACAAGTGACAAGTAACATGCATGCCACACAAATGGCAGGCAATGATCATCACCAGTGACAGACATTCTAACTATCACCCCTTGACATTCAATGGTGTTACCATTATTGAATCCCCCATTGTCAACATCCTTGGGGTTACAATTGACCAGAAACTCAACTGGACTCACCACATAAACACAATGGCTACAAGAGCAGGTCAGAGGCTTGGAATACTACAGTTAATAACTCAGTTATTCCTGAGTTATTCACCTATCCACCAAGGTAAAAGTCAGGAGTGTGATGGAATACTCCCCACTTGCCTGGATGAGTGCAGTTTCAACAACACTCAAGAAGCTCGACACCATCCAGGAAAAAGCAGCACGCTTGATTGGCACCACATCTACAGATATTCAATCCCTCCACCACCGATGCTCAGTAGCAGCAGTGTGTACTATCTACAAGATGCACAGTAGCAATTCACTAAAGGTCCTTAGAAAGCACCTTCCAAACTCATGACCACTTTCATCTGGAAGGACAAGGGCAGCAGATACATGTGAACACCAACACCTGCAAGTTCCTCTCCAAGCCACTCATCATTCTGACTTGGAAATATATTGCCGTTCCTTCACAGTCGCTGGGTCAAAATCCCAGACTTCACCCCCTAATGGCATTGTGGGTCAACCCCCAGAACATGGACTGCAGTGATTCAAGAAGGCAGCTCACCACCACCTTCTCAAGGGCAACTAGGGATGGGCAATAAATGGTGGCCTGCCAGTGACGTCCATGTCCCACGAATAAATTTTAAAAAACTGCAACATTATGCATTCTATCTTTTCCTTTCAGTCTATATACTCTATGAATGGTGTGTTTTCTCTATATAGTGAGCAAGAAACAATACTTTTCACCTTATTCCGGTACATATCACAATAATAAATCAAATCAAATCAAGATCCAAATCTTTGTCAAGAGGTTGATTTTAAGAAGCATATTTTACAGAGGAGGGGAAGGTAGAGGGGGAGAAAGTTTTAGGGAGGAATTTTCAAGACTTATGTTCCAGGCAGCTGAAGGGACAATAAGATTGAAATTCAGGAATGCGCAAGAGGCCAAAATGTGAGGAGTGTGGAGATCTTGAAGGGTAGCAGAGCTGGAACAACAGAGAGGGAATAATGCCGGCTCAGAACAACACACTCTTTCCACAGCATTCTTGATGGAACAGGTATGAGGCCTATTTCTAAGGAAGGATACTATCACACTGTTCATTTAATAGATTCAAATTGTGCTCCCAGTCACTCCTGCTAATGTGAGAGACCAGGAGCCCATCAGGGTATGTGAACCCTCAACTGTCCAAACTTACCTCACCAAATGGCACTGGGCACATGGGCCTCAGTGGCAGGGGCACCATCCATGCAACCTAGGAGAGCTCTTCAAGTGACGCCTCTTAGATCCACTGCCATCCATCTGGTCTGCAGACAGAGAAGCCACTGCAAGTCCCAGACCCTTCCACATACATAGCTCAGATGTTGTCTGGAAGTTGTGTGTGTGTGTGTGTGTGTGTGTGTGTGTGTGTGTGTGGGTTGGTAGATGAAATTCTTCAGATAATCAGAAGCACGTTATTAGAATGAAGTTGAGGGGCTAATTTCATCTTAAACTAGTTTGATTACTGGTTTGGGGCAGTGTCTGTGCAGAGTTTGCACATTCTCCCTGCGTCTGCATGGGTTGCCTCCAGTTTCCTCCCACAGTCCGAAAGACATGATGGTTAGGTGCATTGGTTAAATTCTCCCTCAGTGTTCCCAAACAGGCGCCGGAGTGCGGTGACTAGGGGATTTTCACAGTAACTTCATTGCGGTATTAATGTAAGCCGACTTGCGACATTAATAAACAAACATTTCCACTCAAATAATCATCCAGTGGCCTCTTGAATGCCTCGATTGAACCTGCCTCCACCTCACTGCCAGTCAGTGCATTCCAGAGCCCAACCATTCACGCAGTATGAATAAGTTTGTTTCTCCCACTGTGTTTTTTATTTCCTTTATGACGAATTAGCCAATGGAAGATTCTTTGAAAGACCCCTCAGCCTGTGGTCAGATTGCAGAGAGGATTCCTTTGATCATAAAAATGAGGCCAGATCAACTGGCATCCTAAATTATTGAAACCCTACCGCTTACCTTGTGGTGACATGAATTTCTCTTCAGGAAGATCGCTTGAAATATTGGTCTGTTTGAAGAAGATGAGTCCAATGTCATTTGCAGTGATTTTCTTCAAGCGAATTGAATAAAGCCTCAGGAGCAGCTGTTGGATTTTCCTGTAAGCCCCTCTGCAATGGTGTGAAGGCGTTCAAATCTGCTTGATAATTAGATTGACCCTTCGACTACTGGCTGCTTCGGGGGAACTGATTGCTTCCCAGCACTCACATTCTGACACTGAAAGGAATACTGATCTTATGATAATAAAATTAACCCAGTACTGGGTGTACCTTCAGTATTGTGATAACACAGCAAAGCTACAATAAACATTATCAGAGTTTTGTTAAAATTTAACATTTCTGCCTAAGCAATTTTAACGCTACCTGCTTAGTCTAAATCAAGTGGCATCTACATTATTTGCTGATAGATTCCATTATTTTCCTGATTCAGACCATTTCCAGCCCAAGCTCTCCCAATTTTTTGATCATTAGTGTTCCTCCTGTCCACTACAGCTCAGATCATTACATTCTCATCTTGTGAGTCACAATGTTGTGGCTTCGGGTCACTTGAGTGCAAAAATTTAAGTTGACACTCCTGTGTGTGTGGCATGGTGACACAGTGGTTAGCACTGCTGCCTCACAGCACCAGGGACCTAGGTTCAATTCCAGCCTCGGGTGACTGTCTGTGTGGAGTCTGCGCGTTCTCCCCACGTCTGCGTGGGTTTCCTCCCATTGCTCCGGCTTCTTCCCACATTCCAAAGATGTGTGGATTAGGTGGATTGGCCATAGTAAATTGGCCCTTAATGTCCGAGGATGTGTAAGGTAAATGGATTAGCTATGGTAAATGTGTGGGACTAGGATGGGAGAAGGGGCCTAGGTGAAAGTAGACTTTCAGAGAGGATCAGTGCAGATGTGATGGGCCAAATGGCCTCTTTCTGCACTGATTCTGTGGTGGATTGTGAGAGCACTGCACTGTCAGAGGTGCTGTCTTTTGGATGAGGTTTTAAACCAAGCTCCCATTTGCCTTCTCAGGTGGATGTAATAGGTTGAACGTCACCATATTGAAGAAGGGCAGAGGAGATATTCCTAATCTTCATCCTTCCATCTACGTTAAAAAAAACAGATTATTTAGTCATTATCATATTTCTGCTTGTGTGAGCTTGCTGAGTGTAAATTGGGTCGTGCGGTTGCCACATTACAACAGCGGCTATGCTTCGAAGCATTCTTGCATCTTCAGGACTGTACCATATTCTTTTTCCCTCCCATGGGTGCTTCAGTTATTCACTTTTAGTAACACTCCCTAATGTACCTGAGCTCACAAAAAGCTGAGTGATTAATTTTGTGCTTATTATTGATACATAGGCCAGAATGGGAGGGGAGAAGGATAAATTTATTTCAATGTGTTAAAAGCCAGGCTCATTCCCAGGTTTATAACCACACATTCATAAAAATTCTTTGTGGAAGTTCCCAGATTAATTCAACCAAAGGAAATTCCCAGGGCCCATTTTGTAATCTTAGAATCATAGAATCTCTACAGTGCAATGGAGGTCATTCGGTCCATTGAGACTGCACTGACAACAATCTCACCCAGGCCCTATACCCGTAACCCCACATATTTACTGTGCCACTCCATCTAACCTAAGCATTCTGGGACACTTGGGGCCTCTTCCCACCCCCGCCCCAGTCCCATGCATTTACCCTGCTACTCCCTCTGACAATATGGAGAAATTTACCACGGCCAAACCTGCACATCTTGGGATACCAAGGACCAATTCATCATGGCCACACACAACTTTATACTTTTGGAGGAAACCAGAGCATCTGGTCCACTCAGACATGGGGAGAATGTAAAAACTCCACACAGACAGTGACCCAAACCTGGAATCGAAGCCAGTGCTGTGAGGCAGCACTGCTAACCACTGTGCCACCCCGATAGTGTTATAGTTGTGTAGCAGTTGGGATGCTGCCTCCCCAATGTGGCCATGGGTTGAGTCCCTTCCTCGCTCTCTGAGGCCTTTTAATTATTTAGATTGAGTACCCAGTCCATTCAGGTGATGGAACTTGGACATGGTCAATCCAGAAGCATGAACAAGGCCATTATCAGACCAGAGTTTAGAGACCACCAGAAGGAAAGGTAATTTCTCTATTGTTGGTGTCTTGAGGGAGGTATGGGAAATGATCCATGCTTCGGTGGGAATGGGTTTTGTTAGAGGCCAGCAGGGATGAAAAAGGCAGAAACCCCCCCTTCCACCTCATTGTAGGAAGGATATGATAGCACTCGAGGGGATACAGGGGACACTCACCAGGATTTGGATTTATCTGGGATGGAGCATTTGAACTACAAGGAGAGACTGGATAGGCTTGGATTGCTTTCTCTATAGCAGAGAAGGCTGGGATATGACTGAGATATTTGAGATTATGAAGGGTCTGGACATGGTGAGTAGGGAGCTGCTGTTCCCCTTGGTTGAGGGGTCAATCACGAGGGGGCATAGTTTTAGGATAAGGGGCAAGAGATTCAGAGGGGATTTGAGAAAAACTTTTTCACTCAGAGGATGGTGGAAATCTGGAATTCACTGCCTGGGAAGATTGTTGCGGCCAGAAACATTGCAAAAAATATTTGGATGAGAACTTGAAATATAACATTCAAGAGCAAGGGAGAAGTGCAGGGAAAAGGGATGAGCATACCTTTAGTGGTAGATTTTGTCGGTGCAGACTAAATGGGCTGAAGGGCCTTTTCTTCACTGTATGATCTTCCTTCACCACCCTGCAACTCTTCCCAGCGCCACTCCACTGGCAACCTTACAGAATAACTGTGTGTGTACCAGAGTGTGCCATGTAAGACATGGGGAAACAATATAGGTGAAAGCACAATTTTTTGGACTTGCCTTTGTCTGACCTCCCTTTCTGGGGACGTGCTGGAGATCCAGCCAGACAGACTCAAATTTCTACCCTCATGTATTTAACCAATCAGCTCATGAGAACAGAGGCCAGACTAATGTTTGCAAACCTGTGCTGACCGCATGTCAATGGAATAGACCAGTTCTTTGAAATTCTTCTGAAATTATGAAGGGTTTTGATGGTCTAACATCTAGTTGAGTCTGCGATGAGTCATCAACTTAAGAGAGGGATTAGGTGATTACCTCAGTGCAAGGGAAGATTTGGAATGCAGAATGTTTTACTGCAGAGAATGGCTGAGGGAGAGACCTCTACATCTTCGAAAAGGAAATTGAGTAAATATTTGAGGTAGCATAGGGCTACTGGAATAGATAAGGGCAGTGGGATTAGTTTTGATGCCAGTGCAAACACAATGAGCCAACTAGCTTCCCTCTGCTTTGCAAAAGATCTGTAAAGAACAAAGAAAAGTACAGTGCAGGAATAGGCCCCTTGGCCCTCCAAGCCTGTGCCAATCATCATGCCCTAACAAAAAAGCACCTTCCGCCCTTACTTAGGCTGTATCCCTCTCTTCCCTCCCTATTCATGTACCCACTCAGATGCTTCTTAAATGCTAAAGAACAAAGAAAAGCAACCAGCGTTACCACAATTAAGTACAATTAAACTCCTCAGTCGACTCAACTTAAGATAAATAATTAAATAAAGATAAATAAACAGAGGTTAGCACTGCTGCCTCACAGCGCCAGGAACCTGGGTTCAATTCCAGCCTCAGGTCACTGTCCATGTGGAGTTTGCACATTCTCTCCATGTCCTAGTGGGTTTCCTCTGGGTGCTCCGGTTTCCTCCCACAGCCCAAAGATGTGCAGGTTAGGTGGATTGGCCATGCTATGTCAACCCTTAATGTCCGGGGGACTAGCTAGAGTTCTGTGGATGGGGCCTGGGTGGGATTATGGTCGGTGTGGACTCAGTGGGCCAAATGACCTCCTTCTGCACCTTAGGATTCAATGGATTCTATGATTCAGATGAATAACGATGCATTGAAGATCTGGGAGGTTGGGACCTTTCTCTGACTAATTATTCTGGAGACAAGAGACAGCAGCTAGAGAACATTTAACAGCTGGAACTTTCCTTAATGATCCGAGTGATCTTGGTGATACAAATTGTATCTGCCGGGAAGAAAATAATGGATTGTGTGCAGATTCATTTTCAGCATAGCTCTCTTTTTAGTTATATTGGTCTAAATCCACAAGGAGAGATCATTATTTCTCTTGATAAGATGCAACTGCATATTCCGTGGTAAATGTAACTACTTTATGTCAGCTGCAACCTCGAGACTTGTGCACCTTCAACCTTGATAATTGCTGTTCTACTTGGACTCCAGATAAACTGATAATCACCTCTTTCATTCAGAATAGCAACCTTGTAATGATGTCAATCTGCACCCTCTCCTTCTCTATGTGCAGTATGTTTTGTCTATATGGCATGCAAGATTACAATACCTTTCTCTGTACACTAATATTTACAAGAATAAGGATCAAATCAAATCAAATCAACCCTGTAGATTTAAAATGAAACACTAGAAATCACAAATTACCAGAGGCGTAGCTACTTCTGCAAATGCAGGAAAATATGATGGCCAATTTGCACACAGCAAGATCCCACAGACTGAGGTAAATAACACGTGTTTCAGTGATCTTGGCCAAGCAACAAATATTGGTCAGGGCGCAAATGGGGGAACTGTTCTTCTTTGATTTGATTTGATTTATTATTGTCACATCATAGAAATTATAGGATCCCTACAGTGCAGAAGGAGGCCATTCAACCCATCGAGTCTGCACAATCCCACGCAGGCCCTATTCCCGAAATCCCACAAATTTACCCTGCTAATCCCTCTAACATAAACATCCCGGGACACTAAGGGGTAATTTAGCATGACCAATCAAGCCACACATTTCTGGACTGTGGGAAGAAACGGGAGCACTTGGAGGAAACCCATGCAGATATGGGGAGAACGTACAAACTCCAACTGACAGTGACCCAAGCCAGGGATTGAACCCATGTCCCTGGCACTGTGAGGTAGCAGTGCTAACCACTATGCTGCCGTGCTGCCCATTAGTATACAGTGAAAAGTGTTGTTTCTTGCATGCGATATAGAGAAGAGGAACGAGTGCTATGGGACCTTTAATAATCACCTGAACAAGACAATGCAGTCTCCGATTATCTTCTGATTGAAAAGATGGCCCCTCCCTCTCAATAGTACAGTACTCACTAATGCACTGATGTGTCAATCTAGGTGATGAGTACAGGTCCCTGCAGTGCAGCTTGAACCTAATTCTAAGGCAGCCACAGCTGCAGGGACACAATGTCTCTGCCAAATCAGCAATGACCATTCTTTAAAAGGTCATCATCTGCCCTTTTGAGAGCCTCTACCTCACCAAATTTCTACACACCTCCTCACCCTACCATCACTCTCAATCACAGTAAATGAGGAGCAAAGGGTATTGTCTCAAAATGTGACCGCCCTGCCTGTGTGTATCCCTGTGTCATGCCCTACACTTTGTCCATGTTGCAGTCGCGATAATTTAGTTCAACCTGAGACAGTCCAAGGTGGTGAGAAGGAGACTTGGAGGAATGCTGGCAGAATAAAGGATCGATCGCACTCTAACAGAACGACATACCGATCAGAGGAAGCAATGAAAATGCAGTCACACGATGACAACTATTCCCAGGAGCAGAGTTTGTCTTCCATTTTATTGGTATACTGAAGGAAGTTCCTCTTGATTCTTCAGATTGATTGTTAAATACTCTCCGCTGGGAGAGGTAAAGCTGAACGTCTATGATTGACAATGCAAGTCTTCTCGTGGTGAATAATCCAGGCCCCTCTATTCCTGTTCAATGCTGCTCTGTACACGCCAATGTTTCCCCTGCAGAATAGTTCCAGGTCAATACCTGAAGTTTCTCCCAGCTCTGGCGTTGATTCTGAAGGTTTCCAATTTTAGGTAAAGGACTTAGAACCGTAGAATTCCTACACCACTCAAAGCAGCCATTAAACACATTGGGGGAATTTTCTTGCCTCGCCCACCATGGAGCTTGGGGGGTGGGGGGATGCGGACAGTGAAAAGGCCTGAGGTCGGATTTTCCAATTTTGGGGCAATTGCAGCTGGAAAATCCCACCCATCGAGCCTGCACCAATTCTCCAATGAGCATCCCACCCAGACCCTCTCCTTCGCTCTATCCCCGTAACCCCATGCATTTACTGTGGCCAATCCACCTAATCTACACATCTGTGGACATTAAAGGGAAATTTAGCGTGACAAATCCGCCTAACCTGCACATCTTTGGACAATCTAGCACGGCCAATCTGCTCGCCCGCTCATCTTTGGACTGTGGGAGGAAACTGGAGCACCTGGAGGAAACCCATGCAGACACTGGGAGATCGTGCAAACTTCACACAGGCCGTCACCCAAGGCCGAAATCAAACCTGGGTCACTGGTGCTGTGAGGTAGCAGTGCTAACCACAGCGCTACCAACTTCCTCCTCTCTGCTACCCCCTAACCAACTCCCCCCAGAACTTCCAACCAGTATTTTGTTAAGGCTAAACCCTAACTAAAGGATAAGGTTCCGTTAGCTTCGATATATATTCATTCTCAGTCTTTGCAGCATTCAGGTAGGTGAGGATTACAACCAGCAAAGGGGTCGTTACTACTCTGTATGTTGGACTATTAGTGTCACGTCATAGAACCATAGAAATCCTGCAGTGCAGAAGGAGGCCATCGAGCCTGCACCGACAGCAATCCCACCCAGGCCCTGTCCCTGAAACCCCACAAACTTACCCCATTAATCCCTCTAACATACACATCCTCGGACATTAAGGGTCAATTTAACACGGCCAATCAATCTAACCCACACATCTTTGGAGGAAACCGGAGCACCCGGAGGAAACCCACGCAGGCACTGGAAGAATGTGCAAAAACCCCACACAGACTATCTATTAAGGCTCCAAAACTTTGGTTATCAACCCTGAGGAGGGCTGATAACCACTGTAAAATCTCAGCCGTTTGTAGATGTACTCACACTGGGATGCACTCAGGGACTGCAAAGTGGAAAGTGTCCATTTTATTGAAAATGGTAGGCCGCTGTTGCCAAGGGTAGCGCTTGTCACAGCTGAAGTGTGATTGGCAAAATGCACTGAAAGCTTTTCACTTCTATCAGTTCGGAAAGTAGTGCATTAAGAAATGATTCCCAGGGAAATTACCTGCGCCTCCTGAGATCTCGTTCAGCTTACATTTATCCGCGTTCAGAGATATGCCATAAATGCAAGGGCCTTTGACTTTAATCACCTAAAAGCCTGTGTGGTTCTGATTCTAACCAACTTTGTTCCATTCCTGTTACAGGTTTTTTAAACTCATCTGCATCCTTCATGCATAAAAAAAACGCACACAGAGGGCAAAGTTGCACCTGGTCTGAATAGTATTAGCAGTTCCCATGCTGCTTATGTTATGGTTATGTGTACTTGATGCTCCAAAGGGATTTGATATTCCAAAAGGAGATCTACTCGGTATCGCACTGCTGTTGAAGTTAATTACTTTTGTGCAGGGGATGGATGACAATCATCTGAAATGGGATGCAAGGCAGAAAGGTCAAAGAAGAAAGGCCTCTGGGGAAATGGCTTTATTATGCCGAGGTTTTACGGGTGAGGGTACTTTTCCGGATGGGCGGTAAGGCAAATTGTGTTGAAATAAGGTGGGGAAGGAGGGGTAATGACAATGGTTGAAGCACAGAAAGAAATGATCGGGTATATTGTTGATCAGGACACAGGAATGGAGAAATTGTGGCAGATAGCACAATTGAGGTATGCTTTTTTAAAAAAAAGTTCATTTTACAGGGTGGGGGCATCGCTGGCTGGACCCAGCATTTATTGTCCATACCTTAAATGCCCTCCACAGGGCATTTAAGAGTCAACTACATTGCTGTGGGTCTGGAGTCACACGTAGGCCAGACCAGGTAAGGATGGCAGATTTCCTTCCCTTAAGGACATTAGTAAACCAGATGGGTTTTTATGACAATCAATAATGGTCATCATTAGATTTTTAATTCCAGATTTTATTGAATTCAGGTTCCACCTCTGGATTTGAACCCAAGTCCCCAGAGCATTACCTTGAGTCTCTGAATTACTAGCCCAGTGACAGTACCAGTGTGCCTCTGCCTCTGGGCTGAATGGTCTTCTTCTGTGCTGTGAATCAGATGGGTTTTTATGTCAATCGACAATGTTTTCGTGGACATTACTAGACTTTTAATTCTGTATTTTTTTTTAATTCAAACTTCATCCTTTGTCCTGGTGGGATTTGAAACCGGTTCCCTGGAACATTACTGTGGGTTTCTGAATTCTAGTCCAGTGACAATCCCACTATGCCACCACCTCCCCTACTCATAAGGGATTGGATAAATTTGGTGCGCATTCATTTGTTCACTTTAAGGACATGTGAACGGATATACATAGACACAAAGCTTGAAGGCATTTGGGTTGCAGAGCTATGTGTGCTTGCTCTGCTGAAAGCAAAAGTGAAACTAAAACTGGATCACATGACACACTTGTTTTCTAGTGATGTCATGCTTCTATCTCTTAAAGACATGTTACTGCTGAAGACAGAGGTCTGCAATCTGCTCTAAAACTCAGTTTCTCTCTGAAAGCTTCAAGGCTGTTAACACAATTTATAGCAAGTATATTTAGGGTTGCTAACTATGTTTAAAGTTGCATTTAATTCTCTCAAAAGAATGTGGCTTATTTGAAACTGAAGCAGTCATAAGCTAGAAAGTAGCTTCCTTTCAATTTTAAATATTGTTCACTATTAAGTTAAAAGTTAAGCTGCTTCATTTGCGACAGTTACATTTAAACTATATAATTAAAAAAAGTTTGTTTTACTATAAAAGATCCCAAATTTATCAGTGGAATCATTACTGGGAAAGGAACACCATTCACAATACATGTTCAAGTTTAGTTGAAATTGCATAGAACAGATGAATCTACGAGTCTCCAAAATAATCTGCAGGTATGTCCAGATATTCTAATGGTAACCTTGTCTGGAGCTTCTTTAATTGTTCACTGTGATATTTGTCATTCTTCTCATGTTGTTCCTGGTAACAGTTGGGATCTTGTTTGGGATGGACAGTGGTTGAGAAGATGGAATGAATGTGATTTATCCCTGTTTATGCCTCAGTGCTGTGCGTTTGCGTATAATGACTTCAGCAGACCTGGGATCCGAAAAACAATCCTTGTCACCTTGACTAGTTGCCACAACCTTTCCACAGGATCTTGGATGCTAATTTGTTGTCCCAACTGTGAACTCGGCAATTCTGTACCTGCAATTTTTATTGAGTATGTTGGTCGTCTTCTCTTATTGTTTTAAAAATTGATTTGTAGTTTCTGAGATATTAGAATGTGTAAGAGTAGATAAATTGAGTTCTGCCAGTGATGGAATGGATGCACTTAAAGGTGTCACTCTAAGATGTAACATTGCAATATAAAGGTATTGCTTGGTCTGATTACATTTTAAGATGAGGGATTTCGCCATGCACATCATTCATTCAGCTAGGCCGTTAGGTCTAGGGTAATGAGGAGAAGAAGTAGTTAAATTGAAATTCGACTTCCCACACATCCTGAAATGGCTTACCAATAAATTGCGGACTTTCCTGACACCGTGTTTTGATGCTTTTCTGTGCAATCACCATTTTGCAAATTAAACACTTTCCGAAGTTGTGGTTTAATTGCAGTCTACCCAGAATGTTAAGGATTGTCTCACCCCATGTAGCATTATTAAAGATTGTTCGCCATGTCGTACCTGCACTGGATCTTCCTGTCAGGATGAGCACCATGTCATTTAGAGGAAACCATTGCTGCAACCATGTCACATGGGTATGATAGAAATAACGCATAAAACACAAATCACTCATAAAGGGATTATATCTTGGGTTCTCTTATTAACTCTAGGCACATGTGTCAGATACACATAGGTATAAAGTCTCATAATAATGAAGGAAAAAAAACAAGGAATTATGTCCAGAAATATCAGGCTTTAAATAAGACCAGGGTTTAATTTAAAAAGTGGACGTATAAACCATTTGAATTGCTGCAAGGTGATTCTGTAAGAGATGATGGAGCTCCAACCTGTTACCAGACAGGCTACTTTTAAAAGCATCCAGAAAGTAATTGCCATCTCTGGTGGAGACAATGGGACATAATGGCCCACTCATCAAAAGAATCTCTGAGTAATGCTTAAACGGATTCCTGTGGATTCGCTTTCCCACATGGAATTCACAATGAATGGGTTAAAAGTTAGCTGACAAGACCCCCTTGTTCTCTGTCATTGTGTATCTTCTGTGACAGCAAGTGCTGGAAGTTTGACCCCAGTAGAAAAAGCCAGCAAGCACATCCACAATACCCCTGCAAATAGCCATTTTTTACAGGAATATCTCAATCAATCTCTTCCTCTGTGGGTGTCAGTCGAGTTAGCAAGACTGCAGCTGAAAGGAAAACTGGAAAGCTTCTCTGCCGAACTACAGAACTCTGGAATCAAAAAACCGATGATTCACCTGTTAAAATAATGTTGCCGAAACCTCAAACTGCAGTGGCTGCTCGATTCACCTTTCTAACTTGAATGAAAGTTTTAATCACTCCAGTTCTTATCACTCCATCACTGGTGACCATGCCTTCATTTGCCTAGTCCATGGCTCTAGAATTCTCACCTAAAACCTTTCCACCTCACAGTGGTACCGGGGTTAGCACTGCTGTCTCAGAGCTCCAGGGATCCGGGTTTGATTCCTAGCTCACTGTCTGTGTGGATTTTGCACATTCTCTCCTTGGATTTCCTTCAGGAGCTCCGGTTCCCCCTCCACAGTTTGAAAGAAGTGCTGGCTAGGCGCATTGGCCATACTAAATTCTCCCTCAGTGTACCCAAACTGGCACCGGAGTGTGGCAACTAGGAGATTTTCACAGTAACTTCATTACACTGTTAATGTAAGTCTACTTGTGACTAATAAATAAACTTCAACAAACAAACCTCACTTTCCTCCTCTTAAAACCTACCCCTTTAACCAAGCTTTTAACCATCCGACCTTGTATCTCTTTCTCTAGTTCAGTGTCATATTTTGTTCTGTAATGTTCCTACAAAGCACATTTTATTATGTTGAAGGAGTTCAATAAGTATAAACTGCTGTTGTCCCTTGAAATAATGGACATGTCATGCAGCCCATCAGCACATCCTCTGATGCTAATTGGTTGGGTAAACTCTCTATTCAAAAGCCACCTTCAGAATTGCTTTGCATTCTCTCAGATTCTCTACAAGTTAGTGGTGCGCCTCCACCCACACCTCCCCACGCCACACCCCCTCCCACACACATCCCTCCCCCTCCACCCCCGCAGCTCCCCTCCCTCCACCCAGCCCCTCCCAGCCCTGCAACTCACTGGAGCCACTTTTCTTTGGCTGGCAGAGCACCAGCATGTTAACATCCAAGTGCTATTTGGATATAACCCAAGTGGTGGAGAGTTATAGAGATAAAGGAGACGTAACCTTAAAACTAGAGTCTTCTATTGAGGGGTGATGTCAGAAACTGAACACTTCTTCACACAAAAGGTCGCGGAAATCCGGAACGTCCTTGCTGTTGAGGCAAGATCAATTGAAAATCCCAAAACTGAAATGGTTGGATTTCGTTCAGACCAGAGCAATAAGAGGTAGGGATCCAAGATGGCTGGTTGGAGATAAGATGGACACCAGCCATGGCCTTGCTGAATGGCAGAACAGCTTTAAGGGCTACTTTCTGAGCATTAAACTCTACTGGCTCCCTCAGAGATGGGAAGGGAGACATGTGTGTGGGGGTGAGGAAGCCTGGGGGTAGGGGGAGAGGGGTTTGCTAGTAAATTGGCAGAGTGGCAGGTTGGATTGGCTCCCTGGCCCAATCCTGACCATTGTGGTATTTTCGGCCCGCATTCCCCCAACAATTTTATTAATACCTTCCATTACTTTCATTGTAATCCTCTCATTGGAGTGAAACATCGATGTCGTGCATCAGGAGTCCCAGGAACAGCTAGTCGAATGGTAATTTGCATAGTAATAACCTAGATTCCAGACCCAATGGACCAAACTGCCACTGATCTGCACTGTTTGGTGCAGAATTGGCAAAGCTTCTCAAAATCCAGATGATGGCCTCTGCAAGAGATGGAAAATGTTACATCAAACAAAGAACAAAGGAAGTACAGCACAGGAACAGGCCCTGAGAATGGGGCTGAGGCTCATAGGGTTACTGGGACAGAGTTTGGGAGCTTTCCTCTGTGACAGACCTGATTTGGGAATGGCCTATGTTGCGTTGCCTGCATCAGGCATTAATCCCTGTTTTATTTCTGACAGAGCATCAGAACATATTGACGGTAAATCAAAGTTTATTCAACACCAGATTGATTTGACTCTTACATCCTCTGTGTATTAAAATATTCTGATTTCTCTGTGAGTGATGAACGAGGTTTGTTTTCCCACTGAATAATGAAACAGACATGCTCTAATTAAATTAAGTAGTTCTCTACCGCAGTTTGGGATACCCAAAATACCAACTAAGCATCTGCTCATGAGTATACATTTAAACTGACCAGTGTACCACAACACACCAGAGAACAGCAGGCTCATTTAGTCCATATATATTAATTGGTCCACCAGGAAATCTTTCAACCATAAACAGTAGCTTTTTAGGTTTAAGTTAATTTGCGAGAATTTACCAGGTACTTGTGAATGAATATCTCTCCCTCTCTAGCGGTCCCTCGAAACAAGGATGGATGCCTACCATGGAGCCCCATAAGAAGTCTCACAACACCAGGTTGAAGCTCAACAGGTTTGTTTGGAATGTGAGTCTTTTCAGGTGCTGACAATGTGAGTGCAGAGAGGGATAACCACAGATTAAAGAGGTGTGAATTGTCTCAAGCCAGGACAGTTAGTAGCATTTTGCAAGCCCAAGCCAAATGGTGGGGGGATTACATGTAGTGTGACATGAACCTAAGATCCCGGTTAAGACTTGCATTCCAATCATAATCTTACAATTGACTCTTGGCCTAAATATGCTGTGTTTGTGAAACTACCTCTCCACTCACCTGTTAAAGCACTCTGAAAGCTCGTGATTCCAAATAAACCTGTTGGACTTTAACCTGGTGTTGTGACTTCTTACAGTGCCCACCCCAGTCCAATGCTGATATCTCCACCTCATGGAGTCCCTGGCAAGGGTTTATGTTTGGAGTCTTCTAATGTGGGGAGGCTGTTAAGTTGCAGCTATCGCACAGCTCTGGTAGACCAGGAAACTCTCCCAATCTTAGCACCGGTCACAGGTACATCGGAAGGACTTACAACTTGTCAATCAACCTGCTTAGCCATACTTTTGATTTGATTTGATTTATTATTGTCACATGTAGTGAAAAATATTGTTCCTTGCACACTACACAAAGCACAACATACATAGAAAAGGAAAGGAGGGTGCAGGATGAGGAGTTACAGTCATAGCTAGGATGTAGAGAAAGGTCAACTTAATGCGAGCTAGGTCCATTCAAAAGTCTGATGATAGCAGGGAAGAAGCTGTTCTTGAATCATTTGGTACGTGTTCTCAGACTTTTGTCTCTTTTTTCCTGATGGAAGAAGGTGGAAGAGAGTACGTCCAGGGTGCGTGGGGTCCTTGACTATACCACCAGCTTCCCATCCATTAACCCCAGCTACACTTTCCACTGCCTCAGAGAAGCAGCCAGCATAATCTAGGACCCCATACATCCTGGACATAATTTCTTCCATCAGGAAGAAGATACAGAAGTGCGAGATCAGGTACCGACTGAAGAACAGGTTCTTCCCAGCTGCCATCAGACTTTTGAATGGGACCTACCTTACATTAAGTTGATCTTTCTCTACACCCTAGCTATGACTGTAACACTACATTCTGCACTTTCTCCTTTCCTTCCCTGTCGATGGTATGCATCGTCTGCATAGCGCACAAGAGACAATATTTTTCACTGTATCCCAATACGTGTAACAATAATAAATCAAATCAAATCAAACCATTGTGCTGAAGCATGGGCAACTCAGGTTGGGCGTGAGATGTTAGTCTGGCCAGCTATGTCTATACCCTGAAAATTATTAATTTAAAAAAACATAGATGAGATGTCGTTAATAATCTGGATATGCCCTTGCAGCTCTGAGAAACTCCTTTATTTCCACAGAAAGAAAAACATGTCAACCCAGCCCTTCTCAATTTTTTTTCCACCATGCACAGATGGTAGAATGAAACCTTTTAATTACAGTGCGTGATGTTTAACTTTTGACGATTTTTTTCTCTTCACCAATCTGCATCCTCAACTAGAGGGAGAAATTACTAGGAACTGCCAAAAGATTTTTGATACGCGCAACTGAATATATTCATTTGTTGTCTTTGCCCCCCTCCCCGCCCTCCTCACCCCCCTATACACAGCAGAGACTTAAATGATTCGTGTGAATAGGTCAACTCTGAAGCTGGGAGATGCTGAGACGCTGAATCAATAGCTTACCACATCAGATAAATTTGTTCTTATTCAACAGGACGTTCATTAAATTAGCTGATGAGACGTTCGACTTTCCAGGGCAAACTGTAATTTTAAAAGTCCCATTCATCTCGGCTGCCTAGGTCTTGACCTGTTGTCTCATCATTAGAGAAGTTGAATTCCATGGAGTTGATCTGAGGAAAGAAAATGGAAATCAAGTTGCAGGAAATCACTGTCATCAATTTTTGTGCGCCAGACGGATTTAAAACCTATTAATATTTTATCAGCTGAGCTAATAGGTCTTTAGGATTTAGAGAAAGCGACCTCAGCTTAACAGTTCATGTCAAATTTTAACTATCTAGCCTGTGATTGCTAGATATTTTGTTCTACTTAAAACTCTGGTATTCTGTGTCCATTTTGGCTTAATTTGTTGAATCCAATTTCCCTGACCTCAACTATGGATGCGATAAGCCCTGTTATATGATCATTTTTAGTGATGGGGGAGAATGGGGTGGGAATCAATGTCACAACAACAATGAGTTACATTTCTATAACGCTTTTCATGAGTAAAGCGTAGACAGGCACTTCACAGGAACATTACCAAAGAAAATTTTATGTTCAGCCACCTAGGAGAGTATTAGGACAGGCAATAAAGAGAAGTAGGCTTTAAGAGCATTTTAAAGAAGGACAGAGGGTTGGAGAGATTTAGAGCCGTATTCCAGAACTTGCGGACAAGGCAGCCGAAGATACAGTCACCAGTGGCAAAATAATTAAATTTGGTGATACGTAAGAAGCCAGAGTTGTAGAGATCTCAAACAGTTGTAGGGCCTTGGAGCAGTGCAGAGATCTCAATGAGTTGTAGGGGCTTGGAGCAGTGCAGAGATCTCAATGGATTGTAGGAGCTTGGCGGAGCGCAGAGATCTCAATGAGTTGTAGGGGCTTGGAGCAGTGCAGAGATCTCAGTGGATTGTAGGGGCTTGGAGGAGCACAGAGATCTCAATGAGTTGTAGGGGCTTGGCGGAACGCAGAGATCTCAATGAGTTGTAGGGGCTTGGAGCAGTGCAGAGATCTCAATGGATTGTAGGGGCTTGGAGGAGCACAGAGATCTCAATGGGTTGTAGGGGCTTGGAGCAGTGCAGAGATCTCAATGGGTTGTCGGGACTTGAAGCAGTGTAGAGAACTCAATGGGTTGTAGGGGCTTGGATGACTGCAGAGATCTCAATGGGTTGTAGGGGCTTGGAGGATTGCAGAGATCTCAATGGGTTGTAGAGGCTTGGAGCAGTGCAGAGATTCAATGGATTGTAGAGGCTTGGAGGGCTGCAGAGATCTATGGGGGTTGTAGAGCCATAGGTAGTTACAGGGGTAGGGAGGGGCCATGGCAGTATGGTATGTGAATTGCTTGCAATGCAGTGGATAAACAAGGCTGAATGGTATTTCAATGAATAAACTCAAACCTAAACTGGCAGCATTAGGAATCAATTTATGCAACAATCAACTGCTGTTCACAAGTCATTTGTCTGCTTTATGTCCTGTCTATGCAATATGAAAACACACATTTTCTTTCTTGTATTTAGTTGCAACTATTATATTTCCATAAATTGTGGATATTTGGAGGGATGGTAGTGTGGTGGTAGTATCACTAGACTAGAAATCCAGAGGCCCAAAATAATGGTCTAGGGACATGTGTTTACTGTAGCTGGGCGGAACTGAAATTGAACTAATACAACTAAAAGCTAGTTTAAGCAACAGTGGCCATGAAACAATCATTGATGTCTATTTTTAAAAGCACCCTTCTATTTCATCAGTGTCCTCGTCTGGTCAACATATAACTCCAGATCCATCATAATGTGGTTGACATTTAATTGGCCTCATTTTGAAAGCATTTAGAGATGAGCAACAAATGCCAGTGAGAATCACATCCCATGAAAAGATTAAGACACAAAGGCCAATGTTAAGGTTCGATGCAATAGAGCTCCAGCACACTGTGTATCGGTTAAAACTGAGCACATGGATGGGTAACAGGTCTCTGGTGGGTGCTTATGTGGAAACTGGGGCCTTTTGGGGGGGTGGCAGCAAGACTTATGGTGGGGGGAGTGGGAAGTGGGCTTCATGCACGAGCAGTAGCTGAGGGGGTCATGTGGGGAGTTGTGAGAAGTAAGTTTCGTTGTGAAATGTAGGGAGGAATAGCACAAAGGATGAAGTGATTGCAGAGCTGCTGCTGCGGATTTTACCCCAGGAAGATTTGGCCACAATTTGTATGAAGTCTTGTCTTTAAGTTAAATTGAGTTCACTACGGTGAATTTCTTCCCTTGGTTTGAGGGTGTGCAAATAAACTAACCCTTTGAGTTCATCCGATCTCATGTTTCCCGTGGGGTTATAAATGAAAGCTTGGAACACACTGAAACTGAGGGGTTGGGAAATATTTACATGAGGGGAAGCCAATTGAAACACCTTTCTGGTTAGGAATGGATGATAAGAGGAGAAATCTGGGCTGCTTAAATTAACCCCCTCCTGTCTGTAACACTGTCTTTGAATATAGCTGGTTCATTGTCTTTTACGAGCTTTATCAACACTTCATTTTATTCATGTTCTGCCTTCATAAAAGCGATTTAAAAACTGTGAACGTTGCCCTTTTGATTGCTCTGTGCATAAACCAACATCATGTTTTCGGACTAGCTCCATGGAGTAGGCAAATTCAATTGGCAGGAATTTTGCCTATGTTGGCTGGAAGGGAGCGTTATGTCCACCATTTAGCCTTGGTGCATTTAGGCTAGGATTGAGATGAGCCAGAGTTCCTGCTGCTGAGCGTTATTCAATTATTCGGTCACCCCTCAATGCAAAGTGCACACATCTCAGGAGAGACCAAGTTTTAGTTTGGCTGTAATGGTGGTGGCATGTATCACAAGAAGCTAAATAGAAAGATTTTACCATGTTTTATAAGCAGAAACGTTGGGTTGTCCAAGGTCAGATGCATCATTGTCTGAAAGCGAGAGTAGATAGGCAAAGACAGGAAAAAGACAATTATTATCATTAAAAATAGAGTATGAGACATAACAACACTGCAACAATATTGTTCCTGCATCCTGAATAATTCTGGCTATTTACGGATTGGCTTCCACTAGACAGGTTTAAAAACAATCCTATAACATAATTAATCTATGATGAGAATCATCTGTAACTGAACTCAGTACTAGTTTAGTTCCTACCAGACAAAGAGCAAAGAACAAAGAACAAAGAACAACCCAGCACGGGAAACAGGCCCTTCGGCCCAACGAGCCCATGCCGCCATTTTAACAGAGCATTTTCCTACACCTACCTTGCCCCGTGTGTGTGCGAATGGTACCCCTATTGTAGCCAGATTCAGGGGAGAATAGTGTAGGGTCAATTTGGTGCACCAATCAGCCTAAGAGCACATCTTTGGGGTGTTGGAGGAAACTGGAGCACCCGGAGGAAACCCCAACACAACCACAGGGAGAATGCGCAAACTCCCACAGACACAGGCCCAAATCCATGTATCTGCACAGCTAGCAGTGATTGTCACTGAGCTGTTGTGGTGCCTGTCTGCTGGTCCAGGTTTAAGCACACACATCGACACGAAGTAGTAGGCTACTCTCGAAACATCCAAGAGCAGCCCACGCACGACCCACCGTGTGCATGCCCCTCGTTTGACAGCAAGGTGGACTGACACCTGTGGATTAAAAGAGACAAAACATTAACATGTACTATTACATTTCCAGTATCGACCCGAGACTCTGACCCTTTTTAAAACTGTCTTATATAACCCTCCATCCCTGTTTCACTCATGTGCCTATCTAAGTAAACCTTAAACAAGTCCAGCGTCCCTGCCTCCACCACCTTACTTGGTAGCGCATTCCATACCCCCACGACCCTCTGTGTGAAAAACCTTCCTCTAGTATCGAAATTATACTTCTCCCCACTCACCCTTAGATCGTGACCTCTTGTGATAGTTGTCCCCAATCTAGGGAAAAGCCTGCCACTGTTGACTCTATCTATACCCTTCATTATTTTATACACCTCTATCAGATCGCCCCTTAATCTCCATCTTTCGAAGGAGAAGAGCCCCAGTTTTCCCAATCTTTCCTCATAACCCAATCCTTCCATACCAGGCAGCATCCTGGTAAACCTCCTCTGCACTCTCTCCAGGGTCTCCACGTCCTTCCGGTAGTAAGGTGACCAGAACTGGACGCAATACTCCAAATGCGGTCTAACCAACGTTCTGTACAACTGAAGCATTAGATGACAGCTCTTATACTCTATACCTCTTCCTATAAAGGCTAGCATTCCATAAGCTTTCTTTGCAACCTTCTCCAACTGTGTTGACACCTTCAGAGACTTGTGCACTTACACCCCCAGGTCCCTCTGCATTTCTATACTCTTAATTGGTCTACCTTTTATCATGTAACTCCTCCCTGCATTATTCCTTCCAAAATGCATCACCTCGCATTTGTCAGGATTAAATTCCATCTGCCATCTATCTGCCCAATATACCAACCTATCTATATCCTGCTGTGTCACCTGACAATCTTCCTCAGTATCCGCCAATCCTGCCATCTTGGTGTCATCCACGAACTTGCTGATCACACCACGTACGCCCTCTTCCAAGTCGTTTATACATATTACAAAAAGAAGAGGTCCCAGTACTGAGCCCTGCGGCACACCACTGGTGAGAGACCTCCAGCCAGAAAAGGACCCTTCCACTACTGCTCTGTGTCTCCTGTTGCCCAGCCAGTTTTCAATCGTCTAGCTACCTGTCCTTGTATCCCATGTGCCTTAACTTTTTCTACCAGCCTACCGTGAGGGACTTTGTCAAACGCCTTACTGAAATCCATATAGATGACATCAACAGCTCGCCCATCGTCAACCATTTTTGTCACCTCCTCAAAAAATTCTACCAGATTCGTAAGGCAAGACCTCCCCTGAACAAAGCCATGTTGTGTATCCCTAATCAGATCGCAACACTCCAAATGCTTATACATCCTATCCCTAAGAATTTTTTCCGACAATTTTCCTACCACCGATGTCAAACTCACTGGTCTATAATTACCAGGGTTATCCCTACTACCCTTTTTAAACAGCGGTACCACATTAGCTAGCTACCCTCCAGACCTCTGGGACCTCACCTGTGTCCAAAGAACAGACAAAGATTTGCGTCAGAGGCCCAGCAATTTCATCTTTCACCTCCCTAAGCAGCCTGGGATAAATACCATCAGGCCCCGGAGCTTTATCCGTTTTTATGATACCTGAAAACCCTAACACTTCTTCCCTCGTAATGGATATTTCCTTCAAATGATCTACAGCTCCCTCCAAGACATTAGAAGACACCAAACCCCTCTCCTTTGTGAATACCGACGCAAAGTATTCATTCAGGATCCCCCCCATTCCCTCAGACTCGATGCATAGCTCCCCTCTTTTGTCCCTAAGAGGACCAATTTTTCCTCTAACCACTCTCTTGTTCCTAATATAAGAGTAAAATGCCTTTGGATTTTCCTTAATCCTATCAGCCAAAGCCATTTCATGCCCCCTTTTTGCCCTTCTAACTCCTCTTTTAAGCTCCCTCCTACTCTCTCTATATTCCTCCAGCGCTCTCTCCGTTCCCAGTTGTTTCGACCTAACATATGCCGCCCTCTTTTTCCTGACCAAGTCCTCAATATCCCCTGTAATCCATGGCTCTCTAATCCTGCCTTTCCCATCCTTCCTCTTTACCAGCACATGCCTTTCCTGCAACATTATCAGTTTGCCCTTGAAAGCCTCCCACTTGCCAACTGTGGACTTGCCCGCTAACAACCCCTCCCAATCAGTATCATTCAGCTCCTTCCTAATCCGGCTATAGCTCGCCTTCCCCCAGTTCAGCACCCTCCCCTTTGCTCGGCACTCATCCCTTTCCATTTTTATCCCAAAGTAGACAGACTTGTGGTCACTGTTAGCCACATGTTCACCTACTGCAACCTCAACCACCTGCCCCGGCTCATTACCCAACACTAAATGCAGTATAGCCCCCTCCCTAGTCGGGCTAGTTACGTACTGCTCCAAGGACCCTTCCAACACACATTTTACAAACTCCTCCCCATCCGGACCCCCAGCTCTAGGCACCTTCCAATCCACTCCAGGAAGATTAAAGTCACCCACTACAACCACCCTATTCTTTCTGCACCTATCTAAAATGTCTCTACAAATACCTTCCTCCACAGCCCTCGGGCTGTTGGGTGGCCTACAGTACACCCCCAGCATCGTAATTTCTCCCTTTGTATTCCTCAATTCCACCCACAGCAACTCAATCCCTAACTCCTCCTTATTGTCCTCCCTCTGCACTGTTGTGATGTGCTCCTTAACTAACAACGCCACCCCACCACCTCTCTTCAACCCTCCTCTGTCACACCTAAACCACTTATACCCAGGAACATTCAGCTGCCAGTCCTGCCCTTCCTTTAACCACATCTCCGTCACTGCCACCACATCTAAATTCCTCACGAACATCAAGGCCCTAAGCTCATCCGTTTTACCCATTACACTCCTCGCATTAAAACAGACGCAATCCAACCCTCCAGGCCCACTCGGATCCTCCTTTCCCCTGATAATATTCCTTTCACCCAAATCTACCCTGTCACCCAACTCGCTCCTGATCCCAGTGCCTAATGAGCTATCAGTCTCATCCCCACCCCCCCTCCCTATTAGTTTAAACCCTGCCTGAACACTCCAGCTAACCTCCCTGCTAAGACATTTGTCCCCCTCCCATTCAAATGCTCCCCGTCCCTCCTGTACAGGTGCCCTTCTCTCACAAATACTTCCCAGTGATCGACAAAAGTAAAGCCCTCTACCTTGCACGAATCCCTCAGCCACACATTCAGCTGCATGATCTCATTATTCCTAGCCCTGCTGGTACTAGGCAGCAGCCCAGAGAATGCCACTCTGGAGGCCCTGCTCTTCAGCTTGGCCCCCAACTCCCTAAATTGCCTACGTACACGCCCCCTACTCTGTCTTCCTACGTCCTTTCCTCCTATGTGTATTATTATTTCTGCCTGGGTCCCCTCACCCTTCAAAATTCCCTCTATCCTCTCCGATACATCCTGTACCCCTGCTCCAGGGAGGCAGACTACCATCCTTGAATCACGCTTTTGCCCACAGAACCACCTATCAATTCCTTTGATCCTCCCGTCCCCCACCACTATCTCACTGCCAGCCCCCTTCCTTCCCTCTGAGTCATTCTGGCCCTCCGGACTTTCCTGTTGTTCCCCTGTTGATGCCTTTTGGGGGGCCACTGGGGTGGTCTTTGGACCAGGACTATTCTTATTCTTCTTCTTCCTCCTCCTAACAGTTGCCCACCCAGCCTGTCCCCCAGGCCCTGGGACCTCCACTTGTCCATGGTTCATAGCCATTAACTCCTCATTCTCCCTAACCAGAAATGCATCCGCTAAACGCAACTCTAACTGCCTGACCCGGGCCCTCAAACGCTGCAGCTCTAAACACTTGACGCAGATGTGGGCCTTCGGCAGACGTGATGCCTCTAAGAACTCCCACATGTGGCACCTAACACAGCTAAAGCGCCTCCCCATAGCCCCTGCCATGTCCTGACCTCCCTTGGAATTATATATACCGAAATGTAACACGGGAAAGATAGAACCAGCAACTCACCTTGCCTAAGCCTGCTCTCGCCTAAGCCCAGCGAGCCAAAGCCCTTATAGCTCTCACTCAGCTCCCACTCACTACGCTGCCCGCTCCCGACGCTGCCCGCTGTCTATTACTGCCCTCTTTTTATGCCCCCCCTGCTCTCCCTTCCCGGCTAGCCCCTCGCCTAACTTCCGCTACGGAAATGAAAAGTACTCACAGAAAACCCCGCGAACCGGAAATGAAGTCAAAAGCTTTTAAAGTAAATCCAACACTCACCACAGCCACCAGGTACACTGCCCCAGAGACATCTTACTCTCATACAACGAACTACCTGAAAATATCGCCTTGAGCACAGGAGGGCAGTGCTCATCATGAAATGGGAAAGATTCTTGTTGTCAAAGCACTGCCACCACACAATGTTGCTCAGGCTACATTGACGGGTTGGGAATGACAATCAAGCCACTGGCCTGGGAAACGTGGCCAGTCGTAAATAAATTCCAGTTCGTTATCAAGCAGAAACTTGTCACTGTGTATCTTACAGCGTTCCTCATTTCACAATCCTTCAGATAAGGGAACATTTGTACAGCGCACTTCTATCTAGATTAAACATGTTATAGGATTATTTTTAAACTCTAGTTCTTCCAAATGAATGAGATTTCCCAAGGTCCAGGATGTGACCAACTCTACTTTGCAGGGCTCTTACCTCCGGCTTTGAAAGGTGTGGATTTAAGTCCCATTCCAGAGATTTTGCAGAGAAAGCTTAGGCTGTCACTTGAGTGGAGCACCGTAGGGGTGCTGCACTATGCCTTTGATACGACTTCCAACCATGGCCCAATTTGCCCTTGTGGGTTGAGAGCAGGGTGGAGATGTCTGGGCAGTGAGCAGAGGATACCCCCAGTCACAAGGGGACTTCCATTGGAGGCCTCCTCTCTTCCCATCAAGACTAGTGCATTTTTCTGTTTCCCACCTTGACATACCAGTGCCTGGATTCAAAATTCAAAATGAGTGGGAAAAAGTCCTTAAGTGGCCACAAGAACCATAACTGGGGCAAGGACGAGCTTCCCATCCAAGGCCTTACCCTTCCCACCGTAAAATTGTGTCCTGGTTGGATTGGGCAAGATTCCAGTGGGATTCATGTGCATGCACTTTCACATTACCCACCCCCCAACGCCCCACCACCTCAAAACCCACCAGAGGCACAGGGGGAGCATAAAATTCAGGCCCAAGTCTTCTTCTCTTTCTGTCTTTTTTTCTTATCTCCTTACCTTTCTCACTCTTTGTTCACTTTTCTTTTTAAATCAGGCTTCAGTGCCCAGCAGTGTAAAATGTACTGGGGATTTTGTCAAATAATGAAACAGATTTGTTGGACACATTTCAAACCTTCCGATGCCAGGGCATTTCCCTTTCACCACAAGTTTAATGGGAAATTAAATGAGTACAAAATGTTCACAAACAATCCAGGAAAAGAAACCTTTTCTTTTTATTAGTGTCAGACGTAGGCTTACATCAACATTGTTACTGAAATTACTGTGAAAATCCCCAAGTTGCCACACTCCAGCACCTGTTCGGGTACACGGAAGGAGAGTTCAACATGGCCAACGCGCGTCTTTCAGACTGTGGGAGGAAACTGGAGCGCCCGAAGGAAACCCACACAGAAATGAGGAAAACATGCAGACAGTGACCCAAACTGGGAATCGAACCCAGGTCCCTGGTGCTGTGAGACAGCATTGCTGACCACTGTGCCACCATGCAGCCATGATGTTTTGAGTTATGTTGATACCCACACTGTGGCAGATGAGAGTTTGATGTGGGCAAGTATGAGATTGTCTACCTTATACTTGCCCACAAGGTTGTAAGTGGTGAGAAACTAGGAACTGCAGAGGAGCAAAGAGATTTGGGAGTCCGGGTAAATAAATTGTTCAAAGTTGGCACATGCAAATAAAAAGCAACGCAAAAGGCCCTTAACCTCAAAGGAGTTAGAATTCTAAGAGAGGGAAATTCTACTCCAGTTGTATAGAGCTTTGGTTACATCTCATCTTGAGTTTATTTATGGACAGTGTATCTTTGGAAGGATAAGTTGATCTTAGTGAGAACGCAACACAAATTCACAGAGAATTATATTAGATTTCACAGGGATAAATTATGGGGACAGGTCACAAAAATTTGGTCAGTGCTCCGTTGAGTATAAAAGATTATGGGGTGATTGAACTGTACAAAGATTCAATCAGATGGATTCGGGAAAACTGTTTGTTATGTGGAATCTAGCATGAGGGGACCATAAACCTAAAAATTGAGCTGAGTCATTCAGGATAGAAATCCAGAAATGCTTTTCCACACAAAAGACAATGGAAATCTGGTATTCTCCCTCACTCCAGTTCATGGTACTCACATTTTCAGGGTTAGAAATTTCTGGATTCAAGTGCTAGAGAGTAAAAGTCCAGTGCAGGACTGAGGGAATGCGGTATTGTCAGAGATACTGTTTTTTGGATGGGGTGTTAAAGCCATACCTTGTCAGCCCTCAGTGATGCCAAGGCACTATTCCACAGAACAGTGGGGAGATTATCTCCAATGTCCTGGATAATGGATAAAGAAACAAGAAGTGGCTCTTGAGGAGATGTAAATGGGTTATTGCAGCTTCCATTGCCTGAGAAAATGGCAGTGGTAGTTCTGATCTAATGTTGCTGAAGTCAAATTGCTGACGGCGCAGTGGCTCAGTGGTTAGCACTGCTGCCTCACAGCGACAGGGACCCGGGTTCAATTCCCTATTTGGAGTCATTGTCTGTGCGGAGTCTGCACATTCTCTCTGTTTCTGCATGGGTTTCTTCGAGTGCTCTGGTTTCCTCCCACAGTCCAAAGGATGTGCTTGTTAGCTGCATTGACCATGATAAATTCTCCCTCAGTGTTCCCCAACAGGCACCAGAGTGTGGCAACCAGGGGATTTTCACAGTAACATCATTGCAGTGTAATTGTAAGCTTACGTGTGACACTGATAAAACAAAACTTAAAGTTAAAAAATTATGTTTTAAGGGCAGAAAACTTTAAAATGCCCAATGGAAAGGTTTGTAATTACTTGTCAGGTTTTCGCTATGTGATGATACTGTGCCTTTAAGAAATGTATTTATATCATGTTTCTTGTGAGGGGCATATTTAAAATTCAGCTCTGTTTTACCAATTTGTGGTACCATTTGTCTGCAAAACAGGCAGCTCACTTGCTGAGAGTGTTTCAGAGTAGGGTTTTGATTAGGTTGATTGTATTTAAGGGGAGGATCGAGGTTTACATATAAAAGCAGGCAGTTGCTGCTGGGTTCTGAGGGAAACAGGAGGTGTGTGTCTCTCTCGCTCTCTCTCTCTCTCTCTCTCTCTCTCCTCCCCTCCCACTCCCTTCTCCCTGGAGGCTGCTGTTTGGGACTTGTGAGGAGAGTCAGTCTCTCCGTCCCTCTGATTTCAGAGGTATTCTGGATGCTTAAGGATTGGCAGCCTAAGCCTAAACACATTAGCCTGCGTTTTGCTAACCGATTTTGAAGAGAAATTTAAGTCCAGAAGAGGAATATTGCTTGAATTGGAACAAATAGAGATAGGTTAGCAGTTAAGAACAGTATCTTCTCCTGTTTAAGTATTTCAATTGGTAAGTGTTGAGTTAATTCATTCACCATAGTTAAACTGTATTGGTAAAATAAAGTTTGTTTGATAAAAGCTTTCTAGTGTGTCAATAGAATCACACCTTCTCCTCACACAAATGCCAAAATAGAAACACTGTTGGAGTCAAGTCAGGCTTCATAACATATTTCAGAGTTCCTGATCCATACCTTAACAATTGGGACAGTGTAGGAGGCTGAGGGCAGAAGGTAACTGGGACAACAAAGGAAATAGCAGTACTATAACTGAGATGCTGCAGTATTTAGACTTGGCACCAGAAGCTTAGTGGCAAAGCTCTTGGTGATCCTGCGAATCAATAATGTTATTTGTTACATAGCAAGACATTTTATCATTGTTTTAGCTTATGGCAAGTGCACCAGAGCTATAAGCGAGACACACACTGAAATTTTGTAACTGGTTCACCATTTTGATTTGTATATGAAGTTAGTTAAATTTTATTTATTAGTCACAAGTAGGCTTACATTTACACTGCAACAAAAACTCCATAGTCACCATATTGCATCATAAAACCCTACTGCGCAGAAAGAGGCCCTTCAGCCCATCGAGTCTGCACCGACCACGAGCCCACCCAGGCCCTAACCCCATATCCCTACAGATTTTACTCGCTAATCCCTCTAACTTATGCATCTCAGGAAACTAAGGGGCAATTTTAGCATGGCCAATCAACCCAACCCACACATCTTGGACTATGGGAGGAAACCAGGGCACCCGGAGAAAACCCATGCAGACACATGGAGAATGTGCAAACTCCACACCGACAGTGACCCATGTTGGGAATTGAACCCAGGTCCCTGGAGCTATGAAGCAGCAATGTCTGCGTGGGTTTCCTGTGGGTGCTCTGGTTTCCCCCCATAGTCCAAAGATGTGTGGGTTAGGTTGATTGGCTACACTAAAAAAAATGCCCCTAAGTGTCCTGAGATGTGGTAGTAGGAACTGGGTGGGATTGTGGTCGGTGCAGACTCGATGGGCCAAATGGCCTCTTTCTGCATTATAAGGTTTCTATAATACTCCAGCACACTGAGGGAGAATTTAGCACGGCCAATGCACCTAACCAGCACATCTCTCAGATTGTGGGAGGAAACTGGAGAAAACGCACACAGATACAGGGAGAATGAGCAAATTCTGCATAGACAGTGACCCAAGCCAGAAATCAAACCCAGGACCCTGGTGCTGTGAGGCAGCAGTGCTAACCACTGTGTGCCACCGTGCTGAATAGACTTTAGACTTAGATGATGAAAGAATGTTTCCCACCATGAAGGAATCTAGAACTAGAGGGCACGTTTAAAAATAAGGGGTCACCAATTTAAGACTGAGATAAGGAGACATTATTTCACTCTCAGAGGACCATTAGTCTTTGGAATTTACAGAGCTGTGGTCATTGAATATATTGAAGG
The DNA here is from genome assembly GCF_965287045.1 of Carcharhinus amblyrhynchos. NCBI lineage: Eukaryota > Metazoa > Chordata > Chondrichthyes > Carcharhiniformes > Carcharhinidae > Carcharhinus > Carcharhinus amblyrhynchos. Next base: position 168,448,681 of record NC_137324.1, read on the forward strand.
CTGAGTTAATGGATTGTTGATCAACAAGGAAATAAAGGGCGGTGGGGGCTGTATAAGCAGGAAAGTGAGGTTAAGGCCACAATCAGATCAGCCATTATCTTCCTGAATGGTGGAGTTACTTGTGGGGCCAAATGCCTTGCTTCTGCTGCCATTTCTTATGTTACGTACTTGGATTCATAGAATCCCAACAGTGCAGAAGGAGGTCATACGGCCCATCGATCCTGCACCGATTCTCCAACAGAACAGCTTACCCAGGCCCCGCTCTATCTCCATAACCCCATTAATCCCACTAATCCTCCAAAGGGCAATTTAGCGTGGCCAATGCACCTAATGCGCACATCTTTGGATTGTGGGAGGAAACCGGAGCACCTGGAGGAAACCCACCTGTTCGCCCTGGAGGGATTTTCCGATCCTGCTACAGTGAACGGAATTTTGGCTAGCTGCCAAATTCTCCAACCTCACTGCAGCAGGAGCAAGGCATGAATGGCAGGTAAGATCACACCTATTATCTGGTCCTCTCTCCTCAAATGCTGCCAGGTCTAGAACTTTTCCAGCATTTTCAGTTTTTCTTTTTGTTGGCACAGTGGTTAGCATTGCTGCCTCACAGCGTCAGGGACTGGGGTTCGATTCCCGGCTAGGGTCATTGTCTGCGCAGTTTGCACATTCCCCCTGTGTTTGTGGGTTTCTTCCCACAGTCCGAAAGACGTGCCGGTTAGGTGCATTGGTTATGCTCAATTCTCCCTCAGTGTACCGAAACGGGCACCAGAGTGTAACGATTGGGGGATTTTCATGGTAACTACATTGCAGTGTGAATGTAAGCCTACTTGTGGCACTAATAAATAGATTTCCAGCACCCATGGTGTTTTGTTTTTATTGTAGAAAGGCAGGACTTTTTATTTCTATTCATTTTCCATGCCACTGGACTTGGATTTGGTTTTCCTTAACAAGTAAAGCCCTTCTGTGTGCGTGTTGGGGGGAGCACAGTTCAGACTCTCCCTGCAGCTCACTGGTGGAAATGAATGGGAAAGAAATGGTCCAGGACACGTGATAACGCTCAGCCCAGGAGGCGGGTGTAGCTGCTGATTGACGTCCCACGAAGCCAATAAACGAGCAGAATTGCGATGAAGTCACAATGGAATTCCGCAAGTGACAGCGGAATGAACCAATAGAAACAAGGCAGAGGCGGGACCTGGCGAATGTATCCTTTTTTTGTTACATGATGGAAGGGGAGCCGTGGCTCCGGGGAGAGCGGCGCCGCGGAGGCAGGACGGGGCTGCGGCGGCTTTGGCTTTATTGCCTGGGTTGCTGCGCTCTGCTGTTCCTCGTTGTCACCCTGCAGGTTAGCTGCTTTCCAACCCCTACTTGCTGTTGTCCTTCAAGGGGTGCGGTGGCTGGCTCAATGGGCTTGGCCTCCCACCCTGGCACTGCCCTCCAGTTTGATGGTGGGTCAGAAATTGGGCTCAATTACTGCCTTCCAAGCACCTATACCTGGGCTGGTACAGGTATCTCTCCTTGCGTTTAAATCCAGTTCACTTCGCACGCTGGGGGGGAACCAGTCCCCAAATGCAGCCCTCAGCTGGAAGTGCCTTATTTCTGCATTATAATTTACTGTGCAATATTAGAATGAAAATTAGTACAAAAACCTGAAACAAAAGGGCAGAAAATGTTTAGAATTGCTTAGAAGAATTCCTACAGTGCAGAAGAAGGCCATTTGGCCTATTGAACCTGCACTGACCATAATCCCACACAGGCCCGTAAATCTATGTATTTACCCTGACACTAAAGGGCAATTGAGCATCACCCATCCACCCAACCAGCCTGTCTTTCGGACTGTGGGAGGAAACTGGATATCTGGAGGAAACCCATGCAGACATGGGGTGAATGTGCAAACTCTACACAATCACCTGAGGTTGAAATTGAATCTGGATCCTTGGTGCTGTGAGGCAGCATTGCTAACCACTCTGCCACTGACTGTGCTGAAAGTCCTCAGGTCTGGTAGCATCCGCTCTGATGAAAGATCACCTGAAACGTGGACCCTTGTTTTTCACTCCAGAGATGATGCCAGACCTGCTGAATAACTCCCAATGTTTTGTTTTTAATTATCATGCAAACTGCCTTATGTAAACTTGTAATGCTGTACTTGTACCTTCCTGCGACTAAGGGGGGATTGCAGCCACTAATGGGGTGGGTAGAATTAAAGAAAGAGCTTGCATTTGTATGTCCTCCTAACCTCTGGGCACTGCAAAATATGTCACCATTGACAGGTTCACATTGGCATTTCTGTAAAAGTAAAAATAGGAATTTATGACTGAAGGAGTTGACTAGAATTAAGTATTGGTGTAAGATTTTTATAGCATTAATGCAAGAATGTTTGCCCTCTGGGAATAATGTGTTGGTGGTTGAAGTTTATTTACTGTAATGATTGTTCTTAAATGTGAATGTATTGCCCATATTGATATGCTTAATGCAAAAGGAATTTGTTGAAAAAGCCAAGCGAGGTCAGGATTCACCACCTTATTTGTTTAAAGATGCAATTTAACCTGTCACTGCATAAATCTTTTGAAGTTAATTGTGACCTAAACAGTCTGTTCGTAGAAACATAGAAGATAGGAGCAGGAGGAGGCCTTTGGAACCATTCATTACGATCATGACTGATTGTCCAACTCAATGGCCTAATCTTTTCCCCATAACCTTTGATCCCATTCATCCCAAGTGCTATATCTAGCCGCCTCTTGAATACATTCAATGTTTTGGCATCAACTAACTTCCTGTGGTAATGAATTCCACCCCAGTTGCAGAATTTTACTGCCTGTTCTGCCTTATAATCAAAAAGTAATTGAATCTCCAAATATAAAGGGGATGCTTATGCTCTCATGGGAGAAAGCCATGTGAGCAAATAATCTTTCTCAGGACTAAATATATACCCTTATTCCTTTATTGGTTTTTCTGTTTGATGTTGTACAGCATACCTTGGAAAAAGCTCGCCATTATGATTTGTTAATTTTGTCTTTGGATGAAAAATTGAAACTTTTTTCTCATCCTTGAACTTGTAGATCAAAACTTGAAACCCATTTTCTGAGGGCGTTTGATCCAGTTTCCTCCCACAGTCCAAAGATGTGCAGTTCAGATGGATTGGGTGTGCTGAATTGTCCCTTAGTTTCCAAAGATGTGTAGGTTGGGTGGATTGGCCAAGGTAAAATGCAGGGGGGTTATGGGGTGTATGGGTAGGATGTTCTATTGTAGAGATGGTGCAGACCTAATGGGGCGAATGGCCTCCCTCTACACTGTAGAGATTCTGTGGTTTATTGTATGATCTGATTGAACTTTCTTGAAAAAAGAATCAGTGGTTCTTAAGTTACAGTCTTCAGGTCATTGGGTTTTTGCCTCCCGCTTCATTCTGATTTGAGATCCATGTTGGCTTCTCCGAGTTCTCACTGACATGTTTTCCCCACCCTGACTCAAACAGGTCCTACTTGATCTTATAGGAAATAAACTACTCTGTAGATGGCAATAACAGACATTGCAAAATTATTGACACCAGAGCACTGTCAATCAACATTGATTTGCTTTGCACTGTCTTCGGTGATCAGATTACTGAAATATTTGTTCAGATTCAGCAGAAGGACATTAGTCAGTTAAATAAAGCATCAGTCAGCAGATACGATGGCATCTCTGGAGACCAAAACATTTGGGTCGATGCTAACATAGTTAGTTTGGTTCCAAATACAATGCTAGATTTGTACCAGAGCTTAACAATTTCACTGGGCATAGAAACATTCCCAACTTTAATATATAATTGATGGTGCTGTTTGTAAGACTATTCCCATGTAACTGTATGATCCTGTTATGTGCCTATCAATTATACAAATGATTGATCTGTAAGCTTATCCTTGGCAGATACAGCAAAAATGGTACTTAAGCAGTGCTGGCTGTTGGCACTCATGACCAATCATTAACAGTCCTAATAATGGTAGCCTCCATAAAAGCTGGTGGCACGGTGACACAGTGGTTCGCGCTGCTGCCTCACTGCGCCAGGGAACCAGTTTCGATTCCCGGTTTGCATCACTGTCTGTACGGATTTTGCACATTCTCCCCATGTCTGCGTGGGTTTCCTCTGAGTGCTCCGGTTTCCTCCCACAGTCCAAAAGACGTGCTGGTTAGGTGCATTGGCCATGCTAAATTCTCCCTCCGTGTGCCGGAGTGTGGCGATGGGGAATTTTCACAGTCACTTAACTGCAGTGTTAACATAAGCCTACTTGTGATACTAATACATAGATTTTAAATCTTGAAAGCCGTTCTTCTGCAAACTGTACCAACCAAATATCAAAGGGCAGTTGATCGACTACTTTGTCCCACTCTACTAAAAAGAATCAAACAGACGACTGCTGTGAACGCGATGCCTTCCAAACAGCTTAAATTTGAGTAGTATGTTCTTCCATCTGCATTAAAGTGCACAATGTGAGACTTCACATTGAGATAAGTGTTACAATGCCACTGCGCTATCCCTGTATTTGGTTCACTGCTGCTTGGTGGTGAAAAAATCCTAGCAGTTCTGGAGCTAGCACAAGCCAGCTTTTATACATGTTAGTGATATAATGTTTGCAAATTAGAATGATTTTGCTTGCTTAATTAGTGTTTTCCCTCTATAAATGCTTCTAACTTTGAGCTCTGTAACCTAAGCTTTGTTAATGCTCTATATGGTGCTAACTAGATGTTGCTGTAGATGATTCCTATCGACCAATTTGATATTATTTTGCTCTCTTCCTGCAGGCTTTACCCTACAGTAGCTTGCGATCTCTTCCTGGCTCTCCTTTCTCTCTGAACAGCCTCTACCAGCTCCTGTCTCCTGTTGCTGATCCTGTAGCTTACAGCTGGCGGATTCTCTTCCAATCCCACTCTATGTTCCTTCCGGTCTATACAAAATGGGGTGCGACATTTTTATTACTGTTACTAACTCTCTCTTGCATGTTACAAATGGTACCATGACTAACAGCGATGCTCTAATAATCAAAGCACAATGCTGTCGACACTGGAAATCTGAAATAGAAGCAGCAACTGCCGAGAACACATTAAGCAGGTCAGACAGTGTTGACAGAGAGAGTAACTGCTGTATTAAATTTTAGTTAGGCCACTTTTGGAATATTTGATTTGATTTATTATTGTCACGTATTAATTTACAGTGAAAAGTATTGTTTCCTGCGCACTATACAAAGCATACTATTCATAGAGAAGGAGAGGGTGCAGAATATACTGTTATAACTAGGGTGTGGCGAAAGATCAGCTTAATATAAGGTAGGTCCATTCAAACGTCTGATGGCAGCAGGGAAGAAGCTGTTTATGGGTCAATTGATGCGTGATCTCAGATCTTTGTATCTTTTCCCAGATGGAAAAAGGTGGAAGAGAGAATGTCCAGGGTGTGTGGGCTCCTTGATTATGCTGGCTGCATTTCTAAGACAGTGGGAAGTGTAGACTGAGTCAGAGGATGGGAGGCTGGCTTGTGTGATGGATTGGGGTTTGTCACGACCCTTTATAGTTCCTTATGGTCTTGGACAGTACAGGAGCCATACCAACCTGTGATACAATCAGAAAGTATGCTTTCTGTGATGCATCTATAAAAGTTGGTGAGAGCTGTAGTGGACATGCCAAATTTCCTTAGTCTTCTGAGAAAGTAGAGGTATAGGTCTGTTTTCTTAACTATAATCTTGGCATGGGGGTACCAGGACATGTTGGTAATCTGGACACCTAAAAACTTGAAGCTGTTGACCATTTCTACTTCATCCCCGTTGATGTAGACAATGGCATTTCATCACTAGGCTTCCTGAAGTAGATGACTATCTCCCTTGTTTTGTTGACAATAAGGGAGAGATTATTGTCTTTGCATCAGTTCACCAGATTCTCTTGCTGTTTAAAATAGCCATACTCTGTTCTATTCTGCTGATCGTTTCGTTAGTAACAGGCATTGGTGTCTTTAATGTGGGAATGTTGAATGAGAGAAGTGAACTGTAATCTTTCCCTTGGAGCTTGAGTTTAAAGGTGCAAAGCCGTGTACAAAAGCAGCCTTGCGCTGATGTGGGACTGTGGTTTGATTTATGAACTGGTTTGTATGTGAATCCTCAAAAAACAAATCTTGCAGTCACTGCAAAGCAGCTATAAGAGTATAAAACATGGTGACCCAGTGCAGTTTGCACTATCCTCTCTTTGAGTTTTTGGTGTTTTGGTTTAGTTGCAGGATTTAATGTCAGTGCTTAATGAAAGTGAGCTTGCTTTCCAACTCCAGGAGAATTTATTGGTGTTTTATTCTATTTTACCTCCATGGCTAGTTGTGACATTGGGACCATTTGAGAATCCAGACTATAGATTATTATTGGATTATACGTTCAAAATAGTAGATGCTAAACTGGTTAGAGCAGCAAGATTGATTTTTTTTTAAAAAAATCTTTCTCCTTCCTGGAATGAAACCTTCTGTGTCTTTTCCACTCCCTGATTTGCAGGACTAGAGTGATAAGCCCAAAAATGAACTCTTTTATTTTAACAAGAAACCTCTGAAGTTATGAATGACTTTGGTGTGTATTTGTGATTTTGAAAATATGATTCATAGACTCCTTACAGTGCAGAAGGAGCCATTTGGCCCATTGAGTCTGCACCAACAACAATCCCACCCAGCCCCTATCCCCATACCCCCACGTATTTACCCTGCTAGTACCCCTGACACTAAGTGGCAATTTGGCACAGCCAATCAACCTGACCCACATATCTATGAAGATTCCTTCAGCTTGATGCACCATCTCTTGATGCAGCCAGTCCCTGTTTCAGGTTGCCCTGCTTTATATCTGCAAAAGCACACCTTTTAACAACAGGGTGATATTTAATTCTTGCATGAACTCCAATACCATTCAAACTCAAATCTCTCATTGTTAGTGTTTCCATCTTCTCGCCCGTTCTCCCCCCTGCCAGTCCTCCTCCCTTTCAATAACGCTTTTGTCCTCATAGCTTTGCTTTCCTTTCAAGTCTCTGAATAAATTGCGTTCAAGAGTCTGTGGCTGTAGTTCCTGTGGTTCCATGTTTGAATCTCTCAAATCAGATATCCAGTGCTTCAACTAAAGCAGTCTGACACATCCCGAACCATTGCCCCACGTGGACATCCTCTGTGATGTTACCATGTCCTTCTCCACTTTGTTCCAGCAGCTGACGTGTTCGAATGCACCATTTTCCTCCATTATCCATATCAGTCAGATTCGCATCATATTTTCCCATGCATACCCATCCAGTGGTAGCCAAAGCATCTCCGGCAATGGCTTCTCTTGCTCTCGTGTTGTTGTCCCTCGCCCCCTCAGTCTCCCAAGAAGACGTCTATCTTTGGCTTCCTTCTCTTGCTCATCTGCAGGCGGGCCCATGATAGCATCTCCCACAGTCATGAAGCGAGGTTTCACCTCTTATGTTGATGACACTCCGTCTCGGCTAACCCGCCAGTGCTGTCACCTTGCTCGATCTGGCATACAATTGTTATTCAGTCACCTTTTCCTCCACTTGAGTGTTGGGAAGACCAGCGCCATTGTCTGGTTAGGTGCGTTGGCCATGCTAAATTCTCCCTCGGTGAGCAGGTGCCAGACTGTAGCGACTGGGGGATTTTCACAGTAACTTCATTGCAGTGTTAATGTAAGCCTACTTGTGACACTTGTCTTAACCCAATGCATCTTGGCCTCTGGCTCCATTCCCCAACCCAGCAACTTGCTCAGATTGCTTTCAATTTATTCAGACCAAGCCTCTGATCCCATGTTTTCTCCATGATGAAGGCTGCCCCCCATCCTCCCCCTCCCCATAACGTTGTCTGCTTGAGTATTCCTGCAAAAAGAGACCAAAGATTTTTGTGTTGCACTCATCAGGACAGATTGTAAGAATACCAATAGTAATCGAAACAGTAAAATGTACTGCATGGGAAGGGAGTGCTGACTGACTGGCGAGTGGACTCTGATTGACAGAGGCAGTGCCACGGAGAGTGCACCAGGGAACAGTTAACTGCCAAGCTTTTGTTTAAATTCAAACCAGGCGGGCCGACATTGGTCAAGGCTTTGTCCTGGTGAATGAATCGATGAATGGCTGCCCCCAAAGCTTTCTGTTTAATTGGAAAAAGGTGCAGTGTGCTCTTTCTGTTGCAAAGAACAGGGCCCTGTGTGTAAAAATAAGTTGCTTCTAGCATGCACACATGAGCCACATGGTCTTCAGGGTAATTCTTAACACAATCAGGGTTGTTTAGCAAGTGTCATCCAATCAGCAACACACCTTTTTTTCTCTGCCAGCAATACTCGAGTTCTATGCCGCCAAAAGACTAATCAGCAGCATGCATCTACCACAACACATCAGCCTTGGCTTCTCAAACGCTATAGTTGCTGACCATTTCTGCTTATCCAAAACTCTAGCCTGTATCTGATCCCACTCTAACCTATCTCACCCGTCAACTGGCTTCACTTTGATTTGATTTATTATTGTCGCATGTATTAGTATGCAGTGAAAAGTATTGTTTCTTGTGTGCTACACAGAGCATACAGTTCATAGACAAGGAAAGGAGAAAGTGCAGAATGTAACGTTACAGTTATAGCCAAGTTGTAGAGAAAGATCAACTTAATGCAAGGTAGGTCCATTCAAAAGTCTGACAGCAGCAGGGAAGAAGCTGTTCTTAAGTTGGTTGGTACGTGACCTCAGACTTCTGTATCTTCTTCCCGACGACAGAAGGTTGGGGAGAGAATGTCTGGGGTCCATGGAGTCCTTAATTATGCTGGCTACTTTGCTGAGGCAGTGGGAAGTGTAGACAGAGTCAGTGGATGGGAGGCTGGTTTGCGTGATGGATTGGGCTACATTTACAACCTTTTGTAGTTTCTTGCGGCCTTGGGCAGAGCAGGAACCATACCAAGCTGTGATACAACCAGAAAGACGTGCCAATATACATTGGATCTCAGTTCCCTAATATCACACATTTAATATATTGTTTTTATTTGGTTGATATATTTTCATGACCTTGCCCTCCCTATTTAAGGAACTTGCTCCAACTATATAACCTCCTCCTCCAATTCTGAGTTTGAATCCTCTTACTCTGGGCCTTTGTCTGCTCATCCCTGCCTCTTGCTCTCACTTTGGTGGCTGTTTCCTTTAGGCTCTTTGCTTTGGAATTTCCTCCATAAACCTCTTCTGTCGTCCCTGTGCAAGATCTTCCTTCAAAACTGTTCTACTGCCTCCCTCCCTCCCCCTGCCTGACACAGACAGACAGACACACACACGCACACAATACGAATCCACGTTTCATTATTCTACTTGATGGTCTCTGTGCAGTGCCTCAGGATCACCACTCGTCCAAAGAGAGCTTGCCAGATTTTTTCACTGCGGATTTGGTAATTGATGCAAAGCTTTTAGATGTTATGCTGAGCAGTGCTGAACAACAGGCTGTTCCTTTATGATGCTCTCATTCTTACTGAGAAATGATTTGAAGCCTTTAATACCCTCTATTGCGCAAGGAGACATGAATTATTATGAACAAGTGCCAAAGTGCTAAAGCAATCTTCCTGAACATGCACTCCAGCAATTGGGAATAAAGCTTGCTGTGCATGATCTGTTTAAGCAGGCCTCAAATCCAAATGCTGCACAGGGCTGTATCTCTGATGTTCTCTTGGCTGTTTTTAAAGCAATCAATGTGGTTATTGTACTTGCACAATTTTTTAAAAAAACTCTTCAGAAACACTTACAATTAGTTCTTTGACTTGTCGATCCTCTGGGGCTAATTGTTAAACTTCCCAACGTAACTTATTGATTTATGGGCCTTCTTGTCTGGTAAATATTTGTTGCAAATTATTAAAGCCTGGTTTGGTGATGGAATCAGTTCAGCCGATTGCCTTGTGACGATTGTCAAGTTGTCTCAACAATTACAAGCTGAATTTGCCTGTTTGCGATTGTAAAGAAACGTGGTTTTTCTCTCTCAAAGTCCAGTGCAGCTCATCCAATGGTAAATGAAATGAAAGGAAGCACTGGTCAGCAGAAACATTTAATATCATCTTATATTGCTTTGAGTGAGAGAGGGTCGGTTAGCTCAGTTGACTAGGTGGCTGTTTTGTGATGTAGTGCGATGCCAACAGTGCAGGTTCAATTCCTGTATCTCCTGAGGTTATTCATGAAAGCCCTGCCTTCTCAACCTCGCCCCTCACCTGAGGTGTGGTGATAATAGAATCCCTACAGTGCAGAAGGAGGCCATTCAGCCCATCAAGTCTGCACCGACCACAATCCCCATCCAGGCCCTATCCCCTTAATTCCACATATTTACCCTGCTAATTCCCCTGATCCTAAGGGGCAATTTAGCATAGCAAATCCAACCTAACTTGCACATCTTTGGACTGTGGGAAGAAACCGGAGCACCCGGAGGAAACCTATGCAGACATGGAGACAATGTGCAAATCTGTCCACACGGACAGTCACCCTGGAATTGAACCTAGAACCTTGGCGCTGTGAGGCAGGAGTGCTAACCACTGTGCCATCGTGCCACCGAATCCTCAGGTTAAATCACCAGCAGTCAGCTGTCCCCCTCAAAAGGGGGATGAGGCTATGGTCATCAGGGAATATGGCGTCTTTATTGCTTTGAGCTTTTTTTTTGTTAAAATTCCATATATTTTTATTTAATTATACTCAACCTCTTGCATTTGTCTGTGAGCTCTTGTGATTATTTGTAAAGACTCGTTATTCAGCCAGCCTTTGACTCCCTTGATTACCTGTTAGTGTCGGGCTATCATCACTCCGCCTATATATTCTGTGCCTGTGCACCTCGCTCCATTTCGATTTTGACTTGATTTATTATTGTCACATTTATTAGTATACTGTGAAAAGTATTGTTTCTTGTGCGCTATACAGATCGAACATACTGTTCATAGAGAAGGCAACAAGAGAGTGCAGAATATAGTGTTATAGTCACACCCAGGATGTTGAGACAAAGGAACAGCGCTCGAAAGCTTGTGATTGCAAGTAAACCTGTTGGACTATAATCTGGCGTCGTGTGACCTCTCACCTTGCCCACCCTAATCCAATACCGGCATCTCCATATTATATTTTGTTCCAGTTGTGCGTTGAATACAACAAAGTATTTAATTTCAGAATTCACTGTGAGATCGGCCACCACAAGCTTTTAGTTGTGTGAGTTGAAGAAAATAGATAAATACGTGGTTTTACTTCAATCTGTATTTTCTTTTCATTAGTAAAATCGATTGGAATAGGATCACTTCTGGATGTGGAGGTTTATTACTCTAAGCACCATTCCATGTTCGTGTGTTGGGACATCCTGTTTGTGCTCCAGTTTTCCCTCTCCCGCTACTCTGTTTTTTTTTGGAGTGAATAGTTCTCAGGAGGTCTCTGTTGATAGTGGAGCCCAGCAAGAAGCTTTATCCCATTAATAAAAGCAAATTACTACGGATGCTGGAATCTGAAGCCAAAAGATAAAATACTGGAAAGTCTCTGTAGGTCTGGCAGCATCTATAAGGAGAGAAAAGCTCTGACAAAGGGTCATCTGGACTCGAAATATCAGCTGTTTTCTCTCCTTACAGACCTGCTGAGGTTTCTCCAGCCCCAGCATTTTCTCTTTTAGTTTTATCCCATTGTGCATTGACCGAATGAGAGGTAGAAATAATTGCTTCGAGGAGGTTAAGTGCGCAGATGGAAGGCCATATGGGTACGTCAGCACAGTCTGAATGTCAAACAGATGAACAGACCGGTGACTGATGCGCCATGTCTTAGCAAAGAAATGCAACATTAGCAGTTGTAAATATACAACATTTCTTGTGGCTAAACGTTTGTTAAACGTTGGCCGTAAGGTGGTTTCTTGTCGAGGCAAATGATTGATAGAGAATATCGTTGACGCTAGCAATTGAACATCAGGCAGTGCATAAAATTTTAGAGGTTTGGATTGATCTCATCGCAGTGAGTTATGGTGAAAAGTAAATTTGGTTTCTATCTCTGCCCTTTCAATAGCAATGTTGCATTAGACATTCCAGATAAGAAACTGATCACAAGTTCTCTATAGGTGAATATCCCTCCGTTTGGGAATGAACTTTTATCACTGTGAGTTTAGGACAGAGACGTGATTGACTGCATTCCTGCCTCCTGAGTTGGCTGATTACAGGTTCGAACCCCACTCCAGACAGTGGGGAATCACAATTGTGGCCCGTGAATATTGGATTGACATCCAGCGGGTACTTTGGTCTGACAGGAATGGAGTGGCGCCTCAATCTCTGTCCTCCACTGTATCTAGGCTAGTCCACCTGAGCTGTGCTAGCGACCTGTACATGTAAAAGCAGAAGTGAGACATTGAGAGGGAAATAACCCAGAACACGATCTATTGTAAGCACTGTGGCTGCTGCTTGGGTTGAAGGAGGAAGAAGAGGAACACGTATGTGAGGTTTGGGTTCACACTTTGTTTTATAATGTCCCTGTGAAGTACCTTGGAATGTTTCATTACGTAAAAGGTGCTATATAAATATACATTAGTAGTGGGCACAGGTATTAGTCAAACCTACCTTGAGTTATTTTATTCATTCTGGAGATGTGGGCATTGCTGGCAGTTGGCCAGCGTTTATTGTCCATTGTTAATTGTCCTTGAGAAAGGGATAGTGAGATGTGCACCATATCTGCTGCCATCCAGGTACACGCGCTGTGTTGTTACAGTCACAGGGCAGGATTTTCCAGCCCCGTCCGCCTTGAAATTGGAAAATCCTGCCCGAGGTCAATGAACCTTCTCATGGCGCACCCCTCACCCGCTCTGATTTCCATGGTGGGCACCCCGTAAGAGTTTTACAGCACAGAAAAAGGCCCTTTGGCCCATCATGTCTGTGCCAGCCATCAAGCACCTATCCTAATCCCATTTTCCAGCACTTGGTCCATAGCCTTGCATGCTGTGGCATTTCAAGTGCTCATCTAAATGCTTCTTAAATGTTATGAGGGTTCCCGCGTCTACCATCTTTTCAGCCTGTCCTCTGGCACCTCTCCTGTGGCCAGAGAGAATTTGATAATTGGTGGCAGTTAAAGAGGGAGTTTCTTGATTTTGATCCAATGACACTGAAGGAATAACCATACATTTCCAAGTTGGGATGGTGTGTGACTTAGACGGGAACTTGCAGGTGGTCATGTTCTCATGTCCTTCAAGGTGATAGAGGTAGTGGCTTTGGAAGGTGCTGTCGGAGCAGTCTTGGTGGGTTGCTACAGTGGTGGTACACAATGTTTTCAGTGCGCATCAGTTGTGGAGGGGGTGAATGTTTAAGTTGGTGGATGGGGTGTCAATCAAACGGGCTGTTTTGCCCAGGTTCTTGAGTCACTTTGGAGCTGCATGTACCCAGGCAAGGGGAGAGTATTCCATCACACTCCTGACTTTAGTGTCCTATCCATGACAGACAGGCTCTGTGTGTGTATTGCTGCCAGATCTGATTTGTGTCGTTGCCTGTTGGAACTTTGTTCTGCCAGCTCACCAAAGTAGATTAGACCATCCCCTGCGTGTAATTCAAGACTGTTGCACCAACTCAAAGCTTTGCATGACTTGAATATTCCTACTCGCAGGTGGTGGTGGAGCTGGGACGATTTGAAAAGAAGAAAGTGAAAAGTGAGAGTGTGCGCAGAGACAGCCTGAAGGCCTGGGATCATGTGAAGGAACCAAATAATTTACTGAACAACAAGAAGAAATCTTCAAACGTGGACGTCCAGCATCCCATTATTATCTGGTGGTCACCACTGACTGGTGAATTGGGCCGATTAGGCCAGTGTGGAGCAGACACCTGCTACTTTACCATAAACAGGACTTACCAAGAACATCACATGACACGGGCATTCCTCTTTTATGGTGAGTTATCATTGAATTCCTAGTTGAACTTGAGGTGTGTGTGTAGATATATATAAAAAACTGTACATGAACAGAGAGACTTAAGTATAGGATATAGGGGCTGATGTACATTAAAATAGAAATTTACAGCATGGTGTCTCATGTCCACACTAACCAACAAAGCACAATCCAGCCCAATGCCACCTTCCAGATCTTGCTGAAATAGTCTTCTTGGTTAGGGTACTATCCATATACTTATCAAATGTTATGAGAGTTGCCAGATTGCCTGGTGGGTGACATGGTGGCACAGTGGTCAGCACTGCTGTTTCACAGCACCAGGGGCCTGGGTTCGATTCCCGGCTTGGGTTGCTGTCTGTGTGGGTTTCCTCCGGGTGCTCCAGTTTCCATCCACAGTCCGAAAGACGTGCTGATTAGGTGCATTGGCTGTACTAAATTCTCCCTCGGTTTACCCAAACAGGTGCTGGAGTGGCGAGGGGATTTTCACAGTAACTTCACTGCAGTGTGAATGTAAGCCTACTTGTGACACTACTAAGTAAACGGTAAACTTTACCACCCTTTCAGAAACAACCAGAACCTAACTATGCTCGAGGTGAAAGCATGTCCCCTCAAATTTCCTGTGAACCTCTTGCCTCTTCACCTAAATATATGCTGCCCTGTCAATGGACCTTCGACCAAAGGAGATATTGCCTTCCAATCCATTATACCAAGATTCTTCATAATTTCAAGTACCTCAATTAAACCTCCCCCTCTGTTCCAAAGGAAACAGCCCCATCCTATTCAGGCTTTCCTCATCAGTAAAGTTTTCCAGTTCAGGCAGCAGACTATAAATTCCCTCTGGGCGGCCAATTTATTAACACCTGTCTTCTATCCCATCAAATTTGAATTTCACCACCCGAGACCTTTGAAGGGTTGAACAAGCCATGATGAAGCAGCGTGGTTCTGAGTATTCCTATTAGACTTATGCTGGATGTTGGTTATAATCGGGGCATTGTGAAGGCGTTAGTGAGTTCCATCGTTCGAGCCATGGAATGGGTACAGCAAAAATCCAATAGGATGATAACAGGAAAGAGAAGGCCAAGTTATGACAGAAGGTTTGGAAAAATGGGAGCGTGTTATCCTTGGAGAAGATTAAAAGGGAATCAAATAGACATATTCAAAATCGTTCGGAATGCCTTGTGAAATATCCCAACATCAAAGTCATTCCTTGTTCACTACACTGATTCCAAAGATGAGGGGATTGTCGCGTGAAGAGAGATAGAACAGTTTAGGCCTATACTCTCTGGAATTTAGAAGAATGGGGGGAGATCAAATTGAGGTGATAAAAGGTATGGATAAAGTAGATGTGGAGCGGATGCTTCCTCTTGTGGGGCATTTTAGAATGAGACGTCAAAGTCTTAGGATAAGGGGTAGCAAATTTAAAACAGAGTTGAAGAGAAACTGCTTCTCCCAAAGGATTGCCAATCTGTGGAATTCGCTACCCCAAAGCGTGGATGGATATGAATAAATTTGAGGAAGAGTTAGACAGATTTTTAATTAGTAATGAGTTGAAGGGTTATGGGGAGAATGCAGGAAAATGGGAATGAGGAGCATATCAGCTATGATCGAATGGCAGAACAAACTTGATGGGCCGAATGACCTAATTCTGCTCCTATATCTTACGAACTAATGAGCTTCCTAAAAGTACAAGCAGTTGTTAAACAGTGTAAGTTTACTGATTAGCAAATGAAGGGTCAAAGTCAGACTATCATTGAGAAACTGCAAAGGGAAGCTGGACCTTTTTATTCATAGGCGATTATTAAACATACGTTGCTTTACAATTAATTTTAAGCCTGAGATTGATGGATCTTGCTAGCCAGATACGATCTGTATCCCATCTCCATTCACCCGCCTTGGCTCCGGGTCACCTAATACCCTTGGCTTGCAAAAGAAATCTCATTGATCTCACGAAATGGCATTAAGGGGCACGAGAGACTGAATGCTCCCACGCTTCTTTGCTGTAACAGACATCTGGAGGATGCGACTAACATAATGTAGAAGTGAATTGAACAGGAATTTGAGAATGAGTACAACAGGATACAGGAAAAGAATTGGGGAATGAAATTAGAGCAAATACAGTTAACTCCATCTTCCTGCCTTCCGCTGAGAATGAATTACCTCTCCCTGTACTATAATAAGACGTTCCTGCTAAAAATGGCTGTAGCTGCTATTTGTTGAATATCATTCATTAATTGTATATGCTGCGAAGTGAGTAGTTGAGTAAACGTCCTGCTGGAATTCATTGATAAAACATGTATTTTGGGCAGAAATGCTCACCAACCTAGTAAGAACGATCTCGAGAGTCCAATTGATGGGTAACAGGAAAGAGGCTGCCAGGTGTGCAGGTTAGGTGCATTGGCCATACTAAATCACCCCTTAGTGTCCCAGCATGCATCGGTTGGAGGGATTAGTGGGGTAAACATGTCTGATTACTGGGATAGGGCCAGGGTGGGATTGTTGTCTTGACTTGATGGGCCGAATGGCCTCCTTCTGCACTGTAGGGTTGCTATGTTTCTATAACTAGCTGGCCTAGCTTCTGTGAGCTGTGGATAAGGTTGTACTTCCTATTCTGTGAGAAGGTTTATTTAAACCCTGTAGGGTGGTTGGAAGTATTGGTTACAACATGGTCGGGTACAAGCGGAGGCCATGGCCTAGTGGTATTATCGCTCGACTATGAATTCAGAAACTCAGCTAATGTTCCGGGGATCCAGGTTCAAATCCCACCACGGCAGCTGATGGCATTTGAATTCAATAAAAAAAATCTGGAATTAAGAATCTACTGATGACCATGAAACCACCCTCAATTGTCAGGAAAAACCCATCTGGTTCGCTAATGTTCTTTAGGGAAGAAAATCTGCCGTCCTTATTTAGTCTGGCCTGTGACTCCAGAGCTACAACAATGTGGTTGACTCTCAATGAATGAGGGCAACTAAGGATGGGCAATAAATGCTGGCCAGCCTGTGATGGCCATGCCCCACGAATGAATCAAAACAAATACATGTGGTTATGGGCATAGGACTTAAGGTTCAGTTAGATAGGCACATGAGTGAAACGAGGATGGAGGGTTATGGTAGGGGTTATTGAATAAGGGTTAGAACCTCGGGAGACACCGGAAAGGCAGGCTTGTGATTAACGTTTTTGTCTTTTCACTCCGCAGGTGGAGGTCCACCTCGTTGTCAAACGAGGGGCATGCACACGGTGGGTCGTGCGTAGGCTGCTCCTGGAGGTTCCGGGAGTGGCCTAGTACTTCGTGTCGGTGTGTGTGCTTGATCCTGGACCGGTAGACGGGCGCCGCAACAGCTCGGTGACTAGCACTGCTAGCTGTGCAGATACATGGATTTGGGCCTGTGTCTGTGGGAGTTTGTGCATTCTCCCTGTGGTTGCGTGGGTTTCCTCCCACACCCCAAAGATGTGCTCTTAGGCTGATTGGTTTTACCAAATTGACACTATTCTCCCCTGAATCTGGCTAAGTCAGGGGTTCTATTTGTAGATACGCAGGGTAGAATAGGTGTAGGGTGATGCGGCGGTGCGGGCTTGTTGGACCGAAGGGCCTGTTTCCCGTGCTGGGTTGTTCTTTGACCTGGGTAGGATGCTCTGTTGGAGAGTTGGTGCAGACTCGATGGACTCCTTCTAAACTACCGGAACTCTCTGATTCTCAGCTTTGACCCTCGCCTTTGGTGTGGTGATCCTCAGGTTAAATCCCCACCAGTCAGCACTGTCCCTCAAAGGGGAGAGCAGCCCATGGTCAGCTGGAACTGTGGCGAAATTATCTTTTTGCCTTTTACCTTGCAACAGGAAGTCCCTGCAGTTATGCTTAAAGGGTGGAGTGAAGGTGGCTTTATTAAAAAAACCCTTCCAAGATCCTGTTAGCACCAGGAAAAGTTTTAGACTTTAAACTGAAGGCAACATGTCTACAGAGAATGTGGTGTGATGTATAACGTAGCATGGGATTTTTTTGTTTGTTTGTGTTAGGAAGTTGCTAGGGATCCCTAGCTTAGTATCCAAGTTGTCTACTGAGTAATGTTTAGTCTATGTCCTTTTGAATCGGTTTCTGGGAAATTCAGATTTTTTAAAAGTTATCAGTATCTACAAGGATCATAGAATAAGAAACGGCACAGAAAAGCTTTAAAAGGTACATTACATTCAAGCGTACAGGCCATGCACAACTAAAAAGATTTCTAAGGTAGCCATTAAATATTTGCATCTCAATATACTGTTGCCAGTGGCTTCTCAAACTGATCAGTCATATATAAACAGATTCTTCTATCCAGCAGTATTTATTTCTTGTGTTTTACCTCATTACAAACCAATAATGGTCTGTTGTAGCACAGACCGAGTCAGGCAGTTACATCCTGTAAAGCTCATGTATTTATTTGCAATGTTGAATTAGAAACATACCTTGAAATATATCAAGTCAATTTCTTTTGGATTGTTTTAATACAAGGAATGCGGTTTTAAAAACTAGGCTTTTGTGATCTGTTGACAGCTTCTGAACCAGAGCATAAATGGGTCTTTTTATTTATTCACACATGGGATGTGGGTGCCTCTGGCTAGGGCAGCATTTACGACCCATCCCTAAATGCCCTTGCGAATGTGGTGGTGAGCTGCCTTCTCGACTTCCTGTAGTTTGTGTGGTGCAGGTGCACCCAATGTGCTGTTAGAAAGGGAGTTCCAAAGGCGATGTATTTCCAAGTCTGGATGGTGTGAACTTGAAGGGCAACTTGCAAGTTGTGGTGTTCATGTATATCTTGTCCTTTTGAGATGGCGGAGGTTGGGGTTTGGAAGGTGCTGTCTAAGGAGTCTTATTGCATTTCCACTATGCTTCGTGTCGCTGATACACACTGCTGTTACCACTGTGTTGGTGGTGGAAGAAGTGCCAGCAAAGTGGGCTGCTTTGTCCTGGCTGGTATTCAGCTACATGGTCTTGTTGGAACTGCATGCATCCTGGCAAGTGGAGAGTATTCCCAACACACACCTGATTTGCACCTTGTAGTTGATGGACAGGCTCTGGGATGCCAGGAGGGGAGTTGCATGTTGTAGAATCCCAGCCTCTGACCTGTTCCTGTAGCCACACTCTTTACATGGCTGGTCCAATTCAGTTCCTCATCAGTAGCACACTCAAGATGTTGATATTGGGGGATTCAGTGATGATAATGCCATTTGGGTGGCGCAGTGATTAGCACCGCTGCCCCTCAATGCCAGGGACCCAGGTTCAGTTCTGGCCTTGGGTCACTGTCTGTGTGGAGTTGGTACTTTCTCCCTGTGTCTGCGTGGTTTTCTTCTGGGTGCTTTGGTTTCTTCCCATTGTCCAAAGATGTGTGGGTTAGGTTAATTGACCTTTGTGTCAGCAGAATTAGCAGGATACATGAGGGTTACGGGAATAGGGCCTGGGTGGGATTGTGCTCTGTACAGACTTGATGAGCTGAATGTCCTTCGGTACTATAGGGATTCTATGGTTAAATGTTGAGTAGAGATGGTTAGGTTCTTTTTTGTTGGCAATGATCGTTGCCTGGAACTTGTGTTATTTGCCATTTGTCTGTCTAAACCTGGATATTGTCCATGCCTTGCTGCATGCGGACACTGACTGCTTTGGTATCTGAGGAGTTGTGAGGATGCGGAACACACCTCCACTTTCTCAGAAGACTGAGGAAATTTGGAATGTCAGCTATGACTCTCATCAACTTTTAAGATGCACCATAGCATTGTTTCTGGTTGTATCACAGCTTGGTATGGCTCCTGCTCTGCCCAAGACCGCAAGAAACTACAGGTTCTGAATGTAGCCCAATCCATCACGCAAACCAGCCTCCCATCCATTGACTCTGTCTACACTTCCTGCTGCCTCGGCAAAGCAGCCAGCGTAATTAAGGACCCCATGCATCCTGGACATTCTCTCTTCCATCTTCTTCCATCGGGAAAAGGATACAAAAGTCCGAGGTCACGTACCAACTGACTCAAGAACTGCTTCTCCCCTGCTGCTGTCAGACTTTTGAATGGACCTACTTTGCATTGAGTTGATCTTTGTCCACACCCTGCTATGACTGTAATGCTGCATTCTGTACTCTCTCATTTCCTTCTCTGATTGGCATGCTTTGTCTGTATAATGTACAAGAAACAATACTTTTCACGTGACAATAATAAATCAAATCATTGTGCAGTCATTAGCCAACTTCTGGCCTGATGATGGAGGAAAGATAATTGAAGCAGTTGAAATGGTTGGTCCTAAAACATTACCCTGAGGAACACATGTCCCATGATTGATCTCCAACAACCACAGCCAAAAGATTATAAGCAGTGGCAAGTTTTCCCACCAGCTCCCATTTTTGCTTTTGCGAGGGCTCCTTGATGCCACACTTGGTCAAATTGCACCTTGATGTCAACAGTAGCCACTCTCGCCTACCCTCACCTCTTGAATTCAGCTCTTTTGTCCACATTTGGACCAAGGCTGCTTTGCAGTTGTTTACAGACTATAAACGTATGCTACTTTATTTCAAGTAATTGGAACGTGAATTCTTATTGTCAGCCTGCTTTAGTATTTTAATTACATGTAAGCATTTTTGGATTTTAATATAAGTGCTTGATGAGATGAGGGTGATGTTGGCAGCACCTTATGCCCCTTGCTTGAACTGAAATTAGGAAATTTTGAGGGCAGTTAAAAGTCAACCATGGCACAAGAATGAAGAAGAAAAGAAAATACGCCAAATCAGTACCACGGCGCAGCTGTAATGGAGAGAAACCTAGGCTGAAATTCAACGCAGATGTTGAATTCTTGTACAGCAGTCAACACTAACCTCAACCTCCCCATCTCTCCCCAAGAAATCTTCAGTTCAGGCAGTTTATTCCATTGTCAAAAATGAAATTTTTAGCCTTCCTTTTAGGGAAGTGTTTTTGCTCTGAACCAATCATTCATTCTGCTGGTGAAATGTGCAAGGTATGTCATAGGTCCTTGATTAATAAGGGGATCAGGGGTTATGGGGAAAAGGCAGGAGAATGGGGATGAGAAAAATATCAGCCATGATATTTTTCTCATCCCCATGATAGGAGCAGACTCGATGGGCCACATGGCCTAATTCTGCTCCTATGTCTTATGGTCTTCAAATATTATCACCAAATCTATTGGAGCAAAGCAGTAGCAGTCAGAGAATCCCATTGTACACAATCTCGACGAACAACATTTGCAATCTTGGGCTAACATCTGATGGGTTGCCTGCTTACGGTGAATAAGGATGGCTCCATCCCTTCCCCCGTGGCCATCACCTTCAGTGTTTAGTTTGTGCCTGCCCCTTCTGCCACACAGGATTAAAAGCACCCGGTGGACTGGTATAATAAAGAAAGATAATGTTGGAAATACTTAGCAGATCAGGCAGCACCTGTGGAGAGAGAAACAGCATTAATGTTTCTGGTCAATTATCTTTCATTAAATCCCCTGACTGGTGTAATGATGGCAATGGCCAGGGAAGGACCCTTCACATTATGGCTTGGCAAATGTTAAATTAGTCTGTGAATCCACAGGGAAGAGTGTGTAGCTATGAAAACGCCAACAACTAGGCTTCCAACATTGACACGGATGCCCATCATGTCTCTATAAAAGGCTTATCCAATTGGTCCCATTCCCCGTAGCTTTAATCTTTCCTTTGCAAGTACCTTTTTGAATCTATTGCTATTGAATCTGCTTTCAGATATTTATGACTCATTCATTCAGGGTGTTACTTATTCCAGTTATTTTTTTTCCTGAGCAGTAACAGAATGTAATAAAATAAATTTCCATTATCCCGGGATTTTCAAAATTTATGGATTGCATGGTTGCATACGCACAGTTCAAATCCATTCATTACTGCCTGATTTCAGGTAGCTGATCTGATGTGCTTTTATAGCACTGCTTTAGATTTGAATAAATTTACAATGAATAAACTTCAAAACCTCAACCTGCAGAACTCCAATCTGCTGATTAATAAAATAGGGCAGGGATTGTGCAAGCGTTTAGTGGTATAAAGCAGATCAGGTAGGATGTATAATGGATCCTGAAAAGAGGGTGGGGTATTTGTAGTGGGTGGACAAATTGCTGCCACCTGCTTTGCATTTGTTCTCTTTAAAGTTCAGTTTTACTCCCCATAAATGTAAATTAGAACTTTGTTGTTCGACCTCTGACGATGTTCACCCCAGTTTGGGAAAAACAATGCCTATAATTGTACAGCTGGGTGTATTTAACAGTTTCACACATCCATTAATATACATTCCTCAAATCCTAGTGACACCATAAGGCTCCAAAGCCTGCTTAAAATTGCCTCTTAAATTGCTGTGTGTTCTTGCTTTTTTTATTGGCTGCCAGATGTTGTTAACAATCACGCACTAAGCTTGGAAAGATCAGAAGCTCTTTATGTTAAACTTTTGTCAATTCTGTCTGGTGCAAAGCTGGACCACATTGACTGGTTCTGTGCCACTTCAGTCTCTAGTGTAATTGTGAAATGTGCCTCCGCCCCCACCACCAGAACACTTGCACATACCATTTATGGATATTTACAGATAACATAAGATATAACATTGCTCTTTCTTGAAAATGTAATGCTCCGATCAATGTAGCTGTTCCTTTTAATCAAAAAAAGATTTATCAGTTGACTCGTGGAAAAAAAACTGAACTCCTCCACAACGTACAAGGCACCGAAAGCATGCTTTATTTTCTAGAAACATGATTCGTGGTATCGTTTAGGAGGCAAGACATTGTGCCCCCATCTTGTAGATTTGGCGTTTGTTTCTCTGGGTGGTGAGTTGGCACGCTCAGCAAGTGATGTGAGTGTTGTCCCTGGTGTTGGAGGCATTGTATTTACTGTTGCTAATGCCTCATTTGCTGGTGATGTTGTTAATGTTGCTTCTGGGTATTTATGTTTCCAGTGTTATTAATGGTATTTTCCATTTTCCCAGCAGAGTGTAGGATCTTTATGGACTCTTGTTTCTTCTCATTTGTGTACTGGTTTCAGTCTTATTTACGTGTGATCCTGGTGTCTCAGCTTAGGCAACAATGTTTTGCTGTGTTCCAGGTTTTCATATATAATTTGCCCTTTCTCAGGTAGGGATTCAATATGATTGTAAAAGTGCCGACCCTTTCCTGTGACTCTGAGTTGTTACCTCACCTCCCCCTGGTCACTTTGGAGAATGTATTTTGCTCGGTAGGATATCTTTTTTTATCACTTCACAAGATGTGGCTAGGCCAGTATTCGTTGCCCACCCCTAATTGTCCTTGAGAAGATGGCAGTGAGCTATTAGGGAGAGAGTTCCAGGATTTGGACTAAGCGACAGTGAGGAAACAGCGATCTAGTTCAAAGTTAAGATGGTGAAGCGAACTTGCAGGTGGTGGTGTTCCCATGTATCTGCTACCCTTGTCCTTCTAAATGGCAGTGGTCTTGGGTTTGGAAGGTGCTGTCTAAGGAGCGTTGGTGAGTTCTTGCACTGAAACTTATAGATGGTATAAACTGTTGGAACTGTGCATTCATAATGGAGGGAGTGAATATTTCTAGGAGTGCCAATTAATTGTGTTGCCTTGTCCTGGATGGTGTCAAGTTTCTTAAGTATTATTAGAGTTGCACCCATCCAGGCAAGTGGAGAGTATCCTTTACTTTCTCAGTAGACTAAGGAAATTTGGCATGTCAGCTATGACTCTCAGTAACTTTTACAGATGTACCATAAATATTCTTTCTGGTTGCATCACAACTTGGTATGGCTCCTGCTCTGCCCAAGACTGCAAGAAATTACAAAAGGAATGTAGCCCAATCCATCACGCAAACCAATCTTCCATCCATTAACTCTGTCTGCATTTCCCACTGCCTCGGCAAAGGAGCAAGTATAATTAAGGACCCCGTGCACTCCGGACGTACGTTCTTCTTCTGTCAGGAAAAAGATACAGAAGTCCGAGGTCACGTACCAACCGACTCAAAAACAGCTTCTTCCCTGCTGCCGTCAGATTTTTGAATGGACCTATCTCGCATTAAGTTGATCTTTCTCTACACCCTAGCTATGACAATAACACTACATTCTGCACCCTCTCCTTCTCTTTGCTATGAATGGTATGCTTTGTATAGCGCGCAAGAAACAATACTTTTCTCTGTATATTAATACATGTAACAATAATACATCAAATCAAAAATCTCAGTGCTTTGTACATTGTGGACTGACTTTGGAGAGCCAGTTGGTGTTTTACTTGCCATAGGAATCCTGGTATTTTCTTCCATGCAGTGACTGTGCAGATGATCTCACATTCTGTTTGTCCACTGTGGTGGATGAGTTACTGGGTTCTTCTCTAGATCAATAGTGATGCGATGTTCAAAATATCCAACCATCTAATCAAAGCACTCTGGGTACCTTTTTTGTTAGATCTCTTTTGCATCTGAATGGAGTGCACTTATAACGTGTGCACTCTTCAACGCTCAGTGTCGCCTCCTTTACCCCCAGCTTCCTGAGATAATCTGCAGCTCTTCACAATTTTGTACGGTCGAGATGGGGTAGAGCTAATCATCTGAAGTTGTTGGAGTCCCCTGGAGCTGTGAGGCAGCTGTGCCACAATGGCTATCTTTTCACAAGTGACTCCATTACAGTGTTAATGTAAGCTTACTTGTGACACTAATAAAGAAACTTTTCTTGCGCTAATCTTAAATAGCTGAATGTCACATTTTTGTTTTGGAGTGCAAAGCAGGCTGAGCTGTTTTGCTACATCGCAGGTGCTTTTAATGGCACACTATAGTCATTGTGCCACTTTCTGTTTATCCAGATAGACAATATCTGCCAGGTTCACTAATTCACCAGCACACGGTGACTTCTTCAAATGGTTCCGTCAAGATCGTAACTCATAACGTTTTTCTGGAGTCTGTGTTGAGTGAGCCTGAGTGTCTCTATCAGGTTTTTGACCTTGCAGCCAGCATAATGTCAGTGTTTTGAGCTTGTAGGTTGTAATTATACCACCAGCACAGTGTAGGTGCACGGCAGTTTCAGTGACATTAATAAAGGTCGTGCGGGGCTGATAACCAACTCCCAATGCAATTTGAACTTGGAACCTCGGCATGTTGTTAAGGTACGTGTGTGTAATTTAGTAATTTCTGATTGATGGTAAGGGCCATCCTGTGCTAAATGGTTAGCAAGGATACATCTTTGCATTTACACGTACGCGCTAATTTGTTGCCCTCGTAATGAAGATTTAGAGTGATCCTTCAAAGTTCATCGCTGCAGAGATATTTTAACGTGTCTTCATCTTTCATTGGTCTGTTATTTGTTGTTTGCAACCCTCTCAATTAGTATTTACAGCAAACAAATAGACAATTTGCCCTGATCTCTACTGACATTTATGTTCCACAGTGCCCCTTCTCATGCAATATGTTATTACAGGAATCATAGAATTCTACAGTGCAGAAGGAGGCCATTCAGCCCATCGAGTCTGCACCAATCACAATCCCATCCAGGCCCTACCTCCACAACCCCATGCATTTACCCTGGCTAGTCCCCCTGACACTAAGGGACAATTTACATGACCATTCCAGCTAACCTGCACATCTTTGGACTGCGAGAGGAAACCCACCTAGACACTGGGAGAATGTGCAAACTCCACACAGACAGTAACCCAAGCCCAGGAATCGAACCCAGGTCTCTGGCAGTATAAGAACATAAGAACATAAGAAATAGGAGCAGGAGTAGGCCATCTGGCCCTTCGAGCCTGCCCCGCCATTCAATAAGATCATGGCTGATCTGTCGCTGCTCAGTTCCACTTTCCCGCCCTCTCCCCATAACCCTTAATCCCCTCTCCTATCAAAAACCCACCAACCCGCGTCTTAAAAATATTTAGAGAGGCAGCCTCCACCACTTCAACGGGCAGAGAATTCCAGAGATTCACCACCCTTTGAGTGAAGAAGTTCCTCCTCAACTCCGTTCTAAACCGCCCCCCTTTTATCTTGAGGCTGTGCCCCCTAGTCCTATTGTCTTTTTTGAGCAGGAAGAGTCTTTCCACCTCTATCCTATCCATCCCATTCATCATCTTATACGTCTCAATGAGATCTCCTCTCATTCTTCTAAACTCTAACGAGTACAAGCCCAGTTTATTCAGCCTCTCCTCATAGCTCAACTCCGGCATCAGCCTAGTAAACCTCCTCTGCACTCCCTCCAAGGCCAAAATATCTTTGCGCAGGTGCGGCGCCCAAAAATGCACACAGTACTCCAGCTGCGGCCTCACCAATGCCCTATACAGCTGCAGCAAGACCTCCCTACTTTTATATTCAATCCCCTTCGCTATGAAGGCCAGCATCCCATTCGCCTTCCTGACCACCTGCTGCACCTGCAGGCTGGGTTTTTGTGACTCATGCACAAGGACCCCGAGGTCCCTCTGCACTGTCGCCTGCTGCAGTTTTTCGCCCCGTAAGTAATAGTCCTTCCTACCATTCTTCCTACCAAAGTATGAGGCAGCAGTGCTAACCACTGTGACACCGTGCGTCATCTCAACTTCATGTCAGCACTTCAGTATATTCTTTTCTCCCTCCTATATTTATTCAGTGTCCTTTGAAGTGCATTGATATGGACCTGGCAGGCTGTACTGGAAACGCCTATTCTACCCTCCATTTTGGAAGTGCTTTTGAAATTGTGATGGTGATTTCTGTCTCTCTCCTTTCACAAAATCACGTTGACTCTTCAGTGATAACCTTGAGCTTTTCTGCTTTTCTTCTAAGTGCCTTAGCTTTAACTTCTTTATTGATCAATTTGAACACCTTACGCATAACAGACATCAAACTTTGCTTTCTTGTTTTCTGCTTTCCTGTTTTCTGCTTCCCTCCCTGTGAATCTTTGGAAATGGCGAATGGGCCAGGAACTGGCAAATGGAATTTAATGTTGGCAAGTGCGAGGTGGTCCACTTTGGTAGGAATAATGGTAGGAAGGACTATTACTTACGTGGCGAAAAACTGCAGCAGGCGACGGTGCAGAGGGACCTCGGGGTCCTTGTGCATGAGTTGCAAAAACCCAGCTTGCAGGTGCAGCAGGTGGTCAGGAAGGCTAATGGGATGCTGGCCTTCATAGCGAGGGGGATTGAATATAAAAGTAGGGAGGTCTTGCTGCGGCTGTATAGGGCATTGGTGAGGCCGCAGCTGGAGTACTGTGTGCAGTTTTGGTCGCCGTACTTACGCAAGGATATTTTGGCTGATTTACTAGGCTGATGCCGGAGTTGAAGGGGTTGAGCTATGAGGAGAGGCTGAATAAACTAGGCTTGTACTCGTTAGAGTTTAGAAGAATGAGGGGAGATCTCATTGAGACATATAAGATGATGAATGGGATGGATAGGATAGAGGTGGAGAGACGCTTCCTGCTCAGAAAGGACAGTAGGACTAGGGGGCACAGCCTCAAGATAAAGGAGGGGCGGTTTAGAACAGAGTTGAGGAGGAACTTCTTCACTCAAAGGGTGGTGAATCTCTGGAATTCTCTGCCTGTTGAAGTGGTGGAGGCTACCTCGCTAAATATTTTTAAGACGCGGGTTGATGGGTTTTTGATAAGAGAGTGGATTAAGGGTTATGGGGAGAGGGCGGGAATGTGGAACTGAGCCACGACAGATCAGCCATGATCTTATTGAATGGCGGGGCAGGCTCGAAGGGCTAGATGGCCTACTCCTGCTCCTATTTCTTATGTTCTTATGAAATCCCTTCCTCAGAGACAATGGAGGCAGGATCATTGAATATTTCTAAGACAGAGGTAAAGCTATAGTTATCATGGGCGGCATGGTGGCGCAGTGGTTAGCACTGTTGCCTCACAATGCCAGGGACGCATGTTCAATTCCGGCCTTGGGTCACTGTCTGTGTGGAAATTGCACATTCTCTCTGTGTCTGCCTGGGTTTCCTCCGGGTGCTCTGATTTCTTCCCACAGTCCGCAATTGGGCAGATTAGGTGGATTGGCCATGCTAAATTACTCCTTAGTGTCCAAAGACGTATAGGTTAGGGGGAAGGACCTGGGTGGAATGCGTCTTCTGGAAAGTAGGTGCAGACTTTTTATTCATTTTGTGGGACATGAACATCGCTGGCTGGTCAGCATTTATTGCCCTTAGAGGGTAGCTGAGAGTCAACTATATTGCCTTGGCTCTGGAGTCACATGTAGGCCAGATCGGGTAAGGACAGTAGATTTCCTTTCTGAATGGATGTTAGTGAATCAGATGGGTTTTTCCAACAATGGACAGTGGTGTACTCAATTGACAGAGATTGAATGAACTGGGATTGTTCTCCCTAGAAAGACAGAGGCTGAGGGGTGACCTGATAGAAGTTTATAAAATTATGAAGGGTATAGATAGGGTGAACAGTTGGAAGCTTTTTCCCAGGACAGAAATGACAATTACAAGGGGGCACAAGTTCAAGATAAGCGGGGGGAGGTTCAGTGGAGATGTGCGGGGGGAAGTTTTTTACATGGAGTGGTGACCTGGAATGCACTGCCAAATGAGGTGGATGAGGCAGATACATTAGCGACATTTAAGATTTATCTTGATAGGCATATGAACAGATGGGGAATAGAGGGGTATAAATGGTTGGACCAGTTAAGACAATGTGATCAGGCCAGTGTTGTAGGGCTGAAGGCCTGTTCCTGTGCTATGCTATACTGTACTTTGTTTCTTTGAGAGCTTCAGGTTCTTAGGTGTCTAGGTCACCAACAACCTGTCCCAGTTCCCCCATGCCGACACTATAGTTAAGAAAGTCCATCAACGCCTCTACTTTCCCAGAAGACTAAGGAAATTTGGCATGTCAGCCACAACTCTCACCAACCTTTACAGTCGCACCATAGAAAGCATTCTATCTGGATGTATCACAGCTTGGTGTGGCTCCACTCTGCCCAAGAGTGCAAGGAACTACAAATGGTCGTGAATGTAGCCCAATCCATCACGCAAACCAGCCTTCCATCCACTAACTCTGTCTACACTCCCTGCTGCCTCGGAAAAGCAGCCAGCATAATTATGGACCCCGTGCACCCTGGACGTTCTCTCTTCCACCTTCTTCCATCAGGAAAACAATACAAAAGTCTGAGGTCACGTACCAACCAACTCAAGAACAGCTTCTCCCCTGCTGCCGTCAGACTTTTGAACGGACTTGCCATGCATTAAGTTGATCTTTCTCTACATCCTAGCTATGACTGTAACACTACATTCTGCATCCTCTCCTTCTCTATGAATGGTATGCTTTGTCTGTATACTGCGCGAGAAACAATACTTTTCACTGTGTTAGTACATGTGACAATAATAACTCAACTCAAATCAAATCAAACACTACATTCTGCACCCTCTCTTTTCCTTCTCTCCTATGAACTGTATGCTTTGTCTGTATAGTGCACAAGAAACAATACTTTTCACTGTATGTTAATACGTGTGACAACAGTATATCAAATCAAGTTTGTTTGTTTGTTTGTTTGTTTCATGGTCATCAATAGATTCTTGATTCCAGATATTTTTTGATGGGTTAAATGGCCTCTTCCTGCACAGTAGGGACTCTGAGTCAAAGCCGTCATCTTATTGAATGGCGGATCAGGTTTGAGGAGCCAAAGGAGCTACTTCCTATAATTTGAGAGTCCATATGAATCTGTATGTGCTTTCCCAGCTCTTGAAAGTAAAGCCTTCATTGCATAGTTGCATTTAATTTATTTGGTCACTAGAGGGTGGCATTCAGCTTACTATCCATCGCTGGAGCAGGATGTATTTTGTAAATACAAATGTAGGTTTAACTCAAACTGTATTGATGTGTGCTGAAGCAACATGGTTTCTAAACATTGCCCTTTGGACAGGTAAGCAGGCATGGAATTTACAGTCAGTTGTGAGATACATCTGTCTGCTGTGATGACCTTGGCACGGAAATTGATTGAAAAGGTCTTTGAAGAGTTTGTACCAATTGCAAAAGGGATCAATTGTAATTTTATTGGATAGAAATACTGGTCCATGTGACTTCTTAACCTTAACAAACTTTATGTCAAGAGGCTATGTGGCTGGCAGATACAAAGCAGAGCTGCGGACGCTAAGGAGAGCTAGAAGCAGAGCTAAAGTTTAAAGTTTATTTATTATTGTCACAAGTAGGCTTACATTAACACTGCAATGAAGTTACTGTGAAAATCAGCTAGTCGCCACACTCAGGCGTCTGTTTGGGTACACTGAGGGAGAATTTAGCATGGCCAGTGCACCCTAACTGACACATCTTTCAGACTATGGGAGGAAACCAGAGCACCTGGAGGAAACCCACCAGACATGCGGAGAATATGCAGACTCCGCACAGACAGTGGCCCAAGCCGGGAATCGAACCCAGGTCTCTGTCACTGGGAAGCAGTAGTGCTAGCCACTGTGCCAGGACTTGGAGAGCGAAGGTGAGATAGACACAAAGAAAAAGCAGACAGAGAGAGAAGGAGGAACACAATTCTTATGAGGAGAAGAAGAAAATCATTCTCAGGAAGAGGTTAGTTTTTTCCAATTGGCAGAAAAGGTGATGGCAGGAGGTAATGTGCAAGCTGGCTAAAGCAGTCTAAAAGCTGGAAAGCTTAGTTGAGACACTCAAGGGCTGGGTGTTTGCCCCAAAGTGGAAAAATTGTGAATCTTGAAAACACCATCAGGACTGTTGATGGAAAGTGGGTTCGTAGAATAGTGCTTTGCTGATGATAATTACATCTGAAAAACTCCAAGGTGAAAGCTGGTGTCGGGTAAGACCCCTGACTAACTCTCCATCAATAAAGAATAACATGTTGTTTGAAATGTGTAGCTACACAACAGCACATGTCTGTGGGGAATGATTGGCCCGTAGGTAACAGTGATGATAATATGATTAAATTTCACATTCAGTTCGAGAGAGAGGTGTGGATCTAAGTCTAGTGTTTTAAAGTTAAATAAGGGCAATTATGAGAGAGTGAAGAAAGAACTGGCTCAGTTGAACTGGGAAATTAGCTTAAGGGAGAGACCCGTGGCAAATATTAAAGGGGATATTTTTGAATACTCTCAATATATTTCAATGAGGAAGACCCTAATTGAAGAACATACCATCCATGACTAGGTAAGTTAAAGATAACATCAAATTGAAAGAGAGTGCATTTAATTCCACAAAGGTGAATGACAGGTCAATCGATTGGACAGAATATAAAGAACAGCAAACAAAGACTAAAAGGGGGGAGGGGTAATTAGAGTACGAGAGAAAGCTAGATAGGAAAACAATAAGATTTTGATTGAACAGATACTTTACTCCTCTTTTCATTTGTAGAGGATATGACTAATATCCCAAAAATAGAGTGAGGAGGTGAAAGAAGGGAACGTAAACAATTACACTCACCAGGGAAAGGATACTGAGGACTAGAAACTGACAAGTCCCCATGGGACTCCATCCTAGAATCTTAAAGGAAGTGATTGCTGAGATCGTAGATATGTTGGATTTAATTTTCCAAATTGTTCTAGAATCTGGAAAGACCTTAAGACATAGGAATAGAATTAAGCCACTCAGCCCATTGAGTCTACTCCATCATTTGGTCATGGCTGATATTTTTCTCATCCCCATTCTCCTGCCTTTTCCACATAATCCCTGATCCCTTTATTAATCAAGAACCTATCTATCTCTGTCTTAAAGACACTCAAGGACCTGGCCTCCACAGCCTTCTGCAGCAAAGAGTTCCACAGATTCACCACTTTCTGGCTGTAGAAATTCCTCCTCTGTTTTAAAGGATCGTCCCTTTAGCCTGAGGTTGTGCTCTCTGGTTCTAGTTTTTCCTACTAGTAGAAACATCCTTTCCACGTCCATTCTATCCAGGCCCCTCACTATCCTGTAAGTTTCAATAAGATCCCCACCCTCCTTCCAAACTCCAAGTACAGACTCAGAGTCCTCAACTGTTCGTCATATGACAAGCTCTTCAATCCAGGGATCATTCTCGTGAACCTCCTCTGGACCCCTTCCAAGTCCAGCACATCTTTCCTTAGACTGCTCCCAATACTCCAAGTGGGAAAGATCCCATCAGATTGAATAATACTGGATGTGCCTCCTCTATCCAAAGTAGATGGGAGACAGAGAGCAAGAAACTGCAGGTCAGTTAACTTAACATTTGTCACAGGCAATTGGTGGAATCTATTAACGAGGTTGTAGAGGGCCACTTGGTAAACTTTAGAGCAATCAGGCAGAATCAACATGGTTTTGTGAAAGGGCAATCTGTTTGAGTAATTTGTTGGAGTTCTTTGAGGAATTGTCAAGCAACTTGGATAAAGGGGAAACTCTATATGTACTTAGATTTCCAGAAGGCGCTTGATGAGCTGCTGCATAAAGATTCCTACACAATGTAAAATCTCCTGTAGGGGGTAATGTATTAGCATTGATAGAAGATTGGTAGAGTGTGGGCATAAATGGGTCATCTTCATGTTGGCAAGGGGTCACAGATATCTGTCCTGGGGTCTAGATCACGCACAATTCATTTTAAAAACTTAGATGAAGGGACTGATGATATGGTTGCTAGATTTGCAGATGACGCAAAGTAGGACAGTAAGTAGAGAAGAGGACATGAGGATACGTAAGTGGGTAGAAGTTTGGCAGATGGAGTATAATGAGGGAAAATGTCAACTTATCACTTTGGCAGGAAGAATAACTGAGCAGCATATTATTTAAATAGGGAGAGATGGTAGAACTGGGATCTGGGTGTCCAGATACATGAATCCCAAAAACATTAGTATATTGGAAGCAAGTGATCAGGAAGGCAAATGGAATGTTGCCAATTACTAGATGAGAACGGAATATAAAAATAGGGATGTCTTGCTACAGTTTTACAGGATGTTGGTGAGGCCATGTCTGGAGTACTGTGTGCAGTGTCACAAGTAGGCTTGCATTAACATTGCAGTGCAGTTACTATGAAAATCCCCCAGTTAACTCACTCCGGTGCCTGTTCGGGTACACTGAGGGAGAATTTAGCACGGCCAGTGCACCTAACCAGCACGTCTTTTGGACTGTAGGAGGAAACCCACACAGACACTGGGAGAACATGCAGATTCCACACAGACAGTGATCCAAGCCAGGAATCGAACCCGGATCCCTGGCGTTGTGAGGCAGCAGTGCTGACCACCGTGCTGCCCATGTTAAATGTATTTCAGTTCAAAGAAAGTTCAATTGACTGACACCTGGAATTGGGAGTGTTATAGGTTGATAGCTCATGAGGAGAGGTTGGACAGGGTAGACCTGCATCCATTGCAGTTTAGAAGAATGAGAGGTGATCTTAGTGAAACATACAAGAGCCTGAGGGGACTTGACAGTGGATCTGAAAGGATATTTCCCCCTTGTGAGAGAGACGAAAACTAGGAGATCTGTTTGAAAATAAGTGATCTCCCCTTCAAGTCTGAGATGAAAAGAATTTTTTTCTCTGAGGGTGGTGAGTCTTTGTAGCTGAGAGCAGACGGTTAGCACTGCTGCCTCACAGCACCAGGGATCCAGGTTCAATCCCTGGCTTGGGTCATTGTCTGTGCGGAGTCTGCGCATTCTCCCCATGTCTGCGTGGGTTTCCTCCCACACTCCAAAGATGTTCTGGATAGGTGGATTGGCCGTGCTAAATTGCCCTTTAGTGTCAGGGGGACTAGCTAGGGTAAATGAATAGGGTTATGGGGATGGGGCCTGGGTGGGATTGTGATCGATGCAGACACGATGAGCCAAATGGCCTCCTTCTGAACTGTAGGATTGTATAATTGTACAGGGGCAGGCTCAATAAATATTTTTAAAGTAGGGATAGATAGATTCTTGACTAACAACGGAGTTGCAAACGTTATTGAAAGTAGGTGGAACGTGAAGGTGAGGCTGCAGTCAGATTAACCATGATCTTATTGAATGGTGGAGCAGGCTTAAAGGGCCAAATGACCTCCCCCCTGCTCCCAGTTCATGTGTTTGTGTTGTTCCCAGGAAGGGCGTACTTGCCACAGAGTGAGTGCACTGGAGATTCACCGCGCTGATTCCTGAGATGGTGGGATGGTCCCATGAGGAGATTGAGGAGACTGGGCCTGCATTCTCCAGGTGATCACACTGAGCCGTACAAATTTCTCACAAGGCTCAATAGAGTAGATCCAGGAAGGATGCTTCCCCCTGGCCAGAGAGTCTAGAACAAAGGGACACAATCTCAGAATAAGAGATAAGGCATTTAGGACTGAGATGAGGAGGGAGTTATTTCACTCAGATGATGGTGAACCTTTAGAATTCTCCACAACAGAGGACGGTGAGAGCTCAGTCATTTAGTATGTTCAAGACAGAGATTTGTAGTTTTTAAAGATATCAAGAGATTTGGGATGCTGCAGGGTAATGCCATTGAAATAGGAGATCAAACGTGATCTTTGATTTGATTTATTGTTGTCACGTGTATCAGTATACAGTGAAAAGCATTGTTTCTTGCGCACTATACAAACAAAGCATACTGTTCATAGAGAAGGAAATGAGAGAGTGCAAGGCTACAGCCATAGCTAGGGTGTAGAGAAAGATTAACTTAATGTGAGGTAGGTCCATTCAAAAGCCTGACAGCAGCAGGGAAGAAACTATTCTTGAGTCAATTGGTAGTTGACCTCAAACTTTTGCATCTTTTTCCCAATGGAAGAGAGAATGTCCGGGGTGCATGGGGGTCCTTAATTATGCCGGCTGCTTTGCCGAGGCAACAGAAAGTGTAGACAGAGTCATTGGATGGGAGGCCGATTTGCGTGATGGATTGGGCTACACTCACGACTTTTTGTAGTTCCTTGCAGTCCTGGACAGAGCAGGAATCATACCAAGCTGTGATATAACCAGAAAGAATGTTTTCTACAATGCATCTGTAAAAGTTGGTGAGAGTCGAAGCTGACACGTCAAATTTCCTTAGGCTTCTAAGAAAGTAGAGGCATTGGTGGGCTTTCTTAGCTATAGTGTTGGCATGAGGGGGACCAGCATAGGTTGTTGGTGACCTGGACACCTAAAAACTTGAAGCTCTCGACCCTTCCTACTTTGTACCCATTGATGTTCTCCTTTATGCTTCCTAAAGTCAATGACAATCTCCTCCGTTTTGTTGACATTGAGGGAAAGATTATTGTTGTCGCTTCAGTTATTGAAGGTCCTGCATTTGTAGCTATGGGTCTTATTCCTGAGACAAGTTTCCGGTTACTGGCTACCATCTTGGTCCAAAGCCAAGGATCTAATTGAATGGTGGAGCAGGTTTGAAGGGTAGAATGGCCCACTCTTATTCAGGCTCGTATTTCCTGTTTGTGACATTGCTGAAATACTTGCTGCTGAAGCCTACCGTCATGATGTACCTCAGGGCATTCCCTTTACCCCAGTCCCACACGTGAGATTCTCAAACAGCTCACCACTGAGAGTCACTGAGGCGCTGTCTCATTGACCTCCTCCTGGCTTGTATTTTCCGAGCACCTTCTCCTAGCGGGGATACAATCCAAACAGTTTGGCAACAAGAGGGCAGTGCAGTGGCACAGTGGTTAGCACTGCTGCCTCACAGCGCCGGAGACCCGGGTTCAATTCCGGCCTCCGGTCACTGTCTGTGTGGAGTTTGCACATTCTCCCCGTGTCTGCATGGATTTCCTCCGGGTGCTCCAGTTTCCTCCCACAGTCCAGAGATGGGTTAGGTGGATTGACCATGCTAAATTGGTCCGAGCATCAGGGGATTAGCTGGGTGAATAGGTGGGGCTTTGGGAATAGGGCCTGGGTGGGATTGTGGTCGGTGCAGACTCGGTGGATGTATGGCCTCCTGTAGGGATTCTATGATTTCTATGACATTGATGTAAGAGATAATAATTACAGTAGCAGAATAGGGAAAAGTTCCATCTACGTTCATGACAGGATTTCATTTTGATGGGGCTGAATTCATGTCTGTCAATTATGGAGAGGACAAGCAAGGAATGGTCTTCATTTTATCTCCATTCCTTAATCGATGTACTTATCCTTTGGCTCAGTGCTAGTCAGAAGATGAAAACTTTGATTCCTACTCCAGATGAACACAGCCCTAGAATCTGAAATACCGTGCCGGCCTCCAGGGGTAGACTTCCGATGTGACCACGCGTTCAGTGTGAGTATTCGCCTGCCGTTTGTGGTCAGTGACGTTAGTTTTGGGCATCACTCTAGCCAACCATGGGGACCAGAGTCCAGAGTGTCAGTTCTAAAGTACCCAATTGGAGTCCTTGGCCGGAATTCTCCCATCCCGCCTGCCACAGGAATTGTAGTGGATGGAGGGGGTAGACCGTGTAAAGGTCCATTGACTTCGGGCTGGATTCTCCGGTTTTGAGGCGAGCGCAGCCGGAGAATCCCACGTCTTGTGTCCAGTGAGCGCTGCATCCTTACTCGCCATCAATTGTAGCTGGGCCTCAGATTAAGAGGTAGGCCATTTGGGCCCAAATGAGGAGGAATTTCTTTACTCAGATAGTGATGAATCTTTGGAATGTTCTACCTCGAGGGCAGATGAGGCTCAGTCGTTTGTGTGTGTGTGTGTGTGTGTGTGTGTGTGCGCGCGCGTGTGTGGAGTTTGCATGTTTTCCCCGTGTTTGCGTGGGTTTCCTCGGGGTGTTCTGGTTTCTTCCCACACTCCAAAGATGTGCCGATTAGGTTGATTGGTCATGCTAAATTGCACCTTAGTGTCCAAAGATGTGTAGGTTAGATGGATTAGCCATGGTAAATGTGCGAGGTTACAGAGATAGGGTGGGCGAAAGGCCTGGGTAAGATTACTCAGTTAGAGAGTTGGTGCAGATTCGATGGACTG
The DNA here is from genome assembly GCF_965287045.1 of Carcharhinus amblyrhynchos. Lineage (NCBI taxonomy): Eukaryota > Metazoa > Chordata > Chondrichthyes > Carcharhiniformes > Carcharhinidae > Carcharhinus > Carcharhinus amblyrhynchos. The sequence goes on from NC_137324.1 coordinate 168,485,274, forward strand.
AATGGCCTCCTTTTGCACTGTAGGGATACTGTGCTTAGAGATGGATAGATTTTTAGTCCTTAAGGGATATGTGAATAGTGCAGGAAGATGGCATTGAGGTAAATCAGCCATGATCTAATTGAATGATGGAGCAGGCTCGAGGGGCAGGATGGCTTTCTATTTCCCATGTTACCACATGCATCTACTAGTAATGCATGTAACCTACTGATAGCTTGGGGAGCAATATTCCTCAAAGATGTGTGGGTTAGGTGGATTGGCCATGCTAAATGACCGCTTAGTGTTGGGTGAATGTATGGAGTTACAGGGATGGGGCCTGGATGGGATTGTGGTCGGCGCAGACTCGATGCGCTAAGTGGTCTCCTTCTGTAGGGATTCTGTGATTCCTATTAAACTGCCAGCGTGTGGCCACGCGGCTGCCTGGGGAGGGCACCACATGGGCCATCATCTACGCGGATCCCGTATTGCAATCCCATGCTGTAAAGGTGCCCCGCCCAGGAAAAACCAGAGACATTTTTAAATCCATTCCCTTTTCATGATTGGGCGATGTGGCAGTTGTTGGGGAACGTAACGCGACCTCTGCTCAAATACAAAGGGGGAGTTCCATTAGGAAACTGTAACTGCTTTGCAAAAACAAATCACGGTATAGACAGCAGCTGGCTAGTGTGCCAACCTTATCAATAAAACGCAGTGTGTGACGGCACCTACTGAGAATCACTTGGAGAAACCAAATTCCCAAAGGAAGAGAATTCCAATTTCGTAACCAGTTCAATAAATTAGCTGATTTTTTTACCCGAGATGTGAGCGTTAATGTATGAACAGCGAGTGTTCGTGCTAGTCGAGGTGCCATCGTAACTGTGAACGATTTAGCGCACGTCAACGAAATTTCTCAGTTAATTAAGGCAGTCACCTTTGACGTTGTGAATAATTACGAGGCGGTTAAGGAGCCCGCTGGATTCCCCGGATCTCTTTCCTCGGAGAACTTGTTGCCTCTACACGGCTATGAGTTGAGCAAACCTGGCTTCTCTCACCGTTGTGTAGCGGAACCAAGTGACGAGACGGGAGGCGATTCCTCTGCATTGCCCAATCATTGCGTTCCCGGTTGCCTCTGCGGAAGTGAATCTTTTCAGTTCTTGCAGGGCATTCTTGAGAAAGCTGTAGTGCCACTGCGTACTAGTAGTAAGAGACTATTCTGCTTCATTAGACTTCAGCCCTTTGATATGACACAAAAGTGCCACTTTGCGAAGGTACTGCTGCCACAGAACAAGGGACAAAGATGGAGCCAATGCAGCCAATCATGGTGCTCTGGTCTCCTAACCTACCTCTTGTGTGCAGTCGCAGTTTACACCAGAGGCAGAGAGTGGGGGTTAATGGGTGCTATTCGGATTGGCGGTTGGTGACTAGTGGAGTGCCCCAGGGGTCGGTGCTGGGGCCTCAGCTATTTACCATTTATATAGATGATCTGGAGGAGGGAACCGAGTGTAGGGTGTCGAAATTTGCTGATGACACCAAGATTGGTGGAACAGCAAATTGCGCGGAGGGTGTGGAGAGTCTGCAGAAGGATCTAGATAGGCTGGGCGAATGGGCCAGGAAATGGCAAATGGAATTTAATGTTGGCAAGTGCGAGGTGGTCCACTTTGGTAGGAGTAATGGTAGGAAGGACTATTACTTACATGGCGAAAAACTGCAGCAGGCGACGGTGCAGAGGGACCTCGGAGTCCTTGTGCATGAGTCGCAAAAACCCAGCTTGTAGGTGCAGCAGGTGGTCAGGAAGGCGAATGGGATACTGGCCTTCATAGTGAGGGGGATTGAATATAAAAGTAGGGAGGTCTTGCTTCAACTGCACAGGGCACTGGTGAGGCCGCAGCTGGAGTACTGTGTGCAGTTTTGGTCGCCGCACTTACGCAAGGATATTTTGGCCTTGGAGGGAGTGCAGAGGAGGTTTACTAGGCTGATACCGGAGTTGAGGGGGTTGAAGTATGAGGAGAGGCTGAATAAACTAGGCTTGTACTCGTTAGAGTTTAGAAGAATGAGGGGAGATCTCATTGAGACGTATAAGATGATGAATGGGATGGGTAGGATAGAGGTGGAGAGACTCTTCCCGCTCAGAAAGGACAGTAGGACTAGAGGGCACAGCCTCAAGATAAAGGGGGGGCGGTTTAGAACGGAGTTGAGGAGGAACTTCTTCACTCAAAGGGTGGTGAATCTCTGGAATTCTCTGCCCTTTAAAGTGGTGGAGGCTGCCTCGCTGAATATATTTAAGACGCGGGTTGATAGGTTTTTGATAGGCAAGAGGATTAAGGGTTATGGGGAGAGGGCGGGAATGTGGAACTGAGCCACGACAGATCAGCCATGATCTTATTGAATGGCGGGGCAGGCTCGAAGGGCTAGATGGCCCACTCCTGCTCCTATTTCTTATGTTCTTACTCAATTAGTTACACAATGTAGACCGCTACTTTCTCCCCTGATAGCGAAATCACACTGGCTGCCTGCATTGTTGCTCAAACCCTTCATAGAATCTACAGTGCAGAAGGAGGCCATTCGGCCCATCAAGCCTGCACCAGCAACAATTCCACCCAGGTCCTGTCCTATCCCCACATATTTACCCTCCTAATTCCCCTGGACACTAAGGGGCAATTTAGCATGGCCAATCAACCTTTCCCACACATCTTTGGAGGAAACCGGAGCACCGGCAGGAAACCCACGCAGACACGAGGCGGACACGCAAGCTCCACACAGTCACCAGAGGCCAGAATTGAACCTGGGTCCCTGACACTGTGAGGCAGCAGTGCTCACCACTGTGCCACGGTGCTGCCCCTCGTCGCAGGATTCCTGGTCACGTTGCAGTCTTCAGAATTCAAATGCCTGGGGAAAAGAGAGAGTGAAGTTAATTGCCGACACCACAATAGTTGGATAGCACAGCAAGAGCCCAGTATTCTCCCCCCATTACACAATTTCTCAGAAATGTCCAACTAAAGCAATCCATTGTACAAGTTGCTGCCTTTATTTCAGTTTAAAAATTTATTTCTTTCCCCTGTTGGCCACGTCCCTTGAATTGACAAAACCTGACCTTGGTACAAGGCCATAAAATATTTGCAACCAGTGCCCACAACACACGGAGTGAAGAGAGAATTGGGATGTGGTACTGCCCTCACTCTGCATTGACATTATCCACGCTTCAAGATGGCGCCAGGGCGTGTGTTTTGTATGGATAGCACGCAGTACAATTCTTTTCACCATATCTCGGTACAATCTGACAATAATTAATCAAATCAAACCAAGACTGCAGGCCCTTGAAGAGGCCGCAGAGGCAGTTTCAGGGATGGGGGACTTCCCTGTGGCAGGTTTTGAGTGGGGAGCTGGTTTCATTCCACTTCGAGTAGAGAAGGTTAAGGAGGCGAGGGAGGGGATTTAATGTATAAGGGGGCTTCGGCAGAGTAAATAAGGAGCGACTGTTTCCTTTGGCAGAAGGTCGGTAACCAGAGGACACAGATTTTAGATAGTTAACTGAAGAACAAGACGAGAGACGATGGTTTGTTTTTTTATTCGAACAAGTTGTTATGATCTGGACTGCGGTGTCTGAAAGGGTGATGGCAACAGATTAAATAGAGTCATAGATGTTTACAGCGTGGAAGTGGGCCCTTTGGCCCAACTTGTCCATGCTGCCCAGTTTTTAACCAGTAAGCTCGTCCCAATTGCCCACGTTTGACCCATATCCCTCTATACCCATCTTCCCCATGTAACTGTCTAAATGCTTTTTAAAAGACAAAATTGAACCCGCCTCTACTGCTACCTCTGGCAGCTTGTTCCAAACACTCTCCACCCTCTGTGTGGAAAAAATTGTCCCTCTGGATACCTTTGTATCTCTCCCCTCTCATCTTAAACCTATGCCCTCTAGTTTTAGACTCCCCTACCTTTGGGAAAAGATATTGACTCTTTAACTGATCTATGCCCCTTATTATTTTATAGATCTCTATAACATCACTTCTAAGCCTCCTACGCTCCAGGGGAAAAAGTCTCAAATTCAAATTCCTGGGAAAAAAGAGAGAGCGAAAATAACTAATGGAACAATTGAAATTGAATAGCACAGCAAGAAGCCAGTAGACCCCCCTCCCCAGCCACCTCCATAGGTTTCCAATGGGAAACTAGGTATATGCTCGAGAAGGAATAACGTGGAGATATGAAGGAAGAGTTGGGATGTGGGGGGAATGGGGATGGTGGGCCGAATGGCCTCCCTCTGTGCTGCATGATTCTGTAATATTAATGATAACAGAGTTATCGCTCCACTCACTGTAGTTGTAGCTCCATGATGGTCAAAGCCTGTCAAGTGGCTTTATCAATGGGTCAACTCAGAACGGTAGAATCCTTACAGTGCAGGAGGAGGCAGTTTGGCCCATCAAGTCTGCACCAACTTCTCGACAGAGCATCCTACCCAGGCACCATCTCCGTAACCCCACCCAATTACCCCTCTAATTCCTACATCCTGGGGCACTAAGTGACAATTCAGCACGGCCAGTCCAGCTAACCTGCGCGTCTTTGGACTGCGGCAGCGTGGGAGCTGGCGCTGCTTCTGGTGGGGGAAGATGATGGCGTAAGTGGTAATGTCACTGGGCCAGCAATCCAGAGGCCCAGGCTGATGCTCTGGGGGCATGGGTTCAAATCTCATCGCGGCAGCTGGTGGAATTTAAAGACAATTAACCAATAAACAAGGAATTGGAAAGCTTGTCCCAACAATGGTGGCCTTCTGCTGTTGTAGATCTGTCCTCCTTACCTGGTTTAGCCTACAGGTGACTCCAGACTCTTAGTCACATGGTTGCCTTTTGGCTACCCTGTGGAATGGCCTTGCATAGTCGTGTCTTTATCGATAAAGTCAACCCAGATGGACGGCAGGGGTTCGACGAAGTGGCCGACCATTTAGGGATATGCACCAAATGCTGGCCTTGCCTGCCAGGCACAAGTCCCATGAATGAATTTTTACCAAATATAAGTGGTATTACTACTACTAATTTATTTGAAATATTGCTGCCTGTGCAACCTGCCAGTCACTGTGAAACCTCTTTAAAGGTGATTGTTTTTGGATCCCCCCTCTGCTGCCTCCAGAGAGAGCGGAGCCTAGTGGAAGCCACAATGCACTGCTTTCATAGAATCCCTACAGTGCAGAAGGAGGCCATTCAGCCCATAGAGTCTGCACCGACAAGAATCCCACCCTATCTCCATAACGCTACCTATTTACCCTGCTGATCCCCCCAAAACTAGAGGAAATCCACCTAACCCATAAATCTTTGGACTGTGGGAGGAATCTGGAGCACTCGGAGGAAACCCACGCAGACACAGGGAGAATGTGCAAACTCCATATAGACAGTGACCCAAGCTGGGAATTGAACCTGGGCCCCTGACCTTCTGTGGCAATATTCATTGCCAGAGAAGGCCTTGGAGGCCAATCCATTGAGTGAATTTAAGACAGAGATAGACAGGCTTTTGATTGGTAAAGGGATTAAAGGTTACAGGGAAAAGGCAGGAGAATGGGATTGAGAAACATATCAGCCATGATAGAATGGCAGAGCACTCTCGATGGGCCGAATGGTCTAAGTCAGCTCCTATGTCTTAACGGACATCACGATTAAAACATATACATGTTGCATTAGTTGGATGTGTTTTGATCAACCTTGAGGCTAGTGATTGTAAAGAGAAAGTGGGCAGAGGGAGTAGGGCTAGAGGAACATTTTCCTGAGGTGCCAGTAATCGCCACCATTCTAACTCAGTGTTAGATTCTCGGGGAGGAAAAGCTTCAAACTGAAATAGATAGGAAGGACGCAGCTGAGAGGGAGCTAAGGGCAGGATTAAGTAAAACATGTCAGTGGGTCAGAATTGAAGCTGACTTGCACCGTGTTTCTTCAGAGCCTGCTATTGATTTTGTGTCACTCAGATCTGATTGTGATTTTGATGGAACATGTTGTCTGTAAAAGTCAGTTTTGTTTATTTTAAACTAAAAAGAGTTCTGTCCTAAGTGAAGCTGAACGCTGATCTCACAAAGGATTTTATATCCATAAATTTTAAAGGAGTGCAGTGTAATCCATGGCTCGCCCAGTATTGATACCGTGGCATTTAAAGCATCATTATTTTAGTGGCGATGATGGCCTCGTGGTATTATTGCTGAACTGTTAATCCATTCGGCTAATGTTCTGGAGACCTGGGTTTGAATCCCCATGGTAGATTGTGGAATTTGAATTCATAGAATCCCTACAGTGCAGAGGGAGGCCATTTGGCCCATCGAGTCTGGACTGGCAACAATTCCACTCCAGGCCCTATCCCCATAACCCCACGCATTTACCCCGCTAATCCCTCTAACGTGCACATCCCGGGACACTATGGGCAATTTAGCATGGCCAATCAATCCAATCTCCACATCTTTGGAGTGTGGGAGGAAATGAGAGTACCCAGAAGAAATGTACACAGACATGGGAAGAATATGCAAATTCCACACAGACAGTGGCTCGAACCAAGAATCAAACCTGAGTCCCTGGTGCTGTGAGGCAGCAGTGCTAACCGCTGTGCCACCGTGCTGCCATTCATTAATTAAAAATCTAGAATTAAGAATCTACAGATGACCATGAATCCAGTGTTGGAAAAACCTATCTGGTTCACTGATGTCCTTCAGGGAAGGAAATCTACCTGGTCTGCCCTATATGGGACACCAGAGCCACAGCAATATGATTGACTCTTAACTGCTCTCAGGCAACTAGGGATGGGCAATAAATGCTGGCCAGCCAATGATGCCCATGTCCCACGAACGAAAAAAAAATATAGCTTGCGACCAGGATTTAATTTGAAGGCCAGTTAAATGCAGTATAGTAACAATCTGCAAACAGAAACCAAAAGTAGTTTCTGGCATGAGTAAAAAGATCAAAATGAAACAACAGCCTAATTTCAGTTTGACTATACTGCCAAACCATTGGAGAAGCAGATAAGATGCAAATCTTCAATGTTCTCAACTGGAATCGGTCCAAATGGAAACTCGGCATGTGTGTGGAAATTGTCTCCTGATGACACAGACTGGAAGTGAACGACCGAATATACCGGTATAACCGCAGGCCTATCTGAGAAACCATTGCAGCGGTCGGTGGGGGTGGGTGGAGTGGTGTCTCACCAGCTGTACTGGGCACAGAACTACCATCAATCCCAGAGGTCCACAAGACCCCAGCTGTGTCAGTGGAGGAACAACAGTCACCAAGGAAGCAAGGGTGATGGGAACAACACTCTTCAGACGAGGAACATCACCCCAGATGAACAGCCATTGTCGACCTGCATGTGTACCACTAAGAGTCCTATACACTTCAAAGACTGTGGATGTAATGCATGTTCAAGGACTGAGTATTAGCACAAACAGTGTTAATGTGTGAGAACTGTGGGGTATAGTGGGATACTTGGCCAGCATTGGATCATGCATGCAAATGTGCCCTGTTTGTTGGGAGGAGGATGATGTTTGTATCTTTTGTTTGTGATGAAAAGGGGGATGTTGGTTTTCGAAATGTCACCAGTCCAGTTGACACCTCTGGCCTTCTGTAGTCAGGTGAGTATGCAATGAGGCCGCCTCTGGAGGCAGCCATCTTGAGATCAGTTCCGTAAAGCCTCTGAGACATTGAGTAAGACAGCTGCCCTCATACTAATCTCCCTGATGGTGAACTGAGCAAACATCTGTTGAGACAAGGTTCAAAATAAGTCAAAATACAACCAGGTTTCATGGTGAGGTGAATATGTAGAGCAGCAGTTATGATCCCATTACTTCAATCAATAACGTAGTGGTGCAAAACAATGAATATTGCTTCCTCGCTTCAAAACAAAATGACACCTAATTGGTCCTTGGCTTTGCAAACCTCCTTGTTTCATAGAATCCTGCAGTGCAGAAGGAGGCTATTCAGCCCACTGAGTCTGGACAGACCACAATCCCATCCAGACCCTATCCCCATAACCCCACGCATTTACCCTTGCTAGTCCCCCTCACACTGAGGGGCAATTTAGCATGGCCAATCCACCTAACCCGCACATCCTTGGACTGTGGAAGGAAACGAGGCACCCAGAGGAAACCCTCGCAGACACAGGGAGAATGTGTAAATTCCACATGGGCGATGACCCAAGCTGGGGATTGAACCCAAGTCCCTGGTGCTGTGAGGCAACAGTGCTAACTAATGCTTTCCTGCAGGTGTCTTTGCTGCTTCCCTTTTGAAACAACCTAGTGATCTGTCTGTATATCATTTTGTGCTCCATATGGCTCAGATTGGGACCAAAGATTGTCCCACATCATGGATGCGATTCTGCCTTTTCAGGTCCCCAAGAGAACTGAGTGTTGCTCATTGTTTGCAACCTGTGAGTGAGACATTTTCCATCTGACATTTTCATTGCCACAGTTTCCCCTTTTGCAAATGTGCTTTGCTTTAAAAACCTCACCATTAAAAGGAACGCTGGGCGGAATATTACAGGGGTCGGTCGGACAGCTTGCAACCCTGCTGCCCCGGGGAGAAAGTCAGTGTGGAGAGCCCGCCCACTCCAGGCCACAATGTGTTAACCGGGGTCAGAGCGCGTCTCCCACCCTCTCATTGGGTGGGGAGGAAGTCCCACCTTCAAGGGTCGATGGCCCATCTGATTGGCTGGCAGCCCCCCCCAGTCTTGGCAGTGCCCAGATCGCACTAGTGGGCGCTACCAACACTGTGACGAGGAATGGGAAGGAAGAACCGGTGGCTCCCCGGAAACAAAGGTATTAGACAGGGAAGGTCTGGGAAGTTACGGGAGCAGGACGGAGGTGGTGAGGGTGGTGGGTTTAAGGCAGCAAGCGAGTAGGAAGAAAAGAGACGTTCTAACATAAGGAGTGAGGGGGGGAGTGGGCAGAGAGAGCAAGAGAGAGAGGTTGGCTGCAACCCCTGAAGATGGAACACCTTTTTCCCATGCATTAGAGAGTTTAAGCAAAACTCAGGCTGCCCACTCCTCCCTGACTGCCCATGCCAACCGTTTTATGGCATGGGCAGTGTATTAACAGGGTCAACGAGCTTGGTAACCAGTCTAATTGACCCTTAATTGAAATATGGTGGGTGGGCTGCAAACTTCATTGCCCATCTACCCTACACCCCTTCCCCCTCCCCCCACCCCGACCTTGGGGATGGGCGATAAGGTGGCAGGGTGAGCACCCACCCTGTTCCCCGTGGCCCCCGCCTCCTACCAAAACCACACTCAGGAGGGGCACATATAATGCAGCCCTCTTTTCTCGCTCGCTCTCCAAATCTTTTCAGTGGCAAAACACTCAGAACTTTCTGAACCCTAATGGGTGCTTTGAAATTACATCGCTGCCCCTTCCTCAACTTTAAAGTACAACATTCTGGACAGTATGTGAACGATTTAAGTCTGTAATTAAAGTCAAGTAAAGCTCACTCCCTGATGCAGTGGAGAGGACACAAGCGATTCTGGAGAATAAAAGTTGGGTCACTGCTCTGGAGCTAAAATACGAAGTCTGTCCTCTTAAACAAGTCGAAACAAAGTCCGGGTGCAAATAGTAGGCAGGGATTGAACTAGCCCTCAGCAGTTCACTGAACGTGAGTACAAGCTTTCTATCTGCGCTTGTGTCTCACTGACATGTCAGAAGTGTGTTCCGTCGTGGAGTCGTTGGATTTATGTGCAGGCTGATGAACATTCAGTTTGGATACTGTATTTTGTCCCTTTGTGTGTTTTAATATTGAGAACAAGTGTAGGAGGAAAGTGGGGAGTCTTGTACCAGTATTTTGGATTTACAACAAGTGGAAGATTTGGGTTACCCATTTCTCGAGGCTGGGGGGGGGGGGGGGGGGGGGGTGCGACAGGGGCAGCAGGTGGGGCAAATAGTAAAATATTTACATTAAAAAGCCGAACAGGAGATTGGGTCTGGAATTAGACACAGGAAGAAACATGTATCGAGGTGGGAATGTGTGTGCTCAGTTTGTGACTTACTGCATGTTGAGGGATCCTGTGTGTCATTTTATGCCAAGACTTAATTTTAAGATATTTCTGCCTATGCAATTATATTTAAGCTTAAAGAATTGACTGCATTTTAAAACTCAGAAGGCATTCTGGGTTAGCCAGAAATTGACTGCAGTTTTGAAAAGTGCAATGCCAGCAAAACAGGCTTTTTACTAAGCCAAACAAAACAACATCCACAAGGCCTGTTTCTCCAAGGTAGAGACAGCATGTGCAAAACAATTGCAATAGCAAAGATAAAGAATGACACATATTGTAGTTTCAGCTCTATGTTTGCAGTTCAGTTAAGCTTTGCTTTTGAGGTTTTCTTAATACAGGACTGGCAAGAGAGGCCAGTCTCACACCAGCTTTTCTCTTTCTGTTTGCTTTTTTAATGGTTTAATTTTAAGCTCTGTTCAATAAAGGAAATTCATTTCAACATCATACCAGTGCTGTCTTTGTCTATTCAAAGGAATGAATGGACCCTACACTGTACTTGTTATATATGTGAATATAACATATATGGATGTTTCTGTGTATATTTACATTTTTTACACCCATCCAAAACCTCAAAGATCATTCTTGACCCCTGCATCAGTATTCACTTTGACCCTCCACACTGAGAATTAATTCAGTTATTTGGTCTCTTCTCAAATGAAATGAATCGGACTTAGCTTATATATTTAGATCTGATTGCAATGCCATTGCTGATGGTCACCATCCGCTACACTTGCGCCAGAAAATAATTTTTAATACTGGGCCACTTGAGAAGATTCTGGTCAGTCTACACACAGTACTGCAATGGCATTGTTTCAACATGTTTCTTCCCATCTTCGAGACGTGGGTGTCAATTGCAAGGCTGCCCATTCATCGTTGCCCTTGAGGAGGCGCTGGTGAGCCTCCATTCTGACTGGAGAAGGATGACTGGCTTTCTTCCCAATAGGGCACTTCTGAACCAGTTGGATTTCTATTGCAATCCAACAGTCTTGCATCCACTTAAACTGGTGCCAACTTCTGAATTTTATTAAAAGCAGAATTAAAATTCTCAAACTTCCACAGTGAGATTCAATTTGCGTTAGCCTCTGGATTACTAACCGAGTAGTGTAACCATGATGGTGACCATGTACTGCCACCTATGCCTCATATGTATTAGCCTACAAAAGATAACCAACTGCTTCAGAAAAGCTAACCACCGGGGGGGGAAAAAAGAAGAGCCCTGGCTAGAGACCAGTGATCAAGGTCACTGCTTCGAGGTGAATGAGTTTGTTGGATTCGTTATTGCATCGGATTTCAGGATTACATCTGTGAGCTATTGGGGGTGGGTTGTTTGACACAAACTTCTCATTTGCAAATGAAATCAAACCTTTACCTTTTTCCAATTATGAAAAACGACTCCATTGGGAATCCTGCAATGCTCCAGTCACCAGTATATCTGGAATCAAAACAGAAGGAGCAGGAAACACTCAGCAGGACTGGCAGCTTCTCTGTGCAAAGAGAAGAGTTGGTGTTTTGAGTTGAATTTAGAAAGGGAGGGAGAGTGAGGTTCCACAGGAATGTCTATAGATGGTTTACTCACAGTAAGAAGTCTCACAACACCAGGTTGAAGTCCAACAGGTTTATTTGGTAGCACAAGCTTTCAGAATGCTGCCTCTTCATCAGGTGAGTGATGGTTTACTGACAATCCTGCACACCATCTTTGATGGTTGTGCACATACCTGACAACGTTTACTGTTGAGAATAATGGCTTTACAAAGTTCCATTTAACTGGCAAGAGGCACATTGTACTTGAGTCACTATAAAAGCACTCTGGCCTGGAGTGAACTGAACCTGGATCAGTAAACCTAAGCTCGCAAGTTCTCTCTGGCATTTGGTTCCCATTGAGGGTCGCTCCAGAACGTTCCTGAGTAATTGATCCTGCCTTGCAATCCTTTTGTTCTGTCACCACATCCTAATCCCTGAGGTGGGGCAGTGACATCTTTTATCTCGCTCCATTCTGAAGGGCTGAGTTTTTATTGAGTTGGGAGCCCTTGACAAATGGCGGGTGAGTCCTGAATTCAGGCTTCCCAACCCCGTTCCTGGGCTGAGAGATTTTCGGGAGTGCCTTTTAAGGGTTGCGGGCTGGTTCCCCTCAAAAGCTCGCATCCAGAAATTTACCCTGGCCGGTTTCATTAAGAAGTCATAGAAACCGTACAGTGCAGAAGGAGGCCATTCAGCCCATCAAGCCTGCACTGACAATGATCCCACCCAGGTCCTATCCCCGTAACTCCACATATTTACCCCGCTAATCCCTCAAACCAACACATCCCGAGACTCTAAGGGGCAATTTAGCATGGCCAGTCAACCTAACTCGCATGTCTTTGGACTGTGGGAGGAAACCCACGCAGACACAAGGAGAACATGCAAACTCCACACAGACAGTGACCCAAGTTTGGAATTGAACCCGGGTCCCTGGTGTTGCGGGCAGCAGTGCTAACCACTGTGTCACCCCTAAGGAAACTAGCATGTCCTCCTCTGCAATTTGGATGGAATTGGCAGGGTTTGTGGTTTCTGAAGAATCCTAACTCTGCATTATCCACCTCGGTGATAAAAATTCAGGCCTAAGTTTGTTTGAATCACCCCCCCTAATCCAGCCAGTACCTGTTGGGTCTTCACTTGGATATTTTTATGGAGTCCTAAACCAACTGGCTCTCCATCTCTCCCTGATTTCAAATTAAGCTCTACCAGCCCCTCTCTTGTTGAAATTGCCTCCAAGGAAGTAACTTTCATAGAATCCCTACAGTGCAGAAGGAGGCCATTTGGCCCATCATGTCTGTACCAACCATAGTCCCACTCAGGCCCTATCCCTGTTATCCCATGCATTTACCCGAGCTAGTCCCCCTGACACTAGGGTCAATTTAGCATGGCCCGGCAACCTAACCTGCACATCTTTGGACTGTGGGAGGAAACTGGAGCACCTGGAGGAAACCCGTGCAGACATGGGAAGAACGTGCAGATTCCGCACCGACAGTGACCCGAGGCCAAAATTGAACCCGTTTCCCTGGCGCTGTGAGGCAGCAGTGCTAACCACTTTCCATTTCTTGTCAAGTATGTCCTTTCTTTTCAATAAACATCAAGCCTTTCATCAAAATGGAGAGTTGGTAAGATCACTAGAGTGGGTGTAGGCCATTCAGCCCGTTGAGCCTGCTCTGCCATCTGTAAGATCATGACTCATCTGACTGTAGCTCTTAACTGCACTTTCTTCCCTGTCCCATAACGCTTGATTCCCGTGTCAATCAAAGATCTGCTTAACTCTATCTTAAATAGATTCAGTGACCGAGCCTCCACTGCTCTCTGTCCAAAGATGTGCAGGTTAGATGGACTGGCCATACTAAATTGTAGTAAAAAGTCTGACAACACTAGCTGAATTTACTATCAAATAAATCGGTTGGACTTAAACCTGGTGTTGTCAGACTTTTTACTGTGTTTACCCCAGTCCAACGCCAGCATATCCACATCATGCATACTAAATTGCCCCTTGGTGTTGGGGGATTAGCAGGATATATGTATGGAGTGACAGGAGTACGGCCTGGATGTGATTGTAGTTGGTGCAGACTCGATGGCCCGAATGGTCTCCTTTTATTATTTCTAAGAGAATTACAAAGAGAGAAGGAATTCTTCCTGCATTGACAAATTAGGTGGAGACCCCTTACCTTTAAACTTTGCCTCCTAGTTCTAGATTCCTCCACAAGAGGGAACATCGTATCAGAACCTATGGGCAGAGTTTTCCTATCCCGGTTGCCACAGGAATCAAAGCGAGCGGGGTGGTGTGGGAGGGGGCAGACCATGAGAAGGCCCATTGACCTCGAGTGGGATTTTCTGGACTTGGGGCGAGTGCGACTGAAAAATCCTGTATCTCAGAATCTTATACATTTCAGTGTGATAATGAGATTACCTCTCAGTCTTCTGAACTTCATCAAGTAGGCCCAAATAAATCTCTCGTCTTAATGGAGAATCTTTTAGGCTCACGTTTGTCATTAAAAATTTGACTGTCTTTGTTTTATCAATGTCACCATGGTGATTGGCCAGCTAAACTTAGTTACGGTTCCACAAAAGCTGCTAAATTACCATGATCTCACAGAGGTGTATAAGATCAGGCATGGGTAGGGTGAATGCACTCGGTCTTTTTCCCAGGGTTGGGGAATCGAGAAGTAGAGGGCACAGGTTTAAGTTAAGAAGGGAAAGAATTAATGGGAACCTGAGGAGCAACTTTTTTTACACAGAGGGCGTTACGTATGTGGAAAGAGCTGCCAGAGGAAGCGGTTGATGACATTAACAACATTTAAAAGGCATTTGGACAGGTACACGGATCGGAAAGGTTTAGAAGGATATGGGCCCAAAGAAGGCAAATGGGGTTAGCTTAGATGGGCTTTTTGGTCAGCATGGACCAGTTTGGGCCGAAGGGCCTGTCTTCATGCTGTGGAATCGATGCTTCTTTTACTTGTTCTCGATTATGCTCCAACCAATATTCATTGGGCCTCCTCATTCTGTTTCCCCGTGGCACAGTGGTTAGCACGGCTGCCTCACAGCGCCAGTGACCCTGGGTTCGATTCCCGGTTTGGGTCACTGTCTGTGTGGAGTTTGCACTTTCTCCCCATGTCTGCGTGGGTATCCTCTGGGTGCCCTGGTTTCCACCCACAGGCTAAAGATGTGAGGGTTAGGTGGATTGGCCATGCTAAATTGCCCCTTGGTGTCAGGGGGATTAGCAGGGTAAATGTATGGGGTTACGGGAATAGGGCCTGGGTGGGTGCAGACTCGATGGGCTGAATGGCCTCTGTAGGGATTCTATGCGTTTGCACACTCTCCTCGTGTCTGCGTGGGTTTCCTCCGGGTGCTCCAGTTTCCACCCACAGTCCAGACGGTGCAGACTCGATGGGCTGAATGGCCTCTGTAGGAATTCTATGCGTTTGCACACTCTCCTCGTGTCTGTGTGGGTTTCCACCCACAGTCCAAAGATGTGTGAATTGGCCATGCTAAATTGCCCCTTAGTGTCAGGAGGGGCAAGCTAGGGTAAATGCATGTGGCTATGGGGATAGGGCCTGGGTGGGATTGTTGTTGGTGCTGTCTCGATGGGCTGAATGGCTGCCATCTGCACGGTAGGATTCCATGATTCTATGTATGTGTCTGATTTAACGTGGAAATATACTGCATTATGCACGTTATTTGACATGCTAACCTTTATTCCTCTCTCATTCCTGAATTGATTAGGTACGGATTTCCAGGTCAACAGTTTACCGTTGCCCCGGAAACCCCAGCACGAATGGGCCCTGTTCCACGAAGAGTCACCTAAAAACAATTACAAGCTTTTCCACGAGCCCGCAGTCACGTTGTTTAATTACACTTCCACGTTCAGCCGCTATTCTCATATGCCTTTAACCACCCAGTACCTGGAGAGCCTGGAGGAGTTACAATCCCACAAGTACTTGATCCCGCTGTCTCAGAAGAACCGGCTGAGGAAACACCTAGCGCCGTTGGTATACGTGCAGTCTGACTGCGATCCACCTTCAGACAGAGACAGTTACGTCCGGGAATTGATGAAACACATCCCAGTGGATTCTTACGGGGAATGTCTCCACAACAAGGATCTCCCGGGTAGCCTGAGGGATCCCACAACCATGGATGACGATCGATTTTATAGGATCCTCGCCCAGTACAAATTCATCCTCGCTTTCGAGAATGCGGTTTGTGACGATTACATCACCGAGAAGCTGTGGCGACCTTTCAAGCTGGGAGCGGTTCCAGTCTATTACGGCTCGCCCTCCGTAGCAGACTGGCTGCCCAGCAACAGAAGTGCCATCCTCGTCGGAAGGTTCTCGCATCCCAGGGAGCTGGCCAAGTACATAATGCAGTTGGACGGGAATGACCAACTGTATGAAGACTACCTGGAGTGGAAGTGGAAAGGTCCAATCTCCAACAAGAAGCTCCTGACCGCTATGAGAGAGCGCAAGTGGGGAGTTCGCGATGTTTCCCAGGACAACTACATCGATGCCTTTGAATGTTTGGTGTGCAACAGAGTGTGGGAAAATCTCCGAAGAAGGCGAGAGGTATGTAAGGTGTCTGCTCATTGATATGTCATTGTCCACGAGGTCATATCGAACCAGAGGCAGATGATAAAATCGCTGTAAGTTGACCTTACAGCCCAAACCTTTCCTGGGTTGAGAAAGGACCTGATTGCAATTTCTAATTGGAAGGTACAGAACTCCAATCTGCTGGGATTATTTTAATTTGATTTGATTTATTATTGTCACGTATTAACGTACAGTGAAAAGTATTGTTTCTTGCACGGTATACAGAGCATACTGTTCATAGAGAAGGAAACGCGAGAGTGCAGGATATAGTGTTATTGTTATAGCTAGGGTGTAGAGAAAGAACAACCTAGTGCAAGGTAGGTCCATTCAAAAGTCTGATGGCAGCAGGGAAGAAGCTGTCCTTGAGTTGGTTGGCACACAACCTCAGACTTTTACATTATTTTTCCAACAGGAGAAGGTGGAAGAGAGAATGTCCTGGCATGCGTGGGGTCCATAATTATGCTGGCTGCTTTTCTGAGGCAGTAGGAAGTGTGGACAGAGACAATAGATGGGAGGTTGGTTTGCGTGATGGATGGGCTACATTCACGACCTTTTATAGTTTCTTGTGGTCTTGGCCCGAGCAGGAGCCATACCAAGCTGAATTACAACCAGATAGAATGATTATGTCCTGATTATAGACTGAACGTTAAATTCCATTCAGGATGGAAGGGAAGGAGGGAGGGAAGGAAGGAGCGAGTCATCTGCCCACCATGCCAAGTGGGAATGCAGTGAGAGTTAAGCCTTAGTGGAACCTACTCAGAAGACATGTTTCTGTGAATCCCAAGCTTATGTCATCAATCCCGTGGCAGAGGCCTCAGTGGGAGAATTTGGTGAGTTCAAAGATGTGTAGCTTAGGTACATTGGCCATGGTAAATTGCCTGTTTGTGTTGGGGGCATTAGCACAGTAAATACAGTGATTAGCCCTACTGTCTCACAGCACCAAGGACCTGGGTTCAATTCCTAGCTTGGGTCACTGTCTGTGCGGAGTCTGCACATTTTCCTGTGTCTGTGCAGTTTTCCTCTGGTTGCTCAGGTTTCCTCCCACCGAAAGACGGGCTGTTTAGGTGCATCAGCCATGCTAATTTCTTCCCCAGTATACCCGAACACACACAGTGACTTCATTGCAGTGTTAATGTAAGCCTGCGTGTGTCACTAGTAGATGAACTTTAAATACATGGGGTTTATGGGGATAGAACCTGGGTGGGACTGTTGCCAGTGCAGACTCGATGGGCCGAATGACCTTGTTCCACACAGTAGAGATTATATGATTTCAAGAGAAATGATTCAGGGTGGTGATGGTTTCCTCTGAAGCTTGCGTTTGAGGATTCTGAATTAGGCAGCGTTTAGTGGGTGTCTGATTGTGTCAGAAACTTGGATTTGTTCCTTTTTTGTGCCCTACTAATGCCCCCCCCGCCCCATCCTTTGCCTTACCTCCAGGGTTTATCGCCAATCCGGTGGCAGGCGCAAGCGAATCACCTGAGCTGTCCAGCACCTGAGGCCTTCACTTTCCTGCCCCCTTCGACGGGCAGGGCAGTTGTCCGAGATTTATGGAAGCCGAGTTTCCACCAGTCCAAACGGGAAGCCGCTGCGTTGAGGCACTTGGTGGAGTTGAACCGAAACTTCACGACTGATAAGTTCTGGCGAATGGTGTTTAAGGACCACCTTTAATTGCAATCCGATTTTTTTCTATAGAAGAAAGAGAGTATCTATTCTTACGATGCTCCCAAAGCAATAGCAGCAGAAAAGCAACCAGCGATGCCTATCTTCTGTGCTGCAAAGTAGACTGAAGATTTCTCACCAGCGGAGCAGAAGAAAAGGATGATCGATTGCTAAGTGCCGACGTACAGCCTTGCTGTTTTAATGGTGCCACTCGAGTGATTGTTCAGTGTGTTGAGATTTAACTTGAGCTTCTGTCAGCTGATTGTTGCTTGGAAATTAGTGATGTTTGCTCCTTCATGGGACATTTTCTCAATACAAGCCAGTTCAAATCTCCTGAACCTTGAAATGATGCTGCGGTAAACGTTCAAATGCTGAATAAGATTTTCTGAAGGTGCTCTCCTTGAGATATTGAATATTGCCTCTGCTAGATTAAAGATCTAGCCGGAATCTCAGGCAGAAAATCAAAATATCGGTGCTCAATTGCTGCCATTATTCCACAGTGTCCTTTCAAGGCCATAGTGACAAGGACTCGTATGTAAAGTTGATGCATCTCAAGCTAAGTTGACCTAACTGGCTCCCAGCATAGCGCAGACTTGAAATTTGACCAACAAAGATGATCGGGTAGAAAGTGTGAGCTGAGTAATGAAGATTGAGAGATTCTACGTCATCTGTAACATCACCTATCTCTCCTCCTCCCTCAGCGCTTCTGCTGCTGAAACCCTCACCTCAGCCTTCGTCACTCAGCTCTCCCAATGCCCTCCTGCACAGCCTTACTTTGTCTGTGAGTTTTATCTCATCCAAATCATAAGATAAAGGAATAGAATTATTCGGCTCTTCGAGTAAGCTCTACCATTTGATCATGGCTGATAAATTACTCAACCCCATTCTCCCGCCTTTTCCTCGTAACCTTTGATCCCCTTACCAATCAAGAACCTATCTATCTCTGCCTTAAATACACTCAATATCCTGGCCTCCACAGCCTTCTGTGGCAATGAATTCCATAGATTCACCACCCTCTGGATCAAGCAATTTCTCCTCATCTCGGTTCTACTCCAAAGACTGTGCCTTTGGATCCTACTCTCTCATACTAATAGAAACATCTTCCCCACGTCCACTCTGTTCAGGCCTTTCAATATCCTGTAAGTTTCAGTGAGATCCCCCCTCATCCTTCTAAACTCCATCAAGTAAAGGCCCAGAGTCCTCAGCCGTTTCTCATACATCAAACCTTTCATTCCCAGGATCATTCCCTGGGCCCTCTCCAGAGCCAGCACATCCTTCCTGAGACACGGGGCCTAAAATTGCTCACAATATTCCAACTGTGGTCTAACCAGAGCCTTATAAAACCTCAGCAGTACAACCCTGCTTTTGTATTATAGCTTTGCTGCCCAACTGTTCACTCACACTAAGTCCTGTTCATTTAAAAACAAAGATCAGTACAGCACAGGCACAGGCCCTTCAGCCCTCCAAGCCTGCACCGATTGCATTGTCCTATCTAGACCAACTACCTGTATCCCTCTATTCCCTGGTTGTTCATATGTCTATCCAGATAAGTCTTAAATGCTGCTAACATGTCTGCCTCAGCCACGTTACTTGGCAGTGCATTCCGAGCTTCCACCTCTCTGTGTAAAAAAAAAACTTCATCCGCACATCTCCACTGAACCTTGAACTTGTGCCCCCTTGTAATTACCATTTCTGCTGTGGGGAAAATGCTTCCAACTGTTCACCCTATCCATACCCCTCATAATTTTATAAACATATACCTTGTGATCACTGACTTACTTAGCACCGGGTCCAATCACACCTGCATTATAAAGTTCTCATACACGTGTCTGCATCCCTCTTGCCTTATCCTGCAGCGCCTCCTCCAATGCTACAACCCCTCAGGATCTCTGCTCCTCCGATTCAGGTTTCTTGTGCGTTTCCAACTTCCATTGGCCCCACCATTGGAATTTGTGCCTTCAGTTGTTTGGGCTTTCAGCGTCTTCCCCCTCTTTCCTGTTGGGATAGTCTGTAACATCTACCCCTTTGACCGAGCTTCTGGTGGCTCAGTGTCAACATTTTGTTTGTTAATGTTCCTGACATTTTACCACATTGCTGAAAAGAACGACCAGTTGCTGAAGCTTTTCATCTTGTACTTGTTGGGACAAGTGCAAGAATGCCAAATTTTAAACCATCACAGCAATTTATACTACAGGAGAAAAGGCCGCTGGTTGATTGGCAAGTTAACTCTGATTGGCTGGGGTGTTGTCATGGACAAGGCATTGGAGAATTATAGGCTCCCCAGTCTCCTGGGTGATTCATTTACACTTGCTAGAATCGATATATAGTCATGTACAGGGACCCATTCCCTGCAAACAAAGCAATACATCCAAATTTTGTGCCTTTTTTGAATTACCCAGGAGCGTGATGAGCTGCTATCTCCATGGCAACACCTCAATCAATCCGAGTCAACTTTTGTTTTATTCATTTATGGGATGTGGGTGTCACTGACTAGGCCAGCAGTTGTTTCCCATCCCTCACTGCCCTCCATGTCAGAGGACATTTGAGAGTCAACCCAGTGCTGTCCATCTGAAATTACATGTAGGCCAGACCAGGTAAGGACGGCAGATTTCCTTTCCTACAGGACATCTGTGAACCATAACGGTTTTCGTGACAATTGACAGTGCCTTCATGGTCATCAGTAGACTTTAATTCCAGATTTTTCTTTATTGAACTTAAGTTTCACCTCTGCTGTGGTAGGATTCGAACCCGGGTCCTCAGAGCATTACCCTTGGTCTCTGGATTACTAGTCTGGTAATATACCACACACCATCGCCTCTCCTCTTGCTAACCAATCAACACCCTTTTCTCCTGTAGTAGAAGTTGTTGCGTTTATTTGAAATTTGTTATTCTTTGGTTTGTGCCACTGTGGTGTAACGTAAGCCTACTTGTGACACTAATAAATAAACTTTCAAGCGCTCCATTTTGAAATCTTCTACCCTACAGTCAGAACAATGGCTGATATTTTTTAAATGACCTTGTCACGCATTTGGACCAATTACGTCCAGTGGTAAATTCTTCCACTTGCTGTCGCAGGACTAACATGAGTAACATTAGTGTCAAAGTACCTGTCACCATCATATCAGGTTTCCTCCAAGCTGTGCTGATGCATCCAGTATATAGTGAAATAATCTCTGCTATACTGGGAGTCGCGGCTGTAATTCGATCCCTGAATTCTGCTTGTGTTCATAAATCCATCAGAATATCTCTATAGAATTGCAGTTTTGTAACTCCCTGTGCACTGATTGTATCCTGGATATCTAATTTAATATCTGGCAGCTTTGAGCAGAAATGTTTTCATAAGCAAGCAATGAATTCACTGCTCTGAATCTATTTTCTATTCAACTTTTAAAGTTACACAGCGTTTTGTTACTGGAGTACCCTGTTCCAAGAGACACAGGTAAAATTTAGTAGGCTGGTTCCCTGGGGCAAACCCCCTTATGGTTGCTAAATCTCACAAGAGAGTCATAATGGGTCTTGCGCTGGTGAGATCTCGATCTTCTCCCACCGGTGACGTGGTCAGGTTTATGCCCGGAAAGAGGAGAGAGAGCGCCCCCGTACTTCTGGGCGGTGGTGGGGGTCACCCCTGATGCTTATGGGGATCATCCAGATTCACTGGTGGTATTGGGGATCTTAGTTAAACTAGGTGGCACAGTGGTTGGCACTGCTGCCTCACAGTGCCAGAGACCTGGGTTAGATTCCCAGGTTGCTGTCTGTTGCACATTCTCCCCGTGTCTGCATGGGTTTCTTCCAGTTTCCTCCCACAGTCTAAAGATATGTAGGTTAGATGCATTGGCCACGCTAAATCGTCACTTAATATCAGGGTGACTAGAATCATAGAGGTTTACAGCATGGAAACAGGCTCTTTGGCCCAACTTGTCCATGCTGCCCTTTTTTTAAACCCCTAAACTAATCCCAGTTGCCCACATTTGGCCCATATCTCTCTATCATCTTACCCATGTAACTATCTAAATGCTTTTTAAAAGACAAATTTGTACCCGCCTCTACTACTACCTCTGGCTGCATGTTCCAGACACTCACCACCCTCTGTGTGAAGAAATTGGCCCTCTGGACACTTTTGTATCTCTCCCCTCTCACCTTAAACCCATGCCCTCTAGTTTTAGACTCCCCTACCTTTAGAAAAAGATATTGGCTATCTAGCTGATCTGTGCCCCTCATTATTTTATAGACTAACAGGGTCAATGTGTGGGGCTACAGGGAAGTGGCCTGGGTGGGATTGTGGTTGGTACAGATTGGATGGGCCGAATGGCTTCCTGCACTGTAGGGAATCTATGAAAAATGCCCCTCCCCACCCCTGATCTCTGAAGCCTGCCTTGCCAGTTCTGTCAGCCCCCGCCACACTGATGCTGCAAACTATGTCTCTAGATTCTCTGCGCACCGAGTGCCAGAAAGTTTGGAATGAAAACTCGGCTGTGTTTCTTGACGTTTAAATTTATTTATTAGTGTCACAAGTGGGCTTACATTAATGGATGTAACTGCAGTGAAGTTACTGTGAAAATTCTCTAGTCGCCACACTCCGGCACCAGTTGGGGTACTACTGAGGGAGAATTTAGCAATGCACCTAACCAGCACGTCTTTCAGACTGAGGGGGGAAACCGGAGGAAACCCACGCAGACACGGGGAGAACGTGCAGACTCCGCAATAACAGTGACCCAAACTGGGAATCAAACCTGGGTCCCTGGCGCTGTGAGGCAGCAGTGCTAACCACTGTGCCACCCCCTCCCATTCTGAAGAGATGCACACCAGTGTATAGTCCGACCCTGACATTTTTTGGGGGGGAAATTCCATTCGTGGAGTGTCGCTGTGAAGTCCGATGAAATTCCCAAGTGCAAATTCCAGTCAGGTGTTAAAATTGTAGATTTGAGAGCACGTTACATCAACTCTGTGCACAGGCATAGGTGTAGACATGGGTGCATGTGTGCACACATGCAGGTATGGCCATTGCATGCACATACACTGCACACATACATGTTCATACACATACATGCACATACACATGTATATTATTAGTGTATCATCTGTGCCTGCTCTTTGCTTGGACAATCCAAAATTCATTCCACTTCCCAGCTCTTCCCGTACCCCTGCATCTTTCATTGTTTCAAATATTTATCTGATGTTGCCTTAACAGTTCATACCTCAAAGACGCCCAGTGCTAAAGCATTCCAAAACCCAGCAACCCTCTTTGTAAGGAAATATCTCCTAACCTCTCTGTTCAAGCTCTTAATGACAGTTCTAACCTGATGGCTCCCTCATCACTGACTATACAAGCAGAGGAAATAGTTCTTCCCTCTACATTCAATCGACACCTTTACAACGTAAAAATAAGTTGTTCGGCAAGACGCATGAAGATTTGCATTTACTTTTCGTGACCTCAGGAGCCCCCAAAGTGCTTTACAACGATTAAGTATTTTACAACTCTTTTACAATGTAGGAAACACAGCAGCCAGTTTGTATACAACAAGGTTTCACATTTACCTTTTCTTTAGTGGGACGGCATGGTGGCACAGTGGTTAGCACTGCTGCCTCACGGCTCCAGGGACCTGGGTTCAATTCCCGGCTTGTGGGGAGTCTGCATCTTCTTCCTGTGTCTGCGTGAGGTCCCTTTGGATGCTCCGGTTTCCTGCCACACTCCAAAGATGTGTGGGTTGGGTCGATTGGCCATGCTAAATTGCCCCTTAGAATCCCGGGATGGGTAGGTGAGAGGGATTATTGGGGTAAATGTGTGGAGTTAAGGGATAGAGCCTGGGTGGGATTGTTGTCGGTGTAGATTCGATGGTCCAAATGGCCTCCTGCACTGTAGGGTTTCTTTCCATGAACGTTAGTTTGCTGGAATACTGGGAAAACTCTTCCTTTCTTTGGATAGTGGCATAGGATCATTCACATTGACCTGAGGGTGCAGGCAGAGTCTTAATTTAACATCCCATCTGAAAAGCAGCACCCCAGGCAGTGCGGTACCCCCTCCGCATTGTACTCGGGTGGCAGCAGGGGAAGAAGGTTGTGATCTTCCCTACCATTTTCAGATTAATCAAAAGAAATTAATATTCCTCATACTTCCTCCCAAAGTCAAAGGCTAGAGTTTCAGGAAAGCAAAGAGCAATGGGATCTATGTACACGTTTAATAGTGAAAAACCTGAAAATCGATGGCAGGAATTACTGCAGTGAGGGAGGGACAACTGGTCTTTCAACCTTCTGCCATAAGCAAGGTGGAAACCCAAGAGAAACATCATAAATGCTCGATTCACCAGGGTTTCTGCAGAGCTCAAAACGGGCGAATCCTCATAAATTCTCTCCAGTTTTATACAGCAGATGAAATGTACTAATTTGCACAATAACTTTTGGAATTCACTTTTTACTGACCTGAGGAATTACTAAATAAAGTACTGTATTTTGTACAATGCAAATGTTTCTCATTGTTATTCTTGATATATAATTGTGATAGCTAATGCGAAGGGAATGAATGCTCACCGATGCATACATTAAGGAACTTTGATTCTTAATCTCTAAGGTTGCCATTTGTAATCCCAGCGCCTTCTCATACTGACTCTGAGCTGAAATACAGACAGAAAATGCTGGAAACATTCAGTAAGTCTGGCAGCATCTGTGGAGGGAGACGAGAGAAATAATTAATATTCCAGATCTGTGACCTTTCATCAGAAAGCTGTGTACCGAGCTTTGGCCTGGCAAACCATGAAGTAGCAGCTTGTCAAGGAGAAAGATGATCTTGCATGTGTTTGAATTGTGCCTGTTAATGCACTCGGGTACAGTATCACAACGGGGTCACAGAGAAGTCTGCAGCACGCACCTTCGCACTGCCACTTCTGTCATTGGCTGGTAATCCAAGCTAAAGGAATAAATATAATGGTTTCACAGCTACTGCAATGAATGCATCAATCTGAAAGAATCCTGAACCTTGTTTTACCTGCCCAATATGAATGTAGAACCTTTCACCACAACCTGGAACAAGAGGCATGGATCACATTTTGTAATGATCTGGAAGGGTTATGCTCCATAAATGTGTTTTTAATTCCACATCGTCACTTTGTTGCCCAGTGTTTGGCCGTTATTACTTCCCACATTGACTGATGTTTTGTGTAGAGCAACTTCTCAACTGTAGGTGAGGAATTCCTTCAACAGATCTTTTTTGTCACTTGTGAACTTTTAACATTTTGTTACAAATACCAACCTCAGAACATTAGTAGCTAGTCCATTGTTGATTGTCGTTAAAAACCCATCTGGTTCACTAATACGGGCAGCACGGCGCAGCAGTTAGCACTGCTGCCTCACTGTGCCAGTGACCCAGGTTCGATTCCCAGCTTGGGTCACAGTCTGTGCGGAGTTTGCATGTGCTCCTCGTGTCTGTGTGGGTTTTCTCTGGATGATCCGATTTCCTCCTACAGTCTGAAAGTCATGCTGGTTAGGTGCATTGGCCATGCTAAATTCTCCCTCAGTGTACCTGAACAGGCGCCGGAGCATGACAACTAGGGGATTTTCACAATAACTTCATTGCAGTGTTAATGTAAGCCTACTCGTGAGACTATAAACTTTAAACTAATGGAGAAGGAAGGTGAACTTGCAGATTGCTGCTGCTTTTTAATCCAAAATTAAGTGCTTATATAACAACTGTAGGTTGTGAAAAGTGTAGGCTTAGTGTGCGCAATGAGGAAGGGTTGGATATTCCAGACTGTGCAATTGTCCAGGATCTAATGCTGAGGTTATTGAATGTGTGTGGGCTGTTCTGATTGAGGATGAAGATGTGAAATGCACTGCCCTAAAGATCAATATTTTCCCTGCTCTCCGTAAATCACACTCAATGCGAGGTTAACAACTAAACATGATTCAATCTGCTTTCTTAGTGCGATGAATTATATCCCCTTACATGAGCAGAATTATTTTTGTAATGTAATCCAAGAGTCCCAACAATAATATCTCCTTGTTTTGGATTGGGGCTGGTTATTATCAGTAGATGAGGAAGACAACCCGCTTGGCCGCAACAGGAAGACACTTTGAGGAGGTTCTTGTGAATGGGGCAAACTCCTTAATGGCCCCATTCAACAACATCCATTAATAATCTTGTCATGTGTTCACTTGGTGTGGCTTGTACAACAGAAATAGGCCTAACTGCCTAACCTCAGACTGATGTACATTTCTGACAAGAAGTAACAGAATTAAAACACTGGTCAAATCAATTTCCTATTTATTTACGATCAGTTGAAGCAATTGATTCTAGACCCGAACGAAGACGTTGTCATGTTAGCGATTATTACAAAATGGATTGGAAATTTTATTGAAAGCTAAATGACCTACATTCTTCTTCCTTTTAATGATATCACCCAAAATAATATTCTTTGTTTTTGCTGAAGGTTTGTCTCACATGTAACATTCACACTGAGGTCAAAATGCACTTTAGATCTGAAGTTTTAAATGGACCTACCTTACGTTAAGCTGGTCATAGAATCTCTACAATCCAGAAGGAGGCCCATTGACCCTGTCCCAATAACAATCCCATTCTATCCCTGTAACCCCCCACATATTTACATCACTAATCCCCTTGAAACTAGGATCAATTTAGCGTGGCCAATCAAGCTAACCTATACATCTTTGGACTGTGGGAGGAAACCGGAGCACCCAGAGGAAACCCACGCAGACACTGAGAGAATGTGCAAACTCCACACGGACAGTGACCCAAGCTGGGATTCGTACCTGGGTCCCTGGTGCTGTGAGGCAGCAGTGCTAACTACTGCGCCACCATGCTGCTGGATTTGTTAATTTTGTAGTCATGCCCATGTTTTCAGTCAAAATGTATTTAGTTCCTGCATTATCCAATCTGCTATCAATCTTAGTTAGCTGATCATTCCCGTTTCTATGATTTTCTCTGTGAAGGAGTTCAGATCTGCAGAATGGTGGCACAATGGTTAGCACTGCTGTTTCATAGCACCAGGGACCTGGGTTCGACTCCCAGCTTGGGTCACTGTTTGTGCAGAGTCTGCACATTCTACCTGTTCCTCCGGGTGCTCCAATTTCCTCCCACAGTCCAAAAGACGTAAAGGTTAGGGTGCATTGCCCATGCTAAATTAGGTGCATCGGCCAAGCTAAATTCTCCCTTAGTGTACTCAAACAGGTACCAGAGTGTGGCAACTTGGGGATTTTCACCGTATCTTCATTGCAGTGTTAACGTAAGCCGACTCGTGACACTAATAAATAAACTTTGCTTTTGTGTGAATTTAATGAACTACTGAAATGGGCCTAATAACTTTAGTCGCCTTGAAAATATTTACCTGCGGATCGTGCAAATCCCACAGAGCTGTTCTGACTGAATTGTAAACTATAACTCGAGAACAATCTCCGGAAATATTTCTTAATGAACAGAATATGCAGCGAACTGGGGGAAAGATAAAATGGCAAATTCAGTGACAACAGACTAAAATTGTGGAGTCTTACTCTGTCTCCAATTTCCTCAGAAATGAGCTAACGGAGGAACATCTGTTGCAGGGCACCATGCTAGGATTTTCTGTTGTGCGGGATATAACTGCAGCCCTCGAGTATCAGCCATTTGGACCATGTGATCTTATTCATAAGGAATGGATGAAAATGTCCCAGTGGGAGGCCTGGATCACTTCACTAGGCCGAAGCTGCAAAACCCGGGGGAATAATTATCCCAAAGTGCCGGACAAAGCAAAGCTTGGATCAGCGTTGGAAATGGGCACAAATCTAGTATCCGAGAAGGGGTCCCTGGTCGCAGCTTTTGATGTTGTCCCATGATGATGTGCACCACACTCGCATCTGTCCGACAGACTTTGAAATATTGTGGTTTTATGTTCTAACGTCATTTTGATCAGCCATTCCTTTCATTCCATGAAGCCAGCTCACTCCAAACCATAAGGTCAAATCTAATGATGAATGAATCCCCCAGATTTATGAGGGAATGCCAGCTTAAATTGCCTCTCTCCCCGCTTACCTTATGAGCCTGCACATCTCTCCTCAAAGACATCTGTCATTGTTTCCCATAATTGCTGAGTAAATTAATTCCCAATAATTGGTAGTCTCTCCTTCTCTTGCTGCGTCCCTTTTCATGAATAATTCTGTCTCCAATTTCTTCCATTTTTTTTTACCTGATGCTGCATAATAGTCCTCATTCGTTACCCAACTTCACTGATGCCAAGGATTTCTGCTCAATTAGATTCTGTTCTTGCCTTTGTTTGAAATTTCAAAATTACCACTGGATCAGTGTTAATTACCAAGTTATCACCTTCCTGCCTGATTTCCCTTCCCTCTTACAAAACCTGCTGTACAAAATCCTTGCCTTCCTTAGAAAAATGTCTCTATTAAACCAATTACATCTTACTATAAACTCTGGCATCTTTTTCTATTTGCGCTGATAGTGTATGGAGATAATATTTTATTCTAATTGTCTTAAGGACCAGGTATGAGTGAATTTTGTTCTATCAATCTCTGAGTTACTTATCCTGAATACGATGTTTGTGATTGGACACGACAGGCAAACCTCTCGCACCTTGCCTATGCAGCTCGTATCAGTGTAGACAACACTGTGTATTTATGTAGCACCTTTAATGTATCACCAAATCACCAAACTGTTACAGCACACATGGAGGCCATTAGGCCCATTGTGTCTGCACCGGCTCTCCAAACGAGCATTATGAGTTAGAGCCATTGTCCTGCCTTTTCAGTGGGTCATTGCATTGGGTTATTGGGTGAAATAAATAAAGTGCCTGCGCAGCCGAGCAGTGGCCCTTAATATAATAACATAAGTGCCTCAATTCGCCATCCGGTGAGCTGCTGATCTCCATCTGTTCACGCCACCGGTAATACAACATGAATCCTGAAGATATTGGGCACTTGCCTATGCCTTCTGCCACCATTTTCTTGGCCCTCTTGCCTCCCAGCGCATTGGCAGTGCGCCCCAGAAAACTCCTGCCATTGATTCTAAAAGTATCCCCACAGCCAATGTTAAGCTGACTGACTGTTACCGGCCTGTCTTTGCCAGGTTTAATCTCCACACCTTTTCTTGAACAAGGCTGTTACATTTGCAACCCTCCAGTTCCCCGGCACCACCTCTGTATCTAAGGAAGATTGCGGCACGTACCTCTGCAATATATACGCTTACCCTCACACATGGCATGGTGACAAAGTAGCTAACACTGCTTCCTCACAGCACCAGGGACATGGGTTTGATTTCAGTCTTGGGTCACTGTGTGGAATCTGTACATTCTTCCCCTGCCTTTGTGGGTCACAGCTGGAGTACTGTGTGCAGTTTTGGTCACCGCACTTGCAGAAGGATATATTGGCCTTGGAGGGAGTGCAGAGGAGGTTTACTAGGCTGATAGCGGAGATGAGGGGGTTGGCCTATGAAGAGAGACTAAATAGACTGGGTCTGTACTCGTTGGAGTTAGAAGGATGAGGGGGGATCTTATAGAGACGTATAAAATAATGAAGGGGATGGATAGGGTAGAGGTAGAGAGATTCTTCCCGCTTAGAAAGGATAGCAGGACTAGAGGACACAGCCTCAAGATAAGGGGGGGGCAGTTTAGATCGGAGTTGAGGAGGAACTTCTTCACTCAAAGGGTGGTGAATCTCTGGAATTCTCTGCCCATTGAAGTGGTGGAGGCTCCCTCACTAAATATATTTAAGTCACGGGTAGATAGGTTTCTGATAGACAAGGGAATTAAGGGTTATGGGGAGAAAGCAGGAAAGTGGAACTGATCCACTTCAGATCAGTCATGATCTTATTGAATGGCGGGGCAGGCTGGAAGGGCTAGGTGGCCTATTCCTGCTCCTATTTCTTATGTTTTCTGCCGAGTGCTCCGGTTTCCTCCCATAGTCCAAAGATGTGCAGGTTAGGTGGATTGGCCATGACAAATCGACCCTTAGTGTCCCAAGATGTGTAGGTTAGATGGATTCACCATGGTAAATGTGTGGGGTTAGAAGGATAGGATGGGGTGGGAGCAGGTGGGTTGGGTAAAGTGCTCTTTCAGAGAGAAGGTGCAGACTAGATGGGCTGAATGGCCTCGTCGGCACTGTAGAGGTTTTATGATTCTATAATACGTCCCTCAATCACCAAAGATGCATCACATCTGGACCTGGTGATTTACTCTTTTTTAGCACAGCTGGTCTTTCCGGTACCTCCTCCTTATCCATTTGTATCTGATCCAGGAGCAGATTAAGGAACGTTGACTAATTTCTGTGCCTCTAATGGAAATTCCAAATCAATTGGAATGTGGTGCAAAACTTAACAGTGACCAAGGTATCAATTTTTTTTTAAAGTTTTTATTTATTAGTGTCACAAACATTGACACTGCAGTGAAGTTACTGTGAAAATCCCCTAGTTGCCACACTCCTGCACCTGTTCGGGTACACTGAGGGAGAATTTAGCATGGTCAATGTATCTAAACAGCAAGTCTTTGGAGTGTGGGAGGAAACCGGAGCTCCTGGAGGAAACCCACACACACATGGGGAGAATGTGCAGACCCCGTACAGACAGGAATCGAATCACGGATCCCTTACGCTGTGAGGCAGCAATGCTAACCACTGTGCTGCCCAATGGTAGAATATTTAGGAGATGGAAACTACCATAGATAAAGGCTAATCTGGACATTGCCTTATCCAATAACGAGATTGCCCTTTTCCCAAGCACTTCAAATCAACTATAATCTCATTGAACGTCAGAGCAGCCCCAAGGGGCTGATTGACCTACTCCGGTTCATAATTCGCATGTTCGTAAGTATATTTTCCATATATTTCTCAATTTTGTTTTATACCTGTAGGGTTTTGATTGAGTGATGTTTTGAAAGCTTTGGCTCCATTAAAATTCTTTAATGTGTCTTAAACCCTGGTGCATTCCACACGTTGATGCATTTTTTAATGTGCAGCAGTTTGGCTATCTACAATGCTTTGGGCAATCAGTATGGAATACAATGCACTCAAGAAGTCCTTTGTCATTTGCAATCCGTAGAGCAAGTCACATCACGGGTAGTCAAAGTTAGGTTGTTTTCATCCTTACACAGCGCTGGGGAAGAGTCTCGCAGTCAGTCCAGGATGAAGCTGGAACGAACAGGAACTAATTGGAGCTAAGTGCAAAGAGGGCTATGGACCAAGTGAACCTTTTCCTGATTGATTTTCAAAATACTAATTGCAGTGAAATGAAGAGTGGCTTTTAAAGCAGAAACCTCGCTGTAGACTGTCAATTATACAAAACATGCTTTTATTTATTCCGCACGTATTCAGACTGTTGCATAATTTGCTCGCATGAGATGTCCCATTCGAAACAATATCCCTGGGTGCTAATTGTCTGGGCTAAATGCTAAGTGCCCCAGTTTCCGTCTATGCTTTGATTGCCTGTTGAACGGATGGTTTCCTCTGGTGCAATTTTGTTTTTCTTCCGGATTTTTAAAAAAAAAAATTAAAGGCCACAAAAAAAGGTACCAAAGCAAAGGCGACAATCCCTCAATGTCCACAAAACAAAGCAGATTGCCATTGACTTCAGGAAGTGTCGTGGAGGACATGCCCCAGTCTACATCAACAGGGATGAAGTAGAAATTGTCGAGAGCTTCAGGTTTTTCGGTGTCCAGATCACCAACAACCTGTCCTGGATCCTCCCCATGCCAACATTACAGTTAAGAAAGCCCACCAACACCTCTACTTTCTCAAAAGATAAAGGAAATTTGGCATGTCAGTTATGACTCTCACCAACTTTTACAGATGCACCATAAAAAGTATTCTTTCTGGTTGTATCACAGCTTGGTATGGCTCCTGCTCTGCCCAAGACCTCAGGAAACTACAAAGGGTCATGAATGAAGCCCAATCCATCATGCAAACCAGCCTCCCATCCACTGACTCTGTCTACACTTCCCACTACCTCAGAAAAGCAGCTAACATAATTAACATACACCCCAGACATTCTCTCTTCCACTTTCTTCCATCAGGAAAAAGAGAAAATTCTGTGATCACGTGCCAACCAACTCAAGGACAGCTTCTTCCCTGCTGCCATCACACTTTTGAATGGACCTACTTGCACTAAGTTGATCTTTATCCATGTCCTAGCTATGACTGTAA
Organism: Carcharhinus amblyrhynchos; assembly: GCF_965287045.1. Classification (NCBI taxonomy): domain Eukaryota; kingdom Metazoa; phylum Chordata; class Chondrichthyes; order Carcharhiniformes; family Carcharhinidae; genus Carcharhinus; species Carcharhinus amblyrhynchos. The sequence goes on from NC_137324.1 coordinate 168,517,139, forward strand.
CACTACACTCTGCACTCTCTCCTTTTTTTGATTCATTCATGAGACATGAGCATCGCTGGCTGGCCAGCATTTATTGCCCATCCCTAGTAGCCTTTGAGAAGGTGGTGGTGAGCTGCCTTCTTGAATCGCTGCAGACCATGTTCTGTGGGTTGACCCACAATGCTGTTAGGGAGGGGATCCCAGGAGTTTGACCCAGTCACTGCGAAGGAACGGCGATATATTTCCAAGTCAGAATGGTGAGTGGCTTGGAGGGGAACTTGCAGATGGTGGTGTTCCCATGTATCTGCTGCTGTTGTCCTTCTAAATGGAAGTAGTCATGGGTTTGGAAGGTGCTGTCAAAGAATCTTTGGTGAATTGCTGCAATGCACCTTGTAGATAGTGCACACTGATGCTACTGAGCATCGGTGGTGGAGGAAGTGGATGTTTCTAGATGTGGTGCTAATCAAGTGGGCTGCTTTGTCCTGGAAGGTGTCGAGTTTCTTGTGTGTTGTTGGAGCTGCAGCCATCCAGGCAAGTGGGGAGTATTCCATCACACTTGTGCCTTGCAGATGGTGGATACCTTCTCTATAAACAGTATGCTTTGTCTGTGTTGCATGTAAGAAACAATACTTTTCACTGTATACTAATATGTGTGACAATAATAAATCAAAAAATTAATACAGGGTATATAATATCATTGGAGCCTAGCCGACATTTGCATAGTATTACATTTGTGAAGGCCCGGCCTTCTCAACCACGCCTGAGATGTGATCCTCAGGATAAATCACTGACAGCACCCCACCCACCCCCCCAGCTCAAAGGGAATAGCAGTGTTTGATCATCTGGGATTATGGCAACTTCACCTATTACATTCATGTCCTATCGGCAAAACAAGATACTCAGATCAAACATATCCAACCGCGCAGTGGAAACAAACCGCTCCCCCCCTCCTTGGGGCATGTTTCATATTGCAATCAGACTTGCGAGTTATGCAGAATCACGTTTAATTTTAGTTGAAAGCCATGCTTTTCCCTCAAGAGCTCTGCAATTTATGGCCGGCTGCTTGTGGTAAATAATCATCTCTGGTCTTCAGTGAATGTTCCAGCAATATGCCTTTTGCTTTCAGTAATTGACCATGTCAGGACAAAAGCGAGGAAGGGAAGGCTGACTCAAATTTGATTGTGTTATTAGGATGAATATAGTGGCAGCAATTTATTTCCTATAAAACATATTCAGTAATGATTAGAAGTAAGTAGCGAAGCTTGTCACAGGAAAGTATCAAAGTACATTTTGTCCCAAGTGGTTTGGTCTAATAATAAGCATTTGAGACTAAGTGTTCATCCATTTAGTTTTGTGTTTTTCTCTGCAACGAATAAAGTCCAGTTTTGTGTTACAGAAAAGTTGATTGAGAATAGCACGGCTCCAGAATCTGTCAAAACTTCACCAACTTTATTTATTTATTAATGTCACAAGTGGGCTTACATTAACGCTGCAATGAAGTTATTGTGAAAATCCCCTAGTCACCACACTCCGCTGCCTGTTTGGGCGCACTGAATGAGAATTTAGCATGACCAATGCACCTAACCAGTATGTCTTCTGGACTGTGGGAGGAAACCAGAGCACCCAGAGGAAACCCAGGCAGACACGGGGAGAATGTGACACAGACAGTGACCCAAACCAGGAATCACCTCACATTTGTCAGGATTAAACTCCATCTGCCATCTCTCCGCCCAAGTCTCCAACTGATTTATATCCTGCTGTATCCTCTGATGGTCCTCACCGCTATCTGCAAATCCACCAACCTTTGTGTCGTCTGCAAACTTACTAATCAAACCAGTTACATTTCCCTCCAAATCATTTATATATATTACAATCAGCAATCTCCTCACCGATACATATTACAAACAGCAATTTCCTCACTTCTCTCTCTTCTCCACACTATAGTTAGTTAAGAAAGCCCACTAATGCTTCTACTTTCTCAGAAGACTAAGGAAATTTGGCATATTTATGATGACTCTCACCAACTTTTACAGATGCACCATAGAAAGCATTCTTTCCGGTTGAAGCACAAGTTGGTATGGCTCCAGCTCTGCCCAAGACTGCAAGGAACTACAAAGGCTCATGAACGAAGCCCAGTCCGCTCTTCAAACAAGTCTCCCATCCATTGACTCTATCTATACTTCCTGCTGCTTCGGAAAAGCAGCCAGCATAATCAAGGACACCATGCACCCTTTACTTACTCCCTTCCACCTTCAAGCCTAAAATCTCCAAGAGATCAGTGATTGTTGAATTCTGGCCTCCCCCTGCATCCCCTCCATCCACCTCACCCTACCTACAAAGAGTCGTGAACGATAAAGAGTCCATCACTCTAACCAGTCTCCCATCCATTGATTCTGTCTACATTTCCTGCTGCCTCAGACAAGCAGCCAACGTAATTGAGGACCCCACACACCCCAGGCATACGCTTTTCCACCTCCTTCCATCAGGAAAAAAGATACAAAAGTTTGAGGTCACGTACCAACTGACTCAAGAACAGCTTCTTCCCTGCTACCATCAGACTTTTGAATGACCTCGCACTAAGTTGATCTTTCTCTACACCCTAGCTATGAACGTAACACTACATTCTGCACTTCACCTTTCCTTCTTTATGAACAACATGCTTTGTACAGCACCCAACAAATAATACTTTTCACTGTATACTAATACATGTGTCAATAATAAATCAAATCAAATTGTGAGGCATTCCTCAAAACTAATGCCTCCTTTTGTGGCAGGGGTGTTAATTTTTGGTCTATAACTCTCCAGAGCGATAACCCAGGAGAGAGAAATCTCCTCGGCTTCTGTTCATCCTAACACTGCGGTGCAGCAAGAGCTTTTCAAGGGCAAAAGAAGATATCCGTCATAAGCAATTTGAATTTAATAACAAAAGTAGCTGACGCAGTTCTTTGAAATGGGAATCGTATCTGGAGGTCCAGATTAACTGGTTCACTAGAACTCAATTAATCAAGTCTTTTTTTAAAATTTGAATGTAACAATTGTGTACACAGTGGTTCTGGAGACAAGAGAAAGGACAGATGTTTTATCATCAAATGAATCCTTACGTTATATTTTGTAAGTAGCCAGTGCTTCAACTTATTTTCAAGAATATTGTTAAGGAATCAGTTTCTCATATCCCACAGCACTTAAATGGTATGGAGGAATTGGGTCATTTGATCCCTGCACTGAATGTTCACCAATAAAACAAGCACCAGAACTCTATCTACTTCCCTGTGAATCAGAATGGAAACCTATGGTCTATTCTGCTACTCAGTGCATTATCCTATGTACAGACCAGGCCCTCACTAACCCTCCACAGTTCCTTGTCCGCCATACTTTCACCTTTCAGCAGTTTGACCACAATCTGCTTGATAACTGACCATGTGGCCCTGATTCAGCACCTTGCACCTCGCTGTTGCTGTCTTGGGTTGAGTCACAAACATTCTCACTTCACCTGACTGATGGCTGATTTTCTCATGGCTTGATTGACTCCTCGTACCTTGATTTGTCGCCTCGTACCATAAGACCGTGAGATAGGGAGCAGAATTAGGGCAATCAGCCCATCGGGTCTGCTCAGCCATTCAATCATGATGATGTTTCTCAACTCCATTTTCCCCGTAACCTTTGATCCCCTTACCAATCAAGAACTTATCTATCTCTGTTTTAAATACACTCAATGACCTGTCCTCCACAGCCTTCTGTGGCAATGAATTCCACAGATTCACCACCCTCTGGCTGAAGAAATTCCTCCTCATCTCGGTTCTAAAGGGTTGTCCCTTTACTCTGAGGCTGTGCCCGTGGATACGAGTCTCTCCTACTAATGGAAACATCTTCCCCAGGTCTACTCTATCCAGACCTTTCAGTATTCTATAAATTTGAATGAGATTCCCCCCTTGCCCTTCTAAACTCCATTGAGTACAAAGAACAAAGAACAAAGAAAATTACAGTGCAGGAACAGGCCCTTCAACCCTCCAAGCCTGCACCGACCATACTACCTGACTTAATTAAAACCCCCTATCCTTCCAGGGACCATTCCATTCATGTATTTGTCAAAATGCCCCTTAAAAGTCACTATCGTATCTGTTTCCACTACCACCGTCAACAACTTCCAGGCACCCACCTCCCTCTGTCTAAACAATCTGCCTTGTACATCTCCTTAAACCTAGTGCCCCCCCTAGTAATTGACTCTTCCACCCTGGGAAAAAGCTTCTGGCTATCCACTCTGTCCATGCCTCTCATATTCTTGTAGACTTCTATCAAGTCGCCCCTCAACCTCCATCATTGTAGTGAGAACAAACCATATTTCTCCAACCTCATTTCATAGCCATTGCCCTCCATACCAGGCAACATCTGATAAATCTTTTCTGTACCCTCTCCAAAGCCTCCACATCCTCCTGGTAGTGTGGCGACCAGAATTGAACACTATATTCCAAATGCGACCTAGCTAAGGTTCTATAAAGCTGCAACATGATTTGCCAATTTTTAAACTCGATGCCCCAGCCAATGAAGGCAAGTATGCCGTAAGCCTTCTTGACTACCTTCTCCACCTGCATTGTCACATTCAGTGACCTGTGTACCTGTACACCCAGGTCCCTTTGCCTTCCTATATTCTTAAGAGTTCTGCCATTTACTGTATATTTTCTATTGGTATTAGACCTTCCAAAATGCATTACCTCATTTTTGTCCAGATTAAACTCCATCTGCCACCTCTCTGCCCAAGTCTCCAACTGATCTATATCTTCCTCTATCCTCTGATGGTTCTCATTGCTATCCGCAAATCCACCAACCTTTGAGTTGTTCGCAAACTTACTAATCAATCCAGTTACATTTTCTTCCAAATTATTTATATATATTACGAACAGCAAAGGTCCCAGCACTGATCCCTGAGGAATGCTATTTGTCACAACCCTCCATTCAGAAACACACCCTTCCATTGTTAGCCGTCTTCTTTGACCGAGCCAGTTTTGTATCCATGTAGCCAGCTCACCTCTGATCCCATGCGACTTCAGCTTCTGCACCAGTCTGCCACAAGGGACCTTGTCAAAGTCCTTACTGAAGTCCACGTAGACAACATCCACTGCCCTACCCTCATCAATGGTCTTCGTCACTTCCTCAAGAAACACAATCAAGTTAGTGAGGCAAGACCTCCCCTTCACAAAATTATGTTGTCTCTCACTAATACATCCATTTATTTCTGAGCACAGACCCAGAGTCCTCAAATGTTGGAGGTTGTTGGCCTGCATCCACTGGTTTAGGCGCCCAGGGCAAACCTGTTTGCCTGCTTGGCTCCTCGAGGCTTTTGTAAACCTCAGCAACCTCTCCCTTGCCTCTCTTCATTGCCTCGTGTGCCTCAAGTTAGCCATTCATATGGTTTGTTACCAGTTGGCCTGCTCTTTCAGGCTCACCAATCAGAGCCTGAATTTGCTCTGCATTTGCTGCTGATAGGTAGGCTCTGAGCTTATCAGCAACTGCAGAGTGATCAGCCTCTGATTGGATGCCCAGTGCATCAGCTCAGTGCGGGCTACCCCCATTGGTCGGGACTCTATGTCTGTGGCATGATGTGTTTATTGTAAATCTGTAAAATTGGGCATGGCCAATAAATGCTAACTAAGCAAAGCCCATATCCCATATGAATTGAAAAGACTCATTTCCTTATCTTCCTTTTCTTTAATTTCTCCATTAATGCTATCAGCTTCTGTCATTCCATGTGACAGCGAATTCCACATTCTCACTGTTTTCTGTATAAATAAAATGTTCCCAATTTCTTTCTTTGTTCTTATATTTTTATGTGTCTTTTTTTGGGTTTAACCACAAGTAAAAACAGTACAAATGTACTCCTTCGACCACCTAACTCACTCCTCTGTGACACAACATATAGTGAAATACTGGAGGGCTGAGTTTTTGGTGATTAAGTGAAATGTATTTTCAAGGACAGCAAGTTATCTTTTGTACCTGAGGCTGGTAAACAATGTAATGGAGAGGCAAAGGGTCAGTGGTGGCAATCAAAGAGGTTCATTGGCTCCAAACGGAGACACAATCAGAATTCAGCCCAGAGAAATGGGGAAATGGAGAATAGCACTGATGGGCAACAGATCCAGCAATGTAAAACTGGAGATGGGAAGGCGTTCAGGGGGAACAGATGGCACTTGCAGAAACACAACCAGAATTAGAGAGTCAAGGCCATACTCTGTAACGCAAGTGGAGACACCCAGCCAATCCAACAGCCACAACAGAAGAAAATACATGGTTGGTGACTGCCAATCCAGTGAGCCTGGTGACCACTCATACCTCAGATGGCAAAGGGCTCCCATCAACAGTATGAATGCAAACTCATGACCATTCTTCTTGAGGAATGGACTAGTGTCATACTCGGACGGTTTTACCTATTAGTGGGTTTGCTAATTAGGCTACCTAGAGTTATAGAGTCATAGAGGTTTGCAGCATGGAAACAGGCCCTTCAGCCCAATTTGTCCAAGCCGCTCTTTTTATTAACCACTAAGCTATCCCCAGTTGCCTGCATTTGGTCCCTATCCCTCTATACCCATCTTATCCATGTAACTGTCTAAATACTTTGTAAAAGACAAAATTGTACCCGCCTCTACTACTTCCTCTGGCAGCTCATTTCAGACACTTACCACAGTCTGAGTGGAAAAATTGCCCCTTCTGGATCCTTTCGTGGTTCTCTCCTCTCACCTTAAACCTATACGTTTTAGTTTTAGACTCCCCTACCTTTCGGAAACGCATCTCACCCTCGTCAAAATCAAACCACTCTGATCACAGACAGAAGGCTAAGGAGTTCAGTCTGTCTCTCTGCTGACCTGTGCTCCTCATTATTTTATAGACCTCTGTAAGATCACCCCTCAGCCTTCCATGCTACAGAGAATAAAGTCCCAATCTTTCCAGCCTCTCCTTCTAACTCAAGCCATCAAGTCTCGATATACCTAACCCTCTTCGTGTGGTTGGTGTTACATCTCTAAGGATTGAGGTGTGTCCTCAAGAATGACTCCACAGCTAGGCATCAGGCAACACAGATCTTTATTCAGTCTACTCACTCCACGCTCCAAACATTGGCTGTCTACTTAGGGCGGTTCCCAACCAGCTCGCCCCACACCGCAGGTCACATGACCCGTTTCTTTAAAGGGCTAATGCCCCGAAATACATAACAGTTGGTATGTCGGTGTAACAAAGAAAACACACTTTGAAAAGAATACAGAGTACTGGAGGTGAGGACATTCTCATCCTGTGTCGGATCAAGTTATTTATCTTACACAGGCCATACCTGCATTTCCCCTTATCTGCCTGCTTTTAATTAACCTTCATTTGAGTAACAGATTTTGACATGCATCGCCATTCCTCTCCATCGCAAACAACTGTCGAGACATTGTTAATTTTATAGGTTACACGAAGGGCAGCGCTTGCACTTATAGAATTGCCTCTTCATATCCCTTGGCAACACTCCAAAGTGCTTCACGTAGACATGAATTAAATCCTCTTGACCCTTTGTGTCAGCACATTGTTATGGACAGGGGCAGAGAGACAGACTGAACTCCTTAACCTTCTGTCTGTAATCAGAGTGGTTTGATTTTGACGAGGGTGAGATGCGTTTCCCAAAGTGAAAGCAGATGCTGGAAATCTGAAATGGAAACAGAAAGAGATGAGAAAACTCTGAGGTCTATCAGCACCTGTGGAGAGAGAAAAAGGGTTAACGTTGTCCAGTATGACTTCAGTACTCAAGAAGAGATCTATTGGACTTGAAACATTAACTCTGTCACTCTCCCCACAGATTAAATCTGCTGAGTTTTTCCAACCCTTCCTGTTTTTATTCTATGTGTTCCCAAAACCATTTTTATGCATGGCAGCTCAAGAGGATTTTTGTAGTCACTTCATTGCAGTGTTAATGTAAGCCTACTTGTCACACTAATACAGAAAAAAACAGTTCTGGAGACAGGATATCGGAGACATTGGGCGGGATTTCACGGCCTCACTCATCCTGAAACTGTAAAATCCCACCCATGGTCAATGGACCTTTCCATGGTCTGTCCCTCGACCACTCCGATTCCCATGGCGGGTGGGACAGTAAAGTTCCGGCCATTATTGCCCTTGCTGTTTTGCGGTGACATTTGATAGTGGCAAATGTGATATAGTCCAAGGCTGTGGTCATTGTACTCAATTTTTAGGCAGCCAGTTTAATTTTCAATCAGTTCTTGTGCATGAACAGCAAACTTTCTTAGACTTTTAAACCAGGAGCACTATTTATTCTCCTGGAAACAGTGTCTGTCATTACTTCTACACACACACCACATGCATGGGAAGGATACACTAGAATTATAGAATCCCTAGAGTGCAGAAAAGGCCATTCAGCTCATCGAGTCCGCACCAACACCCCGACACAGCATCCCACCCAGATGGCACAGCCAAACCACCTAACCTGCACACCTATTCACAGATGGATAGGGTCATAAAGAGTGCTTTTGGTACATTGGCCTTTATAAATCAGAGTATCGAGTATAATGGAGTGTTATGGTAAGGTTGTATAAGGCTTTGGTGAGGGCGAATTTAGAGTATTGTGTACAGTTTTGGTCACTTAGTTACAGGAAGGCTGTAAACAAGGTTGAAAGAGTGCAAAGAATGTTCACACGGATGTTGCCGGCTCTTGAGAAGCTGAGTTACAGAGAGAGATTGAATAGGTTAGGACTTTATTCCCTGCAGCGTAGAAGAATGAGGGGAGATTTGATAGAGGTGTATAAGATTTTGATGGGTATAGATAGAGTGAATGCAAGCAGGCTTTTTCCACTGAGGCTAGGGGAGAGAAAAACCAGAAGGCATGGGTTAAGGGTGAAAAGAGAAAAGTTTAAAGGGAATATTAGGGGGGGGCTTCTTCACGCAGAGAGTGGTGGGTGTGTGGAATGAGCTGCCGGATAAAGTGGTAAATGCGGGGTCACTTTTAACATTTAAGAAAAACTTGGACGGGTTCATGGATGAGAGGGGTGTGGAGGGATATGGTTCAAGTGCATGTCAGTGGGACTAGGCAAAGAATGGTTCGGCACAGACAAGAAGGGCCAAAAGGCCTGTTTCTGAGCTGTAATTTTCTATGGTTCTATCTTTGGAGCATGGAAGGAAACTGGAGCATCTGCAGGAAACCCACACAGACACGAGGAGAACGTGCAGACTCAGAAAGACTCATTGGGAGAAAGCACAAGAAGCCTGAGGCAGAGTAACACTGGTCAGACTGGAGGAGGTTACAGAGATAGGATGGTAAAGGCCTTGAAAAGATTTAAACACAAAGTTGAGAATTTTATACCCAAAGCACTGAGGGAAGAAACAACATAGGGCAAAATGGACAGGAGGAATGGAAGAGCAGAACTTGGTGCAGAGATGCTGCAGAGGTTTGTGTGATCTGAATTTCTTGGAGGTGGAGTATGGGAGACATGCATTGGAATAATCAAGATCGTCTTTGCTTCATATAGTGGATCAATTTTAAAAGCCTGAAAAGTTTATTGAGTCTCTTACTGGAACAAAAAAAAGCAATTCATGGCTTACATATGTAGAACATAGAACACTACAGCACAAAGTTATAACCAAAGTTATAACCAAAGTAAGTTATAGTTAGTAAGTTATAGAAGTTATAACCAAAGTAAGCTGTTTGCCTCAACCATTGTTTACCGTCCAAAGGGTGCAAATAATCTTGATATTTACCCATCCTGTGTCCCATGTTGCCCACTTATCCAAGGTAACCTTGAATGTCTTTGGATGGGCTGTCTGATAGTTGCATTCGGTACTACTCCAATGAGATATGGAGGGATCATTCCATGTCTGAGGATGGAAGGTGCTTCTCAATTTCTTCTCTTTCGGCACCTTTTAACTTTGGAAAGTTGTGCTTTCTGACAGGGAGCAGAGAGGCATGGCCAAGATAAAAGAATGAATAGAATTTGAATAGAAAAGAGGTCATATTCATTGTCATTATTCAGTCTATTCAAGTTACATGCGCAAACTACAGTGGCAATCTCTCACTGCCATTTCCATGAACTGATACGAATTCTCCTAGCGACAGTAAACCATTTTCTGTAGTAATGTGATTGTTTTTTTTTATTTTTTATTGTGCGTTGAAATAATTTGTGTGTCTAGAGCAGTAGCAGATTTTCAAAACAGATAGAAATTGGTGTCTTGCATAGGAAAGTTTTAATGGGCAGATTTTATTTCCCAGCTACCGGTCGGATCTTCTGATCTAACTGAAGGTGACCCCCCCCACCGCCCCTCTCCCCCACAACCCCAGCTCCATCCTAAGTGGGTTCCCTGGCAGTGGGACAGAGGAGCCATGTTAAACAGCGTAGAAATCGGCGAGACTGGAAAATCCTGCCAGCGGCCAGTGGTGAGCTGCCGCAGTTGCTGGAAAACATGCCACAGGTGTGGTGGGGGTGAGATGGAGGGGAGGTGGAAACCCACCCAATGTCTCTGAGCTCGATCGGTGAGAAATGGCTGATGGAATGGGACTCTGAGGCACTAACACTGCAGTAACAACAGTTAATGATGAAGACAGAAAATGTAGGAAAAACTCAGCAGACCTGGCGGCATCTGTGGAGAGAGAATAGAGCCAATGTTTTGAAAACGTTTTGCCTTTATAAAAACTGTTAATGTTGGGTGACTCAGCACTGCTGTGTGAGAAAGGAATGTAGATTTCTGGAAATCCCCAGGGTTTTCATTGATGTTGCATCATGTTTGCACATTTGATTTTCCAGTTTGTGTCTAAATTCCATTCACGCAACCATCAGGAGGGATGTTTAACTCGTTTATCCAGCAAGAAATACTTGACAGAATTAAATGGGCTTCAAACATCTTGAAAATCAGGTCAATAAATAAGCTGTATCTCGATCTGTTCCTTTATCTGAAATGATTAAAAAAGATTTGTAGCTTTAATCGGTTTGTAGCTGTCCAGTTTTCTAAGCATAGCAATGAAAAATGTCTCTTCTTATAATCTCCAGTGTGCTGTTTGATTATCTAAAATCATTAAAAAAAACCTTCTGCATAGCAATGCACACAGTTTGACATTCAAGGATTGATTCGACGCACAGAGTGACTGAGAGAAAATCAGGTTAGAAGTGGAAAAAATCAAAAGCTTTGGATTTGTTATTTTGAAGTGGATTTAACTGAAAGAAAAGGTGATTTAATTCAGATGCTTAAAATGAGAAAGCGGTTCGATGTTCTGGCTACAGTGGAGCTGGTTCGACTGAACCCTCTGCAGGAGAAGGAGGGCCACAGTCATAAACTTAGAGTTGGGCCTTTCAGGAGCAACATATATTTCACACTGAAGATCATGGAATTCTGAAATTCTCCCTCCCTTCAGCCCCCTGCCCACTCCTCTAAAATCGTGGCACAGTGGTTACCGCTGCTGCCTCACAGTGTCAGGGACCTGGGTTCGATTCCTGTCTGTGTGGAGTCTGCATGTTCTCCCCATGTCTGCGTGAGTTTCCTCTCTCAATCCGAAAATTGTGCAGGTTAGGTGCATTGGCCAAGCTAAATTCTCCCTCAGTGTACCCGAACAGGTGCCGGAGTGTGGATACTAGGGGATTTTCACAGTAACTTCACTGCAATGTTAATGTAAGCCTACTTGTGACACTAATAAATAAACTTAAACTTAAAAATGATACATCTGAAAAACAATTTTATTCCACTAACAATTGTAAACTAAATACAGGCTGACTCCAAAATCTCCGTAAAGCTAGTGCTCCATCCTGTGGAGTAATTGTTATTGCAGCATTTCGTCTAAGCTTGATGTGATTGCATATACTCTGGCCAGGATTTTCCAGCCCCATCAGGACAGGACCGACTGTGGGAGATTCGGCAGCTTAGCCGAAAGAGTAGTGATTTTTGATGGGCCTGTACGATCCTGGTGGTGGGCGGGACTGGTAAATCCCATCCTCTATTGTGGCAAGTCCATGAATACGGACAGTCAGACGTCCAGTGTCCAATGTACAGGCGGACTGAGTTTCCGAGAAAGAAAGGGTAACTTGGATTTGTGCTGCACCTGTCAGGATATCCCAAATTGATTTGAAGTCAACTAAGTATTTCGAAATGTAGTCACTGTTATAACTCGAGGTAAAACCCCACTGCCAATTTGTTCAGAGCACCGCCTCACAAACAGCGAGGAGGTAAAGGGACAGCTCATCCCATCTTTGTTATGTTGTTATGAGGGACAACAATTGGTTGGGCCACAGCAAAGAATATCCACTCTTTTCTTCTTCAGAAAGTGCTATGGGATCATTTGTTTCCACTGAACGGTGAGGGGTGGGGAGGGAAGAGGATTTTCCATTAGTGTTTTTGGGAGGGCCCGATCAATGGTGGAAGTGGCGGAGGGGGTGGGTGCCCCAAAATGCATATTATGCTGCATAATATGCATATTAGTCTTCATTCTTTTCCCCCTCCCCGTTCATCATTGGGATTGTGATTTGAATACGTTGAAATATAATTATCAGCACTTTACATTTGATAGATTGTGATTGCGATTAGATTGCCTATGGGCACCATGGTGGCACAGTGGTTAGCACTGCTGCCTGGCACTGCCAGGGACCTGGGTTCAATTCCCGGCTTGGTGACTGTCACGTTCTCCCTGTATCTGCGTGGGTTTTTTTCCCATAGTCTGAAAATATGTGGTTTAGGTGGATTGGCTACGCTAAATTGCCCCTCTTAGTAACTGGGGACCCGTAGGATAAGTACATGGGGTTATGAGGATTCTTGTCAGTGCAGACTCGATGGGCCAAATGGCCTCCTTCTGCACTGTAGGAATGCTATGATTCTATGATTCATTGACACTGGAGAATTAGGGGCTCCAGTCTCTCAGGTTGGGCTGTGTGGAAAATCATTTGACTCCAAGGGGCAATTGCTACCATTGAGTCAAGACTGATGCTTGGAGATAATTAAGTTACAGCCAGCGACACTGACATTGTGCAATCTCAACTGTGGGGAGGGGAGGTGGGGGGGGGGGTCCGTCACTGAATGGGATTTGATCTGCGTCCAATTGCTATGATTATGGGCTAGTGGCAAAACACGCGTACAGTTTATGGTGAATTTTACTGCTCACTATATCACTTGAAAGGATCTGCTGATCGCAGAGTAAGTGCTTAAACCTGAACTGGCTGATGGATATCCCCCTTGGGGGTGGGAGAGGTCAAGGTGCCGTGAGATTGACATCCAGAGCAATGATCTTCGATGATGGAAGATTGGGACTAAGTCAAACCCATGACTCAGATCCTTTCAGAAAGTTGAGAGAGGTTTGTGAGATTTAAAACGAAAGGTCCCCAGTTCGAAACTGGGTGGAAACCTCGTTAAAACTCTCTCGTTAATGGTGAGGGAAGTTGGCGTGATTTAAGGGATGAAGGGTCATCCAGACACGAAACATTGGCTCTATTCTCTCTCCACAGATACTGTCAGACCTGCTGAGATTTCCTCCAGGAAGTGGTTGCCTTCATCCAATACCAAGCTGAGAGACTGCAACTGTAAGATACATTCATCCAATGACACTAACTGGCCCAGCAGAAGTTATTTTGTTCTATATAATTACTGAGATAATTAACAGATCAGTGTAGGTGTGGAGAACAGTGAACAACAATCAACTAATAGTTTAGGGATTACTTTTTAAACTGCAGTAAGAAGTAATTTAATTCTGTTTGGTATTTGTTTGAATAAAACATAATGGACATAGCATTTGTCAATTGAATGAAATAGTTCTTAATTTAACATATTTTATCTGATAGCTCTGATAACAAACAGCACTTTTCCAGAATATCAATTAGACCGTAATCCCCGAACTGTTAGTTGATTGTAATTTACAGTTATCCAGTGTTCCATCTCTACATTGATCTGGTAACAGTCCATGTAATCCCTTGTAACGAGATGGTTCCTGTCAGAATTATTGGTGTCAGTTGTCATTGAAGAATCACAGAATCCCTACAGTGCAGGGGAAGGCCATTCGGCCCATCGAGCCTGCACCAAGAACAATTCCACCCATGTCCTATCCCTGTAACCCCACATATTTACCCTGCTAATCCCCCTGACACCAGGAGACAATTTAGCATGGCCAATCAACCTAACCCGGAGTGTGGGAGGAAACTGGGGCACCCAAAGGAAACTGCGCTGACTCCGGGAGAACGTGCAGACTTCACACACACAATCACCCTGAACTGAACCCGGGTCCCTGGCGCTGTGAGGTGGCAGTGCTAACCACTGTGCCACCGCGCTGCCCAATTGATGCACACTTCTTAAGGCATTAGTTTCTCAGACAGGCTTTGTGTGTTGACATCTTACCTACTCGGGGAACTGAATCTGCCTTAACCGGAAAAGAACGAGAGTGAGGGGGAGCCAAGGTTTTAAAATATGGCAATGAATAAGGTAGATTCAAACAGCTTGAGGAGATTGAGCACAGGACTCGGGGAGTGGTAACTATAAAACTCGCAAGGCCTGAGAAAGATTATAGATTAGAAACTTTCTGCTCTTCCTCATCTATGGAAGGATACATGTCAGACAGAGTACGAGAAATAAGTAGTTAATTCTGGCTCAAATTGAAAAAGAACTGGATTAATATCTGTTGAGAAAACAGACATAGATGACAAAATTATCTGCTTGTTTCACATGTGATTCAAAAGAAAATATCAAGATCTTAGGTGGCCTAAATAAGGCAGTAATACAGATTCTTCGAGAGGAATGTACTAATTGAAGGAATGTATTTAATGATCTAAATGACCATCTCCCATTTTCTTACTTGCTTATATTGTTATATACTTAATACAATTCATAAACATTTTCTTGATATACTTAAAAAATTCACTTCTGTTAATATATCACAAAACCCAGGTGATCTGAGCCCAAAGTAAAAGGATATTCATAGAATCCTTACAGTGCAGAAGGAGGCTATTTGGCCCATCAAGTCTACATCAATCACAATTCCACCCAGCCCCCCACGTATTTACCCTGCTCGTCCCTCTGACACTAACAGACAACTTACTATGGCCAATCCACCTAACCTGCACATCTTTGGAGTGTGGGAGGAAACTGGAGCACCCAGAGGAAACCCATGCAGACACAGGGAGAACGTGCAGACTCCACACAGACTGACCCAAGCCGAGAATCGAACCTGAGTCCCTGATGCTGTGGGGCAGCAGCGCGAACCACTGTGCCACCATGCTGCCTTAATATGATGGCTTTGGATGGTTTCGATCCACCGACCTTTGGGTTATGGGCCCAGCACTCTTCCGCTGCACCACTGAGCCCTAAAAAAAACTCAAACCTGGCAGTGGTGGGATATTGATATTGTTAGGAAATCGAAAAAGTATAACTTTTTCCAAATTCATTGGACACAGACACTGTACCAAAGAAAATTGTACCAAATGTTATTTCTCCATTCAAAAAGACTATTAAGCCACCCAGTAGCGCTCCACGTAGTGATAGTGTCAAACCTGTTAAAGTCAATAATTAGGCTTATGAGCACTTGGAAAGGTCAATGGACTGTCAATATTGATTTATAAAAGGCAGGTCATGCTCTGCTCAGTTTCTCCAGTTCGGGCAGCTGCCAGATCAATAGTCTTTAAAGGAACGTGTGAAGGACACTCACGAAAAGGCAAGGTAGTGTTTTGTTCCAATTTTGATTAGACGGGGACAATTAAATATTGAGAAGACTGAAGCTATTGTTTGGGATTCTGTGACCCTGCTGTGATGGGATCCACTGTGGAAGATTTGGCAGCCCATTGACTTTCAATGGAATTGAACAATCTTAGGCGGGGCTGGAAAACCCCACCCATTTGTCTTTAGTCCCAATCCAAATTCTGTTTCCTACATTCATTCCTGTCCCTGGTGGGACTAAACCAAACTCTTCCCAACCTTACTTTTTTTCATTCATTTGTAGGGTATGGGCATCGCTGGCAGGCCAGCATTTATTGCCCACCCCTAATTAACCCGAGGGCAGTTGAGAGTCAACCACGTTGTTGTGGCTCTGGATTCACATGTAGGCCAGACCAGGTAAGGACAGCAGATTTCCTTCCCTAAAGGATATTAGTGAACTAGATGGGTTTTCCCTGACAAAGGTTTCACGGACATCAGTAAATTCTTAATTCCAGATGTATTTTTATTGAATTCAAATTCCACCATCTGCAGGACTCAATCTTGGTTCCCCAGAACATTAGCTGAGTTTCTGGGTTAATAATCTAGTGATAATACCACTACAAAGAACAAAGAACAACACAGCACGGGAAACAGGCCCTTCGGCCCAACGAGCCCGCGCCGCCGTTTTAACATTATGAGTGCCCTCCCCTACCCATAACCTTTGTCTACACCTATGGGGGCCATCATCTCCCCAGATGTAACCATGAAATAAACTTCCAACCAGATATCTGTGCCACCACTAAAACTGCAAACCTCCACCTCCGCAACATCACTCGACTTCCCTCCTGCCTCAGCTCACCTGCTTCTCAAGCCCTGATTCACATTTTTATTCTCTCGAGACTTTACTATTCCAATTCACTTCTGGCTGGCCTCTCGCATTCAACTATTCGTAACTTTGAGTTAATACCTCTGCTGCCTGTATCCTTATTTCCTCCAAGTCCCATTCACCCTTCACCTCTCATTTAAGATGGAGATGAGGAGCAATTTCTTCTCAGAGGGACATTGGGTCATTGGAATTCTCTATTCCAGAATGCTGTGGAGATTCACTGAAAATATTCAATGCTGAGACAGACAGATTTTTATAGCAGAGTCAGGGGTTATGGGGACCAGATGGGAAAGTGCAACAGTACGGCATAGAACAGACTGTTTTGACCCTTCAGGACCAAGGTTGGGTCAGCCATGATCTAATTTGAACCTGCAAAGCAGGCTCAGGGACTGTACGTTCTACTCTCTCAATAAATAAATCACTGGTGTACCCCTGCAATACTCTGCAGTGAACCAGATGGATTTTTACAGAAATCAGCAATGGTTTCATGGCCATTGCTAGACTTATTGGTGAGATTAGGATGTGAGGGTACAGCCACAAAGTGAAGGGACGACCCTTTAGAACCAAGATGAGGAGGAATTTCTTTGCTCAGAGGGTGGCGAATCTGTGGAATTCATTGCCACAGAAGGCTGTGGAGGCCAAGTCATTGAGTGCATTTAAGGCAGAGATATATAGGTTCTTGATTGGTAAGGGGATCAAAGTTTAGGAGGAAAAGGTGGGAGAATGGTGTTGAAAAACATATCAGTCATGATTGAAAGGCAGAGAAGACTTGATGGACAGAATGGCCTAATTCTGCTCCTATATCTTAGGGTCTTGATTCCAAATTTTTATTGAATTCAAATTCCATCGTGAGATCCAAATCTGATACACAGAGCATTCGCCTGGGTCGACTCCTAGTGACAATACCACTATGCCACCTCCTGCTCTCCGCTGCAGGCGTTCACCCCAGTATGACATATATTACAATGACTGTCGATTAATCCTTTGACCTTGGGTGACACAGTGAACACTAAGGTAAGTCCAATCAGAACTCAGGCCATCCTGACACCTCGTGCCCACTGGGAAGTCCAATTGCATTCTCTTGACAAGAGAGGATTTACCTTCCAATGGCCAATGTTAATGTATTCCTTTGTCAACAACTTCCCAATCAGTTCATTCTTCGTTGGTGGATGTTTAGGTTTCCACATTTTAATACTTCCCAAACATAAGACAGTTCTAGTCACCCTATTATAGAAAGGATATTATTAAACTAGAAAGAGTGCAGAAAAGATTTACTTGGATGCTGCAGGGACTTGATAGAGTTATAAGGAGAGGCTGGATAGAATAAGACTTTGTTCTCTGGAGTGTAGGAGACTTAGGGGTGATCTCATAGAGGTCTATAAAATAATGAGGAGCATAGATCAACTAGATAGTTAACATCTTTTCCCAAAGGTAATGAAGTTTAAAACTAGAGGATGTAGGTTTAAGGTGAGAGGGGAGGGATACAAAAGTGTCCAGGGGGGCTTTGTTTTCACACAGAGTGTCTGGAACAAGCTATCAGAGGAAGTAGTAGAGATGGGTACAATTTTGTCTTTTAAAAAGCGAAGAGACAGCATCGACAGGTTGGGCTGAAGAGCCTATCTCCATGCTACAAATCTATATGTCTCTAAGACTGCAGATGAGGCATGAGGTGGTGATGGCTTGAATTCTGATACTATTTTGTTGTTGATAAAAATTCATTTAAGAATCATCATCATACGCAAATAGAGAAAGGTCCAATTTGCCTTTTTAAGAAATCATTGCTCAGCTGAGTCACAAGCCTAAAGGCGATGGGGAGGCAATGGCCTGATGGTATTGTCGCTGCACTATTAATCCTGAAACTCAGCTAGTGTTCTGGGGTTCGAATCCCACCACAGCAGATGGTGGAATTTGAATTCAATAAAATAGATGTGGAACTAAGGATCTACTGATGACCAGGAAACCTTTGTTGATTGTCGGAAAGACCCACCTGGTTCTCTAAAGTCCTTTAGCTGAAGGAAATCCACTGTCCTTACCTGGTCTGGCCTACATGTGACTCCAGAGCCACAGCAACGTGGTCGACTCTCAACTGGCCTCTAAACAAGGGCAACTAGGGATGGGCAATAAATGCTGGCCAGCCAGTGACGCCCTTGTCCCACGAATGAATAAAGAAAAGTTGGTTAGGTTGGCAACAATGATTATGAGCCCTCAGCTATATCCCAGATGGCTTTTAGCTTCTTAGGTATAATTATAGGGTTATTAATTCCATTACCAATTAAGCTTTCCCATATGTGACTAGAACAATGCAGCCAGCTGGTGAGTGTGGCTTTTACTGTATTATGAAGCTACAGTATGGGGGCGCTAGCTTTTAATTTCCAAACCTTTTCCCAAGGTAAAATTGCCTGAAGGAAATCAGATAATTGCGGTTCATAAGTAACAGGTGCATGTATACACATTGATGACATGGCTATTTTTAGATGATATGTACAGTGCCTTTAAATATACTGACATTCCTTTCTGCAGGTGATATTTGCCACTGTGGGAAAATTTTGAAATGGGATTTTTTTTTTTCTTTAAGTTTCTCTTGGCCAAACTACATTTGCTGTTGCTGCCGCTCTCATGGTAACTCAATCCACTTGAAATATGAAACGTTTTAATAAAATGTGCGGGCTCTGTAATGTACACATAGGAGAGAGGTAATGACCTGAAGGACATATTTTGAATACCAAGTTTAGTATTAATCTTGAATCATATGATCATACAGCACAGAGGGGGGTCATCTGCCCATTGTGCTTGTGCCAGCTCTTTGAACAAGCTTATCTGATTAATTCCAACCCCACCTCCCAAACCACCTTCCAATTCTTTTCAGTTTTACACGCATGTTCCCAATGCCCCATTGAAAGTTTCAGCAGAATCTGTCTCCGTCATCCATTCATTGAATCCCCTACAAAAGAGTAGAATCCCTACAGAGCAGAGGGAAGCCTTTAGGCCCATCAAGTCTGCACCGACAACAATCCCACTCAGGCCCTATCCCCGTAACCCCAAGCATTTACCCCAGCTAATCCCCCTGACACTAAGGATCAATTAAGCATGGCCAATCTACCCAACCTGCAGGTCTTTGGAGTGCGGGAGGAAACTGCAGCACTCAGAGAAAACCCACGCAGACACGGGGAGAATGTGCAGTCTCCACGCAGACAATGCCCCGAGGCTGGAATTGAACCTGGGTCATTGGTAATGTGAGGAAGCAGTGCTAACCACTGTGCCACCCGTGGTGTGTTCCAGATCATGACAACTGCCTGCACAAACATAAAGAGTGGGATTTTCTGGCTGCTTTTGCCCTGAAACCAGAAAATCCCAAAACCAATGGACCTTTCCATAATATACCCCCCACTCACTACAATTCCTGTGGCACGCAGAAAGAGAAAATTCGCCCCAAAATCTCACAATCTGGTTAAAACTGCGTCAACTGGTTCCCGATCTTCCTCCTGGGGGAAGAATCCCTCCTTATTTTTTCAAATCCCTTTAAGGTTTGATCACAATCTTCAAGTAACCTTCGCTGCTTTGAGGAGAGAAATTCCAACTCTTCCAACCTCTCCACGGAACTGAAGTTCCACAGCTTTACAATCTGTGGGATGATACATCCTGAAGTATTTATTTGCATCTTATTCTGCAGGAATTAATTAAACATGTACTGCTCGGTGCTAATTTAATACAATTAAATTAAAGGAGAAAGGTACTAAATAGTGTACTTGGAAAGTGCTCACATCTGTTGGTGTCCTATGGCTTTCTTAATATATTGCCACTATTATAATCAAGAACAATCAAATACCTTTAACGTGGTAAAACATCTCAAGCTGTTTTGCAGAAACGTGGACAAACAAAATTTGGCCATGAGTTACGCAAGGGGATATTAAGACGGAATTGGTCAGAAAGGTGGGTTAAGGGGAGGAGAGGTTGAAAGGTTTACAACGGGTGTTTCAGGGCTTCGAGGACTGGGCAGATGAAGGGATGGCCAACAATGGTGAAAATTGGGTATTTGCCAGATGCCAGAATTGGAGGAGTGCAGCACCTTGGAGGGTTGTAGGGCTGGAGAAAGCTATAGAGATAAGGAGGGGTGAGCCCATGCGGGAATCTGAAAGCAAGGATGATAATTTTGAACATGAGCATTGCTGGACCAGAATCCAATGTAAGTCAGTGAGCCCAAGATAATGGATCAACATCGGTGGCAGGGACCAGGATCTCAGATCACTGCCTGTATGGAGTCTGCACATTCTCCCCATGTCTGCGTGAGTTTCCTCCCAGTGCTCCAACTTCCTCCCATACTCCAAAGATGTGCAGGTTAGGTTGATTGGCCATGCTAAATTGACCCTTAGTATCAGGGAGATTATTAGTGTAAATACATGGGTTTATGGGGATTGGACCTGGGTGGGATTGTTGTTGGTGCAGACTCACTGGGCAAAATGGCCTTCTTCTGTACTGTAGGGATTCTATGATCCTATGAACGAGACTTGCTGCTCCTGGAATGGAATGCTGAACGTTTAAACTTCCTGCGAATGATCTGCAATTGCCTCTCTCTTTAGTTCTGCTTCATATGGAGAAATTTTTTCCTCGGTTTGTTGCTCACAGCACAAGACAACCAGCATTGGAAGGAAGTAAAACCAATTTGGTTCACCCAGTATTGCTCATTAAAGGACCATTGTCATTGTCAACGAAGAATTTGGTAGATAATTTCAGTACCATTTGTTTATAGAGGATTGAAATTACATTATTGATGACAAAGATAATAATTGCTTTTTCCCTCCCAATTCTGTTTAAATGGGTCAATAACCAAAAGCGTTAGATATCAAGGTGACACCATTTAAAGCTCAACTGGTTGGGTGGTCCCTCCTAATGAAATTTATTACATTCAAGGAAACCTATTAGAAGCAAAGCCATGGGAGGCAGAAGAGTGAGGTTTCTGATGAATGGTTGGGAATGAGGAACTGCTTAAAATAGCCTTTGAGGATGTGGGAAGTCTTGGGGAGCAATGGTAGCATCTCTAACTCTGGGCCAGAAGCTCCAGGTTCAAGTCTCACTCTGGGTTCAAGTCTTGCTCCTGGACTTGATGGCCATGGAAGGTGTGTGCGACCAAACAAGTTGATGGTCAGTCTGTAATTCCTTCTAATACACCTGATGGCAGGAGGTAAGATCCAGAGAGTTACCTGGTTAGCCATATGGCAGAATGCAATGGCAAATGACCCAGTGCTTTGCCATCATAATCATGAACCAATTCAATGAAAATCCATAGTCCCAATGTCCTCTTAGGGCTTGATGCCTGGACCTCACATAGTTTTAACCATAAAACTATAGAATCCCTACAGTGCAGAAGGAGGCCACTCAGCTCATTGTGTCTGCAGTGGCATTCCAAAAGAGCATCTTACACAGGGCCACACCTCTTCCTTATCCCCGTAACCCCATGCATTGATCATGACCAATCCACCTAGCGCACACACCTTTGGACAATAAGGGGCACTTCAGCATGGTCAATCCACTTTAGAAGTTATCAACTTTGGTAGCAATAATAAGAAGACAGACTATTACTTGAATGGGTGCAAACTGAGAGAGGTGGATATTCAGTGAAAGCTTGATGTCCTCGTACATCAGTCGCTGAACGTAAGTGCACAGGTACAGCAGGCAGTAAAGAAGGCAAGTGGCATTTTGGCCTTCATAGCCAGAGAATTTGGGTATAGGGATAGGGATGTTTTGCTGCAATTGTATAGGGCATTGGTGAGGCCGCTCCTGGAATATTGTGTGCAGTTTTGATGTCCGTATCTGAGCAAGGATGTCCTTGTTATAGAGGGAGTACTGCGAAGGTTTACCAGGCTGATTCCTGGAATGGCAGGTCTGTCATATGAGGAGCGACTAAATTGGTTAGGATCATATTCACTGGAGTTTAGAAGAGTGAGAGGGCATCTCATAGAAACTTATGAAACTCTAACTGGGTAGATTCAGGAAGAATGTTCCTAATGGTGTGGGTGTCCATAACTAGGGGCATAATTTGAGGCTAAGGGGTAAATCTTGTAGAACTGAGGTGAGGAGAAATTTCTTCACCCAGAGGGTGGTGAATGTGTGGAATTCACTACCACAGAATGTAGTTGAGGCCAAAATGTTGTCTGTTTTCAAGTTGAAATTAGATATAGCTCGAGGGACTAAAGGGATTAAGGGATACGGGGGGAAGAGGGGACCAGGGTATTGAATTTAATGATCAGTCATGATCAGAATGGCGGAGCAAGATCGAAGGACCGAATGGCCTACTCTTGCTTCGAGTTTCTATGTAATCCACTTAACCTGCACATCTTTGGACTGTGGGAGGAAACATGAGCACCCGGAGGAAACCCATGCAGACACGGGGAGAATGTGCAGACTCCACACAGTGACCGAAGGCTGGAATTGAACCCGGGTCTGCCACCATGCCGCCTCTTAACTGCTGCTTCACAGATAGCACTCATTTGAGTTAAAAGTTCAAGCCCATCCCAATGAATGAGAATGGAAACCAAACTAATATTCCTGAGTAGTATTAGGGAGTGCTGCATTGCTGGAGGTGCTGTGGTTAAGATAAGATATTAAATCATGTCACTGCTTGCTGGCTCAGGTGGATGTAAGTAATCCCATGGCAGTATTTTTAAAAAGGCTGAGGAGTTCCTTTTATATTTGTTCCTTTTATATTTGTTCCCTAACTAATGACACTCAGCAGACTATCCAGGGAACTGGGTTCAATTCCCGGTTTGGCTGTGTGAAGTTTGCACATTCTCCCCATGTCTGTGTGGGTTTTCTCTGCGTGCTTCAGTTCCCTCCAGCACTTCAAAGATGTGTGCGACAACATCCGAGGTTAGGTAACATTCACCAGATACCTTAATGAAGAAAGACATGCATTATTTTAGCGCCTTTCACATCCCCACAACACTTCAAAGTGCAGCCTTTAAATTACTTTGGAACTGTACTTACTGTTACATTTTGGCATTCACAGCAAACACTGCCACAACAGCTATGAAGAAAATGATCAGTTAGAATCATAGAAATACTACCGTGCATGGTGGCACAGTGGTTAGCACTGCTGCCTCACAGTACCTGGGACCTGGATTTGATCCCCGGCTTGGGTCACTATTGGTGTGGAGTCTGCAGTTCTCCCTGTGTCTTTGTGGGTTTCCTCTGGGTGCTCTGGATTCCTCCCACAGTCCAAAGATGCTCAGGTTAGGTGGATTGACCATGTTAAATTGCCCCTTACATGTCAGGCAGACTAGCAGGGTGAATACCCTGCTAGTAATTGGGCATGTGTGGGATTGTGGTCGGTTGAGACTTGATGGGCTAAATGGCCTCTTTTGGCACTGTAGGGATTCTATGATTCACTGTGTGGGTTTCCTCTGGGTGCTCCAGTTTCCTCTCACAGTCCAAAGATCTGCAGGTTAGGTGCATTGGCCAAGCTAAATTGACCCTTGGTGTCCTGGGATGCGTAGATTAAAGGGATTAGTGAGGTAAATATGCGGGGTTATGGGGATATGGCTTGTTGTCGGCACAGACTCAACAAATGGCCTCCTTCTGCACTGTAGGGTTTCTATGATTCTAACTGATCATTTTCTTCATAGCTGTTGTGGCATGGTTTGCTGTGAATGCCAAAATGTAACAGTAAGTAAAGTTCTAAACTAATTCATAGGCTGCGCTTTGAAGTGTTGTAGGGATGTGAAAGGTGCTAAAATAATGCATGTCTTTCTTTATGTTGGTATCTGATAGATATTACCTAACCTTGGATGTTGTCCTGTCACTTAACTGGAGAGTTTCTGGCTAGGTGAAAAGGAGATCATTTATCTTTAATTCTATTAAATTTTATTTAACTCAACTCCTGCAAAAACGTCTGTTCCCGTAGCCAAAATCTTATTTCATCCAGTATTTGTTCTTTTGGTGTTGGGTCCGACTGAATTGCAACCAGATTTAATTTTGGGGAGAGGTGATTGAATGAGGTCGTGGTGAATTTGTTGAGGATGTTATTGTTGCTAATTCCAGACCGACAATTTACGCTGTGGTTTTTTTGTACGCTGCATTACTCTTATCATTCACCGGTGAGGGTTCTCCCACATTGCTGTTGGACAGAAACATAGAAACATAGAAACATAAAACTCGAGGGAGGAGTCGGCCATTCAGCCTTTCGAGCCTACCTGCCATTCATCTTGATCATGACTGGTCATCAAATTCAATATCCTGATCCCCCTCCTTCGCTCCCCCATATCCCTTGATCCCTTTAGCCCCAAGAGCTACATCTAATTTCTTCTTGAAATCAGATAACATTTTGGCCTCAGCTACTTTCTGTGATAGTGAATTCCACACATTCATCACCCTCTGGGTGAAGAAATTTCTCCTCGCCTCAGTTCTAAAAGGTTTACCTCTTATTCTTGAGCTATGGCCCCTAGTTCCGGACTTTCCTCACCATCAAAAACATTCTTTCTGAATCTACCCTGTCTAAACCTGCTAGGATTTCAGAAGTTTCTATGAGATAAGAAGTTTCTGATTTTGACAGAGTGATGATGAAAGACTGGCTGTACCTATCCAAGTCAGAATGCGTGAGTCATTAAGGGAACTGGAAGTGTCGGGGGAGGGAAGGGGGCTGATGGAGCATCCATACATTCACTGCCATTGTCCTTTTAGCTAATGCTATGGCGACTAGGGGATTTTCACAGTAACTTCCTTGCAGTGTTAATGTAAGCCTACCTGTGACTAATAATAAATAAACTTTAAAACTTAAACATCATGAATGACAACTATTGAAAGAAGAGGTGGATGATCTTTAAAAAGAAAAGGGTATACTTTTTTGAAAAAAAAAATCACATTATGGGTGGGATTCTCTGGTCTCATCCATGGCAAGACTTGTGAGCAAGAATGGAAAATTTGGTGTTCCAGCCAAAGCTCCGCTCACTTTGAGCAGCACCAGAAAATCACAGCCACAAACGAGGACAGAAAATTTCAGCCAAGGGAAGAGTCAGCTTCTGGATTTCACGGACTAATGAAATACTATGACGCTGAGAAGGGGATTTGGATTGGCTAAAATATTTGACAGGTTGACTTGTTTGTCCTGAAAATAATTGACTTAAAGCTATTGAAAAGCAGGAATGATAAGAAAAAAATACAATTGACCTGCTTTTGATTATATATGTTCGATTTATCAGAAATGCTGCTCTATTTCAGAGCTACTTAACCCTTTGATGAACTAATGGCTGCTAGTTCAAATAAAGACATATCTTTATCCAGTGAGACGTGCCTCTTGAGTCTTGTACTGTCTCAAATTTGGGCAGTATCGGTTACCTTGGGTACCCCACAACACAGGGGAATGTCTGCTGCAATATCCAAATTGACACCAGAGGAACATTTTACAGGCAGGCTTAAAAGCTCGGTAGCAAAGTGTCTGTTACGCAACCACTCACAATCTTGACTAATATTCAAGATAGGTTGCTCTGATGAATAGTTTGGACAGTTCTGGGCCAAGTTTCTTTTAGATTACAGGGTGTGTCAAGCAGCCAGTTATGTCTTGAGAATGGAAGAGAGAGAGAGAGAAAGGGGGACTTAACTATAATAGGAATGCCAGGGACTCAGTAGATATACAGCTGCCAACTGATCAGATCACGTCATGGGAACATTCACAGACTTTCTTCATCCTTCTAGTTTGGAACCTTCTCATGGACATATTGCCAATAAATGCTGCCTTGCCAGAGCCATCTACCCGCAGAGAACCACAAATCACTTTATAGAGTGATTATAATTAGACAGTGTCCCAACAGGGATTAGGAGACAGTGTGTAGTACAAGTGACTGACTCATTAGAGGCAGTGGAAAGCTGCAGAGAACAAGGAGCTGTCCCAGCAAGGACCATGGAGCACTATATATAAGAGTCTGTCCCAGAAAGGAATAAGGGATAACGTGTAGTACAAGGGCTTGGTCCGTCAAGGACCTAATTCGCATGGTCATTATCCACCGTGGTTTACCAATTAAAGAAAGTAAGCACTGGAACAGTCAAAAAGAACCTGAAACCGAGAATGGATTGAGGAAGTTATGTGGGATTTGTTTATTCATTCTGAAAAGTTGCCTGCGGGGATTATTCACTGCGGGGACATTCACCTCTCGTCTTGGATCAACTTCAGTAAATCCCAATTTGGGGGACTGTATTTACAGAGCACCAGAGGAGGAC
Source organism: Carcharhinus amblyrhynchos (assembly GCF_965287045.1). NCBI lineage: Eukaryota > Metazoa > Chordata > Chondrichthyes > Carcharhiniformes > Carcharhinidae > Carcharhinus > Carcharhinus amblyrhynchos. The sequence goes on from NC_137324.1 coordinate 168,543,834, forward strand.
CCACACAATGGAGCGGACCATGGGTAGGAGTTGAGGAGCCGCTGGCATTACCCGTGTAGCGGCTTTCCAATCAGAGTGGGCCTTAGCCCACAGTGGTGACAAGTCCACAAGGCAATTCTGACTTACGCAAGAAGGTATTTCTGGAATGCAGCTGTGGGTTGATATTGGTTTTGCTTGTCATGTTTGAGCAGGTTTAGAGACCTTTGTCCCGTACATGTGTCATTCTGGAACTCTGCCCTGATGCCAGCACAGCTGAAGGCTACACTGGCACTTTCACTTGGAACCAGTTCATTAATTAACCCATCTCAGCTTTTCAGCTCCACGTACACAGCTCCATTGCAACAAGGCAAAGGAAAGATATTTCTGAAAATAACAATTTCTCAAAGACATTTTCCACCCCTATCTTTTCTGCAGTGTAAACTTCCTGTTCGAAGGCAGAGTAACGAAAGGGCCTTGATATTTGTGTGCAGGGGTCCTGTGCTATGGGACTCCAGGTTTTTGCGCATTCTCCCCGTGCTTGCGTGGGTTTTCTCTGGGTGCTCCGGTTTCCTCCCACACCCCAAAGATGTGCTGTTAGGCTGATTGGTGTAACAAGTTGTCCATAAATTAGTCTTCCCTCAATGTGGAATGCCATAAGCATAGACAAGGGTCATGGGTGGAGAGGGGACTCAATGTTAAAATGGCGGCGGAGGCTCGTTGGGCCAACGGGCCTGTTTCCCGGGCTGTCTTGTTTTGTTCTTTGTTCAGGGAAAACTCACCACAATGCAGAAAAAACATGGGGGCCAGAATTTTATCTTCCCGCCCACCACAGGGGTTGGGGTGAAGAGGGCAGACAATGGAAAGGTCCGTTGACCTCAGGCGGGATTTTACAGTTTCCGGACGAGCGAGGCTGTAAAATCCCGCCCAGGGTAACCATATCCTTGCATTAAATTGTGAGATGTGTAAATAAGTTTAAAGTTTATTCATTAGTGTTACAAGGAGGCTTACATCAACACTGCAATGAAGTTACTGTGAACATCCCCTAGTCGACACACTCCGCCACCTGCTCGGAGAGAATTTAACACGGCCAATGCACCTAACCAGCACGTATTTCAGACTGTGGGAGGAAACCAGAGCACCCGGAGGAAACCCACGCAGACACGGGGAGAATGTGCAGACTCTGCACAGACAGTGACCCAAGTCACGAATCAAATCCCGGTCTTTGGAACTGTGAGGCTAACCACTGTGCCACCGTGCTACTGTAACTTTAAAGGGTTCATCCAGGATTTGAACCGGGGATCTTTCGTACCGTTTTGTTGGAAACAGCCAAAGCAAAAATCATACTCCCAGACCAACAAGGTTCTATTCCTTTGTACGTTTTACTACATAGAATCATAGAAACCCTACTGTGCCGAAAGAGGCCATTGAGCCCATCAAGCTTGCACTGACAACAACCCCACCTATGTCCTATCCCCATAACCCCACATATTTGCCCTGCTAATCTCCCTGACACTGAGGGACAATTGAACACGGGTAATCCACCTGACCTGCACTATGGGAGGAAACCAGAGCACCTGGAGGAGACCCACGCAGACATGGGGAGAACGTGCAAATTTCACTCAGTCACCTGAGGCCAGATTTGAACCGTATCCCTGGTGCTGTGAGGCAGCAGTGCTAACCACTGTACTATCCCACAATGGTGTTTGAATAGATCAAGGGTGGCTAGCGCCCAGAATATTCTTGTTGTCCCATCAAGAATTCTTAATCTAGCTCTGCTTCAGTTAGATTAAGTGTCTTTGTACCAGTGTCCAATCAGTCAATGATCAATGTTGTCTCCTATGAAACAGGTGAGCGGTGTCCCACGTTGAGGAAGCCTGTCAAAAAGCTTCTGGGGAATTGGGTGAAACTCATTTCTACACCGAAACCCAGCTCGTTAACTGCTTTGAGGGTTGGGTACTTCAGGATTGAAAGACTGAAACCAATGGGAGTGGGCTGATCACAGGCAGTAGAGAAAAGCAAGTGATAGCAAACCAGGGGCCGCTGACACTTTGGAAATAAAATGGTTGTGGGTTGTAAATCCAGACGCTGCTTCATTATCACCCAGGATTATTTTAATCCTGTCCCATGTGAAGCTAAATAGTTCGTCCATCATTGCTTCAACCCATTAACAATGGACTGAAGTTTTCACAGGGCTGTGTAGTGTCTCCTTGGCACTGCTGTTCATTTTTGATTTCTTGCTGTCATGAATGGGCTGCAAACCAATATTGGTGATAGCCTTCATTTAGATAGCAAGTTTCTGATCACCCAAGGCATTCTGTAGGGTTCTGAGAAGGTTGTTGAGCTGAAGAAGAGTCTAAAAAAAAGGACAGGTGGATCGGAAAAGGAAATGACATGGAGGGTTGAGGGTGGAGCGATTAAGGGAGTGGACACTGACCACGTGGGATCTTTGTTACATGAAGGTCTGGGTCAAAGGGCAGAGAGGTCAATATTCTGAGCATCCAAACTGATGGTATTTTTAGTTCGTAAACCTGAAGGGACACGTTGATTTGAAACATTTTCATGGGGCAGAATTTTACAGCCCTTCCCGTCAGTGGGATCTTCCATTCCCACCAAAGTCAGTGGAGTTTTGAGCAGCTTGCCCCATTTTACAGCCCCTCCACCCACATGCCCCCCTCTGCCATGGCGAGGTCATAAAATTCCACCATCATCCCTTAGAACATTCCATTTTCACTTGTCGAGTAGAGTCTGCCAAAGAGAACATAGATCCCATAGAACCCCTACAATGCAGAAGGAGGCTATTGGGTTCATAGAGTCTGCAGTGACTTTCCAACAGAGTACCTTACCCAGGCCCTCTCCCTCACCCTATCCCTTGTAGCCCCATACATTTACCGTGGCTAATCCCTCTAGCTTTGAGATTTTAGGACACCTTGGGATAATTTAGTATGGCTAATCCATATAACCTGCATATCTTTGTACACTAAAGGGGTATTTTAGCATAGCCACTTCACCTCATCTGCACATCTTCGGATTGTGGGAGGTATATTAGGAAACCCATGCAGACATGTGGAGAACATGCAAAATCCACACAGTCACCCAAAACCGCAATTGAACCCAGGTGTTGTGAGACAGCAGTGCTAACCACTGTGTCACCATGTCACCTCACAGCCACTTAGCTGGTTGTTGACTGGAGACTGGACTATAGGATCAGGAAATCCCATCTCAGAAAGGCCGGTAACTCTCCAAAACGTCAGGGCAAAGGTTTAAGGAGTTAGTTTGCGAGTTTGAGGATGAGAGGCTCGGGGGTGGGTTGGGGGAGAGTTTGCTGGAACTTGAGAGGCCACGGGTAAAGGGCAAACTGCTGGTGGTTGGGGTCAGATCTTAAAGGGGGGGTGCTCTGATGGTCAAAGGGGGTTTGTGAAGGGGGGGGAGCCTTTGCAGTGCCCTGTAGACTGCACAGGGGAACCAGCCAGGCAGAATGTTTGACGTGGGCCTCTTCTGCAATGGTTATTTCAAGTGGCTGTGGGATGTGGTCATTTATTGGGCATTAAATGCCCACTTAAGGGCCTCAATTGGCAGGCAGGCAGGGCAATCGACATCACCCTACCGCTGATGTAATTGTGGCGCGAGCAGAAGTGGGCAAGTAGGCAGCAGGCAGGCCGCCCACTGGATTTAACAGCTCTGTCACATTCAAACCCAACAGCAGGGGGAGCATACAATCCAGTCCATTACAATCATGTTGGTACAGAGAGTTCCTTCTGCAACGCCTGACAAAGTCGGCATGGCTGCTTTAGTTTGAGAATCTCTGGTTAGTGCTCAGCAGATTTGGAGACCCCAGATTGGCAATTCCAATTGGAATTTTGATCCTATTTGGGAACTGCCTATCGGTTAATTAACAATTTGCAAGTACTATGTGTACACCTTTGCGGCATTTCAACCATAGATGGGGAGTCAATGGTCTAGTAGTGCTATCACTCGGCTATTAACCCAAAAACTCAGCTAATGTTCTGGCAACCCAGGTTCGAATCCCGTCAAGGCTGATGGTGGAATTTGAATTCAATTAAAAATAAAATCTGGAATTAAGAATCTAATGATGACCGTGAAACCATTGATGATTGTCAGAAAAACCCATCTGGTTCACTATTGTCCTTTTGGGAAGGAAATCTGCCGTCCTTACCTGGTCTGGCCTATATGTGACTCCAGACCCACAACAATGTGGTTGACTCTCTACTGCCCCCAGGTAACTAGTTATGGGCAATAAATGCTGACCAGCCAGTGCCATCCATGTCCCATGAATAATAAAAAAAATGAATCATAGAATAGTTACAGCTCAGAAGGAGGCCATTCTACTTGCTGTGCCTGTGCTGGCCCCCTGTAGGAACAATTCACATAATGCCTGCAAATTTTTCCTTTGTCAGATAATGATCCATAGAACCATGAAACCCCTACAGTGCAGAAGGAGCCATTGGCCCATTGATGCTGCACCTACTCTCTGAAAGACCACCTCACCCAAACCTTCCCCTCCGCCCATGCCCATACAACACATTTACCATGGCTAACCCACCTAACCTACACATCTTTGGACACTGTGGCCGCAATCTTAACGGCCGTTCACGCCACACTCCTGCTGCAGCAAATTTGGAGAACCTGGCGCCAAGCCGAATCTCCTTTTACTGCAGCGGGATGGGAAAAGCTCGCTGGCACGAATGGCTGGAAAACTCTGGCCTGAGGGGCAATTTAGTGTGGTCAATCCACCAACCTGCAGATCTTTGAATCCAATTCCATTTTGAAAGTCTTTTGACCCTCCCCATTTTCAGTGGGTACACTTCAGATCCCAACTATTCACTGTTGTTCCAATTATGAGGTTTATAAGAATTTTTTGATGCTACCTTTAAATTTAGAGTAAATTAAGGGGGTCACGTGACCTGCTCTGACATCTGCCTGACAGTAAACTTTGACTTGACTTATTATTGTCACATATATTAGCATACAGTGAAAAGTATTGTTTCTTGCGTGCTATTCAAACAAAGCATACCATTCATAGAGAAGGAAACAAGAGAGTGCAGAACATAGTGTTACAGTCAGAGCTAGGGTGCAGAGAGAGGTCAACTTAATGCAAGGTAGATCTATTCAAAAGTCCGCTGGCAGCAGGTAAGAAGCTGTTCTTGAGTCGATTGATGAGTCCCCCGAGACTTTTGCATCCCTTTCCCGAAGGAAGAAGGTGGAAGAGAGAGTGTCTGGAATATGTGGGATCCTTAATTATGCTGGCTGCTTTGCCAAGGTAGCGGGAAGTGTAGACAGAGTCAATGGATGGGAGGCTGATTTGCATGATAGATTGGGCTACATTCACAACCTTTTGTAGTCTCTTGCGGTCTTGGGCAGAGCAGGAGCCATACCAAGCTGTGATACAACCAGAAACAATGCTTTCAATGGTGCACCTGTAAAAGTTGGTGAGGGTCATAGCTGACATGCCAAATTTCTTCAGTTTTCTGAGAAAATAGAGGCAATGGTGGGCTTTTCTCTTTGTTGGAGATCAAAGGGAGGTTTAGATTATTTTGTTGGGAAGGAAGTGTAAGACATTTACATTTGGAAACTCTGACAATAGTTTACAGTAAGTAGGGCCTGAATCTCCCAAACTCCCGAAAAGGTATTAGAGGTATTTGGTTGTAAATAGTTGTACTGTGAACTGACTACTTAATTTGAAGATGACAGGCAGTTGGGAAAGAAAAAGTTAGTTAGCATTTTTACCTAGAAACAAGGATTAGAACATTCCTTAATATTTCCATAGCCAACCTAAACCTCATGAGGCAATGGTCTCTGTCCCCTATATGTTCCCCACTGATACTTGAGTTATTTAGTCCACCTCATTCCCATGAACCAGGTCTAGCAATGTGTGCCATCTTGTTGGCCTTGAAACACACTGCTGTCGATCTGGAGGTAAGTGTGGGCGGCCTGACTCGTAAGTTTGTGGATGACACAAAGATTAGCTGATTGTGACGGGGATTGTCAGAGGATACAACAGGATTGATAGGAGATTTGGGAGTAATGGCAGATGGAACTTAATCCGGACAAATGCGAGGTGGTGCATTTTGGAGAACCAAATTTCGGTATGAATTCTACTGTAAATGGCAGAACCTTTAGTAACATTAACTTACAGGGGGATCTGGGCGAGCAGGTCCAAGAAGACATATGGCATGCTTGCCTTCATCAGCTGGAGCATTGAGTACAAGAGATGGAAATCATGTCGCAGCTATATAAAACCTTGGTTAGACTGCATTTGGAATATTGTGTGCAGTTCTGGCCACCACACTACCAGAAGGACATGGAAGCTTTGGAGAGAATGCAAAGAAGACTTACCAGAATGTTGCCTGGAGTCGAGGTTATTGGCTATGAGGAGAGGTTGAATAAACTAGGATTGTTTTCACTGGAAATACAGAGACTGAGGGGAGACCTGATAGAAGTCTACAAAATTATGAGAGTTATAGGCAGGGTGGATAGTTAGAGGCTTTTTCCAGGATGGAAGTGTCAATTACAAGGGGGCGCAAGTTCAAGACGAGAGGGGGAAAGTTTAAGGGAGATGTGCGGAGGGAGTTTCCCATGCAGAGAGTGGTGGGTGCCTGGAACATGCTGCCAGAGGGGGGAGTGGAACTGGGCACACTAGCAACATTTAACGGGCATTTGGATGGGTACATGAATAGGGAGGGGATAGAGGGATAAGGACCAAGTAAGGGCAGAAGGTTTTTGCTTTTGTTTAGTTCGGGCACCATGATCGGTACAGGCTTAGAGGGCCGAAGGGCCTGTTCCTGCGCTGTACTTTTTTTTTGTTCTTTGTTCTTAGTTCTAGATAGTTCTCCTGAACACACTCCAGGAACTGACCCTCTGTTCTTTACACCACTACCATCCTAAGTCTATATTTGGATAATTAAGATCCCCCATTGGAGCTGCTCTGTATTTCTTGAACTTCTCTGTAATTTCCTTGTAAATTTGTTCCTCTAGTTGGTGGCCTATAGACTACATTGTAATAACTCGGGGTGACTCGATGTGAGAAGTAACAAACTGAAAGGTTCATTGACTGAGAAGAACTATATATATTATATATATGTCTAAAACTAAGGGTTGAAAAGCATAACTATATAGGTCTATCCCCAACAACACCTTGACTCTAACTGAAGCCTTCTAGCCCTGGGTATGTGTGCCCTCACTCCTGATTGGCCTGGATTTATGTGCTCACGCTCCATGCATTCCACCCTAGTCATGTGACCTGTGAAGGATTGCCCATTAAAGAGGCCACGCCATCATGTACACCAATCAATGTTGCTCAGCTTTAGCCCAAGCCAAATGAATTCTGTCCTTGACCTCTTTGTGACAATGTCTTCCCAGCACTGCAGTGTTCTCTGTAATCAATACTGCGATGCCTCCTACTTTCTTTCCTTTCCTATCTTTCCTGAACAAGAATTAATAATGCAGGTATCGCAATTGCTTATTGGTTCTTCTTGGCCAAGTTTCATTTATTGCACCGGAAAGAATGTAAAAGTAATTCCCATGAAGCTGTTTTGCAATAGACTCTTGTTCTGAGGAATGGCGTGCACAATCTTGAGATTCTAAACATTCAGTCATTTGCATTTAATTCTCTGAGGCTAATGCCTCCATGTTAATCTACACATAGTTACTCTGTAAGCAAATGTTTTGACAGCCTGAATTGAGGTGATGTTGGAATGCACCAGCGTCAGTGCGGTTAGTCAAGAGGGTGGTGTTGCAGAGTGGCATGGTAAATGTGGCAGACATTAAAGCCTGAACCAAAAATTTTCATAGCTCATGCGATGGGTAGCATGATGCACAGTGGTTAGCACTGCTGCCTTACCATGCCCATGGACCTGGGTTCAATTCCCTGCATGGGTGCTGTCCAGGTGGAGTCTGCACCAAATGTCTGTGTGGGTTTCCTCCGGGTGCCACAGTTTGCTCCCACAGTCTGAAAGACGTGCTGGTTAGGTGCTACATTCTCCCACAGTGTGCCCGAACAGGAGTGTAGCGACCATAAGATTTTCATAGTAACTTCATTGCAGCATGAATGTGAGCCTACTTGTGACACTCATAAATAAATTTAAAACTTAAACTTGATAATGTCGTATCCTTGTTAGGTTTCCAACGGATAGCGATTTTCCCCTTTAACTTCTGAACTGTCATGATTCATAGTTTGTAATACATTGCACAGCTCATATCCTTTTGTATTGCTGAACAAAGAGACACATTAAAGATTTTCATCTTGCACTCATCAGGACACTTTGCAAGAATACTAATATAAGGGGAAAACATCAATTTATACTGCATGAGGGCTGATTGGCTTCCAATTGGACTTTGGTTAGCAAGTAGCCTTGACCAATTAGGGTCAAGTTGCCTAGTTTAAATTTTAAATCATTCTTGGCAGTTAACTGTTCATCACCATCAGTTGGTGCATTTCCCATGGCAGCGTCCTACTAATAAGAGTCCACTTGCCAACCAATCAGCACTCTCTTCTCATACAGTATAAATTGATGTTTCACCCTGCTATTGGTATTCTTGTGAGGCGTCCTGAACATTTCTTGAATACTTCACAGGATACTTCACAGGGAAGCTAAGATTCAACCACATTACTGTGGGTCTGGTGGTCACACACAGGTCAAACACTGGTGAATCCGTGGACTGCAGCGGTTCAAGAAAGCAGCTAACCACCACCTTCTAAAGGGAAGCTAGAGATGGGCAATAAATGCCACAGGCCCTAACCAGTGACACTACCCCTAAAGTGAACTTCAATAAAAAGTGGGTTCTTACACCAATCCAGTTGTTTCATGGTCAACATTCCTGATGCTGGCTTTTTATTCCAGATTTATTTGATTCATTTAATTTAATTCCCCAACTGCCCTGGTGGAATTTAAACTCATGTATCTGGGTCATTTAGTCCAGGGGCCTTTGCATTACTGGTTCACCCAAGTCCTGCTAGTAAGGGCATACTATTGTTGTATTATGTATAATACAGAAGAATTAAGGGAGTGGGAATCTGTAACTTAGCTTTGGTGCCCAGTTCAGTTCTGCCTCTCAGGGTGGGATTTACTGGCCGTGCTCTCTCCAAATCTGGAAAATCCTACCCGAGGTCAACAGACCTTTGCATGGTCCATTACGCTCCACAACCCCTGCCCCCTCCCCCCCCCCCCCCACCGCCACACCGCCCCTGCAGTTCCCGTGGCAGGCAAGAAAATTCTCCCCTCAGTTTCTGCTCCTTACTGTGCACTGCTGCCTCACAGTGCCAGGGACATGGGTTCGAAACCGGCCTCAGGTCACTCTGTGTGTGGAATTTGCACATCTTCCACGCGTCTGCTTGAGTTTCCTCCAGGTGCTCAGGTTTCTTTCTGCAGTCCAAGGATGTGCAGGTTAGGTTGATCAGCCATAGTAAATTGCACCTTAGTGTCAGGGGGACTAGCAGGGTAAATTAGTGGGGTTATGAGGATAAGGCTGGGATGGGATTATGGTCCGTGCAGACTCGGTGAGCCAAATGGCCTCCTTCTGCACTGTAATGATTCCATGATATATGTATATTTTGTATGTTGGGTGCGGACTGTCCCTTTAAGAATGCGGGTCACGTGACCCGCTAATTGCCCGGGGGTCAGGTGACCCCTGGGCAATTAGCTCCTCCCCGTGTGAGACCCGATCTGAGATTGGATTGTGGAACAGTGCGCGCCTCTGATAAAGATCTCCCTGTGTTCAAGTGACCAAGCCTACCTCATGATCCTTGATGCAGCCTCAGTCCATGGCTCATGCTTTTAGCCAGGTCACACTAGTGACACTCATACAGCAGTTGGTTCTTTTTATAGACTGGTATGTCAAATAGTAAGCATAAACATATCTTTCTTGACTTACTGCAGCGAGTTGAAGTAAGACACAGGAAGGGTATTGCTGACTTTCGGTGAAAAGAAGTTGGAACGTAGTTTAAAATATTGTAAATGGAACATGTGCATGCTGGTTTAGCACGATGTTGAGATGTATTCGGTTTTTGTCTGTATGGGGATAAATAGCTCAAATTCAATGTCAGTTTTCATGAATATGTGATAGGTGTACAGGTAACCCTTTGATTTCTAGTGGATTAAGTTAAATGATCTTTGCTATCCGGAAGTTTAGACCCAGATAGCTCCTTGTAAACAAGAAGCCTGATCCAAACATAATTCTGGCCCAAGTTCAAAAACGCCAGTTCACCAAACCACTTCCCACTTACTTCTGCTGTGTACACTCCCAGATCCAAGCCTAACAACTCAGTACTACATCCGGATCCCAGCAGAAAATATTCCCCAATTAGATCTGTGTTTTTGTTTAAAGAAGCACGACCACCATCTTAGGTCAGGTCACATGGTGTTATCGTTGGATCAGGAATTTTACAAGCAGGATGTAACACTCCATTATATCCTTCAAACCTAGCCCACTTCCACACTTAATAACTGGCAGTGGTTGGATGCGAATGGAAGTTTGCCTACTCCCGAACGTCATAACCTGTTGTGTATTTCCAGCATCTTCCATTTTCATTTCAGAATTCCAGTTTTGGCAATTCTTTTCTTTTAAAGGCCACAATGGGGTCACTGGCCCATGAAAGAATGCAAAACAAAACAGGAAAGGAAGTTTCACCATCGCAAAGGCAATGTTATAGAAATTATAGAAACCCTACAGTACGAGAAGAGGCCATTTGGCCCATCAAGTCTGCATCGACCACAATCCCACCCAGGCCCTACCTCCATATCCCTACATATTTTACCCACTAATCCCTCTAACCTACACATCTCAGGAGACTAAGGGGCAATTTTAGTGTGGCCAATCAACCTAACCCGCACATCTTTGGACTGTGGGAGGAAACCAGAGCACCCAGAGAAAGCCCACGCAGACACGAGGAGAATGTGCAAACTCCACACAGCCAGGAATCAAATCCAGCTGCCTGGAGCTGTGAAGCAGCAGTGCTAACCACGGTGCTGCCCATATGTCCGCCATGAGAATCGTCATTCAAAACCGTGGCTGGGATTTTCCTACTCTGCCATGGCAAGACCCACCACTGGGGATGTGGCGGGTCAGACAAAAGTCCAATGTCCTCCAGTGGAAGCGAAAGATGCCGGTGAAGGGCGGGACTGGAAAATCCTGGCCAGTAAGAATGATCCCAGATATATTTACACAATTGGGCTTATTCTTCAATGTCTTGCTGTTTTGCCCATGGCCAGCATGTACAAAGAACAAAGAATAGTACAGCACAGGAACAGGCCCTTCGGCCCTATAAGACTCTGCCAATTATGATGCCCTAACAAAACTAAAAAAAATCCCTCTGCCCTTACTCATTCCATTTCGCTCAATCCCTTCCATATTCATGTACCAATCCAGATGCCTCTTAAATCTTGCTAAAGTGCTTGTTTCCACCACCTCTTCTGGCAGCGCATTCCAGATACACACCACTCTCTGCATGAGAAACTTTATCGGCACATTTCCCTTAAACTTTCCCCTTCTCACCTTGAACCTGTGCCCCCTTGTAATTGCCCCCTGGAAAAAGCCTCTGATTATCCGCCTTGTCGATGCCTCTCATAATTTTGTACACCTCTATCAGGTTTCCCTTCAGTCCCTGTCTTGAAAACAACAAAAACAGTCCAAGTTTATTCAACCTCTCCTCATAGCCACTGTACTCGAGACCATGCAGCATCCTGGTGAACCTTCTTTGCGTTCTCTCCAAAGTTTCCATGTCCGTCTGGTAGTCTGGTGACCAGAACTGCACACAATACTTCAAATGTGGCCTAACCAAGGTTTTATACAGCTGCGACATGATTACCCAATTCTTGTGCTCATTACGATGGCTGATGAAGGCAAGCGTGCCATATGCTTACTTAATCACCTTGGCCACTTGTATTGCCATTTTTAAAGAACTGTGAACCTGCACGCCTAGATCCCATTGTATTTCCTCAGGGTTCTGCCATTTACTGTGTAATTCACACCAAATTTGATCCTCCAAAGTGAATCACCTTGCACTTGCCCAGATTAAACTCCACCTGACATTTCTGTGCCAAGCCACCAACCTATCTGTATCCCGTTGTATCCTCTGAGAGTCCTCAGCACTATCAGCAACTCCACCAACCTTCATGTCACCCACAAACTTACTAATCAGACCACCCACATTTTCCTCCAGATCATTTATATATATATATATACGACAAACAGCAGAGGTCCTAGCACTGATCCCTGGAACACCACTAACTACAGATCTTCATTCTGATAAGCACCCTTCCACTGCTACTCTCTGTCTTCTGTAACCAAGCCAGTTCTGTATCCATCTATCAGCCCACCCCGAATGTGATTTCAGTTTTTGTACCAGTCTGCCATATGGGACCTTGTCAAACGCCTTACAAAAGTCCATATAAACTACATCCACAGCCCTTCCCACACCAATTATCTTTGTTGCTTCTTCAAAATACTCAGTCAAGTTGGTGAGACATGGCCTTCCCCATTCAAAACTGTGCTGCCTGTCACTAGCTAGTCCATTTTCTTCCAAATGTGTATATAATCCGATCCTTCAATATCATGTCCAAAAGCTTCCCCATCGCTGACGTCAGGCTCACCAGCCTATAATTACCTGGGCTATCCCTGCTTCCTTTCTTAAACAAGGGAAATACATTGGCTAATCTCCAGTCCTCTGAAACCTCGCCTGTGATCAAAGTAGACGTGAAGATATCTGGTAAGGCCCCAGCTATTTCTTCCCTTGCTTCCCACAGTGACCTGGGGTAGATCTCACTGGACCCCGGGGACTTTGATATGTTGACATTTTCTAGAGTGTTCACATGCCTATCCCTGACCTCAACATCTGTCACGTTCTTATCCTTGGTGAATACTGATACAAAGTACTCATTAAGGATCTCACCCACTTCCCGTGGCTCCACTGAACTCCATTATCCTTTTTCTCCTGCTACCCTCTTGCTCCTAATATATGTACAAAAAAGCCTTGGGATTCTCCTTGATCCCGTTTGCCAAAGATATTTCATGGCCCCTTTTAGCTCTCCTAATTACACATTTACATTCCTTTCTACTTTCACTATATTTCTCAAAGGCTTTGTCAGTTTTTAGATGCCTAGGCTTATTGTATGCTTCCTTTTCTCTTTTGACTAAGCTTATAATTTACCTTGTCATCCATGGTTCCCAAATCCTGTCATTTCTATCCTTCATTTTTGTGAGGACAAGCCTGTCCTGCACTTTAATCAACATGGCCTTTAAAAACCTCCTACATGCTAGATGTGGATTTGGAAACAAATAGCCACTCCCAAACCACATTCCCCAGTTCCCGTCTAATTTGGACGTAGTCAGCCTTCGCCCAATTAAACACCTGAGGGCCACTCTTATCCAATGACTATCCAAAATCGTTTGGAATTATGGTCGCTAAGCTCAAAATGCTCCCCCACTGAAATATTGATCACCGGGCCTGGCTCATTCCCCAATGCCAAGTCTGGTGTGGCCCACTCCCTGATTGGATTGTCAACATACTGTGCCAAAAAGCCATCCTAGACAAATCTACCAAACTGCTCTCCATCCGAGCCCCTGGCTGTAAGGGAGTTCCAGTCAATATGGAGGAAGTTAAAGTCACCCACCATAATTACCCTGTTTCTTTCACACCTTTTCAGTATCTGATAATACAACTGCTCCTCTGTCTCCTGCGGGCTATAGTACGCTCCCAACATTGTGATCTCACCCTTCCTGTGAGCTCTACCCATAATACCTCACGACAAGATCCCTCCAATATGTCCTCCCTCAACATCATTGTGATCCTCCCTAATCAGCAATGCAACTCCCGCCCCCCCACCCTTTTTGTTTCTCCTTCTGTCCCATCTAAAACGACAATTTCCCAGAATGTTCAGCTGCCATTAACCGTGTCTCTGTAATTACAATGACATCATAATTCCATGCAGTAATCCAGTTTCTCAGTTCATGTGTCTTACCTGTTATACTTCTTGCATTGAAGCAAATGGACTCCAGATCTCAATCCTGCTGAGCCCTGTGGCCTTCCTCTGCCTCCTCTTACTCTGCGCTATGTTTATCTCAGTCTTACTTTTCTCTCCAGTCCCTAAACTTACTGGCCTGCTGTTCTGGTTCCTACCCCCTGCCACACTAGTTTAAACCCTCCCAAACAGCCCTAGCAAATCTCCTGCCCAGGATATCGATGCCCCTCCAGTTCAAGTGGAAACCATCCTCCTTGTAGAGTGGATAAAACCAGAAAGCCTTATTCTTAACCTCAGTAGCAAGAATAGCAAATGTTGCCTCTGAGGCGTTTGTCCTCAAATGCTGATTGTACATTCCTTCCATAAAAAGAATCATGGAAACCCTACAGTGCAGAAAGAGGCCATTCAGCCCATCAAGTCTGCACCGACCACAATCCCACCCACGCCCTACTCCCATATCCCTACATATTTTCCCCATTAATCTCTCTAACTTACACATCTCAGGACATTAAAGGGCAATTTTAGCATGGCCAATGAACCTAATCAGCACATCTTTGGACTGTGGGAGTCAAAAATTATTTAGCCAGTTTGATGGGTAAGATGGATATCGAGGGATATGGGCCAAATGCAGGCATTTGGGACTAGCTTAGTGGTAAAAACTGGGTGGTATGGTTCAGTTGGACCTGTTTCCATGTTGTAAACCTCTATGACTCAATTTAGAATCATAGAATCCCTACAGTGCAGAAGGAGGGCATTCAGCTCATCGAGTCTGCACTCACCACAATCCCACTCAGGTCTTATTCCCGTAACCTCACGACTTTACCCTGCTAATCCCCCTAACACTAGGGTCAATTTTAGCACGGCCAATCTACCTAACACATGTATCTTTGGAGTGTGGGAGAAAACCGGAGCACCGGGCGGAAACCCATGCAGACACGGGGAGAATGTGCAAACCCCTACACGGATAGTGACCCAAGCCAGGAATCGGATCCAGGTCCCTGGCGCTGTGAGGCAGCAGTGCTAACCACTGTGCCACCGTGCCCCTCATAGTGTGGAAACAGGCATGGGTAGGACTCAACAGGATCATTAGTCTTTCTAACTGTTATAGTTGTATTGGGTCAGAAAATGAAGGAAGCGTTGATGGAAATAAATCAAGGTTTGAGGTGAGACCATGCGTAATCTTTGTGGATTTGATCTTCCTTCTGTACTGTACATGAAGAAATCCAAAGATGTACATTTGTAGGGATTAAATAGCCGGGGTAACCTCAGCTACATCATTGTGAAAGAAAGCCAATTGGAAGCCCGGCAACTTGGCTTAGCAAGGCGGATCTTTCCCAGCCTGTGTTTAGACATTCAGAGGCCAACCTCAAGGTGGCAATGTCAGAAGCTCTGGGACGGATGCACTCCCTGATGCCTTTGGCTGGGGATCATGCACATCAGCAGTGTCTGAAGAAGGCAAGACTGATCGGAAGAAAAGGGGTTGGGATTCTTGTACCTTGCCCGTGGCTGGGATTCTCCGGTCCCGCTGCAGTGAATGGAGATTTGGCTGAGTGTCCAATTCTCTGTTCTCACTGGCAGCAGTCACTGGAAGTGAATGGCCAGAGAATCCTAGCCAGTAACTCTTCAAAACTGCAAATTGTCATGACAATTTTACTTACTGAATCAAAGACTGTAACACCCAGTGAAGAGGGGAAGGATGAGATTTCTTTCACAAGTTATCCAAGCCACATCACAAATAAACAGTGAAACTGGAATCGACTCCTCCCAGCATATCTCTTCCACTGAATTAGTTATCTTTTAATGGCGTATGTTATTTTGCTAAGTCTCCACTCCACTGCTTTTTTTGGCCTTTTCAATCTAACAAGAAAATGAATGTCGTTTAGTATGTGAAATGTCGTCATTCCCCCTTCTGGGTGCCTACCATAACCCATTTATTGTACATGTCAATCCAAACTCCGTTTTGTTATGAGTTTCTGTTCAAATATGTCAAGACATTTCTCCTCAGGGATGAATGTGCTTTTGATTTGTGACAGATTAGCTCTGCAACGGGCATCAATACCTCTGGTGCTTCATGCGGGAACACATTGCACACTCCCAGTCTCTGACTTTTCACCGACTGAAGCATTCCTACTTGCTGAAATACTTTGGCTCATCTCCAAGCTGCATTGCAGTTAACTACATTACCCCACTCTCAGCATTCCCCAAGCCCCTGCTCCTCCAGTCACTTGCATATTTCCAATTCCTTCTTGTATTTCCTCAGCTTTCGCTCGCACTGTTCCGAGTTCTCTCCTTTGCCCTTCGTGGATTGACCATTCATTGCACAGCGTATTGATTGCTTGGTCATGAGGAATGGTTGTGGTAGAAAGTGTTGCATCTTTCAAGGGAAAGTTGGATCAACATTAGAAGCAGAGGAGGTCTTGTGACGCAGTGCGGCGCATCTCTGTCTCTCAGCCAGGAACTCCGGATTCAAGTCCCACCCCAGGACTTGATGGCCAAGAAAGTTGTGTTTATAATGCGACCAAACAGGTTATTGAACCATCGAAGTTTACAGCATGGAAACATGCTCTTCGGCCCAACTTGTCCATGTCGCCCAGTTTTTACCACTAAGCTAGTCCCTATTGCCCGTATTTGGCCCATATTCCCCTATACCCATCTTGTCAATGTAACTGTCTAAATGCTTTTTAAAGGACAAAATTGTACCTGCCTCTATTACTGCTTCTGGCAGCTCATTCTAGACATTCACCACCCTCTGTGTGAAAGAATTCTCCCTTTTGTATCTCTCCCTCTCACCGCAATCCTATGCCGTCTAGTTTTAGACTCTCCTACCTTTGGGAAAAGATGTTGACTATCTACTTTACCTATGCCCTCATCATTTTATAAACCTCTATATGATCATCCCTCAGCCTCCTCTGCTGCAGGGAAACTGAGTGTGTCACCAGTGGCTGGTGGTAAGAGTGGAAGAACCTCCTGGTCAGCCACACTTGATGTGGAGTGACGCATCTCGAGCTACAAGCCCTTGACAACAGACTAACAACCTGTTCCAGAAATAACTAGCCATGGAAACAGACGGAAGTCTGCCTTAGTGCACCACTAGATACAGAAAGAGAATTGGAATTATAAGTAAAGCAAGATACCAGGGTTTAGATAGAGTGCATGCAGAGATTAATTTTGGACTGCTCACAAAAGGTCAGAAGTGGTTGAGTCGGAGATCTCAGTGGAGATCTCAGAGGACATATGAAGAAAACGATACCTATCCACCGGAGACTTGAATGTTGTAATTTTCAAAGATTCTTCATTAACAGGATCTGCTGGAACCCGCATTTTGCATCCAGGATTCTGAAAAGCTTGGCATTGGGCATGTGTGCCGTCACCTGTCTTCATAGGGTGAGCAGTGCCTGGTTTAAGTGAAATGGGTTATGCATATCCTGACCATACCATATTTCATTACCATGGCTACCCATTGCTGAAACCCATTCTATGGCTTTGTCCATGGAGTTATGACACTCAGTGTCCATTACTTTCTGCTTTATGGCTATTTGTACTCATCTTGGAGCACAAACTGTTGGTGCTACTGACTCATTTGTTCTCATATATCTTATTGTTGGCTTACCATTGACATGGCTGTTGTACTCTGCCTCTCTCATTTTTAGAGCCTAATGTTGTACAGCATGTACGTCTGGAACAAGTTGGATGAGCCCCAGTGTGGTGCAGAGGGACCTCAGGGTCCTTGTGCATGAGTCGCAAAAACCCAGCCTGCAGGTGCAGCAGGTGGTCAGGAAGGCGAATGGGATGCTGGCCTTCATAGCGAGGGGGATTGAATATAAAAGTAGGGAGGTCTTGCTGCAGCTGTATAGGGCATTGGTGAGGCCACAGCTGGAGTACAGTGTGCAGTTTTGGGTGCCGCACCTGCGCAAAGATATTTTGGCCTTGGAGGGAGTGCAGAGGAGGTTTACTAGGCTGATTCCAGAGTTGAGGGGGTTGAGCTATGAGGAGAGGCTGAATAAACTGGGCTTGTACTCGTTAGAGTTTAGAAGAATGAGGGGAGATCTCATTGAGACGTATAAGATGATGAATGGGATGGATAGGATAGAGGTGGAGAGACTCTTCCCGCTCAAAAAAGACAGTAGGACTAGGGGGCACAGCCTCAAGATAAAGGGGGGGGCGGTTTAGAACGGAGTTGAGGAGGAACTTCTTCACTCAAAGGGTGGTGAATCTCTGGAATTCTCTGCCCGTTGAAGTGGTGGAGGCTACCTCGCTAAATATTTTTAAGACGCGGGTTGATGGGTTTTTGATAAGAGAGGGGATTGAGGGTTATGGGGAGAGGGCGGGAAAGTGGAACTGAGCAGCGACAGATCAGCCATGATCTTATTGAATGGCGGGGCAGGCTCGAAGGGCTAGATGGCCTACTCCTGCTCCTATTTCTTATGTTCTAATGCTCTTATGATGCTGTCCCAAAGACACAATGCTAACCATTGTGCCGCCGTGCCACCCATTTGTTGCTAGTTTTCCTGCTCTTTTAGACTCACCAGAGTCCCTAGCATAATAAGTATTTGTTAATCATAGAATCATATGGAGATTCATAGAATTATGCAGAGATTTGTAGGATCATAAAGCGAGTCAGAGTCATATATAAAGTCATAGGACTAAATAGAGGGGGGGAGTTTTCCCATCCCACGGGAATCATAGTGGGTGAGGGGCAGACCATGCAAAGTTCGTTGATGAGCACAGTCACAAAGTCCCACCAGAGAGTCATCGAATCATGTAGCAAGCCATAGAATCACTATCACCCATTTTATTACAATGGTAAGGTCAGTGAATGAAATTCCTATCTGGGATAGGAACATAGGAACAGGAGTGGGCCATCCAGCCCCAAGGCCTGTTCCACCATTCATTTAGATCATGACCGATCTGTGGCCTTATTCCATATACCTGGCTTTGGCCCACGTCCTTTAATACCTTTGCTTAACAAAAATGTATCTATCTCAGAATTAAAATTTTCAACCGATCTGGCATCAACTGCCATTTGTGGAACAGCGTTCCAAACCTCTACCACCCTAACATCCTAACGTCCCTCCTGAATGTCTGGCCCTAATTTAGACTATAGCCCCCCCCGTTATAGAATCTCTGTAAGAAGTCTTGCAACACTAGGTTAAGGTCCAACAGGTTTATTTGGTAACACAAGCTTTCGGAGTGTCACTCCTTCTTCAGCTGACTCATCTGAAGAAGGAGTGACACTCTGAAAGCTTGTGCTACCAAATAAACCTGCTGGACTTTAACCTGATGTGTTGTGAGACTTCTCACTGTGCTTACCCTAGTCCAACGCTGGCATCTCCCCATCATAGAATCCCCAACCAGTGGAAATAGTTTAACTTTATCTGCCCTGTCCCTGTCTTGTCACTGTAAAGTTGCTTAAAGAAAGGTTTTATAAATATCTGTACAATTGTAGGTTCATCCAGATGGGCTGTAATTCCACAGTCTATAACACAATGTATATGACAGCTTCTGGGAGGGGTGGGAGGTGGTGCGGAGGGGAACAATCCAATTCTTCAATTAGGCAGTACTGAGTTTTTACACCATGTATTGTCTTAAAGAACAAAGAACAAAGAACAACACAGCACGGGAAACAGGCCCTTCGGCCCAACGAGCCCGCGCCGCCGTCCCATTGTCTCAGTGACCTATTCATGATTTTAGTCTACGCCTAATGTGCGAGGATCAGGGAGGTCCAATATAGGGATAATTTGTTACCCAATCAATCAGCCTAAAAGCACATCTTTGGGATGTGGGAGGAAACCAGAGCACCCGGAGGAAACCCACGCAACCACGGGGAGAACGCGCAAACTCCCACAGACACAGGCCCAAATCCATGTGTCCGCACAGCAACAGAGATAGTTTCTGAGCTGTCATGTTGCCCTTGAGATGGTCCAGTTTAAGCACACTAACGACATGAAGCAATAGGCAACTCCCGAAGCAACATCCAAGAGCAGCCCACTACAACCTGCCGCATGCATGCCCCTTGCTGGTCAACAAGGTGGACTTAAATGCCTGTGGAGACAAAAAATTCATTATTAAACAGGCAAAGACTGTAACATCCCTGAGGCAAAAACGGAATCCCAAGCCTACAATGTTTAGTAAGGCCTGCTATATCCCCCTATATGTAGACCGCTCATGTGGCTGTCTAAGTGACTCTTAAACAACCCTAGCGTGCCTGCTTCCACCACCTTACTCGGCAGTGCATTCCACACCCCCACTACCCTTTGCGTGAAAAACTGCCCTCTAATATTTGTCTTATACCTAGCCCCCCTCACCCTAAGCCCGTGACCCCTCGTTCTATCCATTTCTAATAGCGGAAAAAGCTTACCACCATTTACTCTATCTATCCCCTTCATAATCTTATAAACCTCTATTAGATCCCCCCTCAGCCGACGTCTCTCAAGGGAAAACAGCCCAAGTTCGTTCAATCTTTCCTCGTAAGACAGCCCTTCCATACCAGGCAGCATCCTGGTAAATCTCCTCTGCACTCTCTCCAGGATCTCTACATCCTTCCGGTAGTACGGCGACCAGAACTGGACGCAGTACTCCAAGTGAGGCCTAACCAACGTTCTATACAACTGCAACATCAGACTCCTACTCTTATATTCTATACCCCTTCCTATGAAGGCTAACATACCATACGCTTTCCTCATCACATTCTGCACCTGCACCGACACCTTCAGGGACTTGTGCACTTGCACCCCCAGGTCTCTCTGCGTATCTATACTCCGGATAGTTCTACCTTTTATCGTATAACTCCCCTCCACATTATTCCGGCCAAAGTGCATCACCTCGCATTTCTCCGGATTAAATTCCATTTGCCATCTATCTGCCCAATCTACCAGCCTGTCTATGTCCTGTTGCATTGCCAGGCACTGCTCCTCAGTACCCGCCAATCCAACCATCTTAGTGTCATCAACAAATTTGCTGATCACACCACCTACCCCCTCTTCCAAGTCATTAATATATACTACAAATAGAAGAGGTCCTAGTACCGAGCCCTGCGGCACACCACTGGTGACAGACCTCCAATTGGAAAAGGAGCCTTCCACTACTACCCGCTGTCTCCTCCTCCCAAGCCAGTTCTCCACCCATCTACATACCTGGCCTTGTATCCCATGAGCCTTCACCTTTTCTATCAGCCTACCATGAGGGACCTTGTCAAACGCCTTACTGAAATCCATATAGACGACATCAACGGCTTGTCCTTCGTCAACCGTTTTTGTCACCTCTTCAAAAAATTCCACTAGATTCGTAAGGCACGACCTCCCTGTAACGAAGCCATGCTACGTATCCCTGATCAGATTGCAGCGCTCCAGATGTTCATACATCCTATCCTTGAGGATCCTCTCCATTAGCTTGCCTATAACTGAAGTCAAGCTCACCGGCCTATAATTCCCTGGGTTATCCCTCTGACCCTTTTTAAGCAACGGTACTACATTTGCAATCCGCCAATCCTCTGGGACCTCACCTGTGTCCAAAGAAGAGACAAAGATTTGCGTCAGAGGCCCAGCAATTTCATCCCTCACCTCCCTTAGCAGCCTAGGATAGATGCCATCAGGCCCCGGAGATTTATCCGTCTTTATACTGTCTAAAAGTCCCAACACCTCTTCCCTCGTGATGACTATTTCCCTCAACGGATCCTCAAACTTCTCAAGCACAGCACCAGACGTCAGGCCCCTCTCCTGCGTGAATACCGACGCAAAGTATTCATTCAAGATCTCCCCCATTCCCCCAGGCTCCAAGCATAGTTCCCCTCCTCTGTCCCTGAGAGGACCAATCTTCCCTCTAACCATCCTTTTGTTTCTAACATAGGAGTAAAATGCCTTAGGATTTTCCTTAATCCTACCCGCCAAAGCCATTTCGTGGCCCCTTTTTGCCTTTCTGATGCCCCTTTTAAGTTCTCTCCTACATTCTCTGTATTCTTCTAACGCTATCTCTGTCCTCAAATGCCTAGATCTAATGTACGCCTCCCTCTTCCTCCTGACCAGGTCCTCAATATCCCTAGTTACCCACGGCTCTCTAATCCTACCCTTCCCATCCTTCCTCTTGACCGGCACATGTCTTTCCTGCAAAGATTTTAGTTTTCCCTTGAGAGACTCCCACATACCCAGCGTCGACCTGCCATCAAACAGCTTACCCCAGTCCGTATCTTTAAGATCCTGCCTAATCCGGTTGTATCTAGCCCTCCCCCAGTTTAACACCCTCCCCTTAGGACAGGCTTCATCTTTATCCATTAATATCTTAAACCAGACAGAGTTGTGGTCACTGTTAGCCACATGCTCTCCTACTTCAACGTCAACCACCTGCCCAGGCTCATTCCCCAGAACCAAGTCCAGTATAGCCCCCTCTCTGGTCGGGCTATCCACATACTGCTCCAGGGATCCTTCAGATCCCAGTCTTCTCGGAATAGTTCAGAACAACCATTCATCCTACTTTTTTCCTGAGTTGTTGGTAGCTGTCTAGTTGACAAATCCTGGGGATTGTGTCAGTCGTGTAAAAGCAACAGATGCCATCTATGGTATATTGCAGATTGGCACCAGAGAAGTTTGATTGGTAAGGTTGTATTAGCCACAGAGTTGTTGCGTAAATGTAATGGTTTCTTTTAACTATTTACCTAAAATCGGTTGATTTCTCTGTGATTAATTATCCTTAGACGCTCGGGCCTCCCATTTCATCATTTCTGCAGTCACTTTGCAGGTGTAATGAAAGAAAGACAAGCCTACATTTCTACAGCACCTTCCCACGTCCCAATTTGTTTCACAATTAATTAAGAAACACCTTAGAGTTGTAATAGTCACTTGTATAATGTAGGCAATGTTATCAAATGGCAGAACAGGCTTGAGGGGCTGAATAACTTACTCCTGCTCTTAATACATATGCTCACATGCCATTTGGATCGATTTGAAGAGCTGGGCTAAATGGCCTTTGTCATTCATAATTTATTGCAAACGGAAGATAGAATCATGACTGCGGTCCTGATTATTTCATTGCTAATGGAAGTTTACTGAACAGCATTTGAAGTGTGAGGTTGCCAGGCGAGGAGTGCATAATAGGCTCAGAGTGATCAGTAACATGTTTTACACTGCAAATAATTCTTATGAGTCTTTTCCATTAATTTTGATCTTGCCCTTTTTTTCTACTTACCCATTATCCCACTCATTCTTGGTGCTTTTAATGAGCTTTTTAAGGTATTAAAATATTGTGGTGAAGTTCTGCTGCATAGTAGATATTGAAAATAGATTGTAGTGAGAAGCAGTGATCAGAAGACCCTTCAGACTTGGTGTTCTAGTAAGCCACAGATACAGTTGTGAACCATTCACAATTGTGCTCTGGCCTCTTAAAAGTTATGTTGCACAGAGATGCCAGAGGGCTCCAACTCTTCTCACTGACAGTGATGACTTGTGTTGTTCATTGTTGATTAAGGGTCATTTGATTTTTCTATGGAGTGACGTTACTGATAAAATAGAATTCAATTACACCCCTTGCATGAAATAATTATACTGAATAATATCATGCACCCAGGCAGGAGAAAATTTTTCTATTTCCTGCACAGAGTGGAAATGATCTTGTGCAGTTTATCTGGATTGCAAGCATTGAATCCTTCCCTCAAAAATGAATTCACTATCATTGAGTTCATTTGATACAATGTGCAGGGCATGTAAATGAGGCTGAGGCAGTTACTGAAATCAGTGTTATTCTCTGCACAGTGTTATGAATAACTAATGAGATATTTTCCTGTCAAATCAACAATATTTCACAATG
Source organism: Carcharhinus amblyrhynchos (assembly GCF_965287045.1). NCBI lineage: Eukaryota > Metazoa > Chordata > Chondrichthyes > Carcharhiniformes > Carcharhinidae > Carcharhinus > Carcharhinus amblyrhynchos. Next base: position 168,567,581 of record NC_137324.1, read on the forward strand.
TGGTTAAAAGTAAAATTTGTGGTCTCTGGTTTGTTTAATAGTTATGGTGGGATCTCGGGTGCAGACAGTGCATTATAGGGCAGCACGGTGGCAAAGTGGTTAGCACCGCGCTTCAACGTGCCAGGGACTTGGGTTCGATTCCCGGCTCGGGTCAATGTCCGTGTGGAGTCTGCACATTCTCCCCATGTCTGCGTGAGTTTCCTCCGGGTGCTCCGGTTTCCTCCCACAGTCCAAAGATATTCGGGTTAGGTGGATTGGCCATGCTAAATTGTCCCTCAGTATCAGGGGGACTAGCTAGGGTAAATGCATGGGGTTATGGGGATAGGGCCTAAGTGGGATTATGGTTGGTGCAGACTCAATGGGCTGAATGGCCTTCTTCTGCTCTGTAGGATTCTATATAATTGCTGCTTTTAATGATAATCACTCTTGCTGCATATCTATCAGATAATATTTGTAATCAGATGCAAACAATGGGCGTTATCATTTTATTGGGATCTTTCTGTGATTGTTTGGTGAATTGATTGATGAATCTGGGAATGGACGAAAATATCGTGTGTGCTTGAAGGCGAGGATTAAATCGGTGGAGAGGGAATGGGATTGGGGTGGGAATGAGGAGCCTGGGAATAGGAGGAGCACTAGGGCCCAGGATTTCTCTTCCTGAGGCAGAGTGGTTGCAGAGAGGGAAAGAAAAGGAGACCAATCCTACATTCCGGATCCCGTTGTCTCAAGAGGCATCCTGTCCCGCCTACCCAACGGGATGAGAATTAAGAACATAAGAAATAGGAGCAGGAGTGGGCCATCTAGCTCTTACAGCCTGCCCTGCCATTCAATAAGATCATGGCTGATCTGAAGTGGATCAGTCCCACTTTCTCTCCTGCTCCCCATAACCCTTAATCGCTTGTCTATCAGAAATCTATCTGCCTGTGACTTAAACATATTCAATGAGGTAGCCTCCACCACTTCAATAGGCAGAGAATTCCAGAGATTCACCTCTGAGTGAAGAAGTTCCCCCTCAACTCTGCTCTTAACTTCTCCCCCCCCCACTTTATTTTGAGGCTGTGCCCTCTGGTTCTGGTTTCCTTTCTAAGCAGAAAGAATCTTTCTACCTCTACCCTATCCATCCCCTTCATTATCTTGTAAGTATCTATAAGATCCCTCCTCAGCCTTCTAAACTCCAACCAGTACAGACCCAGTCTATTTAATCTCTCCTCATAAGCTAACCCCCTCATCTCCGGTATCAGCCTGGTGAACCTTCTCTGTACTCCCTCCAAGGCCAATATATCCTTTTGCAAATATGGGGACCAAAACTGCACACAGTACTCCAGCTGCGGCCTCACCAGTGCCCTGTACAGTTGCAGCAAGACCTCCCTGCTTTTATATTCTATCCCCCTCGCTATAAAGGCCAACATTCCATTCGCTTTCTTGATCGCCTGCTGCACTTGCAGACTGAGTTTTTGCGATTCGTGAACAAGGACCCCCAGGTCCCTCTGCACAGTAGCGTTTTGCAACTTTTCACTATTTAAATAATATTGCATCCTACTATTAATTCTTCCAAAGTGGATAACATCGCATTTGCTAACGTTATACTCCAACTGCCAGGTTCTCGCCCACTCACTCAGCCTATCCAGATCTCTCTGCAGACTTTCCATGTCCTCCATGCAATTCTCTTTTCCACTCATCTTCGTGTCATCAGCAAATTTTGTTACCCTACACTCAGCCCCCTCCTCCAGATTGTCTACGTATGTGGTAAACAGCATGTTCAGTCACTTTGAATCAGTCACACAATCCACTTTACCTTGTGTCGTAATCTGCTACAATTATTTGGGAAGGTGCGAATTGTTCTCAATTAACAGTCAGAATTTCATTAACATAAAGGCCTGACACTTGCTTTAAGTGAATGATTAACAAGGTATTTTATTTAAATAACCAGGAACTTTAATTAACCAAGTAAAATATTAATTTAGGTACGGTTCGACTGAAATGCTGCTCAAATAATACAAGGAACATTCATTACCAAAACACTAATAACAGAATTTTAGTCACCCTCAAAGAAATTATACAATCAGGTTTGTTGGAATTTGGAACCTTCTGGAGATCTTCTGTAGTTGTCCGCTTTCTGTGTGGTCTTTCTGACATGATATCCTTCTCCTAGATAGCTGGATAATTTTCTTAAAAGATATTTGAACTGGCAGGGGTGGAGAGCTGCTCTAGAGATAAGTGGTGGCTTTTTGACTGGCAGCCCTGGACTTTTGAGATGTTCTCTTCAAAATGCCTGTTGCTTTGGCCTTTATACCTGCGATGACGTCGCAATTTCCTTACACCAGGATTGGATTCAGGCTGTCAACACTATCAAATTCAAATCTGATAGGATCTTAGCAGCCTTTTTAAACTGGTAGGCTGGCAGAATGTTAAATATCAAATCAACTCTGATGCTTGGTTCTCTTGAAATAAACATTGCAACCTGGAGTCTGTGCGTATTTTGCATTTTAGCGCAGAATTCAAAAGCAGCTTTTAAAGGGACCTCGCTCTGTTTTCTTTCCCTCCGGCATTTTTTTTTTACAATTCTTTTATATCTTCTTTAACCATTAAAGAATGGTTACTCTTTAACCATTCTTTATACCTTTACAAACTAACCTCACAGCAACTTGAAGAGCCGCAGCAGAAACATGCAACCCTGAATACACGTCATCCTCAAATTGAGGAGCAGCCAGTGATGGCAAGAATCCGCTTTCCCCACTGTCCCCACATCCCTCAACGTAGTGACACGGGATTCTCTGGAGTGAACTGTGTGTGTGTGAGTATGCTGGGCAAGGCCAGAACTATCCAACTCGATGGCCTCAGGTTCAGATTAAGTTCAGGAGACGGATTCACAGTTCTGTTCTGTGTATACTCACAGACTCTCTCTATTCTGGCTGGGGCAGTGGAGGGGAGAGAAATGTTCATGTTGCTGTGGTGAATATTTGACAGGAAAAAGTAGGTAGGTTAAGCAGTTATTTTTAGCTTCAAAATTGGAAGCCTGGTGGTTTAGTGAGGAGGTGGCATCTGTATTCCCTGGCAGCGTTATTTATACTCATGTATGTTTATTAACAGGGTGAAGAAGCTGTCTTCGTATTACCCTGTGGTTGAGTAAAGGAGGGTTGAGCCTATCTATTGAAGGTGCGGGAAATTGGCCTTATTTTACCAGAACACCAGGTTGAAGTCCAACAGGCTTATTCAGTATCGCAAGCTTTTGGAGTGCTGCTCCTTCATCAGGTGAGACCTATTACTGTGTCCACCTCAGTTCAACGCTGGTATCTCCACATCATTATTTTACCAGGTTTAGTGAAGCAGCCGAGTCCGTTCTGTGCAGTCATTTAGGAGATGTGAATTAACTAGATTTCCTAACTTTCAGCGATGGGCTGTTCTGTGTTCGCTCCCCAGTGACCCAGGACTGCATCCAATTCTTATTACTGGCTGGCATTCCGCCCCCCTCTTCCACCAGATTTTAGGCTTGTGATCTGCCCCCTGAATCTTGAATTCACACAAACACTGGCCTCATACCGCAGACATCGACAGCACAGAGAGAAACTCTCCGAGCACCAGCTCTTAGCTAGAAGCAATTCTAAACTAACCCCACTACCCTGAGCTCATCCAGACAAGTTCATGAGAAGTTTACCATTTATCAGTAACAATGAATCACCGTGAAAAATCTTCCAGATCGTCACCATTGCAGCTATCTATCACTTTAAACATGCAAAGAACTCGATGGAGCAGGCCAACTGGCTAATGTAAGCAAGATTCCTTGCCTCGCTAATCAGCTAAACAAGTTGGCCCAATTGTTCAATTCGTGGCCCTACATCATTACAAACACTAATCTATCAGTGGCCTCTCCTGCTACCACATTCCAGTTCAAATGTGCAGCTCGTGAAACACATCCATCTCTATGCAAACCCTTGCAAGCTTAAGGAAGAGAGGTTCACTGTGCCTCACAGTCATTTTCTGAACCATAATATTTTTGCAGAATGACTCGTCATCTAACATTTCTGCTCTGACAATATTTGCGTTTGACTGGAGTTATAAATATTCGACTGATCAAACTCCGTATTATCCACAGGGTCGATTCCACTGACAGCAGGTCCCAGAGCTTTCAAAAAAACAACTTAAGATTGGCAAGATTGCTAAAAACATCCATTAGTCCTTTGAGATCTTTGACCCAATGTGTAAAAAGACCCATTATTTAACATTATTCAGTCAAACATAAGCATTGTTGTAAACTGAGATTCCAATGGATTCAAAGTGTAATGAGAAATTTCAGTAAAGGAAATATAAAAGGAAGAGATGCCTTCTGAGGAGTTCTCTAATTAACCTGATTGTCAAACAGGTAGCACTCCAGTATGCTTCCCAAGGTTACTCTCTGTCTGCACTTGTTCCAATGCCTGGTGCTTTTAAACTCGTATTCAAACACTTCTGGGTTAAAGATTTGGGCTTGCAATTTGGATTGTGCACAAACTGAGGTGAATTCCAGGTGCAGCGCAGACTGAATGCGCCTCAGCAGCGCAGTGGCAAAACTACAAACTGTGCACCAGCCTCATTGGCACACAGTGAGTGTGACATCAGTCTTGGCCACAGAGGAAGCACGAGGGTTTCTCAGGCTAGGGAAGTCCAACCATCTGAGGTAGAATCATACAGTGCAGAAGGAAGCCATTTGGCTCATCAATTCTGTGCCGACTCTCAGAAAGAGCATAACAACATAAGAAATAAGAACTAGCAGCAGGAGTAGGCGATCTGGCCCCTCTAGTCTGCGCTGCCATTCAACAAGATCAGGGCTCATCTTTTTGTGGACTCAACTCCACTTACCCGCCTGCTCATCATAACCCTTAATTCCTTTACTGTTCAAAAAATTATCTATCCTTGCCTTAAAAACATTCAATGAGATAGCCTCAACTGCTTCACTGGGCAGGAAATTCCACAGATTCACAACCCTTTGGGTGAAGAAGTTACTCCTCAACTCAGTCCTAAATCCGCTCCCCATTATTTTAAGACTATGCCCCCTAGTTCTAGTTTCACCTACCAGTGGAAACAACTTCTCTGCTTCTATCTTATTTATTCCCTTCATAATCTTATTTTTTTTATAAGATTCCCCCTCATTCTTCTAAATTTCAGTGAGTAGAGCCCCAGTCCACTCAATCTCTCCTCGTAAGCCAACTCTCTCAACTCCGGAATCAACCTAGTGAATCTCCACTGTATCCTCTCCAGTGCCAGTATACCCTTTCTCAAATAAGGAGACCAAAACAGTACATTGTACTCCAGTTGTGGCCTCACCAGCACCTTATAAAGCTGAAACATAACCTCGCTGTTTTTAAACTCCATCTCTCTAGTAATGAAGGACAAAATTCCATTTGCTTTCTTAATTACCTGATGCGCCTGCAAACCAACTTTTTGCGATTCATGTACAAGGACATCCAGGTCCCTCTGCACTGCAGCAATTTTTTACCATCCTACCCAGGCTCACCCTCCCCTGCACTCAATCCCTGTAACCCGCAATTGCTCTAACCTACATCTTTTTGGACAAACATTGGGGCAATTTAGCATGGCCAATCCACCTCCACATCTTTAGAGTATGGGAGGAAATAGGAGCACATAGAGGAAAGTCACATGCACACTCAGGGAGAACATGCAAACACCACACAGTTACCCAAGGCTGCCTGGGAGACAGGAACATTAACCACTGTGCCACCAAGGATCTAAGGAGAAGGGAAGGCATAGGGGGTGAGTGGAAGCTGGCAAACAAGTTCACAGTGGGGGTCAAGTTGAATGCTCCTCTGTATTCGGGGCAATTTAGCATGGCCAATCAACCTAACCCGCACATCATTGGAGCGTGGGCGGAAACTGGAACACTCAGAGGAAACCCACACAGACACGGGGAGAATGTGCAAACTCCACACAAACAGTGACCCAAGATTGAATTGTACCTGGGTGCCTTGCGCTTGAGGAAGCAGTGCTAACCACTGTGCCAACGTGCTGCCCCGTATTAAAGATCCCACAACACTATTTTGAAGAAGAACGGGGGAGTTCTCTCCAGATTCCTGGCTAATAATCAAACAATGTCACTGAAAAGAACAGATTGTGTGGTCATTTATCTTATTGTTGTTTGTTGGGCATTGCTTTGCTCACAATTGGCAGCCAAGTTTCCTGTCTCACATCAGTGACGATGGGTGGGATTTTGTTGGCCGTGCTCACCCCAAAACCAGAAAATTCCACTCGAGGTCAACGGACCTTTCCATGGTCTGCCCCTTGCCCGTTACAATTCCTATGTTGTACGGAGCGGGAAAATTCACCCCTACATTTCAAAAGCACTTAATTGGCTTTTAAAGCTCTCTCCGGTCTCCTGAGATTGTGGATGGAGCATTGGAGGTGAGCCTTTCTCTTCTCATCTCCCAGCACCTTCTGTGGTGAGACAAGTAACTGAGAATCCAATTCCAGCCAACAATGACTATCCATCCTTTGCATGATGTTCGAAGGTGTTGAAGAAGATTTGGCTGAGAATGTTTCCTCTTTTTCTTTGATTTGATTTGATTTGATTGGGTTTATTATTGTCACATGTTTTGGGACACAGTGGAAAGTATTGTTTCTTGCGTGCGATAGAGCCAAAGCATGCTGTTCATAGAGTACATAGAGGAGAAAGAAAGGAGAGGGTGCAGAATGTAGTGTTACAGTCAGAGCTAGGGTGCAGAGAAAAAAAGTCAACTTAATATAAGATATGTCCATTGAAAAAATTGAAAATTCAAAATTGCGGCTTTACAGAACATTAGTTAGGCCACATATAGGGCCTGCTTTTACCATTTTCATTCTAAGTGTTGAATCTGGCCACAATTCAGATCCAACTTGGGAATCTGCTTTCAGGCGCCCCCATACGCACTCAGCCTGAAAAAACAGTCGCGGGACTGAATCACGCTGTGGGCAGGGCTTAGCGCGGCTGGAACGATCGGAGCTCTGAATTGTGCATGCGCAGTTAGAAAAAAAATTGAAAAAGCACACCCGTGTCAGATCTTACCCGGGCCACAGAAAGCGGATAAAGTGGCCTGGGAGCGAAAAGCAGGAGCGATGGCCCCCCACAGAAATCACTGTCCCCCTTATCCACCCACCACCCTGCTACCCAGACCGATCGCGAGCCCCTGCCTCCTTCCCCAACACTGATCGCCCACAGAGTGGCAGTGGCCTCCCTCCACCGCATCCCCCCCCCACTCCAAGCCCCCCACCCCACCAACCCGCAAGAGAATTATCTGGCCTCAGTCTCCACAAATGCATTTAAATCGCCGCTGCGCCTTTTTTGGGCGCAAATCGGATCTCGGTAAAATGGCCATCTGCGTGGACACGGGCATGGATCGCGTTAATGGCCTCACACTCAACTTTACCGCATTTTCACGCCCAAAAATGGACTCGCGCAATGGTAAAATCAGACCCAATAGCATTCAATTCTGGTCGCCACACTACCAGAAGGATGTGGAAGCTTTGGAGAGGGTACAGAAAAGATTGACCAGGATGTTGCCTGGTATAGAGGGCATTAGCTATGGGGAGAGGTTGGAGAAACTTGGTTTGTCCTCACTAGAATGCCAGAGGTTGAAGGGTGACCGGATAGAAGTCTACAAGATTATGAGGGGTATGGACAGAGTGGATAATCAGAAGTTTTTTCCCAGGGTGGAAGAGTCAATTACTGGGGAGCATGGGTTTAAGGTGTGAGGGCCAAGGTTTAAAGGAGATGTATGAGGCGAGTTTTTTTTTACACAGAGAGTGGTGGGTGCCTGGAACTTGCTGCTGGGGGAAGTAATGGAAGCAGATATGATAGTGGCTTTTAAGGGGTGTCTTGACAAATACATGAATAGGATGGGAGCGGAGGGATACGGTCCCCAGAAAGGCAGGCAGTCTTAGATCAGTCAGGCAACATGGTTGGTGCAGGCTTGGAGAGCCGAAGGGGCTGTTCCTGTGCTATGATTTTCTTTATCCTTTGTTTGTTCTAAAAGTCTGACGGCGGCAGAGAAGAAGCTGTTCTTGAGTACGTGACCTCAACTTTTGTGTCTTTTTCCCGATGGGGTGTGATGCTTGATTATGCTGACTGCTTTTCTGAGGCAGCAGGAAGTGTAGACAGAGTCAACAGATGGAAGGCTGGTTTGTGAGATGAACTGTTTCCTGTGGCCAATCAGCTGGAACCCCTGTGAGCAGCTCCCCAGCACGGCAGCACTGAGATTAGAACCATCATAGGTGCATGTCACTTATTGGCAGTGACCTACTGCGGTGTTTCAATGTCAACCATTGCCAACTCTTAATAACCGGAATTCTCAGGATGTGTTGGCAGCAATCTCCTATTGCCAGTATTTGATTTACTGGGAATAACTAAAAGTGTCTGAAATCTTTGCAATGTCTGCAGAAAAATTACAAACTGTTACAATATTTATATTCATGAGAAATAAATGGGCCAGATTCGAACTGGATAATGAAATTCAAACAAGTCTCTTAATTAGAATTCTCTAATCGAGTCAGCCTACTAAAAGATCTTACTCAGTTAAATCTAACTTCAAAACTGCAGCTCAGAAAGTTGTCAGCTGATAGTAATAGTGACACTCAACCAATTGATTCTTCTTTGGCTTAATTGCACAAAATTAGGGTGTCAGTGGAAAGTAAAACCAGTTGGGTGGTATAAAAAGGTGGCCAATTTGTTCCTCCAATGCCCCCCCACCACCCCCCCCCCCCCCCTTCCTAGCACAATCACATCCTCTCTATAGTGTGGTGATCAGAACTGTACACAGTACTCTATCTGTGGCCAAAAAGCCTTTTACAAAACTCAATCATAACCTGACAATGACAAAGGGTCATCTGGACTTGAAACGTCAGCTCTTTTCTCTCCTTACAGATACTGCCAGACCTGCAAAGATTTTCCAGCATTTTCTCTTTTGGTTTCAGATTCCAGCATCCACAATAATTTTCTTTTATCAAACATAATCTCCCTGCTCTTATATTCTCTGCCTTGGTTAATCTAGGCAAGTACACCATATGCTTTGCCAAGTACCCCATATGCTTTCTTAACCATCTTATCAACCTGTACTGCTGCCCTCAGGGTCCATGTACATGCACCTCAAGCTCCGTCTGGTCCTCTGTACCTCCTACCATTCATTGTATCTTTCCTTACTTACCAGGTGAGGCCACTGGATGGCATGGGAATGTTTACCAGTCATTTTTGCCCTTTTATGAGGAGTATGAATGTTCAGATTAATGTATTTCGGTTGGCACCTTCTCTCCACCTCTCCTCCCTCTTTTTATTCATGTCTACATTTCCGAAAGCTCTTAGTCCACAAATGAACACAGTCATGTGGATTTCCATTTGTGAGTTTCGTGCCGTTCCTAGGTGTGATGATGGCTTCTAGGCTTCTTGGCTTGAATGACTGTCTCTGGGGTCTGGCGGTGATGTAATGGGAGAAAGTTCGCACTTGAAGTCTTGCCATCATGTGTTTATTTTGTGATATGTTCCGAGTGGTTAGGGCGGATGCATTTTTACGTCACCAGTAATTAAGGCATTTGAGACAGGATGCTAAATAAATGGAAAATTGATTAATTTAAAGAAGGGAAATGATAGGATAGATGGAAGGGATGAAAGACCTGAACTGAAACATGTTGTATGAGCAGAGTATTCTTTTAGCAATAATTACTGCCGCTACAGAGATATTTGACAAACTGAAGATAGATATTTAGTTCAACTTTTTCTTACATTTGGGTCTCACCATACAATTGATCCAATATCCTGTTGAAGGTAAGAACTGCTAAACTTAATCTTCCTGTAATTAACCTTTGAATGGAATCATCATTTACATTAGTTCACTGAAGACATTTGCCATTGACAATGTTTGGTGGAATTTTCCCAACTGCCTACAGTGACTTTAGCAGAACATGGTCAGCGGCCAGGGTGAACTGCAAAACTGGAGTTTCCTGAATCACTGGCAGTGGATTGTAACAACTCTGATGGAGAGAAAGAAGAATGAAATGAAGCCTTGCATTCTAACGGTTGCCTTACATGGAGGGTAGAAGTCCCAAAGCACTTTACCGCCAATGAACTACTGTAAGGCTGAAAGGCAACAGCCAATTTGCACATTCCAAGATCCCCTCAAAATTGAGGTAAATAACCAAAAAATTATTTTGATGATGTTGACTGAGAGATAAAAATTGGCCAGGATATTGGGGAGAACTCTCCTTCTTTGATTCCTGTATTGATATCTTTTAAACCCACATGATCCAGAAGCAATGGGGCAAGCTGGCATCACGTTCACCAATATTTATAGATGCACTATAGAAAGCATCCTTCCTGGTTGTATCACCGCTTGGAATGGCTCCTGCGCTGTCCAAGACTGCAGGAGCGCCCAAGACGACAAAGGGTTGTGAACGCAGCCCAGTCCATCACGCGAACCAGCCTCCCATCCATTGACTCCATCTACACTTTCTGCTGCCTCGGAAAAGCAGCCAGCATAATCAAGGGCTCCACACACCCCAGATATACTTTCTTTCACCTTCTTCCATTGGAAGAAAGATACAAAAGTCTGAAATCACGTACCAACCAACACAAGAACAGTTTCTTCCCTGCTGCCATCAAACTTTTGAATGGACCTATTTTGCAGCAAGTTGATTTTTCTCTACACCCTAGCTATGACTGCAACACTACATTCTGCACATTCTCTTTTCCTACTCTCCTATATACTCGATATACACTAAATTGCCCCTATATACTCTATGAACGGTATGCTTTGTCTGTATCGCATGCAGGCAACAATACTTTTCTCTCTACTAATACATATGACATTAATAAATCAAATCAAATCAAAATTTCGCAATTGACTTTCTAAAAAAAGGAATATATTTCTTCCCTCCTCTGTAACTTGAACAATTAGGCACTGGGCTCAGCTGTGACTCAAAGGTGGTTTTATTGAAGCCAAGTTACAGCATTAAATACAGCAAGAATTTTTAAAAATAGGCATACTTTCAGTAAACCAGAAGTAACAGCCTCCATTTAGTGATCTCAACACAAAATGAAGCATATAAGCCAATTTAAGAATTGGTTCCATTGTAAGAAATCTTTATTTTCAATTCAAAACACAGGCTCTAAACAATTTCTGCCTTGCAATTCCTTCTTCTGTTTCTTTCATGGTTAGATGCGATCGCCTGGAATTTCGTCAACACCCACTGCTCAGAGGGGATCACTCTCATTTTGAGTCAGTGAATTGTGTGTCAACTGCCACTCCGGAGACCTGACCACAAACTCTTGGCTCACACTGCGGTGCAGCACTGAGGGAGTGCTGCATTGTCAAGAGTACTGGGATGTCTGGACATGGGGAGCAGGGAAGTGAGTTTGGAATTGAGTGGAGGGTCAGTCAGATGATGAAAGACACTCTTCCGCAAAGTCACTTCTGCGAGTGATTGTTATTAAAGTGATCTAAATATAATCCTCTGCAGTACCAGAGATTCTATGGACTAATTGGAATGTCAGATCAAGGAGAATTTGATGGCAGGAAAGGATCACAAATAACAAGGCCCTTCATTGTGCTGGGCTCAACAACTTGGAGGTCACCTTCCAGAATATTCAGCTTACGTGGGCAGGCCATGTCTCCGGCAGGTATGATTACAAAATCTATGTGGAGCATTCTCAGGAAAAACAAAATCAAACTGGGCACTACAGACAATATAACACCTTAAAAAAGAGACGTACAATCTCCTGCAATGCAGAGAACCGCTCTTAGAACTATAGAATCCCTATAGTGCAGAAGGGGACCATTCAGCCCATCGAGTCCACACTGACTCTCCGAAACGGCATCTTACCCAGGCATTTATTTCTGCCCTATCCCTGTAACTCCATGCATTTCCTATGCTAATCTGCCTAATCAGCACATCTTTGGACACTTAGGGGAAATCTAGCATGGCCAAACCATCTAACCTAAAATTTTTGGACACTAAGGGGCAATTTAGCATGGCCAATCCATCTAACCTAAAATTTTTGGACACTAAGGGGCAATTTAGTGTGGCCAATCCACCAAACTTGCACATTTTGGGAAAGTGGGAGAAAATCAGATCATTCGGAGGAAACCCACACAGACATGGGGAGACGTGCAAACTCCACACAGATAGTCATTCAAGGCCGGAATCAAACCAGGGTCCCTGGCACTGTGAGGCAGCAGAGCTGTGCAACCTTGCTGGAAAAACACTGCAGTTGACCAGCACATGTGGAGGCAAATACTGAAATTTGATTTAGCGGGCTTCGATGACCATCTATTCCAAACTTGCAACATGTGACTTGCTCAGAGGAAGGCCAGAGGTGATACAGCTACAGAGACTTCTCAAAGCACTAACAATGACAACATGAACTGCCAACTCTTTGGAAGTCCGTGCTAGCCTCCACATCAGACAAAAGAGGAACCACTTCCGGCTTAGACATACCCAGATAACAAGGAGGCTACAACGAATTGAAATGCTTTCCACATAAAAAAACAAAATAATTTCACACCAATCTTTTATGAAGCATACCATGTACATGTAATGTGTCTGAGGCATTGTTTAAACTTAATCACAACAATGATAGCAGCTAGAGGAATTGAATAAAGTGGCACTCTCCCAGTTAACACTAAAATGCATGTCTGGACTTTGTGGGACCGATAGTCGTTGTAACAAGTACATTTTATAGATAATTTATGCCAAAAGGGTGACTGGAACCTTAAGTGTCCACTTTGAATGAATCCAATTCTCATTCTCACTATAAACCAAAACTTAATCCTTTCCATTTGCGCTAATATTTCACATTTATCCATGTTATTGTCTCTGACATGTTTAACGTCCTGTTCGGGTCCAGATAGATTGCTTTTGCTGTTAAACCACTTGCACTTTCAGATAAAAAGGATTATATTGTTGTGCGTGTATGCATGTTTTATAAATCTTACCACAAATGCAATAAAATCTGCATTTAACAAAAAAGATGTTTGAAACCTGCAGACCTCAAATCTCTCGAAATATACAACAAATGCTAATTGCAAATTTAAGTTGCTGGCTCCATGACAACTGTTTGTGTGTGTGTGGATTGTGGAGGTAGGGAGAAGGAATTGTCACAGTTTTAGCCATGACACCAGTCCCTGGACTCTGGCTTCATGCTTCTTTGCCACAAACAGACGGTTTAAGGGATTTATTTTTGATAGCACGGTTTGGTAGTGCAGCACATGGGAACCAACAATGATATCCAGTGCCCAGTATTTTCCGAAGTTATAATGTCTTCACACTCAATTATTAGTCTTACTTCCCATGCAAACGCTACAGAGCAGATGGTTCGTAGACACAAACAGTGGCACCTAATCTATTCTGAGCTAACCTACCCAGTACCATTTCACACCCCAAAAATATACAAACATATGAGGGATGAGGGTGGGATCATTTTAATCTAATCCACCCACTGAATTGCCAGTTTATTTTACCTTCCATCCCAATTGACTTCAACGGAACAGAGAATTGGGATGCGTAACATTGTGCAGGGGTGTAAAACACGGGGCAGCACAGTTGCACAGTGATTAGCACTGCTGCCTCACAGTGCCAGGGACCCAAGTTCGATTCCAGCCTTGGGTGGCTGTCTGTGCGGAGTTTCCTCATTCCCCTCTTGTCCTTGTGGGTTTCCTCCAGGTGCTCCGGTTTACTCCCACAGTCCAAAGGTGTGCAGATTAGGTGGATTGGCTATGCTAAGTTGCCCCTTAGTATCCAAAGATCTGTTGGTGAGGTGGATTGGCCACGCTAAGTTGCCCCTTAGTCTCCAAAGATCTGTAGGTGAAGCGGATTGGCCATGCTAAGTTGCCCCTTAGTGTCCAAAGATCTGTATGTGAGGTGGATTGGCAATGCTAAGTTGCCCCTTAGTGTCCAAAGATCTATAGGTTAGGTGAATTAGCTATGAAAAATGCATGGGGATATGATGGAGGATGTGGGCCTTGGTGGGATGCACTTTCAGAGAGTCGGTTCGGACTCGATGGGCCAAATGGTCTCTTTCTGCACTTTAGGGATTCTCTGACTTCTGACCCCTTCATGTGCTGGCTGCTGGGTTAGCAAAAAATGACCCCCATTGTGTATTTTCATCGACTGTGTATATCTCCAAATTCTCATAGACTTGGCAATACAACTGGTCCGTAGCACACACAGCACTAACCTGTCATGTACAAATGCAGCCAGACGCTGATAAATCGCTGCAACTTTTTCCATTGGGATTTTGATTTCTTCACAATTGATGTGGCACTTGGACAATGGCACAAACATTTCAGATTTCCAGCAAGGAATGGACGTAAGATATGACTCACATCTCTTCTGTATCGTAACAAAAGTGACTTCAGGACCTGATAATGTTCCACTACACATGATGGCACTGTGATAACATTCGCAAAATTGGATTGGTCTGGAAATTTGATTTTTGTTTGTTTTTTTCACAGGATGCAAGTGTCAGTGGTAAAGTCAGTATATTTTTGGCCATCCCTAATTGCCCTTGCACTGAGTAGCTTGCTTGGCCATTTCAGTGGGCAGTTAAGAAAGAGTCAACCACATTGCTGTGAGTCTGGAGTCACATGTTGGCCAGACCAGATAAGAGTGGCAGGTTTATAAAGGACATTAGTGAACGAGATGGATTTTTATGATAATCAATGATAGTTTCACAGTTGCCATTACTGGAATCAGCTTTTAATTCCAGGATTATGAATTGAATTTGAATTCCACCAGCTGCCACGGTGGGATTTAGAACCATAGCAAAGTCTACAGCACCGAAGAGGCCACTCAGCCCATCTTATCCATGTCAGTCCAAGGACACCCAGGTGTCCTTTTTAACCCTATCTTCCTGCACCCAGCCATAGCTTTGTAGCTTACAATACTTAAGGTGCAGATCCAGGTACTTTTTAAAAGAATTTAGGGTCTCTGCCAACTCGGTAAGCAAATTCCAGACATCAACCCCCTTTTGCATGAAAAAGTTCTTCCTTATGTCTCCTCTACACTTTCTGCCACTTACTTTGAATCAATGCCCCCTGGTTCTAGAATTCTCCACCAAGGGAATCAATTTTATCTTATCCACTCTACCTCTTCCGCTCATAATTCAAGTCACCTTGTCCTTTCTTCCAAGGAAAATAACCCCAACCTATCCAATCTCTCCTCTTAGCTACATTTTTCTAGCCCTGGCAACATTCTTATGAACTACCTCTGCAGCCTCTGAAGAGTAATTACGCTCTTCCTGTAATATGGTGACCAGGGCGGCACGGTAGCACAGTGGTTAGCACTGCTGCTTCACAGCTCCAGGGTCCTGGGTTTGATTCCCAGCTCAGGTCACTGTCTGTGTGGAGTTTGCACATTCTCCTTATGTCTGCATGGGTTTCCTCTTGGTACTCTGGTTTCCTCCCACAGTCCAAAGATGTGTAGGTTAGGCTGAGTGGCCATGCTAAGAAATTGCCCCTTAGTGTCCAGGGATGTGTAGGTTAGAGGGATTAGTGGGTATAAAATGTAGGGATATGGGGATAGGGCCTGGGTGGGATTGTGTTTGGTGCAGACTTGATGGGCCGAAGGGCCTCTTTCTGCACTGTAGGGTTCTATGATTCAGAACTTCACACAATACTCCAGTTGTGGCCTCATCAGTGTTTTATACAATTCCTACATGAAATGCTTACTTTTATATTCTATGCTTCTGCCAATGAAGTGGAGCATTGTATACGCCTTCTTTACAAACCTTATTATTTGGATTGCTTTATGAAGACAAGGCAGTCATTCGAGTCAGGTGTCTGTTCATTTCCTTTAAATGAGGCTCTAGCCATTAAGATTAGCGAGGCCTTCATATCCTGGGCCTTTGTTGGATTTGCTGCCCGCTACCAGCTTCTCCACACACCCCTGCCCTCCCCATTATTTTGAGAACCTTAATTCATCAAATGCTCCTGACCCACTGAGAGTCACCAGCATTTCCTGCTTTTGTTTCATATTTTCCTTTTGTTTTACCCAATCGGTACCTGGATTTGAAATCAATGGGATGAGTTTCAAATATAACAAGTGGGTAACCTGCTCCATCCAGTTACTACCCAAGGATTATACGTGGGGCTCTAACACTGTCTGGCTGTAATATTAGACTTGGCAAGACGGCTATTTAAATATTTTAATGA
The DNA here is from genome assembly GCF_965287045.1 of Carcharhinus amblyrhynchos. NCBI lineage: Eukaryota > Metazoa > Chordata > Chondrichthyes > Carcharhiniformes > Carcharhinidae > Carcharhinus > Carcharhinus amblyrhynchos. Next base: position 168,583,744 of record NC_137324.1, read on the forward strand.
GGTCGCGTGTCAGCCTCTAATTTAACCTGTTTCACCGGTTTAAATTTGGGGCAGTGAAAACACAACAGTTTAGACGAGAAGAAAGTGCCTCCCTCTCTGTCCCCACACTCCCCTTCAGACCCCTCCCTCAACCCCGAGTGAGGGACCAGATACCCTACCCTGCCCTCTCCAGGGGGTTGTAGATCAGATGCCCCAGTAGCCAGTGATCACGCCCCTTCCATGGTCCCCCCCCCGACCAGCAGCAAGAAACTTACCATTGGTTTTGACCTTCCCAGAGTGCTCCCTGCCTGGCTGGCTTCCAAGCCTGTCGAGTAGGCCGATTTGCTTTTGAAGAGGCTTGTCAAAGCCATGGAATCTGACACCCCTGTCAAGATTCAGCCCATGGTGTCTGATTAACCCTGATGTTATTGGAGCAGTAATCTTCTCATTGTCTCGTTTCTCCAATGGTCCCACCTTGCCGAAAGTGTTCCTTCATCGTCCATCTAAGCAGCTCCTTCTGATCTCTCGCCAATACCATCATAGATTAAGATGAATTGATTTGCAGAATGGAGATAAGAGAATCTTGAAGGAAGGAACTGATTTGTGCTTTCTGGTCGAGAAAGGAATCTGAGGGGAGGTTTTCCAATAGGAAAGGAAGTTGGTGAGAGCTATGTAGTTGATAAAAGAATGGAAAATTAAATCCAGAATTCAGTGTACTAACAGAATAACTTGCAACACCTTAAGAAGGCCATTCAGCCCATGTTTCCCATGCTGGTTCTCTGATTGTATTCAGTCCCACTTCCTCACCCTTTTCCCCTGAATTCTGATACCCTTTAAAACAAAATTACTGCAACAGTTTCCATGATCTTTTGTTTTTATTCACTTCTGGGACATGGATCTGCCAGCATAATTGCCCTTCGAGAGCAGTTGAGAGTCAACCACGTTGCTGTGCCTCTGGAATGGCCAGACTGGGTAAGGATGGCAGATTTTCTTTCCTAAAGGACATTAGTGAACCAGATGGGTTTTTCCGACTATGGTTTCATGGTCATCAGTAGATTCATAATTCCTGATATTTTTTACTGAATTCAAATTCCACCATTTGCAGTGGTGGGATTCGAACCTGGAGTCCCCAGAACATTACCCTGGACCTCTGGATTAATAGTCTAGCAAAGTACCACTAGGCCATCTAATTAGGTATTTAACTAGGTGCATTGGCCATGCTACAGTCTCTCTCATTGTACCCACACAGGTGCCGGAGTGTGGCGACTAGGGGATTTTCACAGCAACTCCATTGCGGTGTTGATGTAAGCCTACTTGTGACACTAATTTAAAAAACTTTAAACTTTAAACCTTCCAATTTTCTCAAGTGGAATGTTCTGCCTGCTGACAACTGTCTGGGTGAATAACATTGATAGAATCACAGAATTGTGTCAGCACAGAATGAGACCATTCAGTCTGTCATATTCATGCCAGATCTCTCAATGAGTAACGCACTGGCAGAATGGCACCCACAGGAGCCATTCCCCTGCACCTATGTCCTGTCAGTCTGCACATTTTTCCTTTTCAGTTTAGAATCAACGGCCTGACTACTTGCCAGATTGAGAACAGGTTGAAAAGTGTGAAAGTTATTTCGGGAGCTGCTGTCAAGAAATTCTTCAGAGTAATCAAGGTGTGAACTAAATCTCTAAATAGAACCATGGAGACGGAAAAGAGACATTTGGATGCTTCACCTGGAATGAAGAGTGTTTCTGGACCCATAAATCAAGATGAACCAAATGACTTGCTTGGTTATAGAAGACAGAGAGTAGAGGTGGAAGGGTGTTTGTCAGAATGAAGATCCATATAGCTAGTGGTGTTTCACAGGGATCAGCGCTGGGACCTCGGTTGTTTGTAGTATATATAAATGATCTGGAGGAAAGTGTGAGGGGTCTGGCCAGTAAGTTTGCAGATGACATGAAAATTGGTGGAGTTGCTCATAGTGCTGGGGTTTGTCAGAGGGAAAAACCAGGACGTAGACAGATTGGAGGCTTGGGCACAGATGGAGTTTAATCTGGGCAATTGTGAGGTGATGCACTTTGGAGGATCAAATTTAGGTGTGAATTACACTGTAACTGGCAGAACCCTTAGGAATATTAACATACAGAGGGATCTGGATGTGCAGGTCCACAGATCCCTAAAAAGTGGCAATATAGGTGGCCAAGGTGATTAAGAAAGCATATGACATCCTTGCCTTCATCAGCCAGGGCACTGAGTACAAGAGTTAGGAAATCATGTTGCAGCTACATAAAACCTTGGTTAGGCCACATTAGGAGAATTGTGTGCAGTTCTGGTCACCACACTATGAGAAAGAGTGCAAAGAAGGTTCACCAGGATGTTGCCTGGTCTTGAGGGTGTTGGCTATGAGGAGAGTTGAACAAACTAGTATTGTTTTCACTGGAAAGACAGAGGTTGAGGGGAGACCTGATAGAGTTTACAAAATTATGAAAGGCATAGACAGGGTGGATAGTCAGAGGCTTTTCCTAGGGTGGAAGTGTCAATTACAAGGGGGCACAGGTTCAAGGTGAGAGGGGAAAAGCTTAAGGGAGATGGGCAAGGGAAATTTTTCAGAGTGGTGGGTGTCTGGAACGCACTGGCAGAGGAGGTGGTGGAAGCAGGTACATTAGCAACTTTTAAGAGACATCCGGGTGGGTACATGATTAGAGAGGGATCAGAGGGATACTTTCAAGTAAGAGAAGATATTTTTTAGTTTAATTAAGGCATCATGATCAGCACATGATTGAGGGCCCGAAGGGCCTGTTCCTTTGCTGTACTTTTCTTTGTTTTTTTGTTCTTCAATAATCCTATTTGATCTAGTGATCTAAATGGATTTAAATTCTCTCCAATTACTTGCCAGCATCTGAAAGATTAAAGTTCTGCCTACGGGTTCTTTTTTTTACTATGATCTTGCAAAAATCTGTGTGAATATTTATCATTCTTTGGTGTGTTTATACTTTTTATATTCAGTTGGACCCGCAAAGGAGACTTATCCATCAGTCCTAATCACTGGACGTCATAATGGGGGAGCATCACTACTTGTATTAGGATTAATGCTAAAATATCGTCAACTTAATGTCCAAAGATGTGCAGGTTAGGTCGATTGGCCATGTTAAATTGCCACTTAGTGTCAGGGGGATCAGCAGGGTAAATATGTGAGGTTACAGGGATAGGGGCTGGGTGGGATTGTGGTCGGTGCAGACTCAATGGGCTGAATGGCCTCCTGCTGTACTGTAGGGATTCTATGATTCTTTAATTCTATGACTATGAACTTCTGCGGGTTCAGAATCACTTGATTTAAATGAAATTTATGCTTAAAAGGGTCACTGTGCTATTTCAATGTAATTCATCAATTTGAATTCATGGTTAGCTCAAATATTTGATGGAGGTGGGTTGGGGGGAGGAGGTGGGTGGAGGGGAGGCGGTAATGAGCCCCTTTGTATTTTCATACTGGAACTTGCTACGTTATTTTGTTTGTACACGTCCATATATTCCAATTCCAAATCTCTTCCTGCATTTAGTAGTGCATTAAGGCAGACTTTCATCTGTTCCCATTGGCTAATTATTCCTGGAACAGGTCGCTATTCTGTCACCATGGGCTTCTGGTTGGGGGCAGCACTCCACATCAAGCGTGGCTGCCCAGGAATCTCTGACACTCTTACTGCCAGAAGTCTCACAACACCAGGTTAAAGTCCAGGTTAAACACCAGGTTAACCTGGTGCTGTGAGACTTCTTACTGGGTTTAGCCCAGTCCAACGCCGGCATCTCCACACCATGACTCTTACTGCCAGCCACTGGCGTGTTTGGAAGGATTTGACCCTCACTCAGTCTGTTTGTCTGCATTACGAACGCACCTTCCTTGGCCATCAAGTCCTGGAATGGGACTCGAACCCGGAGCTTCTGGCAAGCAGGAGATACCACACACTGCGCCACAAGTCATGCACTTAAGACCATATTTACCACTCTTTAAACTCTATGCTGAAACTCCGGGATAATCTGGGTGGATCCGAATCAATAGGTTTTACTTTACTAGATGATTCAGCCAAGAGTCCTCATATTGGTTACACGAGGGAAGGTCAGATATGGGAGAGGGCAGGGTGTCAATTGAAGGCATTGCATGGTTGATGAGGAAACTCTAAAGTCAGATTCCACTCACCAGCATCAGAGTGAAACCTCCCAGTAAATTGTACTGCTGTCTTTTACAACTCCTGCAAGGCCTCAGTGGTGGTGTTCTTTTTCACAGCCTCACAGCTCCAGGGACCCGGGTTCGATTCCCGGTTTGGGTTACCGTCTGTGCAGTGTTTGCACATTCTACCCGTGTCTGTGTGGGTTCCCTCCGGGTGCCCCAATTTCCTCCCACAGTCCAAAGATGTGCAGGTTAGGTTGATTGGCCGTAGTAAATCGATCCTAATGTTAGGGGGATTGGCAGGGTAAATGGGTGATGTTATGGGAATAGGGCGTGGGTGGAATTGTGATTGATACAGATGGGCCGAGTGGCCTCCTTCTGTACTGTAGGAATTCTATGATTCTTTTAAGAACTGTTAATTTGATTTTTTTTTGTCTGTTGTGTTAAATTATCCAAAGTTAGCATTGTTACCACAAATGTTTATGATGGCTCTGATCATGCTGAAAACTATTATCCTCTCACTCACAATCTTGCCCTCTCCCTCCCTCACATGTTGAAACTGAGGCTTCCTGCATCATCCTCTTCCATCTCTATTTACTCGGATCTTTGACAAGGGGCTTTCACCTTGCACAGTTTCTCCTTCCTCCACCATCCCCCCATCCTTGCACAGTTTCTCCTTCCTCCACCATCCCCCCATTTTTCGAAAGCCAACAGCACTCCAATCTAACCACGGCACTCTGAGCTAACTTATTCCCTCTCCACACGTGACTCTTGGCCTTTTAACCGGGCTTCTCGATGGAAAATGGCAGGAAGAAAATTGCATTACGGTGAAAATCCTATTAACTTAATGGAATTTGGATGTCCCACTTAGCAGATCAGTCACATTAGGGCACATCTATCAGAACTGATTTGAATGCATTAGGGATAAATTGGTGTTTTAATAAACAAACTCCCTAAAAATGGCCAGCTCCCATTCATCATTAACCATTAACTGGCGTCAACTGGTTTCAGATCCAAGAATCAACGAGCAGTCTTTAGAGTGAGGTCAGAGGGCAAGTTACGATAGCTAACAATTGGAACCATGCACCACAACAACTGATTCATGCACGAAAATGCTTCTCCTTCTCCCTAACAATCATTGTAGGCCTATTTTGAGTCTCTCGCTGCTGGGTGAAAGGTGATGATCCTCAGATGAGTCAGTGAGTGCAGAGGAGATTCACCAGGATGCTGCCTGGGATGGAACATTTAAGTTATGAAGGGAGGTCAGCTTGGGTTGTTTTTGCTGGAGCAGAGAAGACTGAGGGGATCGAGGCACACGAGACTATGAGGGGCATGGACAAAGTAGATAAGGAGCAGCTGTTCAAGGGGACATACGTTCAAGATGAGGGGCAGGAGGTCTGGGGGAAATGCGAGGAAAAGCTATTTCACCCAGAGGGTGGTGACGATCTGGAATGCACCGCCTGGGAGAGTGGTGGGTGAACACCTGGCACATTATAACATTCAAGGCTATGGGTCAAGTGCTGGTAAATGGGTTTAGGTGGGAGTTCAGGTGTTTCTCTTAAGCTGGTGCAGACTCGATGAGCTGAAGAGCCTCTTCTGCATTCTATGATTCTCTGAGAGCCAGTCATAAATCCGGCTATCAATTCTCTATTGGACAATTCTAGGCTAAGGGCTCAGGAGGTCTTTAAGGGAAAGGAAAATGAGAACAGTTTAAAATGATAGGAAATTGTCATTTGACCCACTGGGCCTGGGTTAACTCTTTGAATGAATAATTGTGCTTCGTACCAATATTATCTCATAGAGTCACAGGCCAGAATTCTACCGGCTCGCCCGCCCGAGGCTTGTCCAGGCGGATGTGCCATAAAATTCCGGCCATAGAGTCATAGAGGTTTAGAACGTGGAACCAGACCCTTCGGCCCAACTTGTCCATGCCGCCCAGTTTTTAACCACTAAGCTAGTCCCAAATGCTTGTGTTTGGCCCATATCCCTCTATAGAGTCATAGATGTTTACATCAGAACTATACTGTCCTATTTATTCCCCTATGAGTACATAGCACTGAACTTTTAAACTGCGAGGGTTAATTATACCAGCATCATTTTCTCTCTCACAAACCTATCTACCAGCCAGCAAAATGTGACATCAGCACATAAACCAGATTGTGGCTAACTTAATTTGCTTTTATCCAGTGTTTAACTCATTGCCATTCCTCTTCCAGGAATGTCTACCCTGAAGAAGTATGGCTCTTCTCTCTGATGGGATTTCCGTATATTCCATCTCCCCCACCGCCACCTCCCCACCCCGCACCACCCCCCCCAAACACCTTCATTGCTTTCCATTTCTCTTCTCTGCTGTTTGGCCATTCGCACCCTTTATTCTCTCTGTGGACTGCCATTAGTAGCCCTTTCTCCTTGTTTTTGTGGCTGTGACTCATCTTCCATTCCCTTCTCCTGCAGTAGAAATATCTCCCATTTTCTATGCCTTTTAGCTTTGGCAAAGGGTCACCTGGACTTGAAACGTCAGCTCTTTTCTCTCCTTACAGATGCTGCCAGACCTGCTGGGATTTTCCAGCGTTTTCTCTTTTGGTTGTGACTAACTTGTTGGGCTTGGGAGTTTAGAAATAGCAACTGAGAAGCATACGAAACAAGATTAAGTGACTCGTTAGAAGGGAAGTCGAGCAAGAGGAAAATAATATTATTGAGAGTAATTGAAGAAAGAATCAAAGATAATGAGTCAAATAAACCTCGTTATGATTGTATTCAAAATTATGTAGGTTTTGATAAATAGAGTGCTGACAGGATGTTTAGTAAGAGAAGGACATAGATTAGAAATAATTGATGAAGTATAAGAAGGAAAATGAGGAGAAATTATTTCATGCAATGGATTTTTATGATCTGGAATGTACTGTCTGACAGGGTGGTGGAAGCAGATTCAATATTGACTTTCAAAGAAGGATTGGATAAATGCTTGAAAAGGATTCCGGGAGAGAGGGAATAACCGGAGAGCTTTCTCAAAGGATGGACCCAGCCATTATGCTGAGCTGTAAGATTTTGTGGGCAGAGTTTAATGTTGGTGACAGGAGTCTCGCCCACCAGCAGGGGAGCCAGCAAGTGCCCTGCGTCCCACCTGCCCAAGAGTTGCTGACCAGAGGCCGCCCAGCTCTTCCTTGCTCAGCAGCACCACTGGGAAGGCGGCTGCTGCTGATGGTAATGCACCCGCTTTGGATCAAGTTATATGTCTGGGCCCCACATGTGGTAACTTTCTTCTTATCCTCTCCCTTGATTCCTTTAGCCCTGAAGAAATACTCCAAATATTCAACACACTACACCCAGCTCTCAGTGCTCACATCAAAGGCTTTCCAAAGAGAGCCTGCTCCCTCGTTTTCAGGCTTGAATCGATCTGATTTTGCAATTACATTGTCTTCAAGTTCCCCACTGCCATGGAGTCGCTCTGATTTATCTCATCGCCAGTGTAGTAATTGTAAGATTTGCTGACCATCAGTTCGCATAACGAACTATACTGGTTTATTTACAAGCAGTTAATTATACCAAGTACTTTCACAATGTTAACACTTCCAGCCCCAGGAACTACTCTGGCTGAAAGTGCCCACGCTCTGCATTGAGATCCCCAAACTCATTCCCCATTGGGCATTTAGGTCACATGACCCTCCTGATGTATGCCCTTTAAAGGAGCTAATACAGCGGGAAAGAGAGATTTTCAGAATTTTAGTACCCTTTGTGTGAAAAGGTGTTTGTGTTTTTGCTTCTGAATGGCCTGGCTTTGCAGAATCATGGAATTGTCACAAAGGAGTCTGTTCGACTCTGCACCAACTCTCCAAATGAGCATTGTGACTTAGTGCCATTCTCCTATCCTTACACGTTGATTCTTATCAAACAATCACCTAATGCCCTCTAGAATGAACATTACTAATGTTACAATGATTCCTCTTGGATTTTGATGTGGAGATGCCAACGTTGGGGTGGGCACAGTAAGAAGTCTCACAACACCAGGTTAAAGTCCAACGGGTTTATTTGGAATCACAAGCTTTCAGAGCGCTGCTCCTTCATCAGGTGAATAATGAAGGTGAATGCTCACTTGATGAAGGAGCAGTGCTATGAAAGCTTAGATTCCAAATAAACCTGTTGGACTTTAACCCAGCATTGTGAGACTTCTTACTCTTGGATTTTGCAAGCAGAGGCAAATAGGTCTGTTGTATCTGCTCAGGCAAGCCATTTTAACATTTTAAACATCTGGATTCAATCACTGGTCAATCTTCTATACTCGGGGGGGCCTAATCGCGTTTATGCAAAGTGTTCTCATCATCAAACCTTCAATGTCCTATATTTCAGTCAGGACTGAAGGAAATAGTCATTTCTAATACATTCTGGAGCAGTAAATTTAGAATGGGTTGGATTTAAATTTATGGGATCCTCATTCCTCCACCGAAAAAGTTAGAGATGAGTCTGTCCCCTCCTCCCCACCCTTCCAGCCACCACCGCTGTCCCCCCCACCCCCCCACTCCACTACAGTGCCTGTAGACATTGAATTACTGTGGTAACCTCTATGAGTTCCATGGGGAACCTCTAAGTGATCTCCCAGTGAATACGAGTTCCTCTGATAATCGGCAATAGCCTGCCCAGTTTCAACTCAGCACCAAAATCTTTAATAAGGCAGACACTGGGGTGGATTTACAGAACAGTTGTCCCAATTTGGACTTACGTACATATAACGTGGGGCTGTGGTTTGATTTTGCGTTTGACAATAAATACCATTGCTTTCCAGTCAGGATTCCCGAATTATTACAATGACCGTTAGCCTGTTAATTTATTTTATAGCTGAGACTTCTGCCTCCCCATTTGGAGAGGAAGTCCCACCTCTGAGAGCAACCAACTAATCAAATGGCCAACTTCCCTCCAGCCCCAGTAGTGCCAAGGGGCATCATAGAATCCCTACAGTGCAAAAGGAGGCCATTTGGCCCATCGAGTCTGCACTGAGCACAATCCAACCCAGGCCCGATATCCCACATATTTACCCTGCTAATCCCTGACGCTAGGGTCAATTTATCACAATCAGTCAATGTAATCCACACACCTTTCTTTGGACTGTGGGAGGGAACTGGAGCACCTGGGGGGAACCCACGCAGGCACGGGGAGAATGTGCAGATTCTGCACAGATAGTGAACCAAGGCTGAAACTGAATCCATGTCACTGCACTGAGAGGCAGCAGTACTAACCGGTGTGCCTCACTGACCACTACCGGGAATGCATCCACTTCCCAACAGTGAGGAGCCATAGACGGAGAGTTAAAGATAAGCCAGGGGAGAAAGTTTTGGTGGGGCCAGGCTAGCAGGCCTAGTCCAGGGGGCTAAGGGATCCAGGGTGGACAGAGTAGGGGCTGGAGGGAATATGTAGGGAGGTGGGAATACCTTGGCCTCCAATGGGCCAGTTAAAGAGCAACTCACCCTTTCCTGCCAGCCCACACAATGAAAGGTACCATCTTGGACGCTTGGTGATGAGCCTCTTCTGCTGCAGCAGGATGGGGCCCTTAAGTGACGGCGGGTCAGTAAAAGTCTGCCCAATGAAACCAAATGTGAATTTGACTTGTGTGTCAAAGCACTGACTAATCTCTATTCCAGTACACGAATATCCCTTGTGAACAGTGCAAACCTGAACGACAGGGAGTTTCTTGATTTAACCACTAGAAAGCAGTTGAATGGACTGAGAGATGAATGGAAAACTGCTCCTAGAAGTTCCTATTTTCCTGCACATTTTGAAAAAGAAACAACCATTCCAGCGATGCTGCACGAAGGGACCGATTTCAGGTGAGGAAGGCTGCTTTGAAAGTTTGCAATCTTGAAATTGACAGTTCGAATTTTGTTTTCTTGTTTCTAGCTGAACTCTCTCATTGTTCAGGGTTGAGAACTCCCTGATGTCCTGACACTGAATCACAGGGCACGATCTTACTGTCCATTCATGCCACGCTCCCGCTGCAGCTGGCTGGGAAAATCCCACTGGCATGAACAGTGGGAAAATCCCAGCCTCAGCGTCAATTTGAGGTTGCACACTCAACGCCGGGTCAACTGTGGGTGCAAGCCCCAATTCATGGCTTGAGCCTGGTCTGATGCTCCAACACACTGGGGGAGGGACGCACCATCGAAGGAGCTGCCTTTTTGGATGAGATATTAAGCCAAGGTTCTAACCGTCCTCACCAAAGGACATAAAAGATACCATTGAAATATTTTAATGAAGATCGGGGCCATATAGCTGGTCTCCACGCCAATATTTATCCATCAGCAACACCATGCACACAAAATTCTGGTCATTTATAACCCTGCAGTTTTGTGGGAGCTTGCAGTGAGTAAATCGTTTCGCTATATTTCCTGCGTTACAACAGTGACTTTGGGCAGGATTTTACAGCCTCACTCAAGCGAGACCTGAAATTCCCACCTCTGGTCAACGGACATTTCCGTTGTCCGTCCCCTGCCCGCTCCAATTCCCTGGCGGGTGGGGCGGTAGAATTACATTTCAAAATGCACTTAAATGAGCGTAATGAGCTCCAGCACATCTTGTGTTCACTAAAGGCTCCATATGGGTGCAAATCTTTTCATCTCGTCAAATAGGATTGCGATGCAAGCTATTCTGTGCATTTCACAAGGCAAAGAAAACTAGGAAACATAGAAGATAGGAGCAGGAGAAGGACATTAGGCCCTTCAAGATTGCTCTACCATTCGTCACGATTATGACTGATCATCCAACTCAATAGCCTAATTCTGCTTTCTCGCCATAACCTTTGATTCCATTCGCCCCAAGTGCTACATCTAGCCACCTCTTGAATATGTTCAATGTTTTGGCATCAACTACTTCCAGTGGTAATGAATTCCACAGGGTCATTCCTCTTTGGGTGAAGAAATGTCTCCTCACCTTCATCCTAAACGGTCTAACCTGAATCCTCAGACTGTGACCCCTGGTTCTGGAATCTCCCATCATCGAGAACATCCTCCCTACATCCATCCTGTCTAGTCCTCTTAGAATTTTGTAAGTAGCTATGAGATCCCCCCTCATTCGCCTGAACTCCAGTGAAAACAATCCTAACCGCGTCCATCTCTCCTCATACATCAGTCCCACCATCCCTGGAATCAACCTGGTAAACCTTCGCTGCACTCCCTCGAGATCAAGAACATCCTTCCTCAGAAAAGGAAGGCAAGATGAGTTTATGTAAAGAAACACATCATGTCTGCGCCTGATATGAAATGATTTAATGTTTTCTTTTTTTTAAAAAAAAAAGTAACTTCACAAATGAAAATCATAATGGAATATTTGAACTTGTGTTAAGTACATTCTTGCTCCTGGTCCACCGGTTGCCAATGTAGCCTTCAGCTGAAGCTGGATATAACTTGCTGTTTAGTTTTTTTCAACGTTATTTGAAGAAAGCCACATCAAGATTGAAAAATGAAAATGCATCAAGATGTTTTTTTTTGCAATTTGCATATACTGGATTTGCAGCATCTAACAATTAGATGCAGATTATATTCTTTTCACAAGAAAGATATAGATAGCCTTTATGCTTGACAATAAATTATTTTTTATACTTTTTTAATTTTTTTTAAAAAACAAAAAAATTCAGGAAAAAATGTGAAACATAGAACATATATTTTTTTCAGAGTTCATTTTACAAACAACATGGAACTAAATTCACTGAATGTCAGAAAGCTGTGATATAAATAATGAAAGTATTGCCATGATATTCACAGAGCGATACTGGAGAGTTTTCACAGGAATGCTTATTAATAATAACAGTTACAAGACAAATAAAGATCGCCAATACCAAAGCAAATCGCTTTGGTCCCATACATAGTTTTTATTTCTCTCCCTCCCCACACTCTCAGAAAAAAAATCAAAGTGAGGGAGAACCAAAAACAAAATGCAGACAAATTGATGCGGGAGTGAAGTGTTGTCCGGTTTGAATGCAAAGTCTCGCTGCACTCTTGCAACTTATAGGTTTACCATTTGTAAGCCCATCTGTCGGAAATGACCAATCAATAAGATCCAATCAGATTGGAGCACATTTTCTTACTGTAGAAGTTTTAAGTCTATCTATTAGTGTCACAAATAGGCTTAAATTAACATGGCAATGAAGTTACCATGAAAGTCCCCAAGTCGGCACACTCCGGCGCCTGTTCGGGTACACTGAGGGAGAATTTAGCATAGCCAATGCACCCAGCCAGCACGTCTTTGGGATTGTGGTAGGAAATCGGAGCCTCCGGAGGAAACCCACGCAGACAAGGGGGAGAACGTGCAGACTTCCGCACAGGCAGTCACCCAAGATCGGTATTGAACCCGGGTCCAAGGCGCTGTGAGGCAGCAGTGCTAACCACTGTGCCACCATGCCCATTTCCAACCCTCCCCCACCCCCACCCCCGAACACCACCACGCTGCAAGCTTTAATATTTCCCGCTCTGTTCGCTGAGTCAGATCCAGTGATTGTTTAAAAGGGGCCTTTTTGCCCGTGTCTAACTCTAAATGGCCCGTCTGTTTAAACGGCACCTGTTTAGAACACTCTGTCCACAGTGCCAATGCTTTAATATGTCCTGGTGCCCTAACTTAAAATATCACCTAACAGTATGTGTGCCTCTAAATAATATAGCATGTAACTAACCAGCAGATACAGCAGTTCAAGAATATTTATGTTTTCTTTAAATAAGTGGATTGGTTATTAAAGAATATCAGTATTCTGCTGAAAACTGTAGGGGTACAGTCAAAAGGTGTAAACAGTGTTAGTCTGAACCATGGCCCATTGTTGACATCTCATGCACATTTCTAAAAGGACAATTAGAACGTCACATGCATGTTTTCCCCGGTAGATTATACCATGCTCATTGTATGCCGTAACACTTAATACTCAGGGCAATCATTTATACCTCAGTGCTGCTTCAACATTAGCAGATTGCAAACAGCGTAAACATGTGATGGGAAGCACCTCAACTAAATTCTCAACTAATTTCACAGCAGACTGTCGCAGCCACTCTAGCACCCCCCCCCACCCCACCCCCAACTCCCCTCCTTCCCCACCCCCCACCCCCCCGGCCAAAACAAAGAAAAACAGTCTTTGAATGTACCCCTACAGTTTTCAGTCTCTGCGACCCACCGTTTGTGTAAGGTCTCAAAGGGAAAAGGTTCATTTCACGACGTTGGCTAAGGAAGGCGGAGAACAGGCTCGGTGATTAAAGAAATCAAATCACGTTCATCTCCCGGGAGTGTTGTTTTGTCAGAAGCTGTGCCTGGGAGAGAGGAGGCGGGGGCGGGTGGTGCTCCTGGCGAGACTGGGACGATCGGTTCTCTGTTAACTGGCAGACATCTGTGTCTCAGTCTGGGGGGGGGGGGGTTCAGGACAAATTTGAAATGATAGAGTCAGATCTCCGTTAATGCTTGTCCATTTTGATCTCTGACACCCTTAGCATCACCACATCCCCCCCACTTCCCCACCCATGAAACAAAACCACCTCTTTGCCATTTACAAAATCGAGTCATAGAGGTTTACAGCATGGAAATAGGCCCTTTGGCCCAACTTGTCCATGCCGTCCTTCTTTGTTTAACCGCTAGGCTAGTCCCAATTGCCCCCGTTTGGACTCTGTCCCATCTTACCCATGTCACTGTCTAAAATAGAGGATACATGCATCAGTTGAGCCATCAGCTAAAGTTTCCAAAGGTTTCGATCACCCTTGACGTGATCAGACATACAGAAGCGGGATCAGGAACGAAAGGAATGTTTAGTTCCACCAGATGCTTGAAATAGCTGTCGGATTCTTCCCCGCTGCCGATTGCAAAACTGCAGAAATTCCATTGGAGTGTTAACATTGCACAATCCTTCTGTATTATTAACATGCACACAATGATGTAAAAAGACAACAGCATTCAAAGTAATGAAAACACAGGCTTGACAGCTTGAAGTGACAAGACACTCGAAGTTTCTGACACATCTGTGTTGCGGTGACAGAATGAACTAGCGCTGATCATAATAAACATTCTATCGCAATTTTGAATAATTCAAATTTTCGGTTAAGTTCAGGGAACTGCTTTGATCATTTTTGACAGCCACACGTCCCTCTGGGTTTCCTTTCTCTTGACAAGAGTCGAGCTCTGCGATGTCTTTTGAAAGCAGAGGGTTATGGATTGAGAGTTCAGATGGCACACAGCTTTCTTCATACTGAAAGAGGAAACTGAATTGTTGCAGCTACGTTGACAGGACTGATAATGAAGTACACAATTAAACAGAAAAAAAAAGAGTTTATTTGAAAGAGGCTTTAAATGCGTCTGTTTCACAAACACAGGAAGATATCAGAAACTTTGTCCTTTTGCTGACTGCAGGTTCAATGCTGTGTATTTTGAACAGGTGTGGACTCTAATCTGCATCTCTAACAGCTTGTAAGTGTTGTGAGCCCCCAACAAATTGATCATAGGATCCCTACAGTGCAGAAGGAGGCCATTAGGCCCATTGAGTCTGCACCTAGTCTTCGACAGAGCATCTTAGAACCATAGAATCTCTACAGTGCAGAAGTAGGCCATTAGGCCTTCGAGCATGCTCCAACAACAATTCCACCCAGGCCCTTTCACCCAACCCCACATATTTATGCTGCTAATCCCCCTAACATTTTGACGGGATTTTCCAGCCATGCGCGCCCCAAGACCGGAAAATCCCGCCCCCAGGTCAATGGACCTTTGCATGGTCTGGGAATCGTAGTGGGCCGGATGGGAAAATTCCATCCTAAAGGTCAATTTAGCATGGCCAATCAACCTAACCTGCACCTATTTGGACTGTGGGAGGAATCTGGAGCACCGGGAGGAAACCCACGCAGACACGGGAAGAACATGCAAACTCCACACAGACAGTGACCCAAGGCAGGAGTTGAACCCAGGTCCCTGGCACTGTGAGGCAGCAATGCTAATCACTGTGCCACCGTGCCGCCCAAATGATGTTGCCACAGCCCCATCATAATTTCCACATCCCGTGTCAGTTCAATGAAAGTAAAGGTTTTATGACATGGAGGCCTGTTCCCGCAGCAGCAGATGCCACAAAGGAAGATGGTGACAACTAGAATGTATAACAGATTGTTCTAAATCGTCAGAAAGCCATTGCAAAACTCTCATGCAGAGGGCAACAGAATCCTTCCATCAAAACTTCTCCGCCTACTGCAATCTGCTTGCTCTTAGCCAGCGTCCTACACTCTGCGACTGGCACGGGGAAGACATTGAGTCAAGTTGAGTGACTCGCTCCCTCACTCTTCCTTGCCAAGACCTTCCAACCTAGTTCCAAGCGGTGACTCCTCTGATTTGTGTGGTTGGAAAGCTCCTCCAAGCGATGCAGGGAGGTGCAGATGAGAGCTACACTGAGTCAAAAGGCCTGGTTCAAAAGGGACAATAGGGTGTTGGTTTCCCCAAGAAGTTGCACTATTTGCAAAGTACAATGTGACCCTACAAAAACGCCAAGAATACTGATACCACTTTTTGAAAGCAAGCCGTTTCAATGAACTA
Organism: Carcharhinus amblyrhynchos; assembly: GCF_965287045.1. Classification (NCBI taxonomy): domain Eukaryota; kingdom Metazoa; phylum Chordata; class Chondrichthyes; order Carcharhiniformes; family Carcharhinidae; genus Carcharhinus; species Carcharhinus amblyrhynchos. The sequence continues at coordinate 168,599,408 of NC_137324.1, forward strand.
ATTTTGAGCAAACACATTGAACAACTTCACTGATCAGACACTCAGAGGGAACACACTCCCTTTCGAAGAATCCTCAGGCAGCTCCACTTTCAAGTCATGAAGTTTGTAGCATGCTTGTGAGAGACTTCCTCGATAATGGCACTCACAGATTCTTGTGTTTTTTTTCTGGCTAAGCCCCACTTCTGGTCTCTTTTTAAATCGGGAGATTTGCTTAAGCTCATAACCCATCGGTTCCCATCCAAAAGCACAGCAGTGAAACATTACTGAACGAGCAGATCAAAGTGATACATCTCCTTCATCCCTATACATGATGTGTGTGCGTGTGTGTGTGGGTTTCGTTCTCATCACCTCCCCCTCCCACCGACCTCCTGTTGTCGACAATGAACTCGCCAGAATCCAAACTCCACCCCCCAGGAAAATTACCTTCCTTTCTTGGGACATTCCTTTGCTCATCAGCAGGTTTGGTAGCAGGTACCAGGAAACGGCAACTGATGTGCTAACTCCTTTTTCAGCATAAAGTAACATGAAGGCACCGTTGATATCTTTCTGTGTTAAAATACTGTAAAAACGCTACATATGGCACATTAGTATTGTGAATGCTAACTTTTTTTTTACATATATATATTTTAATCTATAAAAACTTGTAGACTTTCTACTAGCTGCAAGGTTCTTCTGCTAAAATAAAATAAAATGTTTAATTTAAAGTAAAGTATCCGGAGTACTTCATTATATAAAATAAAGTTTTACTGGTGCACCTATGTATTTTTAGACAGCAATTGGGTCCTGATTAGCAATTACATTGGACAGCCTGACTTGTAACTCTTCCTGTGTAGAGTACCTATTGGTGGAGTTAGTCCTGTTTTCAGCCAATCGGTATGCAGGGGCTGATTCTACGCTCGTTGCCATGGCGTTCTGTATGCTCAGAAAGGGTGTCTCTTCCCCTATTCGTTCATCTTCAGTCTCACTGTCAGAGCTACAGCTCTCGGAGCTTGGATTGCCCTCGCTCTCCATTCTGTGTGAAATGTGGCCATTAGCCTTTGTTCTTTTCCCTTTCCTGCTGCTGGCCCCTTTCTTGGGCGACTCGAGGGCCGGCTCGTACTCCTGCGTGGTCTCGTACTCGTCGTCCTCGGCCACCCTCAACGGGCTGGCCGGGATGCTGCCACTGTCCTTGATGGAGTTGCGGTACTGCTTGTAAGGGTCCTGCCTCTTCTCCCGTGGCCGAGGAGGGGTTATCAGAAGCAGAGGCCTCTCCTCCTCGATTAAGGGGCTTATGGCCACCGATGGCATGGATATAGTCAGGCTAGAGACCGGCGGCGACATCTCTGAATCGGGCGACTTGGGGGACATTGGGGTCCTGAAGTCCACTGGCGACATTCTGGCCGGGGTGGTCATGGCAGAGACAAACCTGTAATGTAATAACAGCACCAGTGAAGATGGCAACAACAAAAAAAGAAATTCCTTTATACAAAGGATTCTCTGTCCCTTTACTGGAGATAAGATCCATTCTGTTGGTGAGCGTAAGCTATATGAATATATTAAGCCCACCAACATCTCTGCTTTCTCAGAAGACTAAGGAAATTTGGTATGTCCACTACAACTCTGACCAACTTTTACAGACGCACTCTAGAAAGCATTCTTTCTGACTGTATCACAGCTTGGTATGGCTCCTGCAGTATCTAGGACTGCAAGAGACTACAAAAGGTTGTGAACGAAGTACAGTACATCACATAAACCAGCCTCCCATCCACTGACACTGTCTACATTTCCCGCTGCCTCGGAAAAGCAGCCAGCATAATTAAGCACTCCGAACATACTCTCTTCCACCTTCTTCCCCAAGTGCCTTCCATATTCACTCTCCACTCTCCATTCCAAATCATGTTAAACCACGGCCCAGCCAACTCACCCCGCTGTTCCCTTCCAGCCCCCATGCCAACTCATAGCCTTTCCATTCCCATTCACCCAGTATACACCCTATATGTAACATGGTTACTATACATGCCATTGTATAGTAACAATGGCATTAGCAGAACTGCTCAGAAAACATGCCATTGTATAGTAACAATGGCATTAGCAGAACTGCTCAGAAAACAAAACAAAACTGATGTCTCTGCAACTGTATAAAAGTGTCAATCAGACAAAACATTAAAGTATCAATAATAAAGGTTTCAAACATTTTGAACCTCTTAATTTTGGGCAAATAAACATTTTGACTGTGACAAAAGAGAAATAACTTATTATGACCCCTTAAAAATGCCAATCAAGCAACAATAGTTCTCTCCAGTCGTCAAATCCCTACTAAGATAATGTTTTTATGCATCTGGGCTCGCAGCCTAAGCATGTATAACAAGGACAAGAATTAGAACTCTTTTACGTCGAATTGGATAGTTAGTTCCCCCCTCAAAGCTCCTCGCAATGTTTCTAGATCCAAGTAGGACAACTCCAGCTTTTCCAACCTAAACTTGTAGATTAAATCCTGCATGCACAGAACCATTCCAGTAAATCTCCTCTGTACCCTGTTAGGGACACTCACATCCTTCCTAATGTCCAAATTGTTGGATCAGAAATCAAGCCTTCAGTTAATTGCCTCTTGATCCGTTAATAGTTTTTGGGAATGTGTGGCACTGCAAGTTGATATCATCCTTCTGAATTTGGTGACACAGCCATTTGTTCTTGGGACAGCAATTGAATCCTGATTAGCAACAACATTGTTCAACTTGGAAGAAGTCTTTCTGTAGGAACAGATGGGACAGTTCAGACTGTGTTCAAATCCAGCAGAGACTGATGGGAATGAGAGTCTTTGCTACTCATTTCATGGGTATGGAGTGAACTTGTAGTCCAATTCCTGATACGTGTGACAGATTTTTAATTTATGCTAATTACTGAACTCAAAGAGGTCAGAGGGCTGGCGAATGTGAGACATGTTAGTGGGCTGCCAGGATTGTGGTCTTCTGAGGTTGTAGAAGATTACAAGGAGAATTTGGGTGCAATTACATCTTTCACAAATACCCAAGAGAGTGAAGAGTTGGACACTACATCCAAAATACAGCACTTCCTACACTGAAGCAGAGTCAGCTTGGATAATGAGTACAAACCTCTGCAATAATCCATGATTTTTGACTCAAAGGCACAAGACCTAATACCTGAGCCAAGACTGGCACATCTCAAGAGTTGTGCAGGTTACAGCCATGCCCTCGGTCCCTACAATTGCATTCAGATCTCCGTCTACGGTCAGGGCAATAACCTCACTCCCTACTGACTAACCTGTGCCATTAATCTCACCTTCCAGCCAAACATCCCTTCCCAGTTAAAGTTTTGTCCTCTGTTACTATTATACCTTATACCCGTACACTCAGTTATTACAGCCACAAAGTACAAAAATAACTGCGGGGCCTTACCTTTCGCTATGCGGTGAATCTCGGAGAGAGTCCGGAGTGTCTCTCGAGTTCCTCACGCAGATAAGCATCTCTCGCCGACCTGCCACGCCGTTGAGTCGCCCTCGGTGATTGATTGGGCTGGTGTGCCTGCTGGTTTCTACTGAAGATGTTACAAGCACGGAGGGGCTGTCTGAGATGACACTTTCCGTTTGGCCTGTACTCCAACTGTGGCCGACACAAAGAGAAACATCTTTAAATCCCTCAGTCAGGTTAACAGTGTAAAGCACTCAGCCAACATTGTTATTTTCACAGAGGGAGATCTTCAGCTTCTTCCCAGCTGTAATTGGCACCACACCTTTGATTTTAAAGAATAATTTCGTCTAAGTTATTGAGACACATCGTTATAGGAGAAGCAAGGGGCTTCAGCAATGTTTTATGTTCTTACGTGGGATGTGGGCATTGCTGGCAAGGCAGGCATTTCATAGAATCATAAAACCATAGAATCCCTACAGTGCAGAAGGAGGCCATTTGGCCCATCGAGCCTGCACTGACAATGACCCACGCAGGCCCTATCCCTGTAACCCCATATATTTACTCTGCTAATCCCCCTGACACTAATGGACAATTTATCACAACCAATCCACCTAACTGGCACATCTTTGTCTCAATAAGTTTGGCAAAAGGATATTTATTCTCTAAAAACAAATTTGTTGCTTATTCTTAATTGCCTTTGAACTGAACTTGATTGTCTTTGAACTTGCTAGGCTTCTTCAGAGGGCAGTTAAGAGTCAACCACATTGCTGGGTGGGTCTGGAGTCACGTGTAGACCAGACCAGGCATGGACAGCAGATTTCCTTCTCTAACGGACATTAGTGAACCAGATGGGTTTTTGTAACAATGTCCAGTAGTCTGATGGTCACAGTTGTCGAGACTAGATTTATTAAAGGAATTTAAATTCCACCAGCTGCTATGGTGGGGTTTGAATCCACACTGAGGCTTAGAGAATGGTCCAATTGAGGAGCACTGGAGGGTTGGAATATCAGTCAGTCAACAGCCATGTATGTAGCATGTATATATTTATGTACCAATATGTAGGTAGCAGCGGCGGTGGCGGGGGCAGGGGGGGTGACTTGTATAAAGCAGCCTTGGAGGAATTGACTGCTGAAGGCTTCTTGAGCATTGTGGGTGGTCCTGCAGGGAGACAGGAGCAAGATATCACATTCCAAATTGACTATGCCTCAAAGGCCCACTCAACTGTTGAAGCAGCATTCAAGTGCATTGCTTTAGATAAAGGGGATGTTAATGCAATTTGCCCATTACGGTAGGCTTTAATTGAGCCTCGTGTGTGTGGCTTGTCCATTGTCACGTGCTGGCTTATTGTCAATCTGCAGTCACCTTGGCTACCTCGTGGATTCAGAACTCTACATCAAACAGCGAAGAGCCAAACTCAACACGGCGCTCCAGCTATAGAGGCCGAAAACCTACCACATCGCCTGCCCCAGAGGTTCCCAGAACGGAAACCTCCTTTGGCTTTGGGTCCTAAAATCCTGCCCAGAGTGTGTGGTACAATCAGCCAAACGTAGACTAAAATTGATACCACATCACATCATGAACATTAAAGTATGTGACTGAGTTAATTTCACATTCATCCTGGGCCAGTTCCTTTCTCCTTGGCACATTGACAGATGAAACTGAGATGTAAAGTAGCGTTTTCAATGGAACTGAAAATGGGGAAAGTTAGTGGCAGTCAACATCATGCGTCAAGGTTAAAATTCCCCTCAACGTAACAAGGCATCTCCTTCAAATGAAGTGCAGAGAGAGGACAGGGAACTATTGGACCAGTGTGCTGATATAACAACAGTCCGCATTTTAAACTTGCACAGTCGGATCTTATTGTTGCACCCTGCTATAAATTTGTGTGCTCACATTTATAATGGAAATTGCCTATGTAAACTTGTCACACTGTAGTTTAACCATTTTGCTCCCCCCACCGCCCGCAACCTCACAAGTATGGCTGCTCCGGTGCCTATATCGGACAGGGGGGGAGAATGCATGTTTTATATAGACAGCTTTTAATACATTAACATGAACTTGGCAAGTGGTAAGCACAAGAGGAATTGCACGATAAGCATTCTAATAGATTGTAAATATTAATAAATGCTATTTTCATTAATTTGTATCAGTATTTTATAAAGATTAGAATTATAGTGGCATTTAGATAATTGTCTTCATAGTGGGTTAGATTGGACAAGGGAGATGGGGGTAAGGGGATGGGTTTCGGTTCTTCCAACGTGGTGTCTGAGGTGATCAGTGCCAATGAAGCAAAAGATGGTTCCAAGCTAAACATTGTCACTTCTTTGACGTAGATTTGTGAGGAAGACTTTTTACCAGATATAAAAATGTGAAAATATAATTGGAGGGCAATTGTATAAAGCACCCTCGGAAACCATCCACTTTTGTCCGGTGTTCATAGGGCTACAGAATCCCTATAGCGCAGAAGAGGCCAGTCAGCCCATCTAATCGGCACCAACTTTCTTACCCAGGCCCTCTCCCCCGCCTTGTCCCCATAACCCCATGGTTAATCCGCCTGACCTACACATTCTGGGACAATTGATCATGGCCAATCCACCTAACTTGTAAACCTTTGGATTTTTGAGAGTAAATCAGAGCACCTGGAGGAAATCCATGCAGACGCAGGGAGAACGTGCAAACTCTACACAGTGACCCAAGTTGGAACTGAACCCAGGTCCCTGGCACGGTGAGGCAACAGTGCTAACCACTGTGCCACCAGGGGTGTTGTTCACAACCAATAGAGGTTCATTTGTGTGACACCTGCTTCCCCTTCAGTTTACCGCAGATCTTTGCTAATTGGTTCTTGTTCTACACTACCAAGACTGGAATTGAACCCAGGTCCCTGGCATCGTGAGACAGAAGTGCTAAGCCACGGTACATTTACAGATGAAACTGCAATGCTGCCAGGGCTGTTGTCCACAACTAATAGAGGTTCCTTTCTGTGATATCTGCTTCCCCTTTTTGTTTATTGCAGATCTCTGCTATTGATTCTTGTTCTCCGCTATCTGATCAAATAGTGCTGTTTAATCCAGATACCTGTGGCTGGGTGTGTGAGTAACTGTCGTAGAGTGATGGGTCGTCGATGTATAGTGACTGGTTGAGAACGAGGTTTCCGTTTCTCGCTCAATGACATGTTCAGTGGATCCTGGGTTTTTCATTATATATTGCTGCAAACAAACAGTACGAGGTTAGAAGACAAGAAAACTCAAAACAGCAAAAGGTCATCGAGCAGGTCCATCAAACCCATGCTGTCCATTTGTGACTCACCACCATTACAGACACTATCCTCCAGCTAAGGTCTCCTTCCTCTTTTATTCCTAATCTCTACAAAATCTATTGAAATGGCACCAAACTGGGCACTAATGGAAATTAAATAACAGCAGTCCATGGTTGGTGGAATGTTCGAGACAATATTAGCGCACGTCCGCGCTTTTTCAAAAACAGTGGTCAGAATTCTCTGGCCGATCAGGCCAGTGGGATTCTCCAGTCCCACCCATGGGTTTCCTGCTGGTATGGGGTGATGCCAATTGACAGCAGCGGGACCAGAGAGTCCTGCCACTAGCGAGCAACATGCCACCTCCCGTCCCACGAGAAACATGCGGCTGGGAGGCCGGAGAACCGTGCCTTTCTTTACTCAATCGTGCCAACCAGTTTAACATCCTTTCTGACATGTTCACTGACTATTAACACACTGCAGGCGTTAAAAAAAAAATCAGACACGCAGAAACCACCAGTCTAAAAAATTAAGAAATGTTATTTTTTTTTCTTTGCTACATCCTATTTCTCTGTTCAAACCCCCAGGCTGGCTTTTGAATGAATACCAAGACTGGAGGGATGCAATTATTGATTGTACGTTTCAGTAGGGAAAGGCTCAAAATAAAACCCTTCCAGTGTGAATTATATAATGTTCAGTATTAATACAGGGATAATGACTTGGCTTTTGTGCTGTTTGATATGCTAGGGAATGTTTTCAGTGCCACAAGGCCTGATTTTATAGGCTTATTGTTGCCTGTGTCCATCAAGTAACTTGTGCCATTTGGACTGTCCTAATCTTGGCCATTTTATCACCACTGTTACTTTGTGGTCAACAATTTATTGCCAACCATTTATTAATTCTCGGCCAGAAGATGCTGACCAGAGACTCATTCATGATACAGAAGGAAGGAGGCCATTTGGCCCCCTGTCCACGATTTAGCAGCCATGCTAGCTGCCGGCACAAATCATATTATGGTCGCTGAATCTCGCAAGAGACAAAAAGTGGGACCTGCACTGGTGAGATTTCGGAACATGATCTTCTCTGCACCCCTCCAACGTAAATGAAAGTCAGTTGTTATGAGCGTGTTGGGCACAGGCAAGTATAGCCCCCAGATGGTGAGGGACAAGCCCAATGCAGTATCCTGGCACAGTCCCCTAGCACCAAAGGACAGTGCCAAACTGGCCATGCCAACCTGGCAATGCCACTCGAGGAAAGTGCCAATCTGTTGCCATTTCCTTTCCCATTGTTCTCTCTGTTTCTTCCTCTACTCTTTTGTTTCATTAGTTGAGGAGATTGACCACTTGGCCCTGAATGCATGAAATTCCTGTTCTCAAATCACGTTTCTAGTGATGTAACCGGAGGAATGAGTTACAAAGTTCAATCCGAGACATTTGCCAGGATATGCCCCATTTGAGCAAGGTCTGCACCAACAGTATTAATCCCATACCGTGTCTACTGACACAATACTGCTAACTCTATATTACACCCACTGACACACTCGCATAATGCTGTTAATCCAATATTGTATTACACTATTCATTTGCTAATTCTGTATTCCATCCACTGACACACTAACACAGCTATTAATTTGATATATTATTCTGTCACATTAACACAATGTTATTAATCCTATATTGTATCTAATGACACATTGCTGTTAACTGGATATAGCACTGGCAGCAGTGGGGGGAGTGGGAGGGGTATGGTGGTAAAGGAGTGGGGGAGGTATAGGTTGGGCAGGCTGGGACTATATCCCTTAGAGCGCAGAAGAATGAGATGTGATCTTAAAGAAACATATAAGATCCTGAGGGGGCTTGTCAGGGTGGATACTGAAAGGATGTTTTTCCCTTGTGGGAGAGAATTAGGGGACGTAGTTTAAAAATAAGGGGTCCCCACATAAGCTGGAGCTCAGGAGAAATTCTTTCCCTCAGAGAGTCGTAATCTCTGGAACTCTTCCTCAGAGAATGGTGGAGGCAGAGTCCCTGAATAATGTTATGGCAGAAATGGCTAAATTCGCGACTCACGTGGGAGTCAAAGGTTATCGGAGGTGGGTGGGAATGTAAAGCTGAGGTCACACTCAGATTGGCCATGACTGTATTAAATGGTAAAGTTTATTTATTAGTCCCAAGTAGACTTACATTAACACTGCAAAAATGGTAGAGCGGGCTTGGATACATCTCACTCAGTAGTTTGTGGGTGCAATGGTCATCAAATTAAAGCATCAAAGTAACTTCCGATGATTGTGAAAGTTTCAATTCTAAATCTCCTCCACAATTTCACAGCCTGAACAGCAACACTACTCCAGAGTCAGGTTTATCGGAAGCAGCGCTGTAACACACAGGAGGCGTCACTCAGACAAATCCCAGTGGCACCGGCTGCATGTTGGGGGACCCATAAGGAGGAATCGGGGTGGGGGGGGGGAAGGTGGGATCAGGATACTGATTCTGATGAGCTATGATCAAAATGAATGGCGGAACAGGCTCGAAGGACCAAATGGCCTACTCCTGTTTCTACGTTTCTGCACTGCAACTCATCGTCACGCTCATACAACGCAGGTAGGGGGACCTCAATACCAACTCGACTTACATTTGCCAACTGAACATTGTCTGCCGGAGGATTTGTATGGTGGGGCCCGTTCACAAGGTTTACCATGTTGTTTCGTTCAGATCGGAGACTCTGTCTTAGCCGGTCATGCAGCTTTTTCCGCTGTTTTCTGGATTGGGTGACAGAAGGAATACAATCAGAAATCAAGTTCAAATAATGGTCTTGGAATTTCTTTACATTAGATGGATTCGAACTCCAGCTATGAAGTTGTGACAGCTCGTTTCTGTGGTGCTAATGGAGCATCCAACCTTAATTCCCAGCCCTTCAAACATGGCTCTTATTAAATCTTTCCTCAACTTCCTGTTCAAACCAAGTGTTTCTCAAAATATATACAGGTAAGAACCAATTGAATGGAGAGTTGTACGCTGCCTAAAAACATACGGCCCGTGTTACATGGCATGGATTGTGGAATACATTTGTAACAGAAACTCTCCAAAAAAGCAATTTCAATCCAAATCTTCTATCCTGAGATAGAAGCACGAGGAATTAAATCAAATCTACAACACAGACTCAGGCCCAGGTGGTCTAGACTGGTTTTTATGTTACACTCAAGATGGTTGGGCACAGTGGCATAGTGGTTAGCATTGCTGCCTCACCACGCCAGGGACCTGGGTTCGAATCCCAGCTTGGATCTCTGTGGAATTTGCACATTCTCTGAGTGGCTTTCCTCTGGGTGCTCCAGTTTCCTCCCACAGTCCAAAGATGTACGAGTTAGGTGGATTGGCCATGCTACATTGTCCCTGAATGTCAGGGGGATTAGCTAGGATAAATGCATAGAGTTATGGGAATGGGGCCTGGATGGGACTGTGGCTGGTGCATACTCAATGGGCCAAATGGCCTCCTTCTGCACTGTAGGATTCTATGTAACTCTGTGTAAGATAGCTCCTGCCGTACTCACCCCATCAACACATCTTTCTCAGCCTCCTCCCTCTTCTACTTATCCCACTGTACCTTAAATAGTTAGATTTTTCACCGACAAGGGAGTCAAGTGTTATGGGAGGGTGGGGGGATGGAGGTGGGAGCCTGCAGATGGGAAAGTGGGAGAAGGCCACAATCAAATCAGCCATGACCTTGACAAATAGTGGAGCAAGTTTGTTGGGATCAATGCCATACTCCTGTTCCTACTTCTTGAGCACTTAAAGGCATCTGCGTTTTTTTTTCAACTACTCCACATGGTAGTAAATTCCAACTGCACTCTGGGTCAAGAGGTTACTCCTGAAATATTTATTGGATCTAGCTGTGAAGTTCTCACATTTCTCACTGAGGGTGGCACAGTGGTTAGCACTGCTGTCTCACAGCTCCAGGGATCTGGGTTCGATTCTGACCTCAGGTAACTGCCTGTGTGGCGTTTGCATGTTCTCCCCATGTCTGCGTGGGTTTCCTCCGGGTACTCCGGTTTCTCCCACAGTCCAAAAATGTGCAAGTTAGGTGGATTGGCCATGATCAAATTGCCCCTTAGTGTCTCAAGATGTGTAGGTTAGATGGATTAGCTGTAGGAAATGTGTGGGGTTGCGGGAATAGGGTGGGGTAGAGGGCCGGGTAAGACACTCCGATAGAGAGTTGGTGCAGACTCGATGGGCTGAATGGCCTCTGCTGCACTGGAATTCTAAGATGATTTGCATCCACTAGTTTTGGACTTCCCCACAAGTGGACACATCTTCTATTTACTTAAAATGTGTCCCTTTTTCCCCTTCAGTAAATGCTGCACCTTGAATTCAAATACAAATATTCAACATCAAGAGCTTTGCAGATAGTTGCTACACTGAAAACCATACATGATGGAAGTTGAAACTCTGATCGTGATTTTGGGATGGGTATCAGCTGGCTCTTAGTCCCTCCAAACACTGGACAGCCAGTGACATCGTGTGCCATGAATGAACAAAATAAAAGTTGAGTGCAAGGGTGACATCTAAGTATGGAGCCTGGATTATTGAAGCAGTACAGTGATGGTGGGGGAGGGTGAATCAAAGGATGTCCATCAGCGATCTGATGTGAAACCCCAGCCTCTGCATTTTTAATGCAAAAGTATCACGCAATACAACGTAAAAATCTGCCATTGCCATCAGCGGATCAAATCCCACTGAGGGTATAGAGGAGATTCAAGAGAATGAACCCGGGAATGAAAAGCTTGACGCATGAGGAGCGTTTGAGGACTCTGGCTCTGTACTCGATGGAGTTTAGAAGGATGAGGGGGGGGATTTCATTGAAGCTCACAGGAAACAAAGGCCTGAGTAGAACAGATGTGGGGAAGATATTTCCGTTAGTCGGAGAGACTAGGATCCAAAGACACAGCCTCAGTATAAAAGGATGACCCTTTAGAACTGAGATGGGGAGGAATTTCTTCAGCCAGGGGGTAGTGAATCTGTGGAATTCATTGCCACAGAAGGCTGTGAAGGCCAGTCATTGAGTGTATTTAAGACAGAGATAGATAAGTTCTTGATTGGTGAGGGGTTACAGGCAAAGCTGGGAAAGTTCTTGATTGGTGAGGGGTTACAGGCAAAGCTGGGAGAGTGATAAACCTATCAGCCACGATTGAATGGTGGAGCAGACTGGAAGGACTGAATGGCCTAATTCTGCTCCTATATCTTATGGCTTTCCTTTACCCACCCCAAGATTGGGCACTACCAATTACTGTGACAATTCTGCCCTTCAACCTTAATAAGGGACTCTATCCAAATGACAGCAAAATACAGATTTAACAACTTAAAGGCACAGTTAATTCGCTGAGTGCTCTATGTTGCTTAAATATCATTGGGTGGAAAGGCTGACTTTTAAAGCAATCCAATTCCCGAGCAACAAAAAGAATCCCCGCTGGGAGGGAGGAAGGAACGGAACAGATGTATGAGTGTCAATCAGGTTCTATCTTGGATTTGAAATAATGAAACTTTGGATTACTTTGTCTTGCAGTACGCCACCACACACATGATGCCAACCACCAGGAGGGCAATACAGATCCCTGTTATCGTCAGCACTCGCTTCTGGTACAGCTCCTCAGCTTCTGAAGAGAGAAGCAGAGAACAGCAGGTTACAGCCTGAGGTATGCTGTGTGGCCAACATGCCATGAAAGTGCAATCGCTTCGCGCTGTCAACGAGGAGAAATTGCTTGTACAGTTTCCATTTTCCACCTGCTTTGTACCCTCAAAGGCAATTAAAACACACAAAATGGAAGCTCACGGCAATTTTTTTTTAAAAAAAAGGCAATTCGCAGCTTAGGCACAGCTTTCCGCTTCATTTAAATTCTTCTGGACTCACGCTGTGCCTGAGTAGGAGCATTGGAACAGACACAGCTTCATGCTTAAAACTGGTCTTGTAATTATCATTGTGGCGTTGGCACTCACGGCAGCAGTAAGCACTGATGACCAAAAAGGAACATGTGAAGACACACGTGTAAGCTCTGGCAAGTACCAGGCAAACCAGCTGACATCTGTCGTGAGATTTGTCCATCTTTTACATGTGAACACGGCTCTGTATGTTTAAAATGCATGCCAGTGTTCTCAATCTTAAATGTCACTCCGAGCATTTCCTTGGAGCAGTTACGTGTGCCATTTCCAATCAAAAACACATCCATCTTTCCAGTCTTTTGCTGATGCGCAGGAATAAACATCTGATCAATTGCAAAAGCCATGTTTAAGCCCGACGTTGCCTTTTTTGAACTCCTGCAGTCCAACTTAAACAAAAAAAAACATTCTTGACAATTGTACGTAACACTGGAGTTAAAGTGTTATTGGGTTTTCACTCACTGATGTTTCCTGCAACATCAATAATTTGCCAGATATTTTTACAGTCAATCCATTGATTCATTTGCTGTAGATGTTCAAAACAATTTGTTCTGCTATAATTTTTGAACATTTTATTCACATTTCCTCAGCTCCTCCTTGGAGCCAGCTTCATGAGCCCCAGATCAGCCAAGAGGGAGGGGCAGCAGTTGTTTACGGAAGTTTTCCTTTTAGATTTTCTTCAGTGGGAATATTTCCCACTCTCTCCCCTACCCACCCCACCACCCTGAATCCACATCTCTGGCAGAGAAACATCACTGAGTAACACACCTTTTGAGGTAAATGTCAGAATGGAGATCAGCTGACAGGACCAAGAATGCTTTTATTACATTTAAAATAGAATTTATTTCTTTTTGAAGCAAATGTTTGTCATTAAAATGATTTATTATGGGAAAATCAGTGCAAAAATCTGAAGATTCTCCCAAGCCACATGGGTATCATCTTAAAAAATTGGACGAACATTTATCGTTCAGTTTATTCATTAGTGTCACAAGTAGGCTTAACATTAACACTGCAGTGAAGTTACTGTGAAAATCCCCTTATTGTCACACTCCATGCCTGTTCGGGTACACTGAGGGAGGGTTTAGCATGGCCAATTCACCTAACCAGCATGTCTTTCGGACTATGGGAGGAAACTGAAGCATCAGGGGAATGGGATCAAAGGAGAGGAAGCAGGATTAGGCTATCAAGTTGGATGATCATCCATGATCGTAATGGGTGGCAGAGCAGAATCGAAGGGCCAAATGGCCTCCTCTTGCTCCTAACTTCTAATGTTTCTACGTTTCACCCGGAGACATGCGGCGAACGTGCAAACTCTGCACAGACAGTCACCTGGGGCCGAAATTGAACCCGGCTCCCCAGCGCTGTGAGGCACCAGTGCTAACTACAGCACCGCCCCCAAATGTAGGGAAGTATAGGACAGATGTCAGAGGTAGGTTCTTTACTCAGAGGGTAGTAAGGGTGTGGAATGCCCTGCCTGCAGCAGTTGTGGACTCGCCAACTTTAAGGGCGTTCAAATGGTCAGTGGATAGGCATATGGATAACATTGGAATAGTTTAGGTTAGAGGGTCATTAGATTGGTTCCACTGGTCGGCGCAACATCGAGGGCCAAAGGGCCTGTACTGCGCTGTAATGTTCTACGTTCTAAGTAAGATGCGTGATATTCAGACAAAGAAAAGCATCAGTCACAGCTAGGGGTAGGCTGGGGAACGAAACAGCGATGATTGGCAGGCATTGTGGACCTTTAGACCCTGGTGTCTGTTGCAAAGCTGGCTTTCTGAATCTCAGCAAGGAATTCATCCAGTTGCTTGCGTGGACCTTTCTGGGCTGAGGCATGTTTGTTCTGCACTTATTATTTCTTTCTGACAGTTGGGTCAATTTGAAATAGAAAAGGGGTGGATGACTAGACTGGGAGGCAAATCACAAAAACAAGCCATCTATAACCTGCAGCATAAATGTGGAGGGCCTTTTTACGGGGTACAGGAACTCTTATAAATACTTCAAATTCTTCCTGATTTTCACTTGTGCAAAGGAGAATCATTCTCTCAGCAACTGGCTGTGTTTTTTTTTGTTGATATTATCAGCGTGGTTCCTGTACAACTGGCCGATAGCCATCCTGCTATTTACAATAACAACACGAGACATCACGAGAGATAGGTCAACACCAAGTCTATACAAGACCAAACATCAATTCAACTGGAATTGTTCTGGAAAATTAATTCGCCAAAGCAGCGAGTGATATATATACAATATAGATATATTTTAAAAGAAAAACAAAAAGGAAAGGAGAAAAAAAAAGGTGCCAGAAAGGTAAGAGATCTTTGATTTTAAAAAGTAGTAGTTTCAGGTTAAGGAATCAATAGTAGGCCTGGTATAGCATGCTTGATAGTGGAAAGTAAAACACGGGAGGACTTGGAAGGGAGTGATCAGAGCAAAATGTGAAGGGATGCCCCACACAACATAACCACCGACTGACTGAACCGGCACAAAAATGAATCACAAGTTATTTTTGAAAGGGAATAAAGGTGACAATAAAGATAAAAAAATGAAGGGGATTTCAATCTCATCGTACTGCTTTAAGCAACTGTTGGCTACATCCCTTGCCCGCAGTCAGGCACAGGCCTGGTGTTGGTCAGAGGCCGCGTTTGAAGTGTATTCAGTTAAAACACCGCTTTTTTAGTAAGTGCCTTGCACGATTTCCTTAGGCCTCCTGGGCCCAAAGAGGAAGGGACCTGTATCATTTAATCTGTTGTTCCTCCATTGTTTGCAGCTCCAGATTCTTGGGAATTCCTGGAAGGACGTCTGTCGAAGGCCCTGTGCTGCCCTTGCCAGCTAAAAAGCCTCAAGGCTGGTTCATTTGGGAGCACAGTGTCCTTCGCTTGACAGCAAAATGGGAATCCAGAAAAGGACCGCCATTACGCACTGGGGTGTTGGGGGAAGTGGGTTGGGGGGGGGTGCGGTGGGCGGGGTGCAGAAGGTGGCTTGTGACTGCCCCGTAAGGGGGGGAAATAAATGACCAGGGATCAAGCTCCAGAATCATGTGCTGATTCATGAGAATACAATTCATTGAACTGCAAGATGCTTTTATTTCCAACTTGGGTCCAAAAAAATGAAGCACTTGGATACTTTTAAAACGGTAAAAATGTAACAATAAAGATTTAAAAAAAAGGTGATTTCAATCAAATTAGACTGCTTGAAGCATCTTTCTCGCCTGCAGTCAGGCCCAGGCCTATTGCCATCGTCAAAGGCCTTGCTGAACTGTCTTCAATTGAGACACAGCTTTTTAAATAAAATTAGTGGTGATAAATGTTTTAACTTCTCGTTAGACAGGGGAGGGAGGTGTGGGGGAGGCTGACTGGTGTTGGGTAGAAAGATCTTCCGAACTCTCCTGAGAATCAGTTCCTAAAAATTCGGCCAGTCAGCACAGATCACTTTCTACCATTGCAATCTCCAGCCAGAAATGTCGTCTATTTTTCACAAGTGCACTTATTATCCCTACAAATTGAACCCGTTTCCGTTTGAGGCAGCGCTAGACCACTCTCACCGGCAGCTCACAAGCTTCCATTTTGAGGCCTTCCTCAGCGAACTTACTTGTTCCAGATTCGGGGTGGTGGAGAAAGAGCTGTTAACATGTGGAAGGTTTACAAAATGCAAGAAACATTGAGCCAAAGGGGGAAAGTCAGGGTTTGTGGGGGGGGGGTGTGTGGTTGAGAGGGGGGCTCAAAAATTTAGGGGCAGGTTGCTGGGTGCTTTCTCCATTTCGTCTGATCCCTTGGGGAGCTGGTATTGTGAAGTCAAACTGGATTGAAGGCTGCCAAGTTTTGGATCAATTTGGATATGAAATCAACCTTTGAATGATTTTTGCATCGCAGCATCTGTCATTTCACAAATCACACCTTCGCAGTTAATTCCTCGTTTTGTGACACAGAAATACGCGATGGGGAAACGGCAGAAATATCTACTCTGGCTCCAAGAAAGAGAGCGTTGTTAGAATTTGACAGTGGCTCGCTCGGGAGAAGTTTCCTCTTTGATAACTCCACCGGCTCCTGCTTTTTCTCTCTGCGCACTCAAATTGAAATTGGATTTAGAAAAATGGCGGCCTTAGCCATGACCAACTTATATCAGAAAGGTAGCATTGAACTTAAACAATCGGCGGGGGGTGGGGCTGCTATTTCTATCACAGGCTTTATTTATTTTGAATTGATTTTAAAAAAAATTCCTCAGGAAGCTTCAATTCCTGGAAGTCAAATCGAAATCTAGATTGTGCAATAGGGTTGGTGCATAGATCAACCATGGCCTGATTGAATGGTGGAGCAGGGTTCGAGGGAATTGAATAGCTTGCATCTACAAATCAAGTTTCCTGGCGGGGTTGAAAGAACGATTCCCTTTTAATGTTTTGCGTGCTACCCCACGAGAAGTGCGGCCAAGTGCTATACAGGCTGTTATGGCTGGATCATCCCTTCCAAAAGCAACAGGGGTGGGGAAGGGGGAAGGAGGCGGGGGGAGAGAGAGAGACAGAGAGAGAGACGGAGTTAGGAACTGAAGGCAGGTCATTGCTGTCAGGTCTTATTCTGCAGATGAAAAGGAATGATTTGTCCATACCCATAAATTCAATTCCAAGATGCTCTGCCAATGCAGAAAGTTGACAAAAATAATAAAAAAACAAGAAAAGAGAAAAAAAACACAAGGGAAAAAAAGTTTCAGAGAAAAGCAGTACAACATACTGGGGGAAAAATATCACACGAGTAACATGATTAGAGCCTGCACATAAGAGACAACGGCGACATTCCAGAGGACACCGTGCTCATATAAGCTGCTTAATCCTGATGCAAAGTGCATGCTTTTCAAAAGAGGGAGAACAGATCCACACAAGCTCTAGGAGAAGAAACACCCCGAGGTCTGAAAATCTAGCCGGCAATTCTATCATCTGGAGGGACGAAATATAAGAGAACTTTCCGGTAATGATGCGAGGACATTTTGGGAATATTCAACTGATTTTTCTTTTTCCCGAGGTGTTGCGTTCCCTATCATGAGGTAGAACGATGCCTTTCATAGTTTATCTGAGCTCTGCAAAACGGTTCACTGGCTTTGCTACGACGGGTTCAAGCCCAGTAAAAAAAAAATTTGAAAAATTATAACATTTACATCCATGGCACCTGACTGTTGGTAACTGTGAAATTTTAAGGAGTGCGATTTATGATTAGGAAAGATGCGAATTGCAGCCTGATGTTTTTCTTCCCTTAATGAGGTATTAATTAGGTAGTGGTATTATTGCTAGAATATTAATCTAGAAACTCAGCTAATGTTCTGGGGACCCAGGTTCAAATCCTGCCATGGCAGATGGTGGAATTTGAATTCAATTTTTAAAAAATCTGGAATTAAGAATCTACTGATGACCATGAAACCATTGTCGATTGTCGGAAAAGCCCGTCTGAATCACCAGTCTCCTTTAGGGAAGGAAATCTGCCATCCTTACCTGGTCTGGCCTACGTGTGACTCCAGAGCCACAGCAATGTGGTTGACTCTCAACTGCGCTCGAGTAACTAAGGATGGGCAATACATGCTGGACAACCAGCGACGCCCATGTCCCATGAATGAATCAAAAATCAAAAGATGTGGCATTCTTAGCCACCCCCACCCCCCCAACACCACAAATTGAAAGGAAATTGTCCATCCCAATCCAAGTAATGGAGAATGGCAGAAGGATGTCAGACACACTTCGAAATTCAGCATGTCTGAATGACTTGGCGTGGAGCCAACGGATCATTTCAATGGTGGGATTGTGGTCGGTGCAGGCTCGATGGGCTGAATGGCCTCCTTCTGCACTGTAGGGATTCTATGGTTCTATGAGATAACTTCAAAAAGGCACCGTACAAAAGCTTTATTATTTTAAGTTCAAAGTTGACAGTGATAATTGCCCTTTGGAACAAATATTATGTCAAGAAAATCGCAAATTACTACTCAAAAAAAGGCGATTTCAAAACGCTTGCCCAATTTTTTGGCCTCAAAGGGTAAATCAGAAGGATCAAACTTTGGTTTCCTCAGATAACCTGGCAGTCCTGCATGAGTACCGCTGACAATACACATTAGTTATGTTGGAAAGGAGAAACAAGGCAAGGGTTAAATAGCCAACATGCTGCAGCATGCATCCACTAATATCGCCAAATACGCTCAGACAAATGTTAGACAGAATGACAATCACGAGAGAGGAAAACGCATTCAGGTTAAGGGGTCAGGAAAGGGTCATCAAAAATGGGGCAAACTATAATAATTGCATGATCATTAGAATGGATAACACAACGTTAGGGGAGCATGCTCACAGCACAGGGACTTTAAGATTCAGCATGCGTCACTCATTCCACAGACATCTGAACTCTTCACTTAACCCCACCAAGCTCCGCCATTCAACTAAGGGATCGAGACAGTTGCATTAAAGAACTGGCTACAGCTATTAAAGCTATCTGGTTACTGTCAGGCTACCACTTAAAATATTTTCCACCTTGTAAACTCCAATAAATTGGCTTCCCAACTCAAATAGGAATGCAACATGACAGTATCAACGCCAGTAAATAGGGAACATCTCAGCTGGGCGTCACTCCTTTTCCCTAATCTAGCTGAGGGGTCAATTACCAGGGGACATAGATTTACAGTGATTGGTAGAAGGATTAGAGGGGACACCAGGAAAAACTTTTTCACCAGAGGGTGGTGGGCATCTGGAACCCATTGCCTGAGTTGGTGGTCGTGGCTGAAACACTCAACTCACTTATAAGATCCCTGGACATGCATCTGAGGTGCTGGAACCTACAAGGCTATGGACAAGGTTCTGGAAAGCGGGGTTAAAATGCTCAGCTAGTTTCTCTTCTCTCTTTTTGGCTGGCACCGAGCAGACGTCTCTCTAGAGCGTAGAAGGCTGCGGGGGAACATGACTGAGGTGTGTGAGATTATGAGGGGTATGGACAAGGCGAGTAGGCAGCAGTTGTTCCACTTGGTTGAGGGGTCAAACAGGAGGGGGCGTGGCTTTAGGGTGAGGGGCAGGAGATTCAGAGGGGATTTGAGAAAACACCTTTTCACTCAGAGAATGGTGGGAATCTGGAATGCACTGCCTGGGAGGCCAGAAACCTTTAAGTATTTGGATGAGCACTTGAAACATCATAACATTCAAGGATATGGAAAAAGTGCTGGAAAATGGGATTGGTGCTACTTTAGGAGTGGTGATTGTCGATGCAGAATCAATGGGCTGAAGGACATTTTTGCGCTGGATGACTCTATGATTCTAGGATGTGATGGGCTGAAAGGCCTCTTTCTGCACTGTGACCTTTCCATGGTTCTAAAAGCAGCAAAACATTTAATTCTCCATTTCATGCATTAGCCAGTCAGAACAATCCAAGATGCAACACATTTGCTGAAATGGGCAGACTGAAGGAGAGTTCCTCTTCTGGATAGCTATTGTGTAAAACTACACTGACCTGGAGAGCAGATTGACACCAAAACTTATGTTGAGTAGAAAGTAAAGACACCATAGTCCCAGATGACCATAGGCTGCTCCTCTCTTTGAGGGGGAGAACTGATTAGTGGTGATTTAATCTGAGGATCACCCCACCTCAGGCGAGGAACAAGGTTGAGAATCATAGACTCCTACAGTGCAGAAGGAGATCATTCGGCCCATCAAGTCTGCACCGACCACAATCCCACCCTGGCCATGTAACCCCAGGTGTTTACCCTGCTAAATCCCCAGACACTAAGGGGCGATTTATTATGGCCAATTAACCTAACCTGCACATCTTTGGACTGTGGGAGGAAAACAGAGCACTTGGAGGAAACCCATACAAACACAGGGAGAATGTGCAAACTCTGCACAGATAGTGACCCGAGGCTGGAATTGAACCTGTCACCTTAGCACTGTGAGGCAGCAGTGCTAACCACTGTGCTACTGTGCCGCCATGAAGGTGGGACCTTCATGAGTAACCTCAGTTGGTATAGGAATTGAACCCATGCTTTTGGCATCGCTCTGCACCGTGAACCAGCTGTCCAGCCAACTGAGCTAAACCAGGGTCCAAGCTGAGTACAATTTAAAAAAAATCATATCTTTCAGCGATGTGCAAAGCATCAACACACAACATCATTGTGTGAAATCTGACAGCACGGGACTTGTTAAAAAATTTGGTATGTTAAACTGTGCCTGTGAGGATGTACTGATATTGAGTGGAATAGCATTCCACACAGGAAGCCTAAATCACATGTAGTCTTCCAAGTGAAAAGAAAATAAAGGGTGGGGAATAACCAGAAAAAGATTGGCAAAATAAATTGTGTCCTTGTTTTTTTATTACCATTATAATTTCCTTTGCCCAGATTTATAATAGGAACAGCCCATGGAAAATGTGTTGTATGGTTATGAAATCTAGGCAGGTGGCCTAGTGGTATTATCATTAGGCCACTAATCACTGCAACTCAGTTAATGTTCTGGGGACCTGGGTTCAAATCCTGCAGATGGTAAAATTTGAATTCAATTAAAAAAACATCTGGAATTAAGAATCTACTGATGACCATGAAACCATGGTCGGAAAAACCCATCTGGTTCACTAATGTCTTTTCGGGAAAGAAATATGTCGTTCTTACTTGATCTGGCCTATATGTTACTCCAGAACCACAGCGATGTGGTTGACTCTCAACTGCCCTCGGGCAACTAGAGATGGGCAATAAACGCCGGCCCAGCCAGCAACACCCATGTCCCACGAATGAAAAAATAATTCTGGGCCCCTCTGGCGAGTACAAATATTAACAGATAAATGTCTCAATGGGAGCACTGCTGGGTCAAAATAAAGTTAAGTAATAAAATGTGGGATGAAAAAATTGCTACCAGTAAGAACACGGAAGAGATGTTCGTTCATGGCCATTCTGTGTATCGTGTATGTTGGCTTTATCTATCCAATAGCTTTGTTTGGAAAAATAAATAAATAAATAAAGGTTCGGAGTTCTGGAATGTGCAACTGGGGAATTATCAGCTGCATTTGGCTGGAACTAGTGGACCCTTATCGTATCCTTTTCCCTTTGTTTTTTTGTAATAACACAATGATTGGGCACTCGTTGGAATGCATATTGCCTGGGGTTGTGTCAGAGCAACACCACGTTCTGTCTGTGAGGTTACAGGAAGATTGGAGTTACGCTATCGTACTTTCGGAAGGCAAGATGTCTGAGCTGTTGTTTCCTTCATGACACTATCAGCATTCCTTAATGCTTCCTCAGTGTGCTGTTCAGACACCAGATACTGGGTCTGATACGCAGCGGCTTGCAGGCCAGAGAACCTTCTCACACATGTTCTGCTGGAGTTCCCTACCCAACAGCGTTGTGAAGGCAACATCACCACAAGGATTGTGGCGGTTCGAGAAGGAGATCTGCTCAAGGCAACTTGAGAAGAGCAATAACTAGGGAATAGTAACTAGTAACTAGGGTGGCACAGTGGTTAGCACTGCTGCCTCACTGTGTTAGGGACCTGGGTTCGATTCCCAGCTTGGGGTCACTGTCTACGTGGAGTTTGCACGTTCTCCCCGTGTCTGCGTGAGTTTCCTCCTGGTGCTCTGGTTTCCTCCCACAGTCCAAAGATGTCTGGGTTAGACTGGATTGGGCAGGATAGGCTGCCTCCTCATGTCAGGGGGATTAGCAGGGTAAATGCATGGGGTTACAGGGATAGTGCTGGGGAGGGATTGTGGTCAGTACAGACTCAATGGGCCAAATAGCCTCATCCTGCATTACAAGATTCTATGTCAACATTGCCCATATTCCATAAATAAATAAAAATAATCTTTTCTGACTAAACAGGGAATGGGAGAGATACAAAGGATAATGTAAAGTGACACACTAATATATCAATTTAATAATAGCTAAGGCTTCAGAAAAATTATTGTAAACTAGCATAAAATGTCCAATCACTTTTTAACCACCAATCACTTCCCTGTTTCAGATCTCATAGAGTCATAGAGGCTTACAGCATGGAAACAGACCCTTCGGCCCAACTTGTCCATGCTGCCCCTCTAGCTAAGAACTAAATGGGTGATGGCGAATCTTAAGCATAATGGGAAGCTGGAAATGTTATTGTAAAAGGACCATACTGACCTTTCCAACTACACTCACACAGAGGGAGCTATCTTTTTGCTGAAAGTAGTCTTGTAGATTCTGAACACTGCTTTGGCCCAATACGGGGTAAAGTTCTTCAGTTCACCCCTACTCTGACCTGTCGATAGCTATCATTGAATTTCTAAGCAATGTATTTCTGTCAACGCCAGATATCCAGGCTTCATTTATCAAACGCCTCATCTTGATCAGCATCCTATCTCTCCCGATCCCAATTCCAAATCCTACTGTTTCTCAGCCACTACCTCCCCCCAACCCCCTGTCCACTTTTTGCATATAATTTGCCTCCCCCAACATCTTTGTTTCCTTCACTGGGTGCGATGTTACTGGCCATTCAGGCCACGCTCTCAATGCAAAGAAGTCGGAGAATTTGGAGGCCAGTCAAGTCTCCATTCAATGCAGCCAGATGGAAAAGTCTGGCCAGTGTGAACGGTGGCAAGATTCCAGCCATTGTCTTTGTCACTCTCTCTCTCTTTCCCCTTTCCAGTATTCCTCATCCTTTCCCTTCCTCTCCTGGCCCCCCCCTCTTTTACTTCCTCTTTTTCCGCCTGCCCCAATCCCCTCCCAACCCAAGTGCTTCTATTTTTATCTGTTTCCTTCAGGTTCTTTTACTCTGTGCCCACCCCACCCCGCACCCATCTGCCCTACCCATCCCCATCCCACCTCTATCTTTTGTCACATGTACAGTGAGAACTCATCCACAGGAAAACCTCCACTAAAGCAGACACCTTCCACCCCTAAAGCATGATCTTATTCATATAACCTTGGGTGGCATGGTGGCACAGTGGTTAGCACTGCTGCCTCACAGTTCCAGGAACCTGGGTTCGATTCCCGGCTTCGATCATTGTCTGTGCGGAGTTTGCACATTCTCCTCATGTCTGCTCCGGTTTCCTCCACAGTCCAAGATGTGGAGATTATGTTGAGTGGCCATGCTAAATTGCCCCTTAGTGTCCCGGGTGCATAGGTTAGAGGGGTAAATATGTGGAGTGACAGGGATAGGGTCCGGGTGGGATTATTGTTGATGGGCCAAATGGCCTTCTTCTGCACTGTAGGGATTTAATGATTCCTATAGCCTATGCTGGACCTGTGATTGAAAATGGATTGGGTGTTAAGAGTATAAATGATACATTCACATGTTAGTAAATCCTTGTAGAGCGATATCCCTCTCCAGGCGGTGTCCGCAAATCAGACACGGATCCATCAGTCTGGATCAACAGGACCCATTTGCAAACCCTGATAAGGATTCCTGAGTCCATTATTTCACAATCTTGCTGTCTATTCTCCTAATGTAAACACCAAAATATCACTGCAATAAATTGTGGTGTGAGGGAGCCTGTTCTTCTTTAAGCTGTCAAAGCACTGCCTATTCTCCTGTCTTGCTTGTATTTCACAGACACTGAAGACCCTGATTAAGGCTGCTACTGTTGGGGCTGAGCTGAAGACATTTACATATTGTTCACTGGACATTTTAGATTCCAAAAAAAAAGGGTTGGATCAGTGCATTAGGAGACCCACTTTCTGGGGTATTTGTATTGCAGGCTGTGTGACCATCAAGGAGCACTTTGCAACAAGGCTCACCCACCTAACTTCCCCATCTCGCCCACCATCGGAATCATAGTGGGTGGGACACGGACCATACAAAGATCCGTTGACTTCAGGCAGGATTTTCCAGTTTTGGGGTGCGTGCGGCCAGAAGTTACAAACTTCCTTGTTTCCCCCTCTGCACGCATCAGCAAGAAATCGCTACAGAATCTACAGATACCCAGATTCAAAGATCAAAGAACAAAGAAAATTACAGCACAGGAGCAGGCCCTTTGGCCCTCCAAGCCTGTGCCGACCATGCTGCCCATCTGAACTAAAACCCCCGATCCTTTCAGCAACCATATCCCTCTGTTCCCATCCTATTCATGTATTTGTTAAGATCCCCTTAAAAGTCACTATCATATCTGCTTCCACTACCTCTCCAGGCAGCGAGTTCCAGGCACCCACACTCTCTGTGTAAAAAACTTGCCTTTAAACCTTGTCCCTCACACGTTAAACCCATGCCCCTTAGTAACTGACTCTTCCATCCCTCAATTTCTGTCATTGCAGTGAGAAAAAAAACAAGTTTCTCCAACCTCTCCTCATAGCTTCCTTCCTACAATTGGCTCCACAGCATAGAGCATACTCCCTGCTATGACTAATCTTTGCCCTTTTCTGAGACTCCTTAGATTGTTACTAAAGGGCTGGTCTTTTTGCAGGTAGGGAATTGGCTACAGAAGGTTGACTGACCTATTGAGATCCTGAGCAGCTTTCCTTTCAGTTGGGTTCCCACCCATTTGGTGCTTCTGCTGCTGTTGAATTTCACCCCATGACATCATTACATTGGTGATATCAATGTTCCTTTGGGTCACGTGAGAATGGAGGTGGGTATTGTATTAATTGGGTTAATAAGAAAAGTGCTAAGTAGTAAAATTGGTGTTGATCACACTATTTCCTTAACAACTGTGGTCTCTGTTTCTGAATATTTCTTTAATCCTGTGCATCAACCCCGCACAGTCCCACTTCCTAATGTCTTCCAAGATTGTCACTCCCTTGATTGAGGTGTCTAAGATTATGAGAGGTATGAACAGGGTGGGTAGGGAAAAGCCGTTCCCCTTGGTTGAGGAGTCAATCAGAGAAAGATGATTCAAATTATAGAATGTTGCATTCAAAAACAGACCATTCTGCCCATAAACTCCACCCTAGGCCAGAATTTTACAGTTGTTCACACCGGCGGGATTTCCCCATCCCACTGCAGTGAAGAGATTTGGCTGGCCGCCAAATTCTCCAGCCTCGCTGCAGTGGGAGCATGGTGTAAACAGTCAATAAGATCGCACCCCTCGTGATTTCCCCTCTGTGACCAGCCTAGCCTAATGCCATTCACCCATCTGATCCCCATATCCTTAACATCAGACCCATTCTAAAGCCATATTCCTCTTCACTCCCCATTCACTTTAAAATTACGCCCCCACTTATCCTATCCTGCTTACTCCCTGCTCTTAATACTGTTAATATTAATGCTCCTCTATTGCTAAACTCTCCAGTTCACTCTGTTTTGACAGAGACAAAAAAAATTCCATAATCTCCCCACTCGCCCCTTGAAGATTCATTTTATAACCTCACCTTTAATTCTTTTTGTCATTGTTTTCAAGGGGAGACAGTAACGTGTTGGTATTGTCACTGGGCTAGTAATGTAGAGACCCAGGGTTAGGGACCAGTGTGAGAATTCCACCATGGCAGATTGTGAAATTTAAATTCAATAAAAATCTGGAATTAAAAATCTACTGATGACCATGAAACCATTGTCAATTATCATAAAAACCCATCTGGTTCACTAATGTTCTTTAGGAAAGGAAATCTGCTGTCCTTACTTGGCCTGGCCTACACATGACTCCAGCTCCAAAGCAATGTCATTGACTCTTAAATTCCCTCAGGGATGGGCAATAAATCCTGCCCCAGCCAGCGATGCTCACATCCCATGACTGAATTTAAAATAAAATTTTTGTCCTCTCATTACTATCTTGCCAATCTCGTAGAAGCAATCGATCACTTGGGACTTTAAAATAAGTCGTCGCTTGACAGCACAAAACCTGAATATTGCTGAAGAAAGATACAGGCTGTCAAAGCTTTTAGTCTTGCACTCTTCAGGACAGATATGCAAGAATGCCAAATCTCAACAGGAACAACAATTTATACTGCATGAGAAGCGCGTGTTGAATTGGTATTCTTGCCAACCAATCGGCATCTTCTTTCCACATGGCATAAATTATTATTCCCTTTAGAGATTTGGTATTTTTGTGGATCTATCCTGATGAGTGCAAGTTGAAAAGCTTTGAGAGCATGTCTCTTTTTTCAGCATAAGTTTTCATAGTCTCACAAACCTTTTAAGGGTTGCTGGTTAGCTGTTTGAAAAGCCCGAATTTTGAATGGCTCCCTCTGGATTGCAGCTCAATCCCTTCTTCCATTGCATTAATACTCTTCCTTACAAGGGGCACCCAGAAAGGGGTTTCCAATTCCTTTGATATTAGTTACGTCTCTCCATACCTGCAAACGTCTGGAAACATCCACCTTTCTAATGGCCTGTATTTACACTCAGTTTTAGTTCTGGTGCACTTCCTCAGCATATCATTATTGACACCTCACATCAAGGGATAAGCAGACTAAAGGATACTTTGTGCCTTCTTGGCTGATTGATCCGGGTCAGACAATGGGAAGTGTTGGATATAATGTTGGGAGTACCTAATGAACAAGGGAAACACTCAGTAAAGGGCCCGGCAAAGAACTAAATCAATTCACCCACTGTGGGTACTGTGGTGAATTCCTTTAGCATGGTTTTATTGTCCCCTGCGTTGAACTCTAACTATAAACCTTCACAAAAAAATGACATTCTCCTGTCATTTATTCCTATTTCTTTTTCTTACTAGTCCTTGACTAGGGAAACATTGAGAAGACAATGTTTTCTTTTTATTCATTCATGGGACATGAGCGTCGCTGGCTGGCCAGCATTTATTGCCCATTCTAAATTGCCCAAGGGCAGTTGAAAGTCAACCACACTGCTGCGGCTCTGGAGTCACATGTAGGCCACACCAGGTAAGGATGGCAGATCTCCTTCTCTGAAAAGACATTCGTGAACCAGATGCGTTTTTCTGACAATCCACAATGGTTTTATGGTCATTTTTTTATTGAGTTCAAATTCCACCATCTGCTGTGGACCCAGAACATTAGCTGAGTTTCTGGATCGATTGTCTAGTGACAATACCACTAGGACATCACCTCCCCATTCCACATCCTTTGTTTCCCTAAGGGAATTAAGAACGAATCATGTGATGTGGGGCTAGGGTCACATGACAGCTAAATCAGGTAGGGGTGGCAGATTGCTTTCCTGTAGGATATTAGTGAACCATGTGGGTTTTTACTGCAATTTTGGCACTTAAGTGGTCACTTTCTGGTGCTAACCCACAAATAGCAATCTACTGGACTGTCATCAGTGTATTGCTTCACCAGGCTAGAAGAGGGCACTGGTCTCATGTCAATCTTGGCATTTAAAGAGTTAACCACGTCCCTGTTGTTTCCCTGACTCTTACATATTTGAAGTTGTATCCTTGCTTTAACTCTTGCCTGTTCAACTTGTAATGATTCACGGTTCCTACAATAAATCGGATCCTTGCTTACCCTTGCAATCTCCTTCTATGACATTCCCTTTGTGGCTTTGCTCTGCAGGATGCCAACCCCTAACTGCAGAATGTGATGGTGACAAACGGATACTGTTGCAAACATGCCGACTTTCTTTGATTCCTACAGTCCCCCACCTTGGTTTATTCTTCATTCCTCTTGAACGCATCCTTGGCTTTTATTGATTAAGCTAGCACTAAGCTAGAGGCCCGGGGTGATTTATAATGCCACAGAAAATAGTCATTCCCTCTTCCATCAGTCACCATTGTGCTTGTTTCGAGTACAGTCACAGAGCCTTAGCTAAGCTGCTGTTTAGATGTAACAGAGCAGACATCATCATTTATCTTGCCATCAATATCTAACAGCTATTGTACTTGTTTCCATTTCTGTCTGTGCCTTTTACTGTGGTTTTATATTCCCTGTGGGTCTTTACTGCGACAGCTACTCACTTTATGTTACCAGTTACTGACCGTACAGTAAACTTCCCCCCCAACTCCCTTCCTTCCAAATAACACTGATAACAGGAGTGTTACAAAACTGATAGCAGAAGTGTTCATTCGCCTCCTCTATTGAAGTGACTGATTTTTGAAGCTGTGATATTTTACAGGTTGCGAAGAGGGTTATCCGTCTGGACTGCTACATAAAACCTTAACTTCCTGAAATGAATTTGTCGTTGGGTTTTCTCCATCATCTGTGGTACAGTGGTTAGCACTGCTGCCTCACAGCGCCAGCGACCCCGGTTCAATTCTGGCCTTGGGTGACTGTCTGTGCACATTCTCCCTGTGTCTGTGTCAGTTTCCTCCTGGTTGCTCCAATTTCCTCCCATAGTCCAAAGATGTGCAGATTAGGTGGATTGGCCCTTAGTTTTCAAAGATGTGTAGGTTAGGGGGATCAGCCATGGTAAATGTGTGGCGTTAAGGATCAGGGTAGCGGGCGGACATGATAAGACACTTTGTCAGAGAGTCAGTGCAGACCAATGGTCTCCTCTGCACTGTAGGGATTGTATGATTCCTGCCCTAAAGGCACTGAGTCAGTGCTTGGGCCGTTCTTCTGCATGCATAAGGGACACCCTCCAGTGCCCCATCCAGGAGGCAATTAGGATTGTGCATGTGGCAGGCTACTGAGCTGTGGAAAGATGGTGTGCCCAGTCACTAAGACTCACTATCTAGGGGGATGTGGGCGAGTGAGCAGGAATGGAATCCCTATCAATCTTACTATGCAGCAAAGCAACACTGGGGCCAATTGTCGAGCTCCTAGGCAAATACTGGCAGTGGACACAGCACAGACTGAGGTTTGAGTGCATGACCTTATTGGATAAAGTCATTGGGGATTAATTTTACCTTTTGGAATGGAAGGACAAACTGGGCCCGAGTCCAGTGTCCAGCCAACTTGGTATATCAAACTTACAAACTAAAATCACCCACCAAGCAGTCATGAGGTGAACACAAAGTCAATTCACTCATATGCGATGTGCCACTAGGAAACAATGAGGTGAGGTCTCAGGTAATGTTTTTTCTGAGTTACATATTGCCTGACTTTCTTTTAATTCTGCCTCTAACTACACTGGGTTTGTTGTTAATTAGTGAAGCCATCTCTCAGTCATCTTTCTTTTATCCCCGATCCTTTTGAACATCTCTGCCAGCCGTCACCTCCTGAGAACGCTTGCTGATTTGTAGCAGAAGAATGTCATCTTTCTCCTTGTCATCTTTCTGTGACCCTTCTGAATCCAGCAGTCCTTATTACCGAACAGGATTATCTTTCATCCCTTGATATGCCGCATCCGTCTACAATCCTCATTATTGAACATTATTGTCCCAGAGCCTTCATTTGTGACTTGCAATCCCTTGGTGTACCTTCCTGGTGCCTTGCCCCTTTCTAATGGACATGTTCATCCACACCCCCTCCCCCATTATCTCCCTTTCGCCTCTGAACCTGCTTTCCTGAGCAAGAAATGTGAGACTACACACTCTGCTATATGTCCTGCCATTGGCTGCATGTGGCAGGTGGGCAGGCTCACTGGCTTTAGCCTGTCTGCTTTTCGCTCTCTTGTGTCTGAGTGAAGGTAGAAATTTGGGACTGAGGCGAAACAGCAAAAGCAGCAATTAAACAACAAAACGAGCAGCAACAGCAACAACAGCAGGAATGAACAGTGTGACAAAGCATGCTTCAATTCAGGGGGAGACAGAAGAAGTGGACGTACTGTAAAAACTGGCCATTACGTAGTTTTGGCAGCGATCACCAGTAAATTCATTTGGACACCTGACAAGACAAATAAAATGAGAGAGAAAGAGAGGAGAGAGAAGATAAGTAACTGTCAGGATAGAGTCACCTTCAGCACCAGGCCTCATCACCTTGGTGTGGTCACTGTTTAATCCTTTTTTAACCTGGAAATCGTCGTCTCTGCAACACTCAATAATTGCTGGCTTACGGCAGCAAGAGAAAAAAAATTGTCATTCTGCATTTACCAGCCATGAAAATTCACCTCCTTCAATTGTGTCTGGAGTTGTATAGCCGAACCGAATTAAAGTGAGACAGTGCGCACTTACAAATTTAGATAAAGCAAAGTTTAATCCTCAATTCTGTAATTTGGGAATGCCAGATTTCTACCAATTTACTGGCACTGTCAGCCAAGTCCCATTTTCCAAATGGTCACTTGTGTGTACAAGAGGAGATTGCTTATGTTCTACTCCCTCGGAAAAGATGCTGTACAGTTCCTGTTTTAAATATTTTGGGACCATAAAACTCTGCTGGCGGGGAATGAAAAGGAGGGAGAGGATTTTAATAGCTGTAAACACACACTGCAGTGGTGAGGTACTGAATCTGTACTGTGCTGTTTCTCTCAGTGGAAATACAAAAAAAAAAGCAATAAGAACAGCAAACAGTACAAAGATTACTGAGGGCCTGGTTACACCATCAGAAGCTGCCCAGATCAAAGAAAAGAAATAGGCATTTTAAAAGTAGCTTTCTCTCTGAGTAGTGACAACACCAAGGGCTGTTTCTTTAGAGCTGCAGAGGGAAAGAGAGAAAAATAAAACACAGACATGATTATATCTTCACATACGTTCAGGTATAAAGACCCTCATGGGTACAGTCTCTGTACATCTCTCTCCGGTGAATCCGGGATCACACCTGGAGGGTAAAAATGGCACATAAACAAGCAGAACAAATGATCTCAAACGGTCTAGGCATGACGCATGCGTTGAAAATCACGGGTGAATTCACGTCGGGCGGAGGGGGGGCTGATTGTTACAATCCGGCAGGTTTGGCTGCCTGCATTTAATGGCCAGTTACCATTCCCCTGGCTGCCTTCTCCACTGAAGGTGGTGGTCGGAACTTTACCGCCCCGCCTGCCACAGAATCGGAGCGGGCGGACAACAGGAAGGTCCGTTGACCTCGGGTGGGACTTTACGGGTTTTGGGACGAGCAAGGCTGTTAAAATCCTGCCCCAGTAACTTTTGCAGGGTTATTTATACGTTCGCACGTGACAGGACAAGAAAATTGCCACTTTGCATAAGTTCATGTCTCTAGCGTGCGACTTCAGGTTAATAATAACAGCCATTCTACATTCAACCCTTCTCAAATTTATAGGCATAAATGACACAGTGAATATAAGTGTATGTAATGGATGATTACCTGGTTTTGTTGTTTTTAATTTCCCTTGTAATGTAACAAGGCCCAAAGACTTAATTCAAATTTAGAATATTTTCACAAAGAGTGGAACATTGTTTGCAAAGTTACAACAAGTGGCATCCCATTGCGTTCCTGCTATTTTGCACATTATTTACAACTGGAGGAAGTCTATCACTCTGTTTCTAACTGTCTTCACAACAACTACAGCCTAATTTATTAGTTTGCAAGCCATGAAATCAAAAAGCAAAAAGTTGCCAATCTAACACTCGCAAAATGCCCAGTAAATTAAGGAAAAAAAAAACAGCAACCAAAAGGGAAAATGCTGGAAAATCTCAGCAGGCCTGGCAGTATCTGTAAGGAGAGAAAAGAGCTGACATTCTGCCAGACAACATTGACAAAGAATCATCTGGACTCAAAACGTCAGCTCTTTTCTTACAGATGCTGCCAGACCTGCTGAGACTTCCCAGCTTTCTCTCTTTTGGTTTCAGATTCCAGCATCCGCAGTAATTTGCTTTAAAAAAAAGCAGCAGATTGCTTAGTGTGAATCAGACACTTTGAGATAGGGAGTCTGAAGATCAGTGATCTGCTAACCCAAACACCTTTCTCTATATATATTTAAGAAAACATGGCCTCATGGAATTTAAATCATTAAGTGATATTTGGAATATTGTTTTGCCAAGTCTCTGACATTGCTTAGCCAACTTGTTTCATTTAATTTTCCTCTTCTTTGGGCGGCATGGTGGCACAGTGGTTAGCACAGCTGCCTCACAGTGCCAGGGACACGGGTTCAATCCCTGGCTTGGGTCACTGTGCAGAGTTTGCACATTCTCCTCATGTCTGCGTGGGTTTCCTCCGGGTGCTCCGGTTTCCTCCCACAGTCCAAAGATGTGCGGGTTAGGTTGATTGGCCATGATAAATTGTGTCAGGAGGATTAGCAGGGTAAATGAGTGGGGTAACGGGAATAGGGCCGGGGTGGGATTGTGGTCGGTACAGACTGGATGGGCCGAATGGCTTGCTTCTGCACTGTAGGGATTCTATGAGCTGCTTAATTGGCTAATGGTTCACAGGATGTTCCAGTTTCAGCTCCAGTAATTGGAATAATTGAACTCCTGACAGTATACCTTCTGGTACACGTAACCAGCAGACGGAGCAGGCTGAAAGTCCTGTCTGGCCTTTTCTATTTCTATGTTTCACGCTCCACACTTCATTATGGAAGCACCTTTCTGAAAGGGCTCAGTTAGATCATTGAGATGGTTTCCGTGCCTTTATCTTTGAAATAAAGCTCTTTGCGGTACCAAAACACACACTGCGGTTGAGTCTGGAAAGAAATGCACTTCTGCTCCAAGTAGAGTCTCAATCCAAGCATAACATTTCTTGGCAGCGTATTTGTATATTTATCAGGATCCAACTGCATTACAACATGTGTCAAGTGTGACAGAAACATCCCATTCCACTACGCCAGTGATAAGATTATGTCATTGTGCATTTTTTTTTTAATCTGAGGAACCGAATATTTTTCAGTTTCCCCTCCTGAAAGCAGTGATAGGATCACAACTTCCTGATTCAGGTAGTTTCAACACACTGGAATGACCTTTCTCGACGCTAGCCTCCCCAACAACTGTGGCTGAGCCTCTCGCTTGTGCCTTTCTCCTTCAAATTAATGACTGGGGGCTGAGTGAGTGCGCTAATCCAATGCTCATTCCTACTTTAGGCCCTCAGACTTTATGCGTGGCGTCTAACTAAACTATTATTAACCTTCCACCAATAAAAAGTTCTCAACTGACCTGATAATGAATGAAACATTTTTCTCAAGCTGACATATCCTACAGGGCACTGTGGTTTTGGGTTGCTTACGAATATTTAGAACTGCTCTTAACCTCGTTCCACTCAACAATGCGCTTCCTTAAATTGGGATAGGGAAGGGCGGGTTGGACTGCCAGCATTGTTACATTTTTGCCCATTACTATTGCGATCATGGCCAGTTGCTATGCTTTGTCAATATAACACATTAATTATAACATGGTAAAGCCCAAGCTGATTGATGGAGATGCCTGCGGGCATTGCTTCATCGGGACTTTAAGCCAAGCATTACATCTGCATCCGATTTTATTTCAGTCGCTTGTACCAGCAAGGCTAATTGTTGCTGTGCAATGCGCGTAAAACTGGACGTGCATTGTCTGAGAAAATTATGGAATGGTGCACTTTTAGAATCTGGCTACAGGTCCAATTTCTATTATTTTTGAAATCTGTTTACTATTTCCATTTCAGATATTCCATTCAGCTGAAAATGGGTTGAATGGCGTCAGTGAATGTGAGGGCCACTTGCCACTGATCCAGTAACCAACATACCCCCAAACACATTCCCTCTCATTCACTGCTCAGTTACACATGGGTTGTACCATTTACTTTTCAATAGCCTCTTTGTTTGTTTTCTCGCAGTTGTGTTGGAACCTCCAATCTATTTCATGTAATAACACAGTGACTTCAATGAGTTTTGAAGAAGTCACCGGTGTGATGAGAATTAAAGGGCAAGTGTTGCAGGGAAGCTCTGAAATAGAAAGCAGGACTTAATGTGGGGAAAAGGGCATTGTGAAGACTTCAGACTACAAAGCATGTGACAGGAAAATTATTTTATCCTCATTGTTTATCTTAATTCTTCTATAGGTAAGTGTGTGCATTGGTGTGCATGTGTGTGCGCATGCGTGTGTGTGTGTGTGAGTGGCTTCTGTTTGATTAATTAGTGTCACAAGTAGGCTTACATCAACACTGCAATGAAGTTACTGTGAAAATCACCCCCCCCGCCGTTTCCACACTCCAGCACCTGTTCAGATACACTGAGGGAGAATTTAGCATAGCCAATGCACCTGGCTAGCACGTCTTTCAGACTGTGGGAGGAAGCTGGAGCACGCGGAGGAAACGGACTCAGACATGGGGAAAATGTGCAGATCCCAAACAAAGAGGGATCCCCAAGCCGGGAATTGAACCTGGGTCCCTGGTGCTGTGAGGTAGCAGTGCTAACCACTGTGCCATCATGCTGCCCAGTATGTTTGCATGTCTGTGTCTATGTATTTATGTGAGTGTTTGTGTATATCTGTGTGGGCGTCCCTGTCTGGTGCATCTGTGTGTATGTGTTTGAGTGTGTACTTGCATGTGTCTCGGGGGTGTTGTGAGCATGCCTGTGTCTTTATGTGTGTACTTGTGCATCTGCGTGTGTGTGCATGTCTGAGTGTATGTGTGCACATCCCTGTATGTGTGCTTGTCCTCATGCATATCTGTGTGCATGTATGTCTGAGTATGTGATGGGGAGTTGGGTGTGTGTGTGTGTGGAGTGAGGGGAAGGCAGGGGGATAGTGTGTATGTGCAGGATGGACAATATACTTTTTACATTAAAAGTAAATAGCAATGCAGTTGAAAATCTACAGTCAGAGATGCCACCGTTTTCTTGCCAATCCATTCAATATATGCCATCCAATCCGTATTGCTTTTAAATACTGGGAGTCGCTATTACTCCACAGATATGCAATTTACAACCTGCTTTTGCACATAAAACGGCTGAAAGGCAGGGAAGTTTTTAAGTTAACAAATATTGTTGGAATTAAGTGGCATCAAATGGGCTTCTTTGTGGAGCCAATTAACAGAGAACCTTTCTCTTTATTCTTTCATGGGCTGTGGGCATCGCTGACAGGGCCAGCATTTGTTGTTCATCCCCAATTTCCCTTGAACTGAGTGGCTTGTTCAGCCATTTCAGAGGGCAGTTCAGTGTCAATCACATTGCTGTAGCTCTGGACTCAGATGTAGGCCGGACTGGGTAATGACAGCAGATTTCTTTCCCGAAAGGACATTAGTGAACCAGGTGCTATTTTACAATGATAGTTTGCCACCATCATACAATAGATATAATTGACTTCCCATTAAAGCATTAGCGATTGTACATTAATATTGAAATGAGAAATGGTCAATCTCTAGCTTGTTTTATAGTTTGTATCAGTTTAAGCCCCATAGTACTGTTGGCTCTTTTAGTCCCAAAATTGGTGGAAACCTTATATTGAACTTGATGGAATCGACGGGGTTAGGTGACAAAAAGACCTGGTGATTAAGGAGGGCTGGCAAAGGAGAGGTGTAGTTACCAGTTGCACACAGGCAACCAGTTCAACATTAAATCTGTTGCATTATCTGCAAGGCTGCTCCTCTCATGGCCTCCATCAGAAAGATGTAGAAATATAGAAACTAGAATCAGGAATCGGCCATTTGGCCCTTCAAGCCCACTCTGCCATTCATCTTGATCATGGTTGATCGTCGAATTCAATATCCTGGTCCCCCCCTTCCTCCCATATCCCTTGATCCCTTTAGCTCCAAGAGCTATATTTAGTTTCTTCTTGAAATCACACAAAATTTTGGCCTCAGCTACTTTCTGTGATAGAGAATTCCACACATTCACCACTCTCTGGGTGAAGAAATTGCTCCTCATCTCAGTTCTAAAAGGTTTACCCCTTATCCTCAAACTATGATCCCCTGATTCTGGACTCCCTCACCATCAGGGATATTCGTTCTGAATCTACCCTGTTAGAATTTTATAAATTTCTCTGAGATCCTATGAGGGGCGTGCAACACTCTCTTTTGTACAGAGGAAGAAGGCAGGCTTGGTCTTCAGCACTCTGAGCAAAGAGAAATCAAGATCTGTCTGGAAACTAACAGGGAGACTACAGTCATGGAATAATTAAGCATTCCCAAAGCAGGTTGAGCTCCTGTCTTTACAGACTAGGAATGGGCAATGTGTTAATACAGTGAAGGGTGCTGTGAAACATTCTATCAGCCCAAAGCATGGCTTCTTCTCTCTGTATAACCCATGTGTTCCTGAGAGTGGCAGATCCTCACTCCTAAACATGCATGTGTGCACACACAATTCCTTAAATTTCAACATTATCCAAGGGTTAGGTCAGCCTCAGATTGTTTCTACAGGAATGGATTGACAGGAGGAGCGAGCCATTCCAATCTCAGTGTTTAACTTTGGCAACGAGAGACCTGGAAGAGCCGGTTTATTTTTATCACTGTGGCTGATCTGGTTTTGGACTGATAATGTCTACGCTGCAAACTGACTGGGCTACACTGATCAAAATTGTGTCAGGGCTGCACAGACTGGACGCAGGGATGATGTTTTCTCTGGCTGCGGGGGGAGGGGAGGTGTTGAGAAAAAGGGGTCACAGTCTCAGGATACGGGTTAAGAACTGAGATGAGGAACAACTTTTTCAATCTGAGAGTGGTGAACCTGTGGAATTCTCTGCCACAGAAGGCTGTGGAGGCCATGGGGCGGTATGGTGGCATAGCGGTTAGCACTGCTGCCTCACAGCACCAGGGACCCGGGTTCAATTCCTGGCTTGGGTGACTGCGTGGAGTTTGCACATTCTCCCTGTGTCTGCATGGGTTTCCTCCCAAAGTCCAAAGATGCGCAGGTTAGATGGATTGGCATGCTAAATTCTTCTACAATGTCAGGGAGACTAGCAAGGTAAATATGTGGGTTTACAGGGATAGGGCCTGGGTGGGATTGTGGTCGGTGCAGACTCGATGGGCTAAGTGGCCTCTTTCTGTACTGTAGGGGTACTATGATTCTATGAATTCACTGAATATATTTAAGAAGGAAATAGATAGGTTTCTAGACATTGAGGGGTATGGGGTGAGAGCGCAAGTAAGGTTTTGAGATAGAGGATCAGCCAGACTTATACTGATTGGCAGAACAGACTCAAAGGGCCAGATAGCCTACACCTACTAGTAGCAGCTAGACTGCATGGAACAGCCATGGAAATAGGGCTTGCTTGGAGTGGAAATTGCTTCTGCTTAAAGATCCACGTACAAGAGATGTCAGCTGCATTGGATGGGGTTAATCTGAGCACCATAGTATTGACATTGGTCTTTGGGTTACATGGCAAAATGGATGGCAATGAATCAGTAACTCATATTACACTCCACCCAATGTTCTTTCCCATTACAGCCACCAAGTCCTTACTGCCCATTTTCATTATCTTGGCATGTCCATTGTACAAAACAACTTGCCACCTGCAGAGGTCTGGTGTCCATCTGAAGTGGTGGATGGATATAGGTTTAACAGTGTGCTGTTCCTAGCAAAGTTCATCCCTCTCTCACATGGCAGCTTCTTTGCTGCACCAGTCATCCAGTCACCCATCTATTCGTATGACTGTACTGAGTCATGGGAATGATGTAAGATACAGGCTTAATGAGCTTTGCACAGATACATGGCATAGTCCTTGTCTGGAGTTCACATGCACATTATCAGATGTCACTGAACATTGGCCACGATTAGAACTCAAGGTGGCTGCCTGCCCCCTTACCCCAGTGCCTTTGAGGTCAATTACAGAGCACCCAATTGCTGATGTGTCCAATATCTGCTACCCCTAGTCAAAGAGTGGAACCATGATCTGATCTGTGCTTTGATGGGAGTGGAGCATGAGGGATGTCAGATTTAATTCATAACCAAGGCTAGATTTCAATGCATTAATGTCGCATTGATTCTTACAGGCATGTTATAGTACTAAACTAATTAATGTATGTGTGTGTGTGAGTATGTGAGTGTGAGTGTGTGTGTGCGTGCATGAGAAAGTGCATGTAAGTGTGCATGTCTGTATACGCAAGAATGTGTATATGGTTGGAGAGGGTCGTTTACAATGGTACCACATATAGCAGGCAGCTGATGGGTATTCTGAGTGGGTCAAGGAAGCACTTAATAAAGCAAGGTTCAAAGCTTCCCTTAAAAACCAGAAATAATGACTCCCTATTTCACCAGTTAGTATTATAGTCAAAAATTGTTCAAGACAGTGGCCAGGGGGAAGCACATTGTACTACAGCAGAGAAAACACCAATATTTCTCAAGTGGCTGCTTTGAATGTAAGCAGGAAGACAATGGGAAGGAGTTCAAAGGACAGCTGTGTGGGCCATGCAGCTTTTGGACAACATATCAGCTAATTAGAACTTAAACAATAAAAGAACCAGTTCAGGCTTGGATTTGACAATTGGGTGAATACGCATTTAAATCTTGAGCCAATGGTGAGGCACTGACTTCTACCATCACTATCACTTTACTCCTAAAACAGTATGAACATACTTTCAGCTTAAACCATCCTTGTTTTGAAATTTTATCAAATTGAAATAAGAACATAAGAACATAAGAAATAGGAGCAGGAGTAGGCCATCTAGCCCTTCGAGCCTGCCCCGCCATTCAATAAGATCATGGCTGATCTGTCGTGGCTCAGTTCCACTTTCCCGCCCTCTCCCCATAACCCTTAATCCCCTCTTTTATCAAGAACCCATCAACCCGCTTCTTAAAAATATTTAGCGAGGCAGCCTCCACCACTTCAACGGGCAGAGAATTCCAGAGATTCACCACCCTTTGAGTGAAGAAGTTCCTCCTCAACTCCGTTCTAAACCGCCTCCCCTTTATCTTGAGGCTGTGCCCCCTAGTCCTACTGTCTTTTTTGAGCCTATACATAGACTTTAGCGTGACAGTGTGGTGTTGAAAGTGAAAGGGAGAGTTTGTAAGTATTGTTATATAAGTAATATAATGTATGATTCGAGTGGAGGCCGGATGCTGTTGTAGTTCGGGTCTTGTTTTTAAAGGGAGGATTATGGTTTTGAAGTACAATATCTGGGAATCCTACGAAGGCCCTATCATATTGATAAACTGGGGGCTGTGATGACAATCCAGTCACGTGTTATGGCCTGGTTCCAGTAATAAGTAACATGAGACGTCGCATGTGCTTGGGAGAGAACCTCGGACACCAAAGCTCTCCCCCATTGAAGATTTTCCTCACTTGGTATCTAGGGAAAGGTTTAGAGGAGATGTGCGAGGCGAGTTTTTTTTACACAGAGGGTGGTAAATGTCTGGAATCTGCTGCCTGGGGAGGTGGTGGGAGCAGGTATGATAGCAGCATTTAGACGAATATATGACTAGGGTGGGAATGGAAGAATATGGACTCCGTAAGTGCATACAGTTTTAGATTAGGCAGGCATCATGATTGGCGCAGGCTTGGAGGGCCAAAAGGCCTGTTCCTATGCTGTACTGTTCTTTGTTCTTTGGGTCTATTGTAGACTAACTGTGGAGATTGAGTGCCATAAGCAGTCAACGACTCATTAGTGTTGTGTCATGTGATTGCCTGGATGAATTATTTGGATCTTTAGTTCCAATGTTCCCAGCACTCTTGCAATTGGGATGCAAGATCTGGGTTCCAGTAATGTTCTCAGACTGCGGTTCAACATGGATTATTAATGGCTGACCAGCGCCACTTGTAACAAAATATGCAGCAATAAAACCCCTTATACAGCGACACAAGAGCAGACGTGTGGAAAGAAGAGCATGAAGGAAAGGTTGGATTCACTTACTGACAGGAGAGTTTATTAATACCATTGATAACGAAACACTGTCCTCCGTTCACACAATAGTGCCGATTGGTCTCGTTGCATGGCCTCGCGTGGCCTGACCAAGGTGTAGGTGAAGTGGTGGCTGCAGAGGGGAAGAACAGCGACATTAAAGACACGATTATTACCATAATAATGGTAATTACAGCACATTCAACAAGGCATGAAGTCCAGTGGCCAACCAGTCAAATAGGACTGAACTGTTATTCTGTGGCTGCAATTATTAAACTGCCACTGGGAGAATGAGATGCATCCATAAATTAAAGTTCCATCCTTGTGTTTGACTTTCTCTGTGGCCTCGTTCCTCCCTATCTCTGTAACCTCCTGCTGCCCTACAACTATGAGAGCTCTCCATCAAATCTGGCTTCTTATACATGCCCATTCTGCTCTCATCACCATTAATGGCCACTTGGGCCGTAAACTCTGCAATTACCTCACTTAAAGCTCTCTGCTCCTTCCAACCTTACTCTTCATTTTAGACCAAACTCTGCTTATTTGACCAAGCTTTTATCTTTAGTTCTAATATCTCCTTCTTTGGCTCGCTGTCAGTGTTTACAACTTGGAAGGTTTCACTGTGTAAAAGAAGTCACATAAACGCAAGTGACTTGGAGAAAGAAGCTTTTTACACAATATTTCTAGGCCCTTGATGTGCTGTGGCGTTTCATTTTAGGGAAGGAAAGGTGGGATTGTCAGCCCTTGGTCTACTGTTCAGATCAGTTTGCTGCCTGAACTCAAAGTTTAAAATGAGAACTATGTTGAGGCGAATCCGCAGTGCCACTGAGTCAATCTAACCGCATAACCTGGAATGAAGAGCTTGTCCTATGAGGAATGGTTGAAGACTTTGGGTCTGTACTCGTTGGAGTTTAGAAGGATGGGGGGGGATCTTATTGAAACTTACAGGATACTGCGAGGCCTGGATGGAGTGGACGTGGAAAGGATGTTTTCACCAGTAGGAAAAACTGGAACCAGAGGGCACAACCTCACGCTAAAGGGGCAATCCTTTAAAACAGCAATGAGGAGGAATTTCTTCAGCCAGAGAGTAGTGAATCTATGGAACTCTTTGCCTCAGAAGGCTGTGGAGGCCAGGTCATTGAATGTCTTTAAGACAGAGATAGATGGGTTCTTGATTAATAAGGGGATCAGGGGTTATGGGGAAAAGGCAGGAGAATGGGGATGAGAAAAATATCAGCCATGATTGAATGGCGGAGCAGACTCGATGGGCCGAGTGGCCTAATTCTACCCCGATGTCTTATAGTCTTATGTTCTTATGGTCTTATATGATACAAACCAGATGACAGATGGATGGATAGAGTCCGACAACACAGGAGGCCATACGGCCCATCACATCTGCACTGACCACAATCCCTCCCAGGCTGCATTCCCATAACCTCATGCATTTACCCTAGCTTGTCCCCCCTGACACTAAGGTGCGCTGCCACCTCTGCCAAACACAATGTAGAGAGGGAGAAAAATCCCACCCATGGTCACATTGGCACAAGGGCAGGGGTGGTGGGGGGCAGAGGGTGTGTACTTTAAACATATCAGGGAGGATTTTCTACTCAGTCCAAATGTTGTTCATTTTCTCTGGTTGTATCCCAGCTTGGTATGGCTCCTGCTCTGTCCAAGAACGCAAGAAACTAAAAAGAATTGTGAACGAAACCCAATCCATCACTCAAACCAGCCTCCCACCCACTGACATTGTCTACACTTCCCGCTGCCTCGGAAAAGCAGCCAGCATAATCAAGGACCGCACGCACCCCGGGCATTCTCTCTTCCACCTTCTTCCAGCGGGAAAGGATACAAAAGTCTGAGGTCACGTACCAACTGACTTCAGAGCAGCTTCTTCCCTGCTGCCATCAGACTTTTGAATGGATCTACCTTGCATTAAGTTGATCTTTCTCTACACCCTAGCCATGACTTCAGTATTGAATCCCTACAGTGCAGAAGGAGGCCATTTGGCCCATCTAGCCTGCACAGACAAAAATTCCACCCAGGCCCTACTGCTGCAACCCCAAGCATTTACCTTGTAAATCTCAGAAAGGACAGCAGGACTAGGGGGCACAGCCTCAAGATAAGAGGGGGGGTGCAGTTTAGAACAGAGTTGAGGGGGAACTTCTTCACTCAAAGGGTGGTGAATCTCTGGAATTCTCTGCCCGTTGAAGTGGTGGAGGCTACCTCGCTAAATATATTTAAGACGCGGGTAGATAGGTTTTTGGTAGGCAAGGGGATTAAGGGTTATGGGGAGAAAGCGGGAAAGTGGAACTGAGCCACTTCAGATCAGCCATGATCTTATTGAATGGCGAGGCAGGCTCAAAGGGCTAGATGGCCTACTCCTGCTCCTATTTCTTATGTTCTTATGTTCTCCCTGTAACTAAGTGGCAATTTAGCACAACCAACCAACCTAACATCTTTGGACTGTGGGAGGAAACCGGAGCACCCGGACGAAACCCACGCAGACACAGGGAGGAAGTACAAACTCCACACAGACAGTGACCTGTGGCCAGAATTGAACACGAGTCCTTGGCACTGTGAGGCATCAGTGTTAACGATTGTACCACCGTACTGCCCTGTAATGCTACATTCCGCACTCGCTCCTTTCCTTCTCTGTGAACGCTATGCTTTCACTGTATAGTGTGCAAGAAACAATACTTTTCACTCACTGCCAATACATGTGGCAATAATAAAACAAATCAAATTTTGCCTTTAAGTGCAATGAACAGTTTACGTGTCACAACCAAGAAGAACATTTGTGATTTACTGTTATCAGAAATAGTACTGGATACATGTCCCTTGTTCTTAAGCCTGGTTGGTACAACCTCTACCTGCGGGACAGATTGGTTAGCTAAAACAAAGAGATGTCAGAATGGAACTGGAGGCTGGGTTAGCACTGGGCAGGAGTTTTATCTGTGACTCTTGTCTTTCCTATCTGCTCTGCTCAGAGGTTCCTGCATTTTCTTTTTTTATGTACACAACAGATTTCCAGAATCTCTTTTATTGTGAAGCGACACATCTAACTTGTCTGAACGATCTGTGTACCGATTTTATTTGAAAATTAATTACTATGAACAACTTGACATCAGGTCCAGAGCTGCGAAAAGAACGATATCTTCTGCTGGCAAATTATAACTAAAACTGCTCCCCACCCCCCTCGCCGCCTCAACAAACTTCAAGATACCCCTCCATCAACTCTTACCATCAAATAAATTGGCGATTTTAATCAGCTTAAAAGACTCAACCCTGTCCCCCGCCCTACTGTCTCGATGCTCTTAAGCCCCCTCACTTCTGTGCTGGAGACTCCCTTCATTTTCCTAATTGAACAGGCGCCTCAGATGTTGTGAGTTCTGAAATGCTTCTGTCAGCCGCTGTAACTTTGGATGAGTGGACTTCAGGCTAACATGTTACATGAGCGAAAGAGAAGCAAAGTGAGAATTGACGTTCTTGTGTTAGGCAGAGGGATATAAAGAGGAAGGAGTTATATTAAGCACTATAATTGCCTTTCACAACCTCTTGTATTCCCCGGCTCACTCTGCTCTTCCCTCTCTCCCATACGTGGCACGTGTGTAACTTCATCTGATCCCACGCTCGAACGAGTAAAGCATCGGATTTGGCTACAAATATTGACAGCCTCGGCTTAACTATCCATAGAGCATTAACTCTTTGACCCACTGAGACTAAAAGCTTCCAACTTGGCCAGCCAGCGCAGAGAGAGAGGAGAATGGAGCACAGAGAGAGCTTGACAACAGAGAACCCAAAGGAAACCCGCTGGAAAATCTCAGCAGGTCTGGAAGCAACTGTAAGGAAAGGAAAGAGCTGACGTTTTGAGTCCAGATGACCCTTTGTCAAACCTTTTGAGAATAAGAGGTTGACAGTGAACAGCACATAAGCTGTAAATGAAGTGCTGTAACGTCAGGTCGTAATACCTCACGTCAGCGTGTAGGCTGCAGAACCAAATAGGAGCAGTGCTCATACTAAAAACCAACTGATCTTTATGGCTTTAGTTCTTTTTTTGATCCTCATACCCTGATGGCAAAGCCGAGTGAAATGATATTAAAAAAAAAATCTGAAATCCTCATTTTTATTCTTCATTTTCCAAATATTGATTTTAAGAGGCTTTGGGGAGGAGGAGGCCCAACGTTGTGAGAAAAGAAGTGATGTTCCATCACAGCAGAGTGTGAGGGTGGGAGAGGGAGGTGAGAACACAATTCCTGGAGCTGAGCTGATGGCTGCTTTTCAGAACATCACAACAACAACAACAACAACAACAACTTGCATTCGTGAGGCGCCCTTAATGGGTGCCTGGCAGCATCGAACATGATCTGGTGCTGCCGCCGTCCAGGTCACTTGTAACCTGCTTCATAACAAACCCCTCTGAAAGCACAGCGACCAGCGTTGTTGATATTCGATAGAACGTCGCTCAAATTAAAGACTAAACCCACAAAGTTAACCATTCAATTTGTAATTGTAATTCACTCACAAAGGATTTGACTGAATGGGCCTTCACCCG
This sequence comes from Carcharhinus amblyrhynchos, assembly GCF_965287045.1. Classification (NCBI taxonomy): domain Eukaryota; kingdom Metazoa; phylum Chordata; class Chondrichthyes; order Carcharhiniformes; family Carcharhinidae; genus Carcharhinus; species Carcharhinus amblyrhynchos. The sequence continues at coordinate 168,643,868 of NC_137324.1, forward strand.
TTTTTAGAGGACCATACTAAAGCTCCACAGTATTTGCACACTCTGTTCCAACAAAAGACTGTTTTGAACAGTTTTTCTTCTGTGGTTCAAAGAGACGTCCATCTTCCTCATTCTACTCTCATTTAAAGAAACTATAACCTGTGATATAGAACCTCCATATCGCACAAACCCTTCAAATCGCTGGGGGTACAGAGGGAATCTAGTTTGAAGTGTATGACCAGCTCCTTAGCCTGCGCTCATAAGGCTCTTTGCGAGACAGCTTACTTTCTCACCAGCTGCTGGCTGGCTGCCTCACAGGCTGCAGTTTAACCCCCGCTTTGCCAACACATCAACCTCCACAGCTTTACTCAGGATGTCTTTGTGTCAGTGCAAATCTACCTTCGCGTTCTTATCCTTTTTTTAAAAAGCTGAACACACATATTGAGTGTCCTCAGTCTGAAGTAGGGAAAGGAACTTAGAACCGTAGAATCCCTACCGTGCCAAAGGAGGCCATTTGGCCCATCAAGTCCGCACCAACTCTCTGAAATCCCACCCAGGTCACCCTCCACCTGCCCTATCCCCGTAATCCTCCCTATTTACCATAGTCAATCTACCTAACCAGCATATCTTTGAACACGAGAGGTGGAATATTATGTCCTCGCCAGGGTGAGACCAACTGAGAAATCCGTTCTTCCAGCCTCACCCACCCCAATTTTGGGGCGGGCGGGCCGGTGAAATTCTGGCCTCAAGGGCAATTCAGCATGGTCAATCCACCTAACCTGCACATCTTTCACACTGTGGGAGGAAACCAGAGGAAACCCACGCAGACACGGGGAGAATGTGCAAACTCCACACGGACATTGACCCAAGGCCAGAATCGAACCCGGGTCCCTGGTGATGCGAGACAGCAGTGCTAGCCACTATGCTACTGTCCCACTTGGGCAGCAAGGTCACTCACAAGATTTTAAATACTAGGCAAGAACGCCGACTCTCCCACGACAATTAGTCTAGAGGCTGGAGGCTGTGGACTGGCTAGGAATTGTTGTAAAAAGGCACACATTGGAGATTAGGTCAGAGTAAAACGCGCCCTACTGTATGGGGAGGTGTCAGACAACCAGTGTGTAGGAAAGACAAATAATCCACAGCAACAGTAAGACAGACTAAAAAGAATGACAATTGACTCGCTTGTAACTTATCTACACTCGTGCGTGCTTATATGACCGGGGCACAGAAAAAAACTTGGGAGGACTCCAGAAATAAAATACCTTCTTGGAAAATATTGAAAATCAAAGGCCTGAAAGCCTGGACCGGTCAGCGTGAATCAGAGACGCATTTCTCACACAGCATCAGCAGCCAGCCAGCACTAGGATATCCCAGCAAAGCCAAAACTTGGCCACAGTCAGAAAAAATATCAACGTTTCAGAGCTATTGAGATGTTAGCACTTTTGAGTGGATGACAAACTGCCCTCCACCACCCCCCCTCTTCCCCCTCCTCCCCTGCACCCTCTCCTTTAACTCTCTTACCTGGGAGGAAGCGCATTTTTTTAAAATGCTGCGGCAGATAAAAACGTCTCGTCCCAAGATCGGGTGATCTCGCCCTAACACTTACTGCAGTCGGCTCAAGCAAGCTCGAGAGGTTGCTCCTGTGACTTCTCTGAAATGATCTCAGGACCTTTCTCTTTTTTTTTTGTTTGCTGGTTTAAGTATACTCCTTTGGCCACGTCATTGCACCATCTGATGTGCACTTGTGATGGTCGACAGGCACAGAGACGTCAGCCACAGGGGAATGGAGCGCCCAGCTCTAAGACAGGCACAAGGGAACACAACTCAAAGAACAAATACCATCCGTGCCTTCAAGTGCAGGCAGGAAGTGCAGCAACTGCCTCAAAACACTTGTCCTGTCATTGCTTCCAGGACAGATAAAGATTTTAAGAATGGGAATCAGCTCACGTAACTTATTGTCATATTGAATCAATACAGCCATCAAATCAAGCTGCCAAACCCTTCTACCCAAATGAAAGAACGCAAAGTGTGATTGTCCACGCTAATTGCTCCATCTTCTACAACTAGCAACAAGGACAAACGTAATCAGCCCCGAGCCACCCCTTTCTTCCCAAAGCCACCTCGTACTTGCACTCACACCGCGACGGTCAACTTGTTCGCAGGTATTTTTAACCCCACATTAGCCGAGACTGAAAACAATGACACTTCTGAATCCTCACTCGCACAATACACCTCTCTGGAATCCTCATGCCATCTCAGACGAGGGCGACCTAGCTTCTCCTCGCGCCGGCTGTTTAAAAAGCAGGACGTGGTCCAGAGGCTCGGTCAATTTAATGGGCATCCTGTGTAAGACTAGACAACCCCTCATCAATCCTTCAGTCGGACCATTTCTCTGTCGAGAAAGAGCCAGGTGGCAAATCTAGTGAGAAGGAGACAGTGACCTTTCTCGATACTCTACCTTCCATTATTCCTACCTTCCTTCTAATCGAGAGTATTTAGTCCCCATGACCCTAAGTCAATTCTCTTCACAGAAAATCATTACAGTGCAGATGGAGGCCATTCGGCCCATCGAGTTGGCACCAGCTCTCTGAGAGAGCATTCAACCTAGTCCCACTCCTTTTCCCTGTAACCTTGCACTTAATTCCTTTTCAGAAAGCAACCCTTTCCGATACCTTGATTGAACCTACCTCCACCGCCTTCTCAGGAAGTTCGTTCTGGATGCCAACACCCTTTGGGTGGGAAAAAATTTTCCTCCCATCTCTTCCACTCCTTTGGCCCATTATTTTGAATCTATGCCATCTGGTTCTTGATTCTCTCTTGAGTGGGAACAGTCTCTCACTATTTACCCTGTCCATACCCTTCAGGATCTTGAGTCTCTTTGTCAAGTCTCTTCTCAGCCCTTTTCCCTCCACGGGAGACGGTCGCAAACCTCTCCAATCTACAGCTACAGATCTTTATCCCTGGAATCCTTTCTGCGAATCTCCTCTGTACTCTCTCTCCATTACCTACACATCCTTCCTCAAGTATGGTGCCCAGAACTGGGTGCAGTAGTGCGAAAGCCATGTTTATAAGCAACGGCGGATAAGATCTGATTAATGTGGGATCGAGCGTGCGTGATTCTGCGACAGTTCCGTTAACTGCTGTCCAATTGAATGGTGCCTCAGTTCTCAATAAAATTATGTTATATAATGACAAGATTACTTTCACAAAGATAAGCTCAGGAGAGCGAGGGTTGATGGGGAGAGCTCTGCCTGTGCTCTTGCTTCACGTTCTGTATTTAAAATCTAATAATAATGCGTGCAAACAATCAGCTGACAATTAATCATCAGGAGCGGGGGGGTCACAAAATCAAAAAAGCAATTATTAACATGCTGATATCAATATTACTCAAATGGCCAGGGGGCCCATACCGAACAGACTGTGTGTTTGGCCAGATGGGTCAAGGATAGATAAATTGATGCAAAATGACAGGGAAAAGTTTCTCTTCAATTAACAACTTATCTGTAAACTTACATCTTAACCATCTCTCTCTGTAGAAGATGTAACAATAATCTAGAATCACCCACCCTACCTTCCCTCCTACAAAGGTTGCGGATCGTGGGGTAATTTAAGTTGCACCCAAAAGGAGCTGGGTAGAGCTTAGTTCAGAAATTTGACAGGTTCAGGGGAAAAACTTGGGGGAAGAGATTAAACTGGGCTGGAACAGGGACGATAGGCCGAGTGGCATTCTTCCCTTGTTGTAAAATGTTGTGATTCTATGAAGGAGCGTCGAGGGTTAAGGGTCCAAAGGAAGATGGAAGTCGATGAGGTACAGATCAGCTATACCCAAACTGAATGGTGGAAAAGGCTTGTTGGGGGGGAGATGGTGGCACAGTGGTAATGTCACTGGCCCAGCAATCGGGCTAATGCTCTAGGGAGTATTATAAATCCCACCGTCGCAGCTGACAGAATTTAAACTCAGTGAAATTGAAAAGCTAGTCTTAGTAATGCTGTTAACAAAAATGATTGCTGCAAAAACCCATCTGGTTCACCAATTTTTTTTTAAGAGCCCCTACAGTGCAGGAGGAGGCCATTCGGCCCATCAAACCTGCACTGACAATCCCCCTCAGGCACTAATAACCTCAGGTATTTTACCCACTAATGCCCTGACACCAAGGCATGGCCAATCCACCTAACATGCACATCTTTGAATACTAAGGTGCACTTTTGCATGGCCAATATACCCAACCTGCACATCTTTGGATTGTGGGTGGAAACCGGGGCACTCGGAGGAAACACACGCAGACATGGGGAGAATGTACAAACTCCACACAGACAGTGGCCTGAGGCCAGAATTGAATCTGGGTCCCTGGCGCGGTGAGGCAGCAGTGCTAACCATTGTACCACATGTCCATTGTGGAAGGAAACCTGCCGTCCTTTGACAGCCGACGTCCCACCAAAGAATAAATTTGTTTAAAAAAGGGCCTGACTTTCTTCCTGAGGCAGCCGATGTTCAACAGGTTTACTTAATCCCAATCACTCTAACGGAGCCTTCGTCATTAATTTTGGATCCCACACACCGAAGCTAAGGAGGTCCGCAGTCACTTGATTGCGGCTGTTCCTTGTGTGGCCGTCTCTCCCCCATTGCCCTCACGTATTCCCGCGTTATGTCCCGAGGAAAAGGGATAGCAGAAAAATCCACGTGATACAAGAGCACTTTGGGAGTCGATTCAAGTTGTTCCAGGAAAACTGAGCTCAGCAGACCAAGAACAGGCCAAGCGAGATGCCTCCTTGACACAACTGGCCGAGTCAGCATCGAGGCACTAAAGAGAATAGTGCCTTGTCCATCACACAGAATAAAATATTGCTGGCACGCGAAGAGGCTCAGTCTCTGAATTCTGCTGACATTCCACAAGCTTCCTCTTTTCAGCTTTCATGACTCGATTAAATTACGGCCTGTATTTCACCTTAGCCGCTTAATAGGCCAGCCAGCTCCTCTGCTGAATCATTGCCGCGTTTCCATAAGGAAATTGCACTCATAATAGAAATGTGCAAAATCTGCAGCAGGACATCAAAGTAGCCTTAAATTACTTCCATCTCCCTGAATGCTGAACCAGTCATTTAGCATCACTTGCTCACTGCTTCATGCCAAAAGTTTGAAACATTTTTCTACATTAAATAGTAAACATAACTGAATATGTCTTGCACTCCCACGCACATACATATCCGCGTAAAATAATCTTCTCGCAGACAAATTTAAATCCTTTAAAACAAATAATTAAGTAGGCCTCAACAACATCCTGACTCCTTCCTAATCTAATTTCCACGAATGAGAAGAATTATACGAGATGGTTTATAGAAGCACATTGAGGCTAAAGTCTCATTCTGTCACCCTGGAGCTCAATTTTCTGCAGTTAAGTTAAACTTAGAGCCAAAACCTTTACATCGTCAAGGATTATTTTCACTTGCTCACTTAGATTTTTAGTTTTGGTGTTGCAATATTATGGCCGCCTTCTGCATTTACTGTGGATTGTGATTCATGGCCCTGGTTCATCACCTTTACAGCACATGAGCAGGGGCAGCATGGTGGCACAGTGGTTAGCACTACTGCCGCACAGCGCCAGGGACCCGGGTTCAGTTCCGGCCTCGGGTCACTCTCTTTGTGGAGTTTGCACTTTCTCCTTGTGCCTGCGTGGATTTCCTCCGGTTTCCTCTCACAGTCCAAAGATGTACGGATTAGGTAGATTGACCGTGCTAATGTCCCGAGATGTGTAGGATAGATGGATTAGCCATGGGAAATGTGTGGGTTTATGTGAATAGGGCAGCAGGAGAGCCTGGGTAAGTTGCTCTTTCAGAGAGTTGGTGCAGACTCGATGGGCTGAATACCCTCTTCTGCACTGTGGGGATTCTGTGATCCTACGAGTGGGAACTTAGACTCAAACAGTAAAAACTCATAAATACTCAAAATTATGTAAATACGGCACGGTAGCACAGTGGTTAGCACTGCTGCATCTCAGCACCAGGGACCCGGTATCGATTGCTAGCATGGGTCACTGTCTGTGTGGCGTTTGCACATTCTCCTCGTGTTTGCGTGGGTTTCCTCTGATTTCCTCTCACTGTCCAAAGGTGTTTGGGTTAGGTGGATTGGCCACGCTAAATTGCCCTTTACTGTCAGGGGGACTAGCTTGGGTGTTTGCGTGGGGTTGTGGGGGGAGGGCCCGGGTGAGATTGTGGTCGGTGAAGACTCGATGGGCCAAATGGCCTCCTTCTGCACTGTAGGGGTTCTCTATGATTCATTTCAACAATATTACGCCTGTCTCTAAAATTTATATAGCTCTGACAAAGGGTTAGCGTGACTCGAAACATTGGCTCTATTCTCTCCACAGATGCAGTCAGACCTGCTGAGATTTTTCAGCATTTTTCTGTTTTTGTTGTTTATGTCTAACCTTGGATTCTGTTTAGTAAGTATGGATTTGTGCTGATTCATTTTGCAGTGACTCATCATGCTTACCAATTTTTGAATTGTTGACTAAGGAAGAATAATGGGGCTTAATGATTGAACTCCTCACAAAACAAAAATATATCCTGAAATAATGACCTTTTCTTGAGGTTTTGATGACATTTCTGTCCTGTTTTAGCTCCACAATCGCAGCTTACTATATACGAACAAATGTTTATTCATCTGAGGCCATCAATGAGGTAATATATGAGTAAGACATGGTCAGGTCTCACGCTGAACACTGCGACCAGTTCTGGTCATCAAGGAGACACTCAAGCACTGAGCTTGCGCATAGAAGAGATGCCCCCCCCTCCACTCTAACAGTGGTCAGACTTATAAGGAAAAGAGGCACCCGAGAGGCAATTTTACAAATGTGTACAAGTGTGTTCAGAGAGTGGAGTTCATAAAATATCATCTTAAATTAAACTGCGAGGGCTAAAACAAAGGACACAGGTTTGAGCTTGAGGGCCCATCCAGAAATTTTTCTTCAAGAAACTATGGAATTTCCAGGTCAGGCAGAGGAGGCATTTAAGAAAGAATTGAACTGTATGATTGGGGGACTTTAACGTTTTTCAAAATGGACGAATTAGAATGGGATGATCATCCATAATTATCTTTCAATTTTGATAGTTGCTTCAATAATCAAGGACCCTGGTGCACCCTGGACATTCTCTCTTCCACCTTTTTCCAGCGGGAAACAGATACAAAAGTCTGAGGTCGTGTACAAACCGACTCAAGAACAGCTTCTTCCCTACTGCCGTCTGACTTTCGAATGGATCTACCTCGTACTAAGTTGATCTTTGTCTACACGTTAGCCATGACTGCAACACTACATTCTGCACTCTCTCCTTTCCTTCTCTATGTAGGTACGCTTGGTTGAGCAAGACACAATACTTTTCACTGCATACTAATACAAGTGACCATAATAAATCAAATCAAGATATTGCTGTGTATAATATGAAAGTATACATCGTTTGCATTGACCATATATAATTTATATACACATATTATATAGGCAATTTGTCAAGCATACATATGACCAGGCACTGTCAATGGTGAATATTATTGGTGACAAAGTGCTTTAACTTTCTTAATATACGGATAATTTTATTTTTGCAGATAGTATTTGTGAGTGTTTGAGTATAATTGCTGTCCTTTCCACTTCTGATGAATAAAGCCTGTGTGACTGACAGGTCGCATTGCAGATACGAGCATGCCAACCCTAACTCCCAGCAACAGCCAGTGAGTGCCCCTTTCTTCAAGAACGTGCAAAATGGACAATAGGAGGTAGAAAAATAAATCTAGTAAGAAGGTTTAAATTTTACTTACATCAAGAGTCAAAACATGCCAGGAAAATTTAGAATAGGTGTTGTACACTCAAAGTTGCAAAAAAAATTGAGAAAACAGGGAGAGAGCCGGGCACACATTGGAAAGAAAGTTAATTCTTAAATCTTAATACAAAATTATACTTGACAGGATTAATTTAGTCAGGTGTTAACCTTATTCCTGATCTTGGGGTAAGCATTATTACTACAATACCAGTGTGAGTTTGCTGGAATTCAAAGATCCTTGACATCTCCATGGATTCTGCCTAATTTGTTAAGGATTTCCAGCATTTATTTAAACCTTAAGAAACATAGAAGATAGGAGCAGGAGGAGGCCATTCAGCCCTTCTAGCCTGCTCCACCATTCACCACGATCATGGCTGATTGGCCCACCGAACTGCCTAATCCTACTTTCTCCCCCATCACCTTTGATCCCATTCGTCCCAAGTGCTGTATCCAGTCATCTCTTGAATACATTCAATGTTTTGGCATCAACTACTTCCTGTGATAATAAATTCCACAGGCTCACCATTCTTTAGAAATGTCTCCTCATCTCTGCCCTAAATGGTCTACCCTATCTGCTCGGCATGTGACCCCTGGTTCTGAACTCCCCCACCATCAGAAACATTCTCTCTGCCTCTACCTTGTCTAATCCTGTTAGAATTTTATAAATTTCTATGAGATCCCCTCATTCATCCGAACTCCAGCGAAAACAATCCTAACCTAGTCAATCTCTCCTCATACATCAGTCCCGTCATCCCTTGAGTCAGCCTGGTAAACTTTCACTGCATTCCCTCGAGAGCAAGAACATTTTTCCTCAGAAAAGGAGACCAAAACCGCACACAATATTCTAGGTGAATTATTTCATTGTTGAAAACTGATAACAGTGGGAGGGTCAGCAATGAAGTGGCTTCCCTGGGCAGTCTAAGGGTTAACTAAATTTCAATGGTGTTCGTGATATGCTCCAGACTTTCATATAAATATAAGCTTCGTTTTCACCTGTGACTAGGACAAATGCTCATTGTGAAGTGGTCGACATTTCAACACAAAAGGCCCGATCACTTAGTTTGTGATTTCAGCACCAAGGACAACTCTTGCTCTGTATCTGAGCCTGGCACCAGGTTCTGCTCCACTCGTGGTTCCTCGTTGCTGTTAAATGAGCTGACGTTTGGATGCCACTTCCAAACATATAGCAGCAACGGGGCTGCCGGCTGATGGTTTTTGGAAATGTCATCTGCGCAAACTGTGCCTCCACCTGAGCCCTAAGAGGCAGTGTCAGTGACATTATCACACCAAGTATGTTCAAGGCAGTAAGCGTGGCCACAAAGTGAACTTTGAATGTTTGAATGTGGAAGTGAATGAAGCATGGGATGGAGCGGGGGGCAATGATAAATCTGGCATATTCCAACTTTCTTCTGGATAAAAGCAAATTACTGCGGATGCTGGAATCTGAAACCAACAGAGAAAATGCCGGAAAATCTCAGCAGATCTGGCATCATCTGTAAGAAAAGGGCTGATGTTTCAAGTCCAGTTGACCCTTAGTCAGACCTGCTGCTTGACCTACCGAGATTTTCCAGCAGTTTGTCTTTTGGTCCCAATTTTCGACTATGGGAGAGACATTGAGTACAGGAGTTAGGATGCTATGTTACAACTGCACAAGACATTGGTAAAGCCACATTCGGAGTACTGTGTACAATTCTGCTCGCCCTGCTATAGGAAGAATATTGTTAAATGTGTTATTAAAATGTCATTAAAGAGTGCAAAAAAGATTTACAAGGATATCACCAGGACTGGAAGGTTTAAATTATAAGAAGAAGCTGGAAAGGCTAGGACATTTTTTGTGGCATATAGGAGGATGAGGGGTGACCTTACAGAGGTCTATAAAATCTTGAGGGGTATAGATAAGGTGAATGCCCATGGTCTTTTCCCCAAGATAGGTAGTCCAAATGTAGAGGACATAGGTTTAAGATGAGGGGGGAGGGTGGGAGATTAAAAAGGGACCTGGGGAGCAATCTTTTCACACAGAGGGTGGTGCGTGTACGGAATGAACTGTCAGGTAAGGTGGTAGAGGTGGGTACAATTACAACATTTAAAAGACATTCGGACAGGCACATGGATGGGAAAGGTTTAGAGAGTTATGGGCCAAATACAGGCAAATGGAACTAGTTCAGTTTAGGAAACATGGTCGGCATGGACGAGTTGGGCCAAAGAGCCTGTTTCTTTGCTCTATATCTCTATGACTCTATACTCACAATATAAAACTATTTTACCGTTACACTGAATACTCATCGGCACAAAGACAATAAAGGTCAAACCTCTTCTGATTGATGTTGCCAGGAAGATGGACAGACTGATGAAAAGCACAAACAACAGACGGATTTATACTTTTTAAGTGCCACTGTTTGTATCCGCCAGGAAAATATCTATGTTGGGATGAGCAGATGGTGAGGTTTAATTGGGAGTTATGGATAATTAAAATTATAAATTCCTCTTCATCGCATGCTGACCTAATTCTAATTGAAATTTTAAAAGGAAAGCTCACTCGGTAAAACCACACGCCATGTAGGATCTGTGCTACTAAAATGTCTATATATATGTATAAAAATAACACACAGACACTGTGACACTGCTGGTAAGAAGCGGCACACTGGGGAGTTACCGGCTGCAGATCCTGCAACAAGGGCAACACGTTTCCTAGGAAGTCATTAGAATCTATTACCCAAATGAGATATCAGCTGCATTGAGTCATGAACAATAGGATTACATACGTGATACCAATAATCAGACACGTAAAGAGGCCGTGTTAGGTAACATGGGGACCAGGAGCTAACCCATTCAGCCCCTGTGCTCCTTCCAATGGCAGATTTGGAAATGTTGCAAGGTGCACTGTTGGTTAATTGGGCAAATTTTATATATTATATATGTATTTATATATATAATATATATGTGTGTTTGTGTGTGCATCTGTGTGTGTGTGCATGCGTGTGGATGTGTGTGTGTGTGTGCATGAGTGTGGATGTATGTGAGTGTGTCTGTGCATGTGTGTATGTGTGTGCACGCGCATGTGTGTGTGAGAGAGTGGGTGCGTGTGTGTGTGTGTGTGTGTGAGTGCATGCGTGTGTGCGTGTAAAAGCAAGCATTGGATTAATCGAGAATCTTAGGACATTATTTAATTTGCTTTTGATTCAGTTGAAAGTACATGCAAGCGAGAACAAGCAGAAAACAAATCCTTTGCAGACCGCTTCATGTAAAGAGGTGATGGCCCAGGGGTATTATCGCTATACTATTAATCAAACAACTCAGCTAATGTTCAGGGGACCTGCGTTCCAATCTCGCCACGGCGGATGTTGGAATCTGAATTCAATAAATAGTATCTGAAATGAAGAATCTACTGATGACCATGAATCGATTGTCGGAAAAACCCATCTGGTTCACTAATGCGCTTCAGGAGAGGAAATTTACCATCTTTACCCGGTCTGGCCTTCATGTGACTCCAGACCCACAGCAATGTGGTTGACTCTCAACTGCTCTAGGGCAACTGGGGATGGGCAATAAATACTGGCCAGCCAGCGATGCCCATGTCCCGTGAATGAATTAAACAAAAAGTGGAAAAAACACAAGCTTTATGAAACGGTTGCTTTAAAACCAGTGCTTTGTTGAGATAGTTTTTTTTTAGAAACAGTAGATACTCGGATTAAGAGTTCTGGAGGTTAGGTTGGTCTAACTATGTATTGGGTCAACTGACATTTCAGGTGCTTACAGTAAACTGGACCACAGGCTGAAAATGAAATGTTCGCTCTGATCATTTGCAATTCAAATCTTTGCTCTCCTTTATTTTACTTCAGCCCTGATATTATTTCTACTCCTATCCATTCCATTGAATTTGCCCCTTCACTGCTTTGTTGCACCATTGCCTGGCTGAGAGCAGCCAATTTATGGGGGAGCAACTGATCTCGGTCGAGTCACCTTCTGACCACTAACAATTGCACCCAAGTTTCAGATTTGACTGTCGTCCCACCCTAGCTCCACGAGAAATCTCTGTCCGTCACTTCCCCAGGCGATGGCCGTACGCATAAACTCAATTCCTGTCACTCTGGGTTTGGGCAGGAGGAAGTTATTGGATCCATTTGTAGTATTGGCTTCTTCCCAGGGTACCGCAGCTGAGGCAATTACAGTACCCGACATTCACCAGCTCATGGCTGGCGACGAGTGAACACAAAAGGGTGCAGAGGAGCTCCACCAGGATGCTGCCTGGGATGGAACATTTAAGTTATGAAGAGAGGTTGGATAGACTTGGGTTGTTTCTGTTGGAGCAGAGAAGACTAATGGCTGACCTGATTGAGGTGTACAAGATTATGAGGGGCATGGACAGGGTGGATAGGCAGCAGCTGTTCCGCTTAGTTGAAGGGTTAGCTACCAGGAGACACAGGTTAAAGTGAGGGGTGGGATATTTAGGGGAGATTTAAGGAAAAACTTTTTTTTATTACCCAGAGGGTGGTGATGGTCTGGAATGCACTACCTGGGAGGGTGGTGGAGGTGGGATGCCTCATATCCTTTAAAAAGTACCCAGGCGAACACTTGGCATGCCATAACATTCAAGGTTATGGGCCAAGTGCTGGCGAGTGGGATTAGATGGCAGGTCAGGGCATTTCATGCGCGGGTGTAGACTCAATGGGCTGAAGGGCCTCTTCTGCACTGTCGTATTCCGTGATACTGTGAAAAGGATGGTTCTCAGCCTACACCAACACTCTCACTAATGGATTTGATCTTGTGTAGGGAGATGCCTCTCCTGCCACAGCAATGCACATGAGATAATGAACTCAGAATGTAGATGACCAGACCAGCAACAACATTGCTATTCTGACACATCAGGGCGCAAGTGTGTTATAGATGGAAACATAAAACAGGCACTGTAGTGAGTTCTCAGCCCAGTATGAACCCTGCTCCATATTCTTACCCATTCACTTCAATGAACCTCTCTGCATTCTCTCTGTTCAAAGGTCAAGAAAGAAAACAGAATGAGCTTGCATTTAGATTGTGCATTTCACAACCTCCCCAAAGCTTTTTTTTTTACAGCCAATTAAGTTTGTTCTCATGTCCTTTTTCTAAGATCACTGTCACAATGGAAGCAATACAGCAGTCAAACTGCACACAGAATGATCCCACAAACGTTAATGAAAAAAAAGTCTGGTTAATCTAAGTAAAGTAAGTCAAGCAAAGTTTGTTTATTAGTCACAAGTAGGCTTACATTCACACTGCAATGTGAAAATCCCCTAGTTGCCACATTCTGTTTGGGTACACTGAGGGAGAATTTAGCATGACCAATTCACCCAACCTGCACATCTTTGGATTGTGGGAGGACCATCTGGAGGAATCGCAAGTAGACACGCAGAGAAGACTCCACACCGACAGTGACCCAAGCCGGAATCAAACCCGGGTCCCTGGCATTGTGAGACAGCAGTATTAACCACTGTGCCACCGTGCCACCTTGAAGATAATTTCACACTCATGTTTCTGAAGTGCGACCTGGATACACAAGTTTCTAACTGCAGGTGTGACCAATAAGCCAAGGCCGACTCCATTATTTAGTCCTCGCAACATTAGTGGGTCTCTCCTCTGTATTAATTTGTTGTGGCTCCCTCAATGGGTTGTATTCTCTAGTCAGTTTCTCCCTATACTGCCTGCTGCCACTTTAAGATCCAATATCTCCGTCCCCTCTCTAAAAGGACCCGTTTATACTGCCAGCCATCAGAGGTCGTGAAAGCAGCCCTTTCTAGTGCAAAACAGCTCTTTATTCTGCTCTACAATTGGAACGGGCCAGCATAGAACTCCCTGATTAAAAGACCAATGCATCGCCCAGGCATCGTTCAGAGCCAAACACATCTTTCTTTGTAGTTATTGTCCAGCTGCTAGCTATTCTTAACAGTTTGTTTTGAACGTATTCACTCCAAACCATGTGGCAAAGTTTCAACCCTAACAGACCAAGGTAGAGTGAGCACAAACTCCGCATGAAATATTGTCTGAAAGAAATGTTTTTTCCTTAAAAAGCCCATTCACTACTCAGTCTCAATATTATCTCCAGGTATGCAAGTTATGAGCTAAAGAAATTAGCTGATGACAGGGAAGGATTATCGTTAGTCTGTCTCAAACTACTGTGCAGCCTCTCTGAGGAACCCACGTAATAGCCACATCAGGGGGGCAGTCAACTGGACGTCTTTCAGACCCGTCAACCGGTTGGGACTCTCCACCGAAATATCAGGGTTCGGTTCAAAGCAGGGCCTGATAACTCTGGGCTAAAGGCAACGGTTATCGATTAAGAACAAAAAAAATTACAGCACAGGAACAGCTCTTTGGCCCTCCAAGCCTGCACCGACCATGCTACCTGACTTAACTAAAGCTCCCTACCCTTCCAGGGACTGTATCTCTCTATTCCCTCCTATTCATGCATTTGTCAAGATGCCCCTTACCTTATCAGCTTCCACTACCTCCCCCGGCAGCGAGTTTCAGGCACCCGCCACCCTCTGTGTAAAACATTTGCCTCGTACATCTCCTTTAAACCTTGCCCCTCACACCTTAAACCTATGGCCCCTTAGTAATTGACTCTTTCACCCTGTGAAAAAGCTTCTGACTATCCACTCTGTCCATGCCCCTCATAATCTTGTAGACTTCTATCCGGTCATTTCTTCACTCAGAGGGTAGTAAGGGCGTGGAATGCCCTGCCTGCAGCAGTAGTGGACTCGCCAACTTTAAGGGCATTCAAATGGTCATTGGATAGACATATGGATAATATTGGAATAGTTTAGGTTAGAGGTTCGTTAGATTGGTTCCACTAGTCGGTGCAACATCGAGGGCCGAAGGGCCTGTACTGTACTGTAATGTTCTATGCTCTATCCCTCAACCTCCGCCGTTCCACTGAGAACAAACCAAATTTCTCCAACTTCTCTTCATAGCTAATGCCCTCCATAGCAGGCACCATCCTGGTAAATCTATTCTGTACCCTTTTCAAAGCCGCCACATCCTTCTGGTAGTGTGGCAACCAGAATTGAACACTACTTTCCAACTGCGGGCTAACTAAGGTTCTATAAAGCCGGGACGGCTCACTGAATACTAATGGGGCCAGTTGAAAGTATCCAAATCACATAGAGAAAGAGGAGCTAGTGCAGCCTTTCTAGTGTTATCACACACCACGCTGTACATCAATAGGTCGCCTGACGGATTAAAACTTAAAGAGGTAAATCTTATCACGCCAACTGCAGGAGTGGATTTGGTGATGTCTGGGACACAAGATAGCCCGTAAAATTCTTTGGGCTCTAACATTATCTAATTTTTAAGATTTGAATGTAGCCTTCAAAATGTAAAGCAAAAGGAAATCACTCAGTGACAATCATATCTGAGATTTATGGAGAACCTACCCCACTGGTTTGGTGGTAACTATTCAGTGAGATTCCCATTACCAAAACTTTTAATTAAATCAACTTGGTGTTGAATCATCAGACAATAATTGCAGGTCGCTCCTTACTCACTGCCTGTATCAAACAACACAATGGGCTGGATTTTCCAACCATTCCCTTGGGCAGGATCTTCTGGTCTCGCCAAAGGCCTCTCCCACACCCAGCTTGTGGCAGGTTCCCTGGCGGCTGGATGGGCAAACCACACAAGACACCGTAGGCACTGGAGGGATCGGAAGAGATCCCATTGCCAGCCAAGGCTGCGCCATGTCCGCTGCCGGAAATCACGCCACAGGGAGTGGGGGTGGAAAATCCCACCCACCATCCCGGAGGTACCACAGCCACAGCGCAAAAAGCAAAGCTGGCACTGCGCTGCAGTATTGAGGGAGTGCTGCACTGTTGGAGGCGCAGACTTTTGAATGAGGCATTAAGCCAGGTCCCCATCTGCACCCTGAGGTCGACACAAAAGACCCCATGGTGCTACTTCGAAGAAGACCAGGGGAGCGAGTTCTCCCTGCTAGGCCTGGTCATTATTTATACCTAAGCGAACATCACAAAAACAGATAAACTGGCCATTTGTCCCAAGGTTATTTGTGGGATCTTGCTGTACACAAATGGCTGCTGCACTTCCTATATTGTAACAGTGACTGCACTTAAGTGCGTAACTGGCTGTAATGTGCTTTGAGAATTCCAATGTTCATGAAAGGTGAGATATAAATGTTTTTTTCTCCCTTTACAGTAAAAAGGCACGAGCAGTGTTTAAGATAAAAAAGCACTGCATGACGTGACTGGAAGAATCATTGTCTTAAATGTGCCACATATGGAGACACGAGATCAGCTCCATTTAGCTAATATGGTTAATTTGCTGAGCTACACGGTAATATATTACAGTAGGTGAGATCGTCCTTCCGATAGCGGACCACAGAGTCAGCAAGGTCGCAGCTATTTCCTCTACCCAGCAGCCAGTTCACCCAACCCAGCAACCACCATCCCCCTCCACCGCACCGCCCCCCCCCCCCCCCACCACCACCCCCACCCCCGCCTCTACAAACCGCAAATGACCTTGAGAAGGAACTGCCTTCCAGATTTCTGACTGCAGCAGACTATTACATTACAGCTCGGATAAGCTGACTTTGACCTTTGCAGTTCTGTTTTTGGAATGAAGCAAATACTAATCAATAATTGGAGAATAGAAAACGCCTCCAGGAAAAGTTACAATGACCGCCGTGACACTGCAGATATCCTCCTGCGGTAAGACGAGATGCCGTTTAACCAGAATCGAGCGTGGTCACTTGAATCAGGCAGGGCAATGAGGTGTGAAGGGGGGGGAGGTGTTGGGGAGGTGAATGTCTCTGCGAACATCGACAGCATTATTATAATTTACAAGGATGCTACCAGGACTTGATGGTTTGAGTTATAAGGAGAGGCTGGATAGACTGGGACTTTTTCCCGCTGGAGTGTAGGGGTGATCTTTTGGAGGTCTGTAAAATATTAATGGGCATAGATCAGTTAGATAGTCAACATCTTTTTTCCAAAGGTAGGGGAGTCTAAAACTAGAGGGCGTAGGTTTAAGGTGAGAGACACGAAAGAATCCAGAGGGGCAATTTTTTCACGTAGAGGGTGGTGAGTCTTAGGATCTCACCGTGCAGAAGGAGACCATTCGCCCCATCAAGTCTACACCAACCACAATCCCACCCAGGCCCTATTCCTGCAACCCCTGCTAATCCCCCTGACGCTAGGGTCAATTTAGCATGGCCAATCCACCTAACCCACACATCTTTGGATTGTGAAAGAAAACCTGAGGAAACCCATGCACACATGAAGAGAATGTGTGAACCACACAGAGGCTGGAATTGAACCCGGTCCCTGGCGCTGTGAGGCAGCAGTGCTAACCACTGTGCAGTCTGGAACAAGCTGCCAGGGATGGTAATTGAGGCGGGTACAATTTCGTTTTTAAAAAACATTCAGATAGTTACATGGGTAAGATGGGTGTAGAAGGATATTGTCCAAAGGTGCGGCAAACCACTAACTTAGTGCTTAAGAGAAAAAAGGGCAGCATGGACAAGTTTGGCCAAAAGACCTGTTTCCATACTGTAAACCTCTATGACTCTATGACTATTAAAGGAATGTGAGGATCGAGGCAATTTATTGATGAACTTAACCAGTCATCAGACCAAGTCAATTCCAAGGTTTCCCTAGTTTAAACCCAAGTCCCACCACTGCACTTTGGGGAACTCTGTTGTACAATTGGTAAAAGAAAGGAACATTCTTAAATCCTCCTGCACCCAATAGTGGAGAGGAGGCAGTCTACTCTTCATGGTTCTGGCCAACAATTGAACTGATTCAGTCAAGTGTCTTCATCGATGCTACCTTTTGCCTTACTGTTTTCCAACAGGATCGTGACGGAAATGAGGAGGAGGAAAGCAGGAAGAGAGGAAGGTTATGAGTAGATTTTAAAAGATAATTAATTACTAATGAATCGGCACAGTCATCTGATGACTGTTTCCCAGGTCTGAGCACTGGAAGATCAGTCCAAATTAAGTTAATGAAAGAGCAAGAGGTCCGGAGAGCAAAACACATGAACACTGTGGATGAATGGGCCATTTACTTAAGATTGCATGTTTTGGTACAGATGACTCGATCAAGAGAGTTTTGTGTTTTAAAATTGACCTGTTTCCCCCACATTACCTGCCGAGCATTCAATCCCAGGTTGGGAGTGCAGTTAAAGGGATAAAGAGACACCTCTCTCTCACCGCTGAGCATAATAAAAGTGTCATTCGTTTGAATGGTTTGATAGCAATTTTCATGCTTATACATTGCAGCATCATAGGTTCCTGCAGGCTCTGGGGAAATGAGCAGTTATTTCCATTACATATTAAACATCACTACTAGGAGAGATCTGATGACTGAAAGAGCTGTGGTCTCTGATTGTGGAAAATAAATCCTAGCAGATAAAATAGAATCATACAGCCATTCGGCCCATTGTGCCTGTTCTGGTTCTTTGAATGAACTATCCAATTAAGCCTAAGAAAATTTGGCATGCCCGCTATGACTCTCACCAATTTCTACATACGCAACATAAAAAGCACTTTTTCTGGTTGTATCATAGCTTGGTACGGCTCCTGCTCTGTCCAAGATGGCATGGAATTACAAAGTGTCGTGAACAAAGCCTGGTCCATCATTCAAATCAGCCTCCCATCTATTGACTCTGTCTACATTTCCCGCTGCCTCGGAAAAGCAGCCAGCATAATCAAGGACCTCACGCACCTTGGACATTCTCTCTTCTACATTCTTCCGTCAGGAAAAAGATACAGAAGTCTGAGATCACGTATCAACTGAATCAAGAACAGCTTCTTCCCTGCTGCAATCAGACTTTTGAATGGACTTACCTTGCACTAAGCTGATCTTTCTCTACACCTTAAGTATGACTGTAACACTACATTCTGCACTCTCTCCTTTCCTTCCATTTGAATGGTATGCTTTGTCTGTACAGCGCGCAAGGAGCAATACTTTTCACTGTAAACTAATACATGTGACAATAAATCAAAGCAAATTAATTTATGGGACATGGATGTATGCTCAGCCAGCAGTTATTGTCTGCCTCAACTACTCTTGAGAAGGTGGTGGTGAGCTGCCTTCCTAAATTGCTGCAGTCCCTGAGGTGGTAGGTACACCCACAGTGCTGTTAGGGAGGGAGTTCCAGGATTTTCACTCAGTGACAGTGAAGGAACGGTGATATATTTCCAGGTCAGGATGGTGAGTGACTTGGAAGGGAACTTCCAGGTGCTGTTCCCAGGTAGCTGCTACCCTTCATTGCCTTATTATCTGGAGTGTAACAACGTATAGACCTGAGGAGGGTCAGGTGGGTGGAGGAGTGGTGGAGGCAAATGAGGCAAAGGTGGCAGGTTCCTTCCCGTGAAGTTTGGCTTGACCCAAGGTCCAATGCATTCATTGGACTGAGTGCCAAATTCTCCAGTCTCACACAAACATAAAGAATGCAAAGGGTATGTTGTAACAAGGAAAAACTGTACAGAGGCCACCACGGTGCCCACGCCCCACCCCGTGTCCCCCCAGCTGCCTTAGCCCTAAATGTCTTCAGACTGTCTTCTGTCTAGGGTAGAACTCCACCCCCCGGGGGTGATTACCCAATCTCAGTCCCTATTGCTCTCTCAAGCCAGGTGACCCTGTGCTGCTGTGTTGCCTTAAACGGACAATCACCAATCGCAGACTGGAACAACTGACCGTTGCGACTCATGACACAGTTTGTGCCCCACTTTCTACTGCGGAATCACTTCTAACAGACGACAGCTTTGGAAAGGAATCCACACAGGATAGCAATTGCAGGCTGAATTGCAATTGAGTGTGGGCAGATTGAAGAGTCACTGCTGTCAGCGAGTTATCACTCACATTTTCCACCAGTGGGGTTTTATTCCCTGAGTGGGTACACTGTCTCATTTATTTAACACTCTGAAGATCAGCATCCAGCAGCAGCCTTGTAATATGAATTGAGCGCTCTTGCGAATCTCTTGTCAAGCACAGTAATCAACTCCATGCCAGTGTTAAATTAATGAATGGTAACTGTTTCTTTAAATTTTAGCTGGCCAGTAAGACTTTCACTTTTCTAATCATTGGCCAATCACCTTTCCTTTCCTAAGTTACTACATCACCTTTTGGTTCAATACCATTAAACATCACAGTCACTTAAGAAAATGTCTGAGTATTCACTTGGCAGTGGCGATTGTAACTGGAGTGATTATCCTTGACAGCAATTATACCAGGATTAAAAGTTAATAGGTAGATAGGACCTGACAGCATACTGGGAAATAAGCTGGGAACTTCAGTAGAATACAAACCACAAGTGCTCCAGGATCATAGGAGTTAAATCATAGAATTCCTACTGTGCGGAAGGAGGCCATTTAGCCCATCCAGTCTGCGCCGATGACAATCCCTATCCCCGCAACTTCTGCTAATTTACCCTGCTAATCCCTGCTCACACTAAGGAACCACTTAGTATGGCCAATCCAACTAACCTGTAAATCTTTGGAGCGTGGGAGGAAACTGGAGCACCCAGAGGAAACCCAAGGGGGTGAACATGCAAACTCCACGGAGACGGTCACCCAAGGCCAGAATTGAACCTGGGTCCCTGGCACTGTGAGGCAGCAGTGCTAATCAATTGAGCCAAGCAGGGGAGGGGGTGGGCTGGGCGGATTCATGTTACATAATTGTGCGCAATTGGCATTATTTTTGCTCAGTAGAAACCAGCACCCACCCGCCCCCCCCACCACTTCACTGCACTGGAACATTAAGAATAAAATCTTAGCTGTGGAGGGCCTCAAACCTTTAGAATCACTTGGTTTGCCGTCGTCGGAAACTGAAGTTAGCGATTCCCTAATTCATCTTGTCATGGCAAGATGTTCATTCAAAGTGACAGGACTCACCAGAGTTGGGTTGGAAGATTCTAGTCAGTTCTGCCATCATGGCCATGAACACAAGCCCAGTTGTTGGAGATGGGAAGCGGGGGTAAGGACAGTAGAAGGTCCCACAGGGGAAAGACTAAAAATAGTGGTCATTGGAACTACTAAAAACACACACACACACACACACACACACACACACACCACAATGAATGACATTACATTTCACCAACAGCACAATTCCTTCAAATGAAAGGGTGATGGATAACTCATTCAGCTAAAGAAACATTAGCAATATCCTGGGACTACTGCCTATAAGCAGCTGGAAGAGACTGAAATCCATCGGGGCTTGGGTACCTGCAAGCGGTGTGTGAGTTAATATTATTAACCTCCACTGTCGCTGAAGTCATTGTCTTGTCAGAGGCTGGGACAGGAGTTCCTGCATTTAAAGTGATTGGCCCACCCAATTGATTAGTAGGCTGTTGGCTTTAAGGTTCATGACAAGTCGATGTCGATCTCTCAGTTCATTTAGACCTGGGCTCTGAAGAAGACACTTACATTCTGTGCATGGAAACAGAAGGTATTTAATTGCAGGGTGTCTGGGAACCTGCTTTTGGTATCGGTGAGGGAAGTTAGAGGACAGGCCGGACAGGGTGGCATTAGGGCTCCTAAAAATTTTCACCAGTCCCCCTGACAAACTGTGCACCTGTGGGTAGAGTTACTCTATGCATGCCAGGAGCAATGCCTGATAGAGGCAGGTTTGATTTGATTTGATTTATTATTGTCACACATATTAACATACAGTGAAAAGTATTGTTTCTTGCGCGTTATACAGACCATTCACAGAGAAGGAAAGGAGAGAGTGCAAAATGTGATGTGACAGTCATAGCTAGGATGTAGAGAAAAATCAACTTAATGCAAGGTAGGGCCATTCAAAAGTCTGATAGCAGCAGGGAAGAAGCTGTTCTTGAGTTAGTTGGGATGCGACCTCAGACTTCTGTATCTTTTCCCCGACGGACAAATGTGAAAGAGAGAATGTCTGGGGTATGTGGGGTCCTTAATTATGGTGGCTGCTTTGTCGAGGCAGCGGGAGGGATCGACAGAGTCAATGGATGGGAGGCTGGGGAGGTGGGCTCCTATAGTTACAAAACTGAATCATGCCTACCCCCCTCAGCAGCCAATCACTTGAAGGGGATGGGACTGAAGGGAAGATGGCAAATTGGAATGGGCTTTGCAGCTGGTTTTCCCTTGGTAGTTAGCATTGCTCACAGCACCAGGGACCCGGGTTCGATTCCAGCTAGGATGACAGTCTGCACATTCTTCCCATGTCTGCATGGGAGATTATGCTTAGTCAGGGCACCTGGGGAGGAGTTCCCTGTTCGTCCAAACAATGCTGTGGGATCTTTCTCGGTCCACCGACGGGGCAGCATGGGGACAACTGGGACTCTGGTTGGATGTCTCATCTGAAAGACAGACCACTGGGTTCTCAGGCTGGACATGACGAGCTTTGTCTGGGCGTGGGACTCGAACCCACGTTTCTGACTCAGAGGCGAGACTGCTATCCAGTGAGTCACGGACTGACACTGAAATGAGCAAGACAAATTTAAATACAAGCTGTTGCTTCAGCTTACATAACTGCCCTGCACTTCCGAGGCCACGCTTACTGTCCAGTGAGGGAGAAACAGATGGAAGGATAAAGAGAGGCAAGGAATTTTTTTATTGTACAAAATGTGCTTTGCAAAATACAAAAATGACTCACGGCGCAGTCCGTGCAGCAACTATCGAGATGAGATTAAACCTTTCCAGCGAGTAATATTTGCAGGCTTGTATGGAACAGGTGGCAACCGATGATTGAAATCCAAGAGTAAAGAAATCCCAGTGTTTTTTTTCCCGTAATGATGGGGAGGGGGAGCGATTGGAATGCATAAATTGTGAGTGAGGGGCTCTCCCTTTCTGCTTTGGATCGTCATGAACACACTTAGCCTCTGAATGAGCAACATCAGGATGAGAACTCATCAGCGAACGACACCGATATCTTCCATGGAGAGTGGTGAGGCTTTGCTTGATGAATGAGGCTGCAAGACTGAATTGGAGGCGCAGAGCCCTCAGACTAGTACACATCACTTCCAATGGATGCAGCCTCTGTACTCAATCAGGCAGATTAACCTCCAAACACAGAGCCAACATCAGCAGCAAGGAATAGCATCTTAAATAGGTCGAGCAGGAGGGTTGGTTCAATTGCTTAAGAGCTGGCACCTTTTCATCCAAAAAGACAATCACAACCACTGGTCTCAACAGAGAACATTATTACAAATGAGACCAAAGTGAATTGGTCATTTTTGTTTCATTGTTCCAATAGTGTTAGACTTTAAACCAAATTAATTGCTCCGATACTTCTTTAGATAAAAGAGACAAAATAAATACTGAGATATGATGTGATATTGGAGGGTGATCTTTATGAGTGGAAATTTCCAGTCCACCCCACTGGCTGGATCTTTCAGTCCTGCCGACGGTTACCCTCCCAAACCCCTCCACCCCCGCCCGCCCACCTTCCACACCCCCCTTGGCGACAGGTTCCCCAGGGTGCAGCCAACGAAGAACGCAATAGACAGTAGACATCGGCGGCAACAGAAGATCCCTGGTCGACACTCTATGAAGGGCACGGAAAATCCTGCCCAATGAGTTCGTGCTCCCAGTCTGGAGTATTACTCGCTGGGAAGTGTCGACCGGAATTCTTGGAAAGGTGGCCCAAAAGGTGATGCAATGCATCACCTCGGAATGCAAATGTGCAAGATTCTGCAGATCTTCCTCAGCAAGTCAATGAGAGCAGAAACGTGATCAAGTTGAAATGTGCTTCATGGGCTGTAAAGCACTTTGGAATGTCCTGAAGTTGTGAAAGGCGCCATATAAATCCAAAACCTTTCTTTCGCTGGTGACATTGTCATCAATAGCCTACCCCCCAACACTTCTGAATTACCTTCCTAAAACCCCTCCTCAAAACCCATGTGTTTGGCCAACCTTTGGCCTGCTATCCATTTTTTGGTTAAGCCCTCGTGATGGACTTTGACAATGGTTATAAACCGACACAATTTACCATTTCCATGAGAGCACAGCCCATAAGATATAGGAGCACAACCATCTGGTTCGCTAATGTCCTTCAGGGAAGGAAATCTGCTGTCCTTACCAGACCTGGCCTACATGTGACTCCAGAGGCACAGAAAATTGAGCAGTTTTGAAGTGTGGTCACTGTTGTAATTTAGGAAATGTGGCAGCCAATATGCACACAGCAAGATCCCACAAAAAAAAAGTACTTTTCTGATGTAGATAATTGAACCGTACACACACACACACACACACACACACACACAACCCCACACACCATACAAACACATAATTCACCATCTACAGAGTACACACACACATACACACATAGACACACACAACACACACATACACCATACACATAATTCACCGTGTACACAACACATACACAATACACACACACATACATACACACGTAGACACACACACATACATACACCACGCACATAACTCACACCCACCGCACAAAACGCACACACGTACACAAACACACACCATTCTCTCAGCTTCAGGTGAGACAAAAGAAGAAAATAATCCTAATGTTTCTATCCCTTAAACTTCATCCTCACTTCAATTTCAGCAGTGTTAGAAATCACCTATAACTATGCAGAGAATCAAATGATTGAGTGCTCAACGTTACTGATAATCATCGAAAATAGATGGGCTATTCATAAAGCAATGACTGGTTATATTAGTACATTCCCGCAGTACATTACATGATTCTGAAGCTCAGTGTATCTTGGCAGCTCTGGACCTTTGGGTTTAAAGGTTTGATTTGTGATTAAGTGAGCCTGTGTAGGCCTTCGGGCTGGTTTTAATAGGCTGTTTGCTAAATATAGAAACTGGGATACGTACACAGAAGGTCTGCTCACTCCCCGGCCATTATCAACAGTGGCAGATGTTTCACAAAAAAAAAGTAGGCAGGTTGCAGATTTAAGTGGCCCTTTGCCCTTTCCTCATTTCATTCAGGCTTGGAGTCCTCTAGCTCCAGAAGCAATGAATGACTTCACAAGGACTCTACTCTGCTGGGCACCCTGCCGCTCGTTCAAGTGATGTGAAAGTCTTTGAGTATAGTGGGCTACATCAGGTTACAGGAGGTGGTTTTGGAAGATGGTCCTTTGTAGGAAAATTGAATCTTTTTCTTGATGCA
Source organism: Carcharhinus amblyrhynchos (assembly GCF_965287045.1). Taxonomy (NCBI): domain Eukaryota; kingdom Metazoa; phylum Chordata; class Chondrichthyes; order Carcharhiniformes; family Carcharhinidae; genus Carcharhinus; species Carcharhinus amblyrhynchos. The sequence goes on from NC_137324.1 coordinate 168,668,767, forward strand.
TCTGGGGAACCGTCCCCCTTCTCTGTATTCAGTGATATGCTACTCATTTATTTTGGTCCTGTCCACTTGTCCAATGCAATCTTTGGACTGGAAGAAGGGAGTAGGTAGCCCTGTCCCAGGTCTCAGTCAGTGTTGCTCTACCCTTAGCTATGGGCGCCCTGAGGCCTGGGAGCCACATGCAGCCCATCCAGATTCTGAGTATGTCCTACGCGACATCTTGTTACCCGCACACAGGGTTGTCACATTCCACTGGTTTACACTCACGTAGTTCTTTCCCTACCAGTATGACTGAAATGAGGTGCACCTAAAGCAAGGGCAAGGATACATTGATTGTGACAGCCCTGTGCTGCCTCTGTGTCCAAAACGTAAATACTTCCCTTCTTTTTATCATTTGAAGTTGATGATAGTTCCTCTAATATATGAATGATTAAGCATTTTCTATAACTTGTTACAAAATATTCAGTGTGTATTAAATGTATTTATTCTTATTCGCAGGGTCAGGGTTAGTCAGCTAGCCCGATTCCAATCTTAGAATCGTAGAATCCCTACAGTACATTGAGCCTGTACCAACAACAATCCTGTTCAGGTCCTATTCCCGTAACCCCACACATTCACCCTGCTAATCTCCCTGACACTAGGGTCAATTTAGCATGGCCAATCAACCTAACCCGCACACCTTTGGACTGTGGGAGGAAACTGGATACCCGATGGAAACCCACACAGATATGGGGAGAACGTGCAAGCTCTACACAGACAGTAACCTGAGACCGGAATTGAACTTGTCTCTGTGAGGCAGCAGTGCTAACCACTGCGCCAACATGCCACCCTTATGGCGCACTGAGATGAAGGGAGGCGACTTGTGCAGCTCAATCACTAGCCTGGGATGCCTACCACTGATTTAGGAGACACAGGAGTAGGGAAGGATTTTTAATTGTTCTTTTTGATGTCTCTCTATTTCTTCTCTCTGAAGAAGATTGCAGCTTCCAGCTGACCCCATTGAACTGTTGGAACATCACACTCAGCTGCTTTTCGATGCTGGACTAAATTCAACCTGGTGTTCAGGGTGACAAGCACATTGTGATCGCTTCAATCCAAGATCAAAAACAAGGGACATTTTTAAAAGGGGTACTTTTAAAGTTTTATTTATTTATTTGTCACAGGTAGGCTTACGTTAACACTGCAATGAAATTACTGTGAAAATCCCCTAGTCACCACACTCTGTACAGGTACACTGAGGGAGAACTTAGCATGGCCGACGCACCTAACTAGCATGTCTTTTGGACTGTGGGAGGAAATTGGAGCACCCGGAGGAAACCCACACAGACACAGGGAGAGCAGTGCAGGCTCCACACAGACAGCAACCCAAGCCAAAAATCAATCCCTGGTGCTGTGAGGCAGCAGTGCTAACCACTGTGCCACCATGCCACCCATTGGGTAATATTAGTGGTAAAAATAAAGAAAAACCATTAACTTTGTGACTCTGGTACATGAGTCTTGCACCATTAAACTTTGGTAGCTGTGCTTACAGTTGAAGCTGGAAGTGGGCATGAGAATATTGCCATGGTTATTTCTTCCCGCATAGTGTCGTGAAACAATAATGAAGCATGGCAAGTAAGGGAGAAGGCCAGAAGGAGCAGGCCATTCAGCCCTCCAGTCAGTTCTATCGTTCATGTCCATTACAACCAAGCTACATCTCAACACTTTCTTCTTCCATATCTTTTTTTTATTCCAATTCAATCAAATCAAGTCCAATTCAGAGTCTCAGCAAGTTGAGACATCCCCGATCCAAGCTGACAAGACAGAACTCTCAACTCGGAGGGCATCCTCCGGGTGCTCCGGTTTCCTCCCACAGTCCAAAGATGTGCGGGTTAGGTTGATTGGCCGTGCTAAAATTGCCCCTTAGTGTCCTAAAAATGCTTAGATTAGAGGGGTTAGTGGGTAATAATACGTAGGAATATGGGGGTAGAGCTTGGGTGGGATTGTGGTCAGTGCAGACTTGATGGGCCGAAGGGCCTCTTTCTGCACTGTAGAGTTCTATGATCTTGGGCTTGATCTACATGATCCAAACTGATTGGAGTAGGCATAGCTCCTCCTCCAAGGCTTGATCTCATTTGCATCTTTGCCAAAAGGCTGAGATGCCGCTTTTAAAAATTGCTTCAAATGAAGCTAAAATGTTACCTAATGACTTCATCCAAGTACAGCATGTACTTGGTTCATCTTAGCCAAAAGGCCGAGAAGATAGCTCTTGGTGCCGTTAGTCAGCAAAAACCTTCAATCACGACAACAACTTGCATTTATATGGCACCTTTAATGCAGTGAAACATCACAAGTTGCTTTACAGAGTACAGAGGAAAGATTGACACCAAGGGATGTAAGGCAATAGTCGAGCAAGTTGTCCTACTTTTTACCCTGGAGCGTAAGAGACTTAGGGGTGATTTTATAGAGATCTATAAAATATAGATCAGTTCGATAGTCAGCATCTTTTCTCAAAGGTAGGGGAGTCTAAAACTAGAGGGTATAGGTTTAAGGTGAGGGGGAGAGATACAAAAGGGTGCAGAGGGGCAATTTTTTCACACAGAGTGGTGAGTGTCTGAACAAGCTGCCAGAGACAGTATTAGAGGCAGGTACAATTTTGTCTTTTAAAAAGCATTTAGACAGTTACATTAGCAAGATGGCTATAGATGGCTATGGGCCAAATGTGGGCAATTAGGACTAACAGTGGTTTAAAAAAAAAGTGGAATGGACAGGTTGGGCTGAATGACCTGTTTCCATGCTGTAAACTTCTATGACTCTGTGACAAATGATGACAAGCTTGGTCAAAGAGTGTTGGAAATGAGGATAGAAGCGGGGAGAAGGCGGAGAGGTTTCCGTGAGCCAATTCCAGAGCTTAACAGACACCAATGATGGAGTTAATATCAAGGATGTTCAAAAGGCCAGAAGTGGGTGAAAGCAGAGATCTCAAAAGCTAGCCGCGCTGGAGGAGGCTACAGAGATAGGGGTGAAGAATAACCAAGGCGAGATTTGAAAACAAGAATGGGAATTTTAAAACTGTGGTATCGCCGGATTGGAAGGCAATGTCAAATCAGAGAGCACCGTGGCGATGGTTGAATGGAACTTGTCAGGAGGCAGAAAAGCTCTAATTGATGCCCACAACCTTCAGCCTATTTGGTGGAGTGAGTTGAAGATTTCCTTTATGTGAAAAAGTGTTTTCTGATTTCACTTCTGATCAGCCTCGTTCTAAGTTTAAGATTATCCCAAATTCTTCTAGACTCCCTCCACCCAATTACTTCATTGAAACTGCCCCATCGATCTCTAACATTTGCTTAGTTCATTTCCCCTACTTTCTCAATGCACGAAAACACAAGCCAGGTTTACACAAGCTATCTGCGATGCTTTTGTGTCTGGTGTCATGCTGGTGAATCTGATCATGGAATCCCTGCAGTACAGGAGAGGCCGTTCAGCCCATCAAGTCTGCACCGATTCTCTGGCAGAGTAGCTAACCCAGGCCCTATCCCTGTAACCCCACACATTTACCTTGGCTAATCTATTTAACCTACACATCCTTTGACACTAAGGGGCAATTTAGCACGGCTAATCCAACTAAACTGTGGGAAGAAACCGGCGCATCTGGAGGAAACCCATGCAGACACGGGGAGAATGTGCAAACTCCGCACAGTAACCCAAGCCGGGAATCCAACCCAGGTCCCAGGAGTTGAGGGAACAGTGCTAAACCACTGTGCCATAGTATTGCCCATATCTATGCTGTACTCTCTCCGGGACACATATACTCTTTCCTAGCCAAAGTCAGTCAAAGTATTTCCTTCACGGAAAATACAACCTAAAAGCATTTTGTGCTGCTGTCCAAATGAAATATAAATGTGTGTCACTTATGTGGTTGCACTGGCAGAATCTACCAGTGCCTGGACTGCTCCTGGGAATGTGGTAGGTCAGGAAGAGACCACCAACACTCCACCCATCAACAAATCACCAGTGATCCCGAGCTCTTTGCCAAAATAATTCTGAAGACATCCGCTTCCAAAAATTCCTTCAGCTTTGGCCTCAAATCCTGTGCAATCCTGCAGGATATTGGTTTACTGCCTGCTGATCTCCTCGGATACTACAATTTCAAATTCCATTCGCGATGGATGCACAGATGGGCAGATGGGATGACTGCAAGAGGGAGTGCTCTGTCCAATAGAGAGTGCAGTGCTGGGTGATACTGCTGCCTGTCAGACGTGTATCTGTCTGTCACAATCAGTTGTGGAATGTTTCCTTCCTACTTTCCGATCGAGATTGGAGTTTTGTTCTTTAGGAAGCTGTGATTATGTTATTTAAAATATGGAACAAATCTGTTAAATTTCAATAACGGTGAAAGAGAAAAACCCAAGAAATTAGGATTGCAATGCATAATATTGTATTGCAGAGTAATGCCAACCCTCCATTCAGGAAATGTACCGGCATAACAAAATAAATAAAATGCAGATAAAGCAAAACCCATCTATCATTGTCTTTATGTGTGGTGATATGTCATCTCCGTAGTTCTGCAGTCCAAAAGACATGCTGGTTAGGTGCAATGGCCACGCTAAATTCTCCCTCAGTGTACTGGAACAGGCACCGGAGTGCGGCAACTGGGGGAATTTTCACAGTAACTTCATTGCAGTGTTAATGTAAGCCTAACTGTGACACTTGTGGGCAGCATGGTGGCACAGTGGTTACCACAGCTGCCTCACAGCGCCAGGGACCTGGGTTCGATTCCCGGCTGGGTCACTGTCTGTGTGGAGTTTGCACGTTCTCCCCATGTCTGTCTTGGATGTGCTCCGGTTTCCTCCCACCACCTGAAAGGTGTGCAGGTTAAGTGAGTCGGCTGTGCCAACTTGCCCCTTAGTGTCTGGGGGGACTAGCGAGGATAAGTGCATGGGTTAATGGGAATAGGGCCTGGCAGGGATTGTGGTCGGTGCAGACTCGATGGGCGAAATGGCCTCCTCCGGCACTGTAGGGATTCTATGAATTTTCTCTATGATTATTCTGTGACACTAATAAATAAACATTAAAAGCATGAGTGATGATCCAGATTGCAATGCAGCCATGAAAGATGAGGCAAATTAAAAATGTGACTGCACCAAGTTGATTTGAGGGGGAATTGATGCGACTTATGTACAAGCAGGCACCAAATCTGGGTAGCTCTAACTTTTAAGTTTGTGATATGACTAACCCTGCACCTGCCTGCCTTGATTGTGTGAAATTGGGGTCAATTGAACTCACGATTGAGATTGCCATTGACAGTAGCTAAAAGTGATCAGTGAATTATGTCAGAGACCTAATATAATAACAGGCACCCAGATTGGGTCTCAATCTGCTCCTCTGTATGAACGGCATATATTAAGATGCTCTCAAATTTTCATTCCTTCCCCACACTGAGGATTTATTATGATCCATGTAAGCACCAAAGCAAACCTGACACATTGAGTATAAATTAAATCTCGTACAAGGGTTGCACATTTCATTCATTTCTTATTGCCGGGACCTACTTCTCCTGTAGCTGGTGTAAAATAGGCCGAGAATCATCTAATGTTACAACTCAGGAGGAGGAAATTAGGCTATTTTAAACATTGCAGTTAAATATCCTTCCAGCGCACTTTCAGGCTGTGCATTCCGGGTCAGGGCAACCCGATACACAAATCTCCTCAAAGCCCCTCTGGATTAAATCTTGTGTCCCACAATTTCTGACTCCCACTGTTAGTGGAAACAGTTTCTCCCCGTCTATTTAGAATGCGCCATGGTGGCACAGGGATTACAGCAGCAGGGATTTGGGTTCGAATCCAGCCTGGGAAGACTGTCTGCAGTGGAGTTAGCACGTCCTCCCTTCCAGACTGCAAGGATGTGCAGGTTAGGTAGATTGGCCAAGCTAAATTAGTGTCTTAAAATGTGTAGGTTAATGGTTTATCCATAGGTTACGGGGAATAGGACAGGGGAGAGGGTGTGGGTAAGATATTTTATCAGACTAGATGGGTTGAATGGCCTCTTCTGCACTGGAGGGATTCTTTGATCCTATTCTATTATTTGTCATGCCCAACCTGCCTATTATCCAATCCTGCATGGAATCAATAGTTTCCAAGTTTTATATTGGTTCTCAATCGAAATGAACTTATGAGAGATTGCACAGCAAGGTTAGCATTGCGTTCAGAAGATGCAACAACACTATCCAAAAACTCGTGCAGGCAAAATTCTCTAAGGAATTGGGAAAGGGCTGGATTCAAGGAATCTCCATTGTGTAGAATCAGCAAATGTGCCTATTGACCTGTTCTGACCCGAATTGTGAACTAGTCCACCTGTGACAAGGCTGCCGCATTCAACAGATTGAATACACAGGGACTTATTTTGCTCTCTTGGTCCCGGACGAGTGCCATTGCCTCTGGCACTGCATTCCTCTTAAGAATCAACTGTGGCTCTGGCTGCTGTTGTGGATTTTCCGGCCCTTTTCATTCTTCTTGCCCTCGAGCGAAATTCCCACTAGGATACACAGGAGGATCTGCTGGCTGACAGATCTTAGCAAAAGGCCAGCCACTGAGAAAAGGGGCACAAGTAATCAGGAGGGGTGGAGGTGGAGAGGAAACCTCCATACTCCGGCTCTGATATGCTTCTAAACATTATGCCTGACCCTAGGCAGAACGGAAGATAAAAATCTGTTTTCGTAGACTCATACAGTGCAGAAGGAGGCCATTCGGCCCATCAAGTCTGCACCGACCACAATCCCATCCAGCCCCTAACTCCACACATTTACCCTAGCTAGTTCCCCGACGCCAAGGCACAATTTAGCATAGCCGATCCATCTAACTAGCACATCTTTGGACTGTGGGAGGAAACCGGAGCACCCGGAGGAAACCCACGCAGACATGAGGAGAATGTGCAAACTCCACGCAGGCAGTGACCCAAGTTGAGAATTGAACCTGGGTCCCTTGACGCTGTGAGGCAGGTGTGCTAACCACAGTGCCACCTACCGCTTTTATTAACTCTACACTTAAATGCAAAAAAGTCAAGTCTCTAGAATGGCAGATGTGTGGTCTATCAGGTATTTGGGACAGGTATGACGCTTGCTGATATTGTAAAGTGGGCGATATCGCGCCAGCCACCAGTTTATACAGCTCTCCTCGCTTTTTCTGGTAAAAGGAAGTCACGATAGATGTAAAGGGCTGGCACACTGATATGGCCAACTTTACAATCTTGCCAAAAGTTAAAACTGCCCTCACTCGATCTTCAATCTGGACTGACATTTCAGAAAATGAAAACACTAAAAAGGATCTTGGGACTCATTTGGCATATCTGTGTTCAGTTTAAATAAATGTGATCCTATGTCACATAAAACAGGGTGTGGTTACTGAGCGGGGTTCACGCACCAATGCCCTTGGCTATGGAGTGATGAGCAATGGGCCCACTCTTGCTGGATCCCCAACCTCAGCTGGACTGCATTGGGTAGATGGAGAGGGAAAAGCAGATGCTTTCTTTCCCTCAGTCTAGGTACTATGGGCTGAATGGCCTCCTTCTGGGGATTCCATGGTTCCCTTGACAAGATGGTAAAAGGACTGAAGGACTAATTTAAGCCACTCTCTCACACGTTCTAACAACTGACTTGAAAGGCATGTCTGAGCAAGTCCAAAGTTAAGTGACTTGGCAATGACCTTCTGGGCACAGTGTTGATGTGTGGGGGTAGGACAAAGGGGAAGGAGCAAAACATTACTAACAGGTTGTTAAAATACTCGTTTGAGATGACAGCATTTCTGAAAACAGTGTTTTCTTCACAACTAGTGTCAAGATTTGCAGATGCAATTAAAAATTGCTTGTCAAGCTTCCCACGGAGAGCTGTGAAGTTCGCTGAAATGGTGTTACTCGATGAGCTCATTGGAAACCTTCCCGCCTTGTGGGTGTCAGGTGAAAACAAGACCACTCACCATCTGGAAGGTGAGGCTTCCAGGAGATTCGAAGTTTGGGCTTGCAATCTTTATCACAAGAGGCTGCCTCTGACACAAAAGTTAACACATTCGCGGATAAGCAGCAAAACTTTCGTTCAGGTAGAATCGTAGAATCCCTACAGGGCAGAAGGAGGCCATTTGGCCCACTGTGTCTGCACTGGCCACTATCCCACCCGGGCCCTATTCCCGCAACCCCTCATATTTACCCTGCTAATTATCTGGGTCAACTTATCAACCCAACCCGCACACCTTTGGACTGTGGGAGGAAACCCTGGCAGACGCCGGGAGAATGTACAACATCCACACAAACAGTGACCCGAGGCTGGAATTGAACACAGGTCCCTGGCATTGTGAGGCAGCAGCGTGACCATTGTGCCATCGAGCCGCCTTTAACACACCCCAAAGCACCACCACCCCACCCAAGGGAGTCAGACAATGAACCACATGAAAGACGATGGTCACAATTCTCCTGCCATTCACGCCGGTGAGATTCTCCAGTTCCACCTGCAGCACACCCCCGCCCATGGGTTTCCGTGGGGTGATGTCAGTGGGAGTTCTCATGGATAGCGGCGAGACCAGAGAATCCCGCCGTTAGCGCATAACGCGCCATCTCCAGCCAACAGGAAACACTGGATTGGGAGTCCGGAGAATCTCACCCAATATTAGGACAGGCGGTCAAAAGCTTGGTCAAAGGAGTGGGTGTTACACTGAAGTGGTGGCATGAATAAGGAAAATGTATGCAGAAGCTCCAAAGAATATTATTTCAAGAATCTTATCTGGTAGAACTCCACAATTGCTGGTTCCCAGTTACTGGCAGCATCGCCAGCTCCTTTTTTCCCTCCATTCCATGTAATTCTTGTTTTCCTTTCAGGTTGCAATAATGATCATCACACACACAGCCCACACAGAAGGATGGAAAGGTCTCATACTAGGAGCTCTTTAATGCCTCATATAAGGGTGCGCTTTGAACCACGTCACAGGGACACAGTCAGCGATAACTGTGACATAAATAAAATTAAAACTCACAGCACAGCACATTTCCCAGGACCTACTCCAACATGTAACTGAACGTCAAAGCATATTTGGTTCGTAAGATATAGGAACAAAATTAGGCCATTCGGCCCACTGAGTCCACTCCGCCATGTGATCATTGCTGATACGCTCCTCATCCCCATTTTCCTGCCTTCTCCTCGTAACCCTTCAACCCATTACCAATTAAAAATCCTTAAATTTACTCACTGTCCCAGCATCCACCATACTTTGGGGTAGCAAGTTCCAGAGATTCGCAACACTTTGCAGCTCACTAACTCGTGCTTCTCAATCACACTGGACTCAGGCGTACAGTCTAGCTGACTTTGAAGAATGTGATCAAGAGTTAGTGCCATTTTTTCCTGACTCTACACACTCAAGGTGAGGGACAGGAGAATTAGGGGATGTGAAGAAACTAGATACGCAATAGAGATTCTGTACTAGAACATGTGTGATAGTGTAGGCATCTTCCTACTTTTCATGAAATGCCACTGTTTCCTTTCACCCCCTTCAGGCGCCACACCCAAACATGGTGTTGGTGACCATGGACATCCATTGGATACAGAGGCTGGAATTTTACCAGCATGCCTGCCCCGATTCCGGGGGCGGGCCTGGGTCAGAGAACAGCATTCTCCGCAGGGCTTGGGCAAGATCGTACAAAACGCAGGCGGACGTGCTGATAAAATTCCACCCAGAGTCTATGATTCTGCTTGCCAAAGTGCTGCAGTGGTTTGCTGTTACCTTTTGCAATATGACTGACCAATAAACCTTCCCATTCTTTGACGTCTGCCATCATTGATGCATTGGAAAGATTTACAGCCTGATAGTCAAACTGTTTGGCCTCATTATGCACACACCTTCCATCAAGTTCTGAACTGGAACGTGACCTTGGATCTTCTGGCCCATATAATGACCCACTGGGACACTGATATGGTGCCACAAGACCTTGCCCATTGTTCTCTGCTTATAAATTGCTTTTGCAGATGGTATGGCAAAACCACCAAGGCTCATGGTCCAATGTCTAGGCCGTGTGGTATGGAATAGAGCATGATACAATATGTAAGGTGCATGGTATAGTGTGCAGCGTTCATTATGGAGTAAGCATAAGTGGTGAAGGGCTCAGGCTGATATTCCAGGCACATGGTACAGTGCACATATATGACCATTCCCATTGCCACATAGAAGAATAAATAGAGAGTAAATCGATGGTTTTGATTGTGACTACACTAAGGCTATTTTATCAGGTGGGGAAGTCAGTGCTCATCTCAAGCTATCACTCAGAAAATCAGGAAGGAGCTAGGAGAAGTATCTTGAGACAGAATCTTTATGGAGCATGAAATGCTTTGCACAAGGCATGGTTATTGCATAGACTATTGAAAATTCAAATTAAACAAGTATTGTTAAGAATACAAAGCTATGTGACAATAGCAGGGCCAGGAAATAAGATTTGCATTGCTACAGCAAAGTGCTAGTATGGACATGATGGGCCAATTAGCCATTCTCTGTGCTACAAACTTTTAAAGTTTGACTATAAGGTCATAAAATGTAGGAGCATTAGGCCGTTCGGCTCATCGAGTCTGCTCCTGCCATTCAACGAGATCATGACTGATCTGATACGAAAATCCTCAACTCCACTTTCCTGTCTTATCCCCATAACCCTTGATTCCCTTACTGATTAAAAATCAGACTATCCCAGCCTTCGGGCAGCACGGTGGCACAGTGGTTAGCACTGCTGCCTCACAGTGCCAAGGACCTGGATTCAATTCTGGCCTTGGGTGACTCTGTGTGAAGTTTGCACATTCTCCCCATGTCTGCCAGGGTTTCCTCCGGGCGCTCCGGTTTTCTCCCACAGTCCAAAGATGTGCATGTTAGCTGGATTGCTCATTCTTAGTATCAGGAGGAATTAGCAGGGTAATTACATGGGATTATGGAGATAGGGTCTGAGTGGAATTGATGTCGTTGCAGGTTCAACAGGCTGAATGGTCTCCTTCTGGCTTCTGTGAACATGCTTAATGATCCAGCCTCTTCTGCTCTCTGTGGTAAATAATTCCACAGATTCACTAACCTCTGAGAGAAGAAAGTCTTCCTTACTTCTATTAAGTGGGCAACCCCTTAACCTGAGATGTCGTCATCTGGTCCTAGGCTCTCCCATAGTTTGGGGATAATAGAACATAGAATAGAGCGTAGAACATTACAGCATAGTGCAGAGGAAATAAGCTCTCAGCATCTACCCTGTTGAGCCCCCTGAGAATCTGGCATATTTATATTGCTCCCTGAGATCTGTGTGGGTTTGGGGTGTGCCAACAGAGTGGGTTCTCAAGACTAACTGCTTCCCAAACACTCACATTAGCTTCTTTATCTTTTAAACCAATGCCTGGCAGAAGGAGCAGCTTTGCCGCTGCAACACTTTGAGCTCTGTGTTCCCCATTATACAAAAGAACAAGGCAAAGCCAAATAGACGTCTGTCTCCCTGGGTTTATCCTGAACCTTGGAACAGAGATGAAAAGGTTCCTCCCAGTGCTGGTGGCAAGCGTTTAGCATTGAGCAATCTTGGCCAGCTGTAACCCAGCTGCCTCAGTGGGGGACAGAGCAAAACGTGAGGTTGTCCACAGCGCAGTGAAAGGTTGACACTGAAACTGGCGGTTCCCCTGAGGAGATGGCCCCTCTGCGCATTGAATTGATTCACAATGGAACCCAAGGAGCAGCTCCTTTGAGATTTGGGATTTAAGGCCCATTGTTAGGAATTTGTTCAACAACTCAAGCTGCCTTTGTGTGGTCCTTGCCCGGAGCGACAAAAATGGTAAAACGCCCAGTGCCAAATGTTTTTTCATGTTAAAGAAAAAGATTTCTTTTAAAGCCTCTGCATAATCAGCGACCAGTCACAACCCAATGCAATGCATTTTGATTTGCTTCGATTTATTATTGTCACATGTATTAGTATATAGTGAAATTGTTTCTTGCCTATACAGACAAAGCATACTGTACAGAGAGAAGGAAAGGAGCGGGTGTAGTGTTCCAGTCATAGCTAGGGCATTTCAAGCTTTCGGTGCATGAGTAATGATCACTCTCAATCAGTTCTGATAATCAGTTGTTAAATCTGATTTGTTGAGTTATTACAGCATCATTGTCGTCCTGATAATCATGGGCGGCAAGGGTGGCTCAGTGGTTAGCACTGCTGCCTCACAGTGCCAGAGACCCGGGTTCGATTCCGGCCTCGGATATGGCCGTGTGTGGAGTGTGTGCCTGTGTGGAGTTTGCACATTCTCCCCATGTCTGCATGGGTTTCCTCCGGGTGCTGCAGTTTCGTCCTACGATGTGCAGGTTAGGTGGATTGGCCATGCTAAATTGCCCCTTAGTGTCAGTAGCAGGGTAAATGCACGGGATATGGGCTAGGGCCTGGGTGGAATTGTTGTCAGTTCAGGCTTGCTGGGCTGAATGGCCTCCTTCTGTACTGTAGAGAGTCTATGATTCTATAATTGGGATTGTTCTCCTCAGAACTCATGGAGTAAAAGAGAGGAGAGGGTGTTTAAAGTGTCGAGGGGTTCTGATAGAAGTGCAGAGAGAAAAATCAACAGGAGGATGGGAACCAAAATGTGTATATAAAACGGGCAAAAAAGAAAACCAGGAGGAAATGATTGGGAAAGAAATGAGGAGAATTCTTTTCCTTCCCTGCTTTCCCGCACAAGGAATTGATTTAGAATGAAAACAGTCAATTGTAACTTTCTGAAGGATTTCCATTTCAAAAGGATAAAAAAAGTCCAGGGCTATGGGATTAAAAAAAGTAGCGCAGGGAGTTCTTTCAAAGAGTTAGAACAGACATAATGGGCCAAATGGCCTCCCTTGAAGCTTTAAGATTCCACTGACTCAAGCATCATTCAGTTTTGAGGACAATTCATGGTCTCACCAGATTATTAGGTATGTTATTCCAAAAAAAAATATACTTTTTTGGTAAGGTCGGGAAGAAGCAGAGAGACAATCACACATACATCGAAATGCCAAGAAGCACATAATTCCAGTGCTTATTCTCAACTCTGAAGCATGATAATTAAGTGGCGTAAACAGAATTAATCCACAAATGATGCCAAGGGACTTAAAAACTAAAAGAAAATGCTGTTCACCCATTAGGGTTTAAAAAAAAAACTTCAGAAGGAAATAAAATTCATTAAAAATGAAGCCTTAGGTCCAAAGCAAAACCGAAACAATTAGGGGGCTCCGTCCTTGGCACAACAGCATTAAACTGGTTCTTTACTCGAGATGGAACCTTGTCAAAATCCTTAAAGCCCTTCGATCTGCATTTGTGCGTGTTGTAAGTCTATATTTGCTCACTTTCTACCGAAAGTGACAATTCTCTTTTAGGAACCTTGCTGCTGACAGAATCTCTAATTGACTGTACAATGCACATTATTCAAAATGACTAATGAGGTCCTCCCACATCTCTCCCCAGGCAAGGGACCACTGCAGTGGGAATGATGCCAGATGGGCACTTCAGTTGATGGCAAGGTACCTTTGCTTTATTAGAAAAGGACATCGCGCAGGAGGATTAGAATCACAGAACCCCTACAGTGTAGAAGGAGGCCATTCGACCCATCGGGTCTGCACTGACTAATCCCCCTAACCTACACATCTTTGGACACAAAGACCCTCATTTCAGTGGCACAGCCACCCAAAGCTCATAAAATCATGCCCAAGGCCACCAGGGAATGCCATACTGGGACCCTCACTCACCCCGATTTCAGGGCGGCTGTGCCAACAAAATTATGGCCTTAGGGTAGGATTTTCCAGCGCACTTGCCCCAAGGGCAGAGAATCCCGGCCGAGTTCAATGGACCTTTGCATGGTCTGTGTCGGGACTCGTAGCGGGCAGAGTGGGAAAATTCTGCCCTAAGGGTCAATTGTGCATGGCCAATCCATCTAACCTGCACGTCTTTTGGACTGTGGGACGAAGCTGGAGCATCTGGAGGAAACCCACATAGACTCAGGGAGAAGTTGCAGATTTCCCACAGCCAGTCACCCAAAGCCGGAATCGAACCCAGGTCCCTGGCGCTGTGAGGGAGGCAGCAATGCTAACCACTGTGCCATCGTGCTGCCCCACTTTATATAAGGCTTTTTTTTCTCCTATCAGGGGAGGAAGGGGGTGGGGAGGAGCTGCGGGGGGACAGAAGCGGGAGGGGGAGGTGGAGAAATGGGTAAGTTAAAGCTTAAAGGATTATTGGCATCAGGAGTTTCTGGTTTGCCAGCCAAGGAATTATGTTCTGAGGACAATATGGTAACACTGTCCTGGTCCCCCCACGCCAACACTATAGTGCAGAAAGCCCAACAACGCCTCTAATTTCCTAGAAGATAAGGAAACTTGGCATGTCTGCTACGACACTCACCAATTTTTACAAATGCACCATAGAAAGCATCCTTTCCAGTTGTGTCACAGCTTGGTATGTGCTCCTGCTCTGCCCAAGACCGCAGGAAACTACAAAAGGTCATGAATGTGGCCCAATCCATCATGCAAACCAGCCTCCCATCCATTGACTCTGTCTACACTTCGCCCTGCCTCGACAAAGCAGCCAGCATAGTTAAGGGCCCCATGCAGCCCGACATCCTCTCTTCCATTTTCTTCGGTCAGGAAAAAGATGCAAAAGTCTAAGGTCACGTACCAACTGACTCAAGAGCAGCTTCTTCCCTGCTGCCATCAGACTTTTGAACGGGCCAACCTCGCATTAAGTTGATCTTTCTCTACACCCTGGCTAAGACTGTAACACCACATTCTGCACTCTCTCCTTTCCTTCTCTATGCTTTGTCTGTATAGCGTGTAAGAAACAATGCTTTTCACTGTATGTTAATACACGTGACAATAATAAATCAAACCAAATCAATGTCCTTTCAGTCTTGATTGGAAAATAATGTTGGGCCATAATCTCGCACCCAAGACTCTTTGTGACGTATACAAAGGTGATCGGAGGCTGGGAATGGAACGGGACCCACAGCTAATGGCCAACTTCTGCCTGCTTTTACCAACTGCCACAAGCCCTCCACGCTCACCGCCCTCCGAATCAGTGGTGCTGCAGTCCCTTTAATTGCACTGCAAGTCACATCCAGTAATCATTATCATACAAAGCGTGACAATGTGCTGATCTATAGCTCCTTGGCTGGTAGGGGGTGTATAATAATTGACCAATATAAGCGAGCGCTGTGTTTGGAAATATAAAAAAAATGCAAGGCATGAATAAAAATATTCTAAAAATCTCCAGGGAGCATGATGAAATCAGCACTGAGGAATGATAGATGAGACTTCTTTCACAATTACACCGTGTCACTAAATAGTCCTCTTAGTTAATGGTAAGCCCTGAACTGTTGCCTTCCACTTCAGCGTTCAGCTCAAATAAGACCAAGATAAAAATGGCTGCTTTGCAAAGCAGCAATACATCTCTCCCGGATGTCAGCCCATCGAGTGTTTTAAACGAGCAAAAGTCCCCCTTTTCTCATTTCCTTAATTGATTTTCTGATTTATTTTAAAATCCATGCTCCACTCCGGCGCACTTCCGTTAAGGAAATGTACCAGGGTCTCTGTCACGCCACTCAATACTGGGATCACATTCCTTTGCAGTCAATTTGTAACCGGGAAGGATTCATTAAACTGCCTTTGGCAAGAGAGTGCCAAATCGATGAATCGTTATGGGGTGAGCTGCCACATGCAGCAACAATCTGCAGATGTCTGCAATCGGTACAATTACTGTAAGGAATAAAATGGCTCAAAAGCCCTTACAGAGCTGGTTCTGGTTGGCAGAGAGCCAACAATGCTAAAGTCAAGGGGTCAATGCACTGCATGAAATGCAAATCTCCGAGAGCGCGATACTGCAGAGATATCTTTACACCCATCTGTGGCCACCGCAGACCATTTGCGTGCACGCGCGTGGCCTCTCTGCGTGACCTCCGGCCCTCGGACCGTGTGGTCTACTCGGAGAGCGATCGGGTTGTGGAGGTCACTGCCATGTGCAGTGCTCCGTGTGAAGACGTATTTGCGGGGGGGGAGGCGTTAGATAAGAACCTGAGGGAGAAAAGGAATACAAGAAGCTGGTGACAGGGTGAGAAGGAGTATGGCAGTGGGGAGGGAGGGCAGGGACGCAGGTTGGGGTGGGGGTGCAGGGGATTGGTAGCGGTGGGGGGGGGTGCTGTTGTTTGTGGCTCACATGGAGCAGAAACACCAGCAAAGAAAGTTGAACCGAATAGTTTCTTCCGAGCACAATGCTATGTAAAACCAAGCACTGGCACCTATCGAGGATTCAGTACCTCCAATATGTCCTCCATCCAAATTAAGAGTCTGATTTCCAAAGAATTACTGAAATATTTATAATCCTGGCACCTTTCATACCAGCGGCCATCACCATCCCTGCTATCTTTCCATCGGGGTTCCTTACTTATGATGCTGTGTATAGAATCATAGAATCCTACAGTCCACAAGGAGGCCATTTGGCCCAATGAGTCTACCCCAACCACAATCCCACTAAGGCTCTATCCCCATAAGTCCATAAAATTACCCTAGCTAGTCCCCCGGGCACTAGGGGGTAATTTAACATGGCTAACCCACTTAACACGCACATCTTTGGACTGTGGGAATAAACTGGAGCACCCGGAGGAAACCCACGCAGATATGGGGAGAATGTGCAAACTCCACACAGACAGTGACCCAAACCAGGAATTGAACCCTGGTCCCTGGCGCCGTGAGGCAGCAGTGCTAACCACTGTGCTGCCCATGTATGACAAACACTTTCTTGTCAAACTGCCAATGGTCATACCTTCCATCAGAAGGTAAGGCAAAAATGTTCTTATTTTCTCTCCTCAGCTGTATGAGATGAATGGACCGCAGGCTATTCACCAGCACGACTGGGCATATCCTCACCCGATTTCCAAATTGGAAATCAGGAGCTGGAGTTCAAGACAATCTTCCACCTTAAACGCCTCCCCCACATAGCCGAGACTCACTTCAGTCAAGTTCTCTTCACCAACTCTGGCTATTGAGCTTTTTGGTCTGTCAGGTTCAGTTACTCGTTAACATGTCCTTCTAGTGGAGAAGACTAACCTTTTCAGTAAGCTCCTTCACCTTCCTGCACATTAATAAATGCAAGCCAATAGGATGTATGTAACTGAAACTGGGACAGAGTCAGCTACCATAGTGCGCAGCAGAGAGAGAAACAAATGTGGTCAATAAATCATTAGAGAATGACATTGATATTTTCTACTTAATGGCGTCTCTTCCTGAATGTAACTTCCCCCATCCACCAAAACAATTACAAATGGACCTCCTGCTTCATTATTGCCAGGATGTCAAACTTGCAAAGAATTTTTCTGTCAATAATAGACTGATCATTTTCCTCACCTCTATCCTTCTACCCTTTTCAGGGCAAACTCACCCATTTCTACCACTTCCTCTCCACATATTGTTAGTAAACACGCTGTTTAGGTTGACTGAAAACATGGAAGGTAATGAGAACAGAAGGTAGGCCCAATCCATCAATTGGTGGCAGGCTAAAATCTCTCACCCTGCTCTTACATCTAAATGGGGGAGGGGGGGGGAGGGAGGTGCGGTGGGGGGGGGGGTGGGATGCACACAATCATTGACCCCCTGACCCGCAGGTGTTGCTCAGCCCATTAGGTCCCATTCAGACTTACAAGGAGGCAGCCTCCAGGCACAGTTTGCAAGGATAGGTTGACAGCTGACCCCTTGGGTTAACTTGTTAAAACGAGTTCCTTTTAAAGAAATATGCACAGAACAAATTTCACTTGCCGTCACTTTAAAGAATAATTTCATGTTCTTATTTCTGACCTTGGAGACAAGAAAATCATTAATTTAATCATGTACCTGTCTCAATGAGAATCAAGAGGTCGCAGACTTAATTGGCAATCGAGACAGGTGGCATCAGAACTAAAGTGGGCCAGATGGATTAGATATAGTTCTTGGGATTAACAGGATCAAGGGATATGGTGGGGTGGGGGGTGGGGGGGGGGGGGGGGGGTGGGAGGAATGAGGGATCAAGATATTGAATTTGATGATCAAAATGAATGGCGGAGCAGACTCAAGGGGCCAATTCCTCTCACTATGCCTCTCCCCCAACCCCAGTCTCCTGCTATTGGTGTCCATCTTAACAAACCGCCCCATTCCCAGCCCAACATGCTCCAATCATGGGCGAGAGAGTGGCACAGTGGTGAGCACAGCTGCCTCACAGCTCGAGTCACTGTCTGCGTGGAGTCTGAACGTTCTCCCCGTGTCTGCGTGGGTTTCCTCCCACAGTCCAAAGATGTGCGGGTTAGGTTGATTGGCCCGGCTAAATTGCCCCCGAGTGTCAGGGGTGCTAGTAGGGTAAATACGGGGATAGGGCCTCGGGGTGGCCGGTGCAGACACGATGGGCTGAATGGCTTCCTTCTGCACCATCGGGATTCTACGAATACTCTTTTATGAATAATGCACAAAATGGAAGGGTCACTGTGCGGCAGTGTATTTTGCTGTCACTCGAGAAACAGGTAATTTTAATCTCATTCCCTGTCGGAGCTCAGCGTTCCCCATCTAAAAATCCCATTGGGCATCTGCTGAGGCAAAATTGCAACCTTGCTGACAGCGAGACATAGGAGAATGCAATTACTGCAACCTGCTGTAAACCGAACATTATGTACTCATACAGTGCCACTCAACTACAAGTGGAAAATCAACACTCAGATTTGATGGAACAAGTGAATTTCTGTTTGTTGACTGGCGCATCGTAATTAGCTTTGCCAACCCTCCAGGAGGTTTTTCCAAGAATTAAAATTGATCTCACAGGTACTGCTCAGTGTAATACCCAGGAGGGGAAAGAAGCCACAAGGGCATTTCTCTGGTTCTCTTTGAATAAATTTGATCATTAGCTCCTTAGAACAAAAATCGAGAGAGGGGAGTGACCATTTGGCTGACAATTGTTTTTAAAGTTTCTTTTATTCGTGTCACAAGTAGGCTTACTTTAACACTGTAACAAAGTTACTGTGAAAATCTCCTAGTCCCCACACTCTGGCTGCTGTTCGGGTACACCGAGGGAGTATTTAGCACGGCCAACGTATCTAACCAGCACACCTTTCGGAGTGTGGGAGGAAACCCACACAGACACAGGGAGAACATGCAGACTCTGCACAGACTGTGACCCAAACTGGGAATCGAACCTGGGTCCCTGGTGCTGCAAGGCAGCAGTGCTAAACATTGTGCCACCGTGCCACCCACGATTGGATAATGCAGAGTCTGCTGGTTTTCCAATTGGCTTGGGAAGGGGGTGCTTTGTGAAGATAAAGTAAAGTTTATTTACCAGTCACAAGTAGATTTACATTCACACTGCAATGAAGTTACTGTGAAAATCCCCTAGTCGCCACATTTTGGCACCTGTTTGGATACACTGAGGGAGAATTTAGCATGGCCAATGCACCTAACCAGCACATTGTTGCACTGTGGGAGGAAACCAGAGTACCTGGAGAAAACCCATGCAGACATGGAGAGAATGTGCAAACTCCAACACAAAGTGATCCAAGGTGGGAATTGAACCCGGGTCCCTGGCGTTGTGATGCAGCAGTGCTAACCATTGTGCCAACGTGGATACCAATATCAGGGGACTGGGGCGAGGGGAGAAGGAGGCACAGCTAGAGGTCAAGGGTCATGCACCAGGAGTGTGTCCATGCAGAGCTGACAACCCTTAAACCTGTGATAAATGTAATTAATGGCTGAAAGCACGGCAAAAGGCTTTCCTTAAGTAATGATGCAAACCTTCAATCTTCTCAACTGCAAGCATTAGTGTGTTAGCGGCACAGACTCACATCGTTTAAGCATAAACAGGGAAAGTGTGTGTCGGAACTATTGCAATTCAGTTTTCATTAACACAAACTTTAGTGTCAATGGCAGTAAGGTTCTGGTCAATCACATTGTCAGGGCTGCTTTATCGCACACACAAGATTAACAATGCCCGAGGCTTCTCAAGCCTAGATACTAGTGTTGAATGTGAAAGTTCACCATTTACTTAATCCTGGGCACTCAATCTCTGTCCAAAGTGACCACATTGATTCCAACTGGGTTGGAGTCTGAGCAGTCCATTGTTTGAATACAATAACCCAAACGTGAAAAGGGCAAAGCGAGGAGTGGAGAAAGCTCTGCAGCAAAGCACCACAGGCCCTGGATTAATGGTGTCTTCTCAAGGCCTCGTGGCAGACTCGATACAGTAGCAACAGAATGCAGGTAGGGATTAAACCAATGTTTCACTTTCACAGTCAGACCCTCACCCCCACCCAACACAATCCTCATTCTTCCCTCAATTCCATCATCTCCTCACCCCAACACAAACTCCCACGCATTCCCCCACCCCCCACCACAAACCCCATCCCTCTCCCTGCAACCCCCACAGTGACATCTCTCGAGCTGCCACGCACTGCTGGCCCAGGCTCTACACAGAGTTGACAGCACAGAAACAGGCCATTCAGCCCAAGCAGTCTCTGCTAAGCATTTATGCTCTGCACCAGGCTCCCCCACCCCCTTGTCATCTTAACCTGGGAACATACATAAGCTTCCATTTCTTGCTTCCAGTAGCACTCTGACATGAAGGAGATGGTAGAGGGACAGATAGCCCCATGACTGGGCCCCACGGAACAGGAATAAAATCGGAAAAACATCCCACGTGAATGTGGCTGAACTCAGACGCACAAAGGTTTTTGGATGCAGGGGGAGGAAGGGGAGAAATGACAAATGAGGCGTGATTAATGAACCTCCTTGTCATTTTGCTGCATGCCTGCTCAGTCCTCCAGGTATCTAATGATCTGACATGTTGAGCATCTGCTAATCCGTTTAGAATGCAAACTTCAAAGAATTCCAGTTGGTTCTTTGAGATCCCAAAAAAAAGGCAAGAAATGAAGGGAAGTATGACAGCTGGAAGTCCAGCAGCTCCAAATTTCCTGTAATCAACATATATCTATCAAATGAATGCTGTGGTTGGGTGATTGAATTTTAAATCTAGCTCCAAATAAGAGTTACATTGAACTGATCCTTCCTTCACCCTCATAACAACACCCATTCATAGAATCCCTACAGAGCAGAAATAGGCCATTTGAACCATCAAGCTAGCACCGCCAACAATCCTATCACACCCTAATCCTATAACCCCATGTATTTACCCTGCTAATCCATCTAACCTGCATATCTTGGAACACCAAGGACCAATTTAGCATGGCCAATCCATCTAACCCACACATCTTTGGACTGTGGCAGGGAACCAGAGCACTTGGAGGAAGCCCACAGAGACACTGGGAGAATGTGCAAACTCCACACAGATAGTGACCCAAGATGGGAATTGAACCTGGGTCTCTGGAGCTGTGCTAACCACTGTGCTGCCCATTGTAAGGCACGCCCTTGCCCTTATCAGTCAGGGAGCATTCTAACCCTTACAATTAGTACAGGGTCGTCTTAGTCTCATACCATTTATTTTGAGTGAAATTGTACAGGATCTCTGCTATTCCTTTATGCAGAGAACATTAATATTCATTTTTTTTAAAGGTTGCTTACAAATTTCCAT
This sequence comes from Carcharhinus amblyrhynchos, assembly GCF_965287045.1. Lineage (NCBI taxonomy): Eukaryota > Metazoa > Chordata > Chondrichthyes > Carcharhiniformes > Carcharhinidae > Carcharhinus > Carcharhinus amblyrhynchos. Next base: position 168,690,322 of record NC_137324.1, read on the forward strand.
GTTGTTGAAGAGTCAGTCAGTGGATCTACTGACCTTCAGAGGAAGATGACTCCACATCTACACTTACAGGATCTTACACTCCCTAATTTCTATAATAGTGGGTCCCGCACTGTTCAAGCAGGCAAAGTATGGGAATTCCATGTGTCTTGCAGTCAAGCTTAGTTCTCACAATGGAGAACACCAGTGAATGAAGAGATGCAGCAGAAGGCAGCATTAAACATCACAATATTGGTGTATAGCATGTTTGAAAATGCAATGGACTTCCTCTCTATTTTACTGGCCCTGATGCCAAGCATCAGGAGTGAAGAGGTGGGTGCAGTCTGCCAGACTGATAGAAACATTGAAAATAGGAGCAGGAGGAGACCATTTGGCCCTTCGAGCCTGCTCCACCATTTATCACGATCACGGCTGATCATCCAACTCAACAGCCTAATCCTGCTCCTTCCCCATAATCTTAGATCCCATTCACTCCAAGTGCTATATCTAGCCACCTCTTGAACACATTCAATATTTTGGCATCAACTACTTCCTGTGGTAAAGAATTCAACAGGCTCACCATCCTTTGGGTGGAGAAATGTCTCCTCATCTCCGAATCCTCAGACTGTGAACCCCAGCTCTGGACACCCTCGCCATCGGGAACATCCTCCCTGCATCTACCCTCTCCAGTTATAAGTCTCTATGAGATCCCCCCTTCATTTGTCTGAACTCCAGCAAAAGCAACCCTAACCTCGTCGATCTCTCCTCACACACCAGCCCCGCCATCCCCAGAATCAGCCTGGTAAACCTTCGCTCATCACATGATTGAGAAGAATGACAGACATCCTGATTGCAGCGAGACCATCAGCAGTCAGAGATTCTACCAAGTACACACTTGCATTCTTCAAGGACAAAGCAGGAGATAATATTTCACTGATCATTTACTTCATGGAGATTGGGGTGAGGGGGTGACCTATTACTTAAAATTACGAGGGGCTTTTCAAAGAGGTAAACTATCTCCTCTGGAGAGTGGGGCCTCTAACTGGAGATCGCTAGATTTAAAATTGTTGGTGAAAGGAGAAGGGAAATGAGAAACGTGCTCCCACAGAAGAAGGTTGTTAAGACCTGGAATGCTTTGCCTGTAAGGATGGTGAAATCAGATTCCTTGGACGGGGTTTCGGGGAAACGCATCCCTGCTACAGGGAAACACATTCCTGTCAGTATCAGCAGCCCCAGGGCCATTAACTGCTAGTTAACAAAGAACAAAGAGAACAAAGAACAACACAGCATGGGAAACAGGCCCTTCGGCCCAAGGAGCCCACGCCGCCATTTCAACAAATGTTGGCCAACAGCATCGGCCATTTCTTGGGACTATATTCAGTCCTGAGTCAAAATGTTAGTGAGCCTCAGGAATGGGTAGATGCTGAGCTCTAGCAATGGAGACTGGGCAGGGATGATCAGATTGGGATGGTAAGGCCCAGATGTTGGGGTGGGGGGTGGTTAGTGTATAGGGATCACCTGGGGGTGGGATACAGACTTTGAGGGGGGTACCCCAATCACGAGAAGTGGCCTTTGAGGGAGATATACCCCTCCTCCCCAACCAAGTGAGGTCTCCTGACCATCTCTGATCTCTGACCACCAGCCTCAAAATTGCAAGCAGGCAGGAAGAAGCAGCCATTAGTTGACTGCTTAGCGAGCTCAATAGGGGCAAGGTACATGGACTGCCCCCCCCAAAAACATGTCAGCAGGGATCGATAAAATTCTGCCCCCATGTGAAAAGCTTCAAAGACATTTGGACATCTACTTTAAGAGGACTAATCTGCAGGACAATGGGACTAAAATTCAACAGCTCTCTTGAAGAGGCAACAGGGACTTAAAGGGTCAAATGGGTTTTTCTGTGCTACAAGAGTCGGGCCATTGCTGCATTGACTTTAATTTACTAACACGGCATTGTTCAATAAACCCAACAATGCAGCTTCATTTCATTTCCCTGTACACACGCTAGCCCAGCAGCAGTTTCGAAAGCACTTGTCTGGGAGCTGCCTGAAGAATTCTTCCAAATGAAAGTAAATTGCATGCTGCCTGCCTTATTGACTTTGCTAAGAGGCTGAATGAAAAAAAAAACTCTCTCACGATCCATTAAGTATCTGGCCAGAGTCCAGCCTTTCGTAAATTTAACTTCGTGGAGCAGCCTGACAGGACCAAATGCCAGCTTAATGCAGAACCTCCAGCCCAAGGCACTTACAGCAAAGTGTCTGCTGGGGATGGCTCCAATGCGCTAGAGCTCACACATTCTTCAATACTCAGCATGCTTATTAAATCCCCAAAAGATGCAATATGCAGATGCTGGCAGAAGGACGCGGAGCCACTTTTCAAACTGGTTGTGGCTGCGGGGCTAGAACATTCACACAAAAATCGCTGGAAGATGCCACCTTCTGCTCACACAATAGCTCCACGAGTATTGAGCATCGAGATTGATCAGGTGTCGCCTCTCCGGGCAGTTCGAGGATTGAGAAATTAGACCTTTGTGTGGAAAAGCTGTCTTCACGTTCCTGTTTTACGTCCCAACCTTCTTTTCTAGTGACTGTTTCGAGAAATGAATTCAGCTACCCCTTCCTGCCACATGATGCAAGAGTACTCGTTCGTTCTGAGGGTTTTATTTTAAAACACAGCGAGTTGTTGCAATGTGGAAGGTACTGCCTGAAAGGGTGGTGGAAGCAGATTCAATAGTAATCGGATGAATACTTGAAGAAAAATAACTGGCAGGGATATGAGGAAAGGGCAGGGGAGTTGGGCAGCTCTGATTAAAAGAGAAGCCAGCACAGATATGATGGACTAGTGGCCTCCTTTGCTGCCATATCATACAATCCCTACAGTGCAGAAGGAGGCCATTCAGCCCATCGAGGCTGCATCAACAATGATCCCAACCAGGCCCTATCCCTGCAACCTCATGTATTTACCCGGCTAATCTAATGGCCACTTTATCATGGCCAATCCACTTAACTTGCACATCTTTGGACCCACACAGGCATGGGGAGAATGAGCAGACTCCACATAGACACAGTCACCCAAGTTGGGAATCGAACCCAGATCTCTGGCACTGTGAGGCAGCAGTGCTCACCACTGTGACACCATGCTGCCCTTTAGCACACGTGATATATAACTCCAAATACTAATATCAAGCTTATAGCCTGAGGGGTTCGACAGTATTAACAGCCCCTTGATGTACGATGGTTGAAAGGCTATTGATGGCTGCCACAAGCTTCTGTGTGTTCCTCAGCACATAATCCTGGGCCTTAGTCTGTGACTCTTGGCCAAGGACAACTCTTTGCACTGGAACACCAACAAGTTTTGGGCAGACCCAAGAGGGTCTTTCACAAAGTTGGTGACCCTCCAGCAGCAGCTGATGTGCAAGAGGTCTGTACATATCGAAAATACTTCCTCGTTCTCTTTCTCTTTTTGTAGAACAGTCTAGAGTTATGATTTGTACTGGCAAATCTTGAAATATTCCCCAACCCCAATTAAAGCTTTGTTTGTATTCTAACTAAACTTACAGCCTGCACATATACCTGTGCAGAGAATACCCTCAGTAGAGGGTCTTGGTATGGGTCATCTGCTCTCTGGGTCAGGGACATTGTGGAGGAGGGGAAAGTAGCAGACACCGCTTCTCGATTCCCTTAACAGCAAGATAAACTTGCAATCGGTTTCTCTCTCTCTGGCCTCAAGGTGTTTTCAAGGTCCGCGAGAAGCTGAAACGGAGCTGCCTCCTCCTCCTCCCAATGCTTCCCAGCCCAAGACTTAATCTGAAAGCTGCTCTAACGAGGCTCTGCCTCACGTTGCGGACCTCAAATAGTGTGGGGTGGGAGGTGTTTTCACAATAACGTGGGTATTTTAATGCAGCACCATAATGCTTCTGCTTTTACTTTGAATAAACAAATCTCTCTCTCTCTCTGCTTATTGAACAGTACAAATATACCCAGCACTCGAGAATGAGGTAATCGCTTCTGTGCACAAGATACTGTTACACTGCTCACAAATCCCCCAGAAATACGTGCGTCGGTTTAGTCCGGAATGCCATTGCATGGTTACAGAGATTATATTAACTAGGCAATTAAGAGTGTTACAAAGTGGCAACTGATCACATGGACTGATTTCCAAGCATTTTTTCCACCATTATCTGAGCCCTGGATACTTAGTAAAGCACGCCATGTGCACATCACCCTCAATGGACCATAGCTATTATTGACCAAAAGAGCTCAATTCGTCACACGTTCAAATGATTTGCGATCATTTCACACTGATTCCACAATGATATCTCAGCAGCCACGGCACTGGAGGAGTCTCCAGTTAAAATTCCGCCCGCGTTCTTTTTAAAACGTTGAAGTCCCCGTTTCTATTCATTTATCAACTTCCCCTCCCTCCAAGCGACCACCTTCCCTCTCCACCCTCCCATTCAAATACCCCACCCCCACCCACCACTTCACTGACTGGAAACTGGGAGACTCAAACACACTGTGAAATTAGACATCAAAAATCTCCTTTTTTCCCCCTCGCGCTCTCTCTCTGCTTCAGTTTTGGCCAAAAATGTCTCAGAATCCCCTGAAGATTTTCCACTGCAGCTGTTCCTCAGTCATAACAATTTCCAACATTTTTCCAAGCAAAAAAAAATTCTCTGGGCATTGCAATGTTTGCTTTCAAGGACACCTTGTAACCAAAGTGCGCGGTGAAGGAGCAGTGTAATTATTGCTATTGAAGATGGTCAGGGATATTCGCCACACTTTGGTGGTGATGATGATATTATTATCAAGCTTCTCACTCTGAGCCATGTTGTCATCCTTAGAAGCACAACCTCTGCGCGTCTGTTTGATGTTGTAGAGTCAACAATACAATCAGGCTGTTCAGTCCATCTCTCTGAAAATACTGGCTGGAATTCTCTGGCCGTTCACACCAGGTTTGGGATCACAGTGGTTAGCACTGCTGCCTCAGCACCAGGGACCCATGTCCGATTCCCGGCTTGGGTCACTGTCTGTGTAGAGTTTGCACATTCTTCCCGCGTCTGCGTGGGTCTCCTCCGGGCGCTCTGGTTTCCTCCCACTGTCCGAAGATGTGCGGATTGGGTTGATTGTCCATGCTAAATTGACCCTAGTGTCAGGGTGATTAGCAGGATAAAAGTGTGGGGTTACGGGAATAGGGCCTTAGCGGAATGGGCCGAATGGCCTTCTTCTACACTGTAGAGATTCTATGTAACCCCAATTCCCAGGAGCTTGGGGTGGAATCCGAGCTAAATCCCATTTACAGTGGTGGGACCAGAACATCCCACTGCCTATGAGTAAGAATTGCCTCCCGTCACTGAGAGATGAGCGGATGGAAGGCCAGAGAAACCTGTCCACCATCCAAGCGCTTCCCTGCGCTTTCCCCAAATGTCCCACAATTTTTTTTTGCTCATTTATTAGTGTCACAAGTAGGCTTACACTAACACTGCAATGAAGTTACTGTGAAAATCCCCTAATCGCCACACTCCGGGACCTGTTCATGTACACTGAGGGAGAATTTAGCACGGCCAATGCACCTGACCAGCATGTCTTTCGGACTATGTGAGCACCTGGAGAAAACCCACGTAGGGAGAACATGCAGACAGACAGTGACCCGGATCCCTGGCTATGAGGCAGCAGTGCTTACTTTCACCAATTCTTTTTTGAAAGTTACAGTTCAATCTACTTCCACCACCATTCCAGATCAGAACACAGCACTGCATCAAAGTCTTCTTCCAAGTATAGTCTTCTTTTGCCAATCATCAACCTGTGGTTACTCAACTTATCTCACTGGATCTTACTCACCTCATCTTATTTCACCTCACCGATTGACCACCTCTACTAAATCTCAACTTAACCTTCTCTGCTCTAATGTGGAATGGCCATTTCCCCAGCCTTCCTGCAGTCTAGTATCCCAATTGGCATCTGACTTGCTTGCTGGCTTCATGCTATTGTGAACTGCCTTCAGATTTTTATATCGGTTTGTTTCTATTTATTATCTGTTGTCTGAAATGATTCCATAGTCATGGAACTGCTTGTTAAATAATGACAGTAATTACTGAGCCAGAACCATTCCTTACAATGTGACTCCAGAGCAGAACCTGACTCCAAAAAGCCTGCACAACCAGGGCCTGTAGATCATAAATCTAAGTTTCTCGCAAATCCCTCTGGGCACAAGAACTAGGAGCACTGCGTCTCAAAGAGCCCTGCGCCTGTTCAGCCTGGGAGCACCTGGGGTCCCCTGTGAAAAGGGCCTTGGCGCAAATTTAGCTCAGGCTCTCCATCGTGCTGTAGGCCCGGCTGAGCAGTGCGACTAGGGAAGAGGAGAGCAGGGGCAGCCAAGGGCCAGACCTTGCAAGCTTCCAGCAGCTGGAGAGATGCACAGTGAGGTAAAAGGCAATGGATGTAGCGCCTGCCTGTAACACCTCGGTCTGGCCTGAGCGTCTCATAATGAGGTACCAGTGAGCTGACCACTGAGTCAGCTTTCCCAGGGCAGCCAACAGACACTTCCAGCAGGGCGATGAAGCCAGAGTCAAGGGCACAGGCTGTAATTCCCCATTCCCCTCCCACCTCTATTTCCATCACCCCCCCCCCAACTCTCACATCCACCCCAAACTGCCAACCCTGTCTGATTTTTACAGATGCACCATAGAAAGTATTCTTTCCAGATGTATCATAGCTTGGTATGGCTCCTGCTCTGACCAAGAATGCAAGAAATTTCAAAGAGTTATGAAGGTAGTGTAGTCCATCACGCAAACCAACCTCCCATCCACTCACTTTGATTACACTTCCCACTGCCCTGGGAAAGCAGCCAGCATAAATAATGATCCCATGCACCCCAAACATGTTCCCTTTCACCTTCTTCCATCGGGGAAAAATGTGTGAGATCGCGTACCAATTGATTCAGGAACAGCTTCTTCCCTGCTGCCATCAGACTTTTGAATGGACCTACTTGTATATTAAGTTGATCTTTCTCTACACCCTAACCATGACTATATTCTGCACCTTCACCTTTCCTTCTCCCCCATGTACTCTGCGAACAGTATGTTTTGCCTGTATAGCGTGCAAGAAATAATCATTTTCATTGTATGCCAATACATGTGACAATAACAAATCAAGTCAAATCAACTGCAGCAGGCGACGGTGCAGAGGGACCTCGGGGTCCTTGTGCATGAGTCGCAAAAACCCAGCCTGCAGGTGCAGCAGGTGGTCAGGAAGGCGAATGGGATGCTGGCCTTCATAGCGAGGGGGATTGAATATAAAAGTAGGGAGGTCTTGCTGCAGCTGTATAGGGCATTGGTGAGGCCGCAGCTGGAGTACTGTGTGCAGTTTTGGGCGCCGCACCTGCGCAAGGATATTTTGGCCTTGGAGGGAGTGCAGAGGAGGTTTACTAGGCTGATACCGGAGTTGAGGGGGTTGAGCTATGAGGAGAGGCTGAATAAACTAGGCTTGTACTCGTTAGAGTTTAGAAGAATGAGGGGAGATCTCATTGAGACGTATAAGATGATGAATGGGATGGATAGGATAGAGGTGGAAAGACTCTTCCCGCTCAAAAAAGACAGTAGGACTAGGGGGCACAGCCTCAAGATAAAGGGGGGGCGGTTCAGAACGGAGTTGAGGAGGAACTTCTTCACTCAAAGGGTGGTGAATCTCTGGAATTCTCTGCCCGTTGAAGTGGTGGAGGCTGCCTCGCTAAATATTTTTAAGAAGCGGGTTGATGGGTTTTTGATAAGAGAGGGGATTAAGGGTTATGGGGAGAGGGCGGGAAAGTGGAACTGAGCCACGACAGATCAGCCACGACAGATCAGCCATGATCTTATTGAATGGCGGGGCAGGCTCGAAGGGCCAGATGGCCTACTCCTGCTCCTATTTCTTATGTTCTTATGTTCTTATGTTCTTATAATTTAGAATGATTTTGATATTGGCTGACCTCTGCCATCTGTGGTTAGGTCAGATTCTAACCAATCCTCAGGGCTAGGGTTGCCAACTGTGATTAAATGTGTTCAAGGATGTTTCATCGCATGACTTGCCCCCCCACCCCCCACGCTCCAGCTGTTAGTCAGCCAACACGTCCTTCCTTGTGACTCACTGTCTTCCCACACCAATTGGAAAGCAAAAACTTCATATCCAATTGGACGATGTTTGACAGTTGGCCTTGTTTCCCCATTTTATATTTGAAAATTGTTAAAAAGAAACTGACAAAAAAAAAACAGCAATCCTATTGTAATATCCCGATGACGTTTCTCCAGCAGTGTCCTGGAGATTGATCTTCGGTTCCTGGGGACTCCAGGCCAATCCTGGAGGGTTGACCTACCCAGTTAAGAAGCCTCACAAACACCAGATTAAAGTCCAACAGTTTCATTTGGAATCATGAGCTTTCAGAACTCTGCTCCTTCATCAGATGAGTGGAGGTGGGTTCACAAACACAGCATATATTGCAGAGATACAATTGCAAGACAATTACAGATTGGAATGTGAGTCCACATGCTTCATATTCTAATCCGTAATTATCTTGCAATTGTGTCTGCCTATATATGCCATGTTTGTAAAACCCACCTCCACTCGTCTGATGAAGGGGCAATGCTGTGAATGCTCGTGATTCCAAATAAACCTGTTGGACTTTAACCTGGTGTTGTGAGACTTCTTACTGTCCCCACCCCAGTCTGACACCGGCATCTCCACATCAACCCTACCCAGGGCAGTGAACGGGCAACAGTGCCCTAGTGAACCTGTCCTTGTTTCCAGGAAATACTCAGCCAGTTCCTGTGGAAGGAAAGGTCAGGATAACTGGCCTTTGATGATCATAATGTTGAATGAGGTTGACTTTTGATGCCTTTGCTTTGAAACAGAAAGAAACCGAGTGAGTGTACTTTTCGTAATCCACCTGGTTGAGGCCAGTTTGAAATTTAATTGTACATACAGCACTGTTAGGTTCACTTCTAGCAATATAGTGAATTCTTCAAATTATTCTTGCTTTCAAGCCATTGCTGATGATAGTTCTGCGCTCCCCCAACCATACTTGCCTCACCCCCCCACCCTCGCATATCCTGCCAACTCCCCCATCCTGGCTCTTCCCCATTCCCTCCCACTTTCATCTCAGAGTCAGCACTCGTACAGATCTATAAATATCTCCCAGCTGACGTACAATACATAGACTCAGAGGCATGTTGAAAATTACATTTTCTAGTTATTTATCTACAACTGTACAGCAATAGCAAACCAACTCCACAGGACTGACAGAGTGTTATCCAGACTCAAATTGTTGGGGGCGATCTTGAGCCCACATTCGCCAACTGTGTGAAGATCCGGAAGTCGCAGTTCACACCAGCGAGAACATAATTTTGGATCTAGGTTGGCCACTCTAGGTCAGGAAAGCTGGTGGGAAATGCAATACTTTTGGTAATTTCAAGTGTGACATGTATTGATGCGCACTTGTGCACAACATTTGATGTTGGGTTTTGCTCTGAAATCAGGAAGAAAATTAAGGTGAGTGGGGCTGGAAGACATCCTTACTCCGACCTGGATTATCTTCCAGTTTCTGGCTGAGTGGGGAAGCAGCTGAAAGCCTTTGACTTCCCCAAATCTCAGTGACAATAAGAAGAAGCACACAGGAAGTTTCCCAACTCCCTTACCCATTGCTTTTTATGTAGTTTACTTAACTAGTTTACTTAAGGGAAAAATAAGGGAAAGGAAATCAGAGACATTGTGTGCATTCACCATATGAGAACTTTACCAAAAGATGTGTGGCTTAGGTTGATTGGCCATGCTTCATTGGCCCTCGTGTCAGGGGGCTTAGCAAGGTAAATGTCTGGGTTATGGGAAAGGCCTGGGTGGGATTGTGGTTGGTCCAGACTTGATGGGCCAAATGGCCTCCTTCTGTACTGTAGGGGCTGTATGAAAACACAATGGCTCCTATTGCTATAAAGCTGACATGCAGTTCATTCTATCGTGCATGATGAACAAGCCTGGGGACATTCAGGGTCTAGAATATCGCAGAGACCGTTCTCCAAGCTGTAACATCAAGTAAGTGGCATTTTACGGCAAATTCTAGCAAACAGAATAGGGTACGTTGACCATCATGTACCGTCCACGAGTGAAACTTGATGGAAAACCGATGGCTCAAACGATCTTTTACTTTTCCGTATTTTTAAATATACTATCCAGCGAAACAAACGCATAATCCTGCCACACAGCCAGAGCTGATGAATAAAACAAAGAGGTGCAGATGGAGACATCCACTCAGCCCACACAGCAGCTCTTTACTTAGGGGATTAAGGGAGGAAGAACAAAAAGCACAAACTATCTAGAATTATAAGCGTCAGCCACATGAGACACACATACACAGTTTCTTAAAAGCCAGTGACAAATGCAAACCAAGACACTCAGAGAACATTTGCAGATTTCCTCCCCCTACAAACTGTCTTTTGATCAAATGTTTTGCACAGTCAGAAAACGGAGGTGTGTGTAATAAAGCCTTTTCCTTTTACACGCCAATTTGAGAAGACAGAAAACAAACATATTTTGACCGGTTAAACAGCGGCGGAGATAGGCTTTGTTTTTCAATTTAAATCCAATCTCCTGCAAGTTTTCACTTGGCTTACTTTGACAGGTCAAGGGGCAGCCTCCCCGGGCCTCTGCTTCTTGGAAGTTTAATTTGTGATTGTTCACCCCTCTTCAGAAGGTCAAATCAAAGTTTTTTTTTTGGTAGATGGAGTCAGCAGGGGACAGTGCTGATGCGTCGTTCTGTTGGAAGGGGCAGGTTTGGTCATAGAATCTCTACAGTGCAGAAGGAGGCCATTTGGCCCATCGATACTGCGCTGACCACAATCCCACCCAGGCCCTATTCCCACAACCCCACATATTTACCCTGCCAATCCCCCTGACACGAGGGTCAATTTAGCATGGCCAATCAACTCGCGCATCTTTGGAGTGTGGGAGGAAACCGGAGCATCCGGAGGAAACCCGTGCAGACGACAGGGAGAATGTGCAAACTCCACACAAACAGTGACCTGAGGCCGGAATTGAACCCGGGTCCCTGGCGCTGTGAGGCTGCAGTGCTAACCACTGGACCACGGATTTCATTTCCAGCCTACACTCCTGCACTCTGAGGTTGAGACATCAGTAATTCAATCGATTCCCTGAATGCTGTTTGACTAGGGAGGACTTTGAAAGCATCTATTTTGCATTGATTATTCAACTACAAGAGAGACTGGGAAGGGATTAAAATCTAGTAAAATTATACCCAGGTTACACTTCCGATTAATGCTCTGGGAGAGCTGTTGCTAAGGGTTCGAAACCTCAAAGTGGCAACACTGCTCTTTTATTCTAATATATTTAAACTCGCTGATCAAGAGATGATAAGCACCAGTTTAACCTTCAGCACTCTTCACGAATGAGATCTAAAACATCAGCATTGTGACAACCAAATTCTTTGTTGCAGTTTATTAACACTGAGAACGTCATACTTGATTACTCCAGTGTGTGAGATGTAACATTTTAATGAAATGCCATTTTAGTTTGGGCCAAGTTTCAATTAATCCCACCTCCCAGTCTCTCTTGTACTGAGTAATTGATGTAAATTTGCTGCCTTCAAAATTCTCTCAAGTGAAACAACATTAATTACTCAATTGAAATCCTGACATCTCAATTTAACCTGCTTTACGGTTATGGTAATAGTCAGAGTCGAAACCAGTCAATTAACTTCAACAAAGGACACTCTCTGGACGTACGCAATTTGGAATGTGCTTTGAGGGAAACTCGCAGCGGTTACAAAACCTGGAGCCGATTTTATACAGCTAACTGTGGAAAGAATTGGCTCAGTCATGTTGCCCTTTGCTCTCCGAGTCAAAGGTCAAGGGTTCACGCCTCAGTCCAGAAGCGATTAGCCAAACAACCTGGGTTGACATTTCAGCGCAGCACTGGGGGAGTACCCCGTTCTCCCTGTGCTTGCGTAGGTTCCCTCTGGGTGCTCCGGTTTCTCCCCACAGTTCAAAGATGTGTGGGTTGGGTGGATTGGTCGTGGTAAATTGCCTCTTAGTGTCAGGAGGATTAGCAGGGTAAATTTGTGGGGTTACGGGGATAGGGCCTTGGGTGGGATTGTTGCCGGTGTGGGTATAATGGGCTGAATGGCCTCCTCTGCACTGTAGGGATTCTACCACATTGTTGGTGGTATGGTTTTTGGAATGATATGTTCCACTGAGGCACCATCTGCCCTCTCAGATTAGATCAGTTTGGAGCAAGCATGTTCTCACGGTATCCCCCTGGTTAATATCCGTAAATCAAAGAATTTTTTAAAAACTTAGTCATCTCTTTCCCTGATGTGTGTGTGATATCTTGCTGTGCACTGCTTAACGGTGGTGTTTCGCTACATAACAATTCCACTAAAAGTCAATGTACCTCATTGACCGTGAAATGTTCTGAGGATTCGAAGGGTGTTCACTCTTTGATGTAAGTTACAGCCTGACAGAGACTCTTTGGAATGATGCTGCTGCCATTTTGTGTGTTCGTCAGATGTGGCATTTCTGGGTTCTGTTTGAAAATGTTTCCTGCAGTCACCTTGCCTGTACTGGAGGGAAAGTCAGTGCACCTTGTGAAACAAGAAGGTTACTTGGTCCATCAATCTGCGTCTTGCGCAGTCAATTTATACATCGTTCCGTCATAGACTTCAGCCTGCTTATGTCACCTGTAAAGGGATGATTCTCGCAAGTTTAATCCTGCCCTTCCGAGCAAAACATCTATCAAAGTTAATTTACTAGTCACAAGTAAGGCTTACATTAACACTGCAATGAAGTTACTGTGAAAATCCCCTAGTTGCCACACTCTGTTCGGGTACACTGAGGGAGAATTCAGCATGGTCAATGCACCTGACCAGCTCATTTTTTTGGACTGTGGGAGGAAACCGGAGCACTCGGAGGAAAACCACGCAGACATGGGGAGAAGGTGCAAACACCACATAGGCAGTCACCTACGCTGGGAATCGAACCCAGGGTCCCTGGTGCTGTGAGGCTGCAGTGCCAACCACTGTGCCACCGTGCTGCCCCAGTCTTGCATCTCAGCCGATGTTTCTTTGACATGCCGCTTACGCAGTCCCACCAGTTCAGACACCCATGGGCACGATTCTCCGGTCTTGTCTGTGGACGCCCTACTACAAATGAGAATGGAGAACTTGGCATTCCGGTCACATCTCCATTCACTTTCAGCGACACTGGAGAATCCCAGCTGCGGGCGAGGGCAGAGATTTACATCGCATGATGTTCCACAGATTGCTTGCAATGTTCATATTTGTAAACTTCAGCCCCATTCCTCAACAGATATTCATTCGGTTCCCATTTGCCAATAATCGTAATCAGTGTATGGTTCATCCATTAGTTAGATTAGTCTAGCCAGTTGGCAATCACAGCACTGGCAGGACTGATGCGGCAGGCATTGTAACCAGTCAGGCTTCTGACTGACCACCTCACTCAATCAACTGGTGAGTTGAATTTGGGTGTCATCTTTAAGAGGACACAATTGAATCCTTAAAAATATAATATGAAATTCATGAAAGCCCCTTGAGGTAGTTGGAGAGCATTTTCACTGATACAAGGTCACTGTGACACTCAACTCTAATGGGTGGATATTTGCAGTTTTGAAACATGTTTGGGAAAATAATGCAGGGTGAACAGTAAGGTATTGAGCAAATGTGCCTTGTGCTCTACTACACCTGTCCTTCAAGTTCTTGAGTGAAGCTATCAAATATACAGCCATTGTGAGCTGCAGATTTGTTGCAGCTAGGTAGCGGAAATCGGGATTTTCCAAACCATTTCCGTGTGGAACACTTACAGGGTCACAAAATCCTGAAACTTTTTTCCTAACACAATGTGGCTCGGAGGGCTTCACCAGCACCTTCTGAAAGGCAATCAGGGATGGGCAATGAACCATAGAATTCCTACAGTGCAGAATGAGGCTGTTTGGCCCATCGGGTCTGCAGGCCCTATCCCAGTAACCCCACAGATTTAGCCCACTAATCCCCCTAACCTACACATCTTGGGATACTAAGGGGCAATTCAGCAAGTACAAATCATTTAACCTGCACATCTTTGGACTGCTAGCCTTGTCAGCAATGCCTCCAGTCCTTCAACAAATGAAAATCAAAGTGATGTTGGCTTTTATATCATCAGTCTAGATTTGATCTCAACAAGTCCAGAGAGCCTTGAAGTGTGAACAGAAGGTGCCATTCCACTTGAGTTACATTGCTTCTGATAGCCCCCTGCTCTAAACATTGGATTTCAGCCTGGTTTAATTGAGATTGAATTGGGTGGGTCAGCCGATTACTGAGGCTTTTTGGCCACCACCAGACTGGAAACCACGCTACACTCAACCTAGCACGAGGAAGGCAAGATCAAAAATAGGGACAGAAGAAATAAATAAGAAACGGTAAAAATTTAGCATGGCAAATCGGACATCTCAACTAACATTGGAGGCTGTTTGCTTCAGAATAACTGCACAAAGGTATGTGACTATGTACAGCACAGCACACACATTAACTGGGTGGCACAGTGGTTAGCACTGCTGCCTCACAGCGCCAGGGACCCGGGTTCGATTCCCGGCTCGGGTCACTGTCTGTGTGGAGTCTGCACATTCTGCCCGTGTCTGTGTGGGTTTCCGCCAGTTTCCTCCCACAGTCCAAAGATGTGCAGGTTAGGGGCACAGACTATGCTAAATTGCCCCTTAGTGTCAGGGAGACTAGCAGGGTAAATACAGGGTAGGGGCTGGGTGGGATTGTGGTCGGTGCAGACTCAATGAGTGGAATGGCCTCCTTCTGCACTGTAGGGATTCTATAACTCCGTGATCTCTGCACTTGCAAAAGACATGTGTGCCAGATCATTCGAAGATTTGGATGGGATTTTTCTCCCTCTTTGCGGTGTGTTTCTCAGAGGTGGTTGGCGGCTCTCTGCTCACTGATGGCGGAATCTTACGGTCCTTTAAGTCAAGGATCACGGGTTTAAGTCACGGGTAGATAGATTTCTGATAGTTAAGGAAATTAGGGGTTATGGGGAGCAGGCGGGTAAGTGGAACTGATCCACTTCAGATCGGCCACGATCCTATTGAATGGCGGGGCAGGCTCGAAGGGCTGGATGGCCTACTCCTGCTCCTATTTCTTATGCCCTGCCGTTGTCAATGGGATTTCCTGTTGAACTCACTCCTTGCGGTTGGGAAACTCAGAGCAAGGGGTACGCGGGACAGTAAGATCCCACTGGCGGGACGGGGACGGGCAAGGTATGTTTTGCCTCATCTCGCAGCCATTCAGGCGCGAGCTCTGTGGCAGCATCTCTTTGCAGCTGAGGATCCGGTGACCAATCCGGGTGGCTGAAGGTCCAATGTCACAGCGGAATCTGAATCACATTCCCAATTTGTCCGGTCTCGGAGACTATCCGTCATCCTAAACTGGGTTATTTCACAGGCCCAGCTGGACAGCGGTACTTTACTGTCAGCGTCCAGAGCTATCAATCTTACTGGGAGACGTGCAGCCAATAATCACTCTGGTGATTAATTTGAAAGGGTTGAAGGATACAAAAGGCAGCCTGCTTGATATACTCACCGCTGGCTTGCATTAGACGGATTGCAGCATCACGACAAAGTCAGACTATAGCAGTGTCTGGCAAGACAATGCTGGCTGTATTAAATATTTATATTGCTCAGAAACCTGTGCAATCCATCAAGGTCAGTCACAGTGGGTGCTGGCTGAGATCCACAAAACATATTTACACTTGCAACAATACTGAGGAAAAGGAGGAACAAGAAGGTGACAAAGAGAGGGGTAGACGGGAAAGGGGAAGCCAGCGAAAGGAGACGAGAAGGGAACAGGGCGGAGGAGGAGAGGAAGGAGTGGGAGAAGAATGAGGAGGAGAGAGCGGGAGGAAGAAGAGGTGAGAGGAAGAGGGAGAGGACGAGGCAAATGAGGAAGATCGGGGGGACAATGAGGAGGAGAGGGAGGAGGATGAGAATGAGGAGGTAGACGAGGAAGAGGAGGACGATGAGGTGGAGGATGGGGGGGAGGATGAGGAGGTGGATGGAGAGGTGTATGAGGAGGTGGATGATGAGGAGATGGATGAGGAAGAGGATGCAGAGGATGAGGAGGTGGATGAGGAGAGTGAGGTGGAGGATGAGGATGAGGAGGAAATGTATCAGGAAGCGGATGAGGAGGAGGCTGAAGAGGAGGAGGGAGAGGAGGTATATGAAGAGAATGAAGTGGAGGATGAGGAGGCGGATGAGAAGGAGGACGAAGAGGAGGAGGATGAGGAAGCATATGAAGAGAATGAGGTGGAGGGTGGGGAGAAGGATGAGGAAAATGAGATGGAGGATGAGGTGCAGGAGAATGAGGTGGAAGATGGGGAGGAGGATGAGAGAGGATGGTGGAGAGGATATTCTCTGCAGTTTTCTCCCAGGCATTTGACCTTGAGAGACAATTGAATTGAAAATTAATCTAAAGAACTGGCAGTCCAGCTCAGTGTTTGCAATTGCTCTTGGCTCCAGTTGATATTTTAGTCCTTCTCCGAATTAAAACCAAAGCTGATGTTTTGGAAGATAAGTTTCGAAGAAGAGTCATATTGGACTCAAAACATTAACTCTGTTCTCTCCACAGATGCTGGTGGCTTAGTTAGTGCTTTCTGGGTTTATTATAGCAGAGCTTTAATTTGCTGTAAATAACCTATATTTACAGCTTCTTGTTGCTGCTTGGAAAGGGCCTTTTGCTGGTCCCTCTCTCCCTTCCTGACTGTACGTTAATCAACTCCCCCAAGAAAATCCAGCATTAGAGTTCCCCATTTCCGGGCCTACTAATCGCTCCGACTGCTCAGGCCTTCCCCAGAGCTTCAAACTCATCAGTGAAAGGAAAATCAGATATTGATCAGGAGCAGGATAATGGGGAATGAGGGGCGGGGGGGAGGGGGGAGGGAGACGGAAGGAGGCTGAAAGTTAGAGCTTTAAGAGAATCAGAATTAAAAATACAAATAAATACACAACAACATGGCAGCAGCTGTGAGCTGAATCATCTAAAACATCTCTGGCTGTATGAGCTGCTTTTCTGTTCCAGTTGTACTGCTTCCAGCTTTCAGTATTATTTTCTAGGTGGATGTATTAGTTGCCTCTGGGGAACAAACAAGTGTCTGGTGTTTTATACGCAGCAGGATCCTTTCGTTAGAGAGACAACTAAATGAAGCTATCCCTCTTACAGGGGGTACAAGTTCCTCTCCATCCATACTAGGTGCTGTCATGCCCCTCTCCACTGTACAAAGAACTATTGCCTCTCACATGCACATATATACGCTCACACACAGCACACACACACGTGCCCATAGATCATAAGAACTCAAGAACTAGGAGCAAGAGTAGGCCATCTGGCCCCTCGAGCCTGCTCCGCCATTCAATAAGGTCATGGCTGATCTTCTCATGGGCTCAGCTCCACTTACCCACTCCCTCACCGTAATCATTAATTCCTTTACTGTTCAAAAATGTATCTATCCTTGCCTTAAAAACATTCAATGAGGTAGCCTCAACTGCTTCACTGGATAGGGAATTCCACAGATTCACAACCCTTCAGGTAAAGAAGTTCCTCTTCGACTCAGTCCTAAATCTCATCATAGAACCCTACAGTGCAGAAAGAGGCCCTTTGGCCCATTGAGTCTGTACCGAACACAATCCCAGCCAGGCCCTATCCCCATATCCCTACATATTATACCCACTAATCTCTGTAACCTATGCATCCTTGGACACTAAGGGGCAATTTCTTAGCATGGCCAATCAACCTAACCTGTACATCTTTGGACTGTGGGAGGAAGCCGAGTACCCGGAGGAAACCCATGCAGACACGAGGAGAATGTACAAACTCCACATAAACAGTAACCTGAGCCAGGGATCGAACCCAGGACCCTGGCGCTGTGAAGCAGCAGCGCTAACCACTGTGCTACCCATCTACTCCCCCTTATTTTGAGGCCATGCCCCCTAGTCCTAGTTTCACCCGTGTATATGTGTATGTGGACATACACATACGCAGACACGTGTGTACACATGCACATGTGCTGATACATACACATATTAACACACACATGCACACATCTGTGCATTGACAGCTTGACACATACGTAGATTTTATCATAAGATGGAAAATGCTGGAGTGGACTAGTAGATTAATCAGTCTTCAAAACAGAAAGGTTAGCATATCAATGCAATGAGGTTTATATTCAAAAATGCCAACCTTTGCTTCCCTTTTATTTGCTTACTTTTCAAAATTCCAGCTTAACCGAAAGCAGAAACACTGCAAGTTTCAGCAAAAATTATTTTCTCTGTTAAATC
This sequence comes from Carcharhinus amblyrhynchos, assembly GCF_965287045.1. Classification (NCBI taxonomy): domain Eukaryota; kingdom Metazoa; phylum Chordata; class Chondrichthyes; order Carcharhiniformes; family Carcharhinidae; genus Carcharhinus; species Carcharhinus amblyrhynchos. Next base: position 168,708,663 of record NC_137324.1, read on the forward strand.
GTTCTTATTTTTCACAGTCGCAGTAAAAACAAAATCCCAAACCTGTGGATGGTTTAAAAATCTGTAAATGAAGAACAATCTCATGTGTGACCAACATGACGTCCTCTGTTTTAACGTCATTTCTCCTTGTGCCTTTACGAAAGGTTTATCAAATTTGGCAATTTCACCGCCAGCAATTCCAAAGGAAACCAAGTGAGCGGGAATCATAGCCTGGGCTCACTCTGTGGACATGGTGTTGCCTTTCATTCATGCCAGGTTCCGCGTTCCACGTTCCGAATTTAGCAGCCAGCCAAATCTCCAATCACTGCAGCAGGATGGGTAAATCCCACCGGTGTGATAGGATTCTGGCCTGTGTCATGGAAAACCCTCCGTTCACCCAATCTCTGAAACTGTGGATGTTCACTGGGCTGGGATACACGCTGGGGATTAGGGAGGATATGTTATTGTGGGCGGCACAGTGGTTAACGCTGCTGCCTCACAGTGCCAGCGACCCAGGTTCAATACCAGTCTCGGGTCACTGTCTGTGCGGAGTTTGCACATTCTCCCCGTGTCTGTGTGGGTTTCTTCTGGTTTTCTTCCACAGTCCAAAGATGTGTGGGTTAAGTTGATTGGCCATGCTAAATTGACCCAATGGGATTAGCAGGGTAAATTAGGGTTATGGGAATAGGGCCTGGGTGGGATTATGGTTGGTACAGGCTCGATGGGCTGAATGACCTCCTTCTGTACTGCAGGGATTCCATTCCATTATTCTATTCCATGGTTAAACTGGAATTCAGGCAGTACAACAGCTCTCCATTCTAGCCATAAGCCCGGCCAACTACTGACAAACTTCTCTGATACTTTCTAAGGTGAAGGGGGCTTTCTATCTCTGTGGCCGTTCAGTAGTTCACAGACATTTGAACAGTGCTATTTGGACCTACCATCATGCTCCCTACTTTATACCGTCTGGAATTCTGAGCTCGTCCACCTTACCTTGTACCAAGTCCCGCTCTGTCATCACTCCTGAGTTCAAGGCAAAATACTGCAGATGCTGGAATCAGAATGAAAAACAGAAAATACAGGGGAATCTCAGCAGATCTGACAGCACCTGTGGAGGCAGTATAGAGCCAACGTTTTGAGTCTGGGTGACCCTTCGTCAGAGCTCCATAGACGCTGTTAGACCTGCAGAGTTCCTCCAACATTTTCTGTTTTTGTTTCAGATTCCAACCTCTGAAGTATTTTGCCTTTATCTTTGTATTTAACTCACTGCCACAGCTCTGCCCTCCCTGAAGTAGCACTGCTTTCCTCTTTACTCCTGAGTTCACTGACTTATATTAATGTCTGGTCTATGGCTTAATTTTAAAAATTCTCATCGTTGTATCCGAGCCTCTTCATGGCCTTATCTCTCTCCATCCCTGTGGCCTTCTCCAGTCACGAGATCTCTGCATCTTTCCAATTCTGGCCTCTTCCCCAATTATGATTGTTTTGCCTTTGGCAGCCATGATATCAGCTGCCAAGCTCTGGGATTCCCTCCCTCATCCTCTCCACCTCTCTATTTCTCTCTCTGGGAAGCCTCGTAAAACACCTCTCTTTGACCTAGCTTTGGACCCTCATTCTAATATCTAAAGCGGATCAGTACCCAACACAAAAACAAAAAGTGCTGGAAAATCTCAGCAGGTCTGACAACATCTGTGGAGAGACAGTAGTACCAACGTTTTGAGACTGGATGACCCTTTGTCAGAGCTAAGGACAAAGAAAATCAGATGAGAGTTATATTATTGGGGGAGAGGTACTGTAATTGTATAAATATCATCTGACTTTCTTTGCTCTTAGCTCTGACGAAGGGTCATCCAGACTTGAAACATTGGCTCTATTCTCTCCCCACAGATGCTGTCAGACCCGCTGAGATTTTCCAGCATTTTCTGTTTCTGTTTCAGATTTCAGCAGTATTTGCCTTTATCTTGGTGTCTCATAATACTCCAGAGGAATGCTTTGGAGCCCTTGCGCCACGTTGGAGGTGCTATGTAAATGCAGGTTGTCGCTGCCGTTGTTTCTTTTGAGCCCTGTGGAGACTGCGATTGCTTTTTTAGGCAGGCTGTCCGTGGCATTTTGTGACCAGGACTCTTTGGCATCCATTCATCCGGTGTGGCCCCACAGAAAAAAAAAATCAATTTCCCATCATTATGAAGCAATTTCTGAAATTGCCATTGGAGAACAGATGATGACTCATCTGCTGCAGCAACTGGTAATGGGTGCGAGTGAGTAAAAACCTGCAGCAAACTTTGCTGGCGTTTCAATTGCAAAACCATCGCTCGGTTTGTAACAAACATTCACAAGTTTTGTCCGCAACTGTCTCATTCTCTGCGTGTTATTTATAGTGTACCAGCAAACTCATTTGTCCGAACAGCATTGATGATGCATATTTTCTATGTTAAAATAGCACAGGAATATATGCAATTGTGTTAACAGGTATGCTACAAATAGCATGCAGCAGGAGTTAAAACCATCACAGATTTACTGCTTCTACTTGTTTCTTCCAAAAGCACAAATCAAAGTCATACATTCTTCATCAGATATGACAACAAGTTCATCATATTCACAACAGACAAGTCCCACTGACATTTACAAGGGGTGGCACGGTGGCACAGTGGTTAGCATGGCTGCCTCACAGCGCCAGGGACCCGGGTTTGATTCCCGGCTTGGGTCACTGTTTGTGTGGAGTCTGCACGTTCTCCCTGTGTCTGCATGGGTTTGCTCCAGTTTCCTCCCACAGTCCGAAAGACGGGCTGGTTACGTGCATTGGCCATGCTAAATTCTCCCTCAGTGTAGCCAAACAGCGCCAGAGTATGGCAACTAGGGGGATTTGCAGGGTAACTTCTTTGCAGTGTTAATGTCAACCTACTTGTGACATTAATAACTAAACATGTTCATCTTATTTTTGAAGATGATACCCTGTCTGGCTTGGGAGAAATTTCAGATTTTTGTACAGTTTTTCCCATAAGAAATCATTTTAATGACAGACACTTGCTTTAACCACAGGATCACAGTGCAGAAGGAGGCCATTCGGCCCATCAAGTCTGAGCCAACCACAATCCCACCAAGGCCATATTCCCATAATCCCTCATATTTACCCTACTAATCCCTAAAATAACACATTCAAGTCTGTTTAAACAAATAAATTCCATTTTCAATGTAAAAACAATGTTTCTGGTCCTGTCAGTTTGTCTCCATTCTGACATTCACCTCAAAATTCTCCCTCAGTGTCGCCAAACAAGTGCTGGAGTGTGGCGATAAGGGGATTTTCACAGTAACTTCATTGCAGTGTTAACACAAGCCTACTTGTGCCCATAATTAAACTTAAGCACTGAAGAAAGTCAATCTGTCGTGTCTATCTCAGTTCTTAGTTGGAGCGATCTAAGATCTAAGAGTGATGGTATACATCTGAACCAGAGGGGAACAAATATCCTGGGGGGTAAATTTGTGAAGGCTATGCAGAGTGGTTTAAACTGATTCAGAGGGGGGGTGGGATCCTGGGTAGAGGGGGTGAAAGTGAGGGGGGCATAGAAGGGGACGGCATTGCACGGCATTGTGGGGGTGGGGCGGAGCGAGGTTTGAAATGTATATACTTTAACGCGAGGAGTATTCGCAATAAAGTGGATGAACTTGCAGCGTGGACCAGTACCTGGGACTTTGATGTTGTGGCCATTTCAGAGACGTGGATAGAGCAGGGTCAGGAATGGATGTTGCAGGTGCCGGGGTACAAGTGCTTTAGTCGGAGTAGAGAAGGAGGTAGAAAGGGGGGTGGAGTAGCATTATTGGTCAAGGACTATATCACAGTGTCAGAGAGGAAGTTTAATGAGGACTTGTCTGTTGAGGTAGTATGGGCAGAAATTAGAAATAGGAGAGGAGAGGTCACCCTGTTGGGAGTCTTTTATAGACCTCCAAAAAGTTCTAGAGAGGTTGAGGAAAGGATTGCAGAGACGATCCTGGTTAGGAGTGAAAGTAATAGGGGAATTGTTATGGGGGATTTTAACTTTACTAACATTGATTGGAATTGCTATAGCTCTAGCTCGTTAGAGGGGTCAGTTTTTGTTCAAAGTGTGCAGGAAGGTTTTTTGACTCAATATGTAGATAGGCCAACTAGAGGTGAGGCTATATTGGACTTGGTGCTGGGAAATGAGCCAGACCAGGTGCTAGACTTGGAAGTTGGTGTGCTTTTTGGTGATAGTGACCACAATTCGGTTACGTTCACCTTAGTGATGGAAAGGGATAGGCATGAACCTCGGGTCAGTAGTTTTAGCTGGGGGAAGGGTAATTATGAGGCCATTAGGAGAGAATTAGGAAGCATTGGTTGGACTAGGAGATTACAGGGACTAGGAACGTCTGAAATGTGGAGTTTTTTCAAGGAGCAGCTACTGTGGGTCTGTGATAGGTATGTCCCTGTCAGGCAAGGAGGAATTGGTAGGGCTAGGGAACCGTGGTACACAAAAAAAGTTGATTTGTTGGTTAGGAAGAAGAAGGAGGCTTATGTTCGGATGAGGCTTGAGGGCTCGGGTAGTGCAGTAGAAAGCTTTAGATTGGCTAGGAGGGAGTTGAAGAGGGAGTTAAGAAGGGCTAGAAGAGGGCATGAGATGACTTTGGCTGATAGGATTAAGGAGATTCCTAAGGCGTTCTATAGGTATGTCAAGAACAGAAGGTTGGTTAGGGCAAGATTAGGGCCAGTTACAGACAGTAGGGGGAAGTTGTGTGTGGAACCGGAAGAGATTGGAGAGGCATTGAACCATTATTTCTCTTCGGTGTTCACGCAGGACGATATGAATGTAGCTGAGGAGGTCACTGGGGTGAAGGGGTGTAAAATAGAAAGTATTGTAGTTGATACAGAGGATGTGTTGGATATTCTAGATGGGTTGAAAATAGATAAGTCCCCTGGTCCGGACGGGATTTACCCTAGGATTCTATGGGAGGCAAGAGAGGTGATTGCAGAGCCACTGGCTCTGATCTTCAGGTCGTCGTTGGTCTCTGGTATAGTACCGGAAGATTGGAGGACAGCGAATGTTGTCCCATTATTTAAGAAGGGGAGCAGAGACTTCCCTGGGAATTATAGACCAGTGAGTCTTACTTCTGTAGTGGGCAAGGTTTTAGAAAGAATTATTAGGGATAGGATTTATAGTTATTTGGAGAGTAATGAATTGATTAGAGATAGTCAGCATGGTTTTGTAGCGGGAAGGTCGTGCCTTACTAACCTTATTGAGTTCTTTGAGAAGGTGACCAAAGAGGTGGATAGGGGTAAGGCAGTAGATGTGGTATATATAGATTTTAGTAAGGCGTTTGATAAGGTTCACCATGGTATGCTTCTGCAGAAAATGCAGATGTATGGGATTGGTGGTAATTTAGGTACTTGGATCAGGAATTGGTTAGCAGATAGGAGACAGAGGGTGGTGGTTGATGGTAATTATTCACCATGGAGTTCGGTTACGAGTGGTGTGCCTCAGGGATCTGTTTTGGGGCCACTGCTGTTTGTAATCTTTATTAATGATCTGGATGAGGGTATAGTTGGGTGGATTAGTAAGTTTGCTGATGACACCAAAGTCGGAGGTGTGGTAGATTGTGAGGAAGGGTGTCGAAGTTTGCAGGGTGACTTGGACAGGTTGCAGAGCTGGGCTGCGAGGTGGCGGATGGAGTTTAATGCGGAGAAGTGTGAGGTAATCCATTTCGGTAGGAATAACAGATGTGTTGAGTATAGGGCTAACGGGAGGACTTTGAATAGAGTGGAGGAGCAGAGGGATCTAGGTGTATGTGTACATAGATCCCTGAAAGTTGGGAATCAAGTAGATAAGGTTGTTAAGAAGGCGTACGGTGTCTTGGCGTTTATTGGTAGGGGGATTGAATTTAGGAGTCGCAGCGTCATGTTGCAACTGTACACAACTCTGGTGCGGCCGCACTTGGAGTACTGTGTGCAGTTCTGGTCCCCACATTACAGGAAGGATGTAGAGGCTTTGGAGAGGGTGCAGAGGAGGTTTACCAGGATGTTGCCTGGTATGCAGGGGAGGTCCTATGAGGAGAGACTGAGGGATTTGGGGTTGTTTTCACTGGAAAGAAGGCGGCTAAGAGGGGATCTTATAGAAACATATAAGATGATTAGAGGTTTAGATAGGGTGGATGGTGATAGCCTGTTTCCTCGGATGGAGAAATCTAGCACGAGGGGGCATGGCTTTAAATTAAGGGGGGGTAGTTATAGGACGGATGTCAGGGGCAGGTTCTTTACCCAGAGGGTGGTGAGGGACTGGAATGCCCTGCCTGCTGCAGTTGTAAATGCGCCTAGTTTGGGGGCGTTTAAGAGATTGGTGGATAGGTTTATGGACGAAAAGGGATTGGTTTAGATTAGTGGGTCAATGTTTTTTTTTAAAAATAAGACTGGTCGGCGCAACATTGTGGGCCGAAGGGCCTGTTCCGCGCTGTAATGTTCTATGTTCTATGTTCTATGTTCTAAGACTAGTTCCACTGTCCCAATCGTCCCCCTTAAACTTCCTCTTCTTCAAATGTTTACCCAATTTTCCCTCATTCAGTGGTCGCTGCTTCAAGCGCTCCATGGGGCAAAACATCGCATAGGCAAACCATCCATGCGTGCAAAGATATTTCTCCTGAATCTGAAACCCTTTGCAGAATGAGGAATTCGGCCTTCGCACAGAGGATGGACACAGCCTACGATATTTTCAAACCCAGAGTGTGATGTACACAGGGGATCGTGTTATATATTAGATATCTGGCATTTGAGAGTGACAAAGCAGTATTTTTCTTTTGTGTGGCCGCTCCGATAAGCTGCTAAATTGCACGGATTAAATTGAAAAGGTGTCAGCAGAACCTACAAACCCGCACCGTGCCTCAGACCTGCCCCGCCGATTAAAAGCGTGATTGCCCTTTGCGTTTTTTTTTGGCCGCACGACACTCTGCTCAAAGCCGTGGCTCGCAACAGGAAAGGTATGCGACATCATGTGACAAGGGCCAGTGGCGAGGGGGAACGGGGAGGGAATATGACACAAGATCATCAACCTATCTCATAATCCAGGCTGCTTCCGGTGCTTGAGAGGGTCATAGGTACGAGTTTAAATGTCTGAGACTTACAACATAGGGGAGGAGAAGCTGTTTTCACATGCAGAGTGACGGAGGCAGAATTGTCAATGTTCACGACGAGATCAGCTAGGTGCATGAGGGAAAAGAGGAGCTGAAGGAATAGTGTGGGTGAACATTCAAGATTATTTGTGTAAACTAGACAGACCAGATGTTCTGCTCCCATGCTGTGGCATCCACATATTTCTGAGTATAATTGATTACTTTCTGATAATGTTTTTAGTACGACAGCTTCGGTATTGTTTTAATTTAAAGAACTGATGACTTTAAAGATTGTAATTCCTTCAGAATGCTTCCTTTTGAAGAGAATTCGAATAGCCTTTTATCCAATAATTTGTTTTCCTCGTCCTTCTTACCCCATCCCCTCCCCATGTCGATTTTTGTATGGGTTCTGTTCAGAGGCTGACAGCGAGTCTCTGTTACCTTGGCCAAGCGTTCGACTATTGTATATGAGTTAGTATTGATGGGCTATTTGACTGGGAAAGTCATATCCAAGCTTGCTGTCATCCGTGCCGAAAGACCACTTTCCAACTGGAGTCACTTGTGTAGTGAGGAGGTATTATGACTTTTGCCCAACATAATCTGGGAGTGTTCAGGCCAATGAACAGGTCCCTCCTGCAGCTCAAGCTGAGTTGGGAGCTTGAACTTTGGATGCTCTAGTCAGTGTAGCTTGCGACTACACCAAGCTTTGTTCCCACAGGGACAAGACACGGGAGGGGAGCTCTGATCTGATATTAAGGGGTGAAAGGTTATTGGAGGGGTACCCAGGGAGGTGGGGCTGAAGTTACGTGCAGATCAGCCACGATCTGCTCGTACCGGTGGCACAGTGGTTAGCACTGCTGCCTCACAGCGCCAGGGACCCGGGTTCGATTCCTAGCTTGGGTCACTGTCTATGTGGAACTTGCATGTTCTGATGAATGGGATGGATAGGATAGAGGTGGAGAGACTCTTCCTGCTCAAAAAAGACAGTAGGACCAGGGGGCACAGCCTCAAGATAAAGGGGGGGCGGTTTAGAACGGAATTGAGGAGGAACTTCTTCACTCAAAGGGTGGTGAATCTCTGGAATTCTCTGCCCGTTGAAGTGGTGGAGGAGGCTGCCTCGCTAAATATTTTTAAGACGCGGGTTGATGGGTTTTTGATAAGAGAGGGGATTAAGGGTTATGGGGAGAGGGCGGGAATGTGGAACTGAGCCACGACAGATCAGCCATGATCTTATTGAATGGCGGGGCAGGCTCGAAGGGCTAGATGGCCTACTCCTGCTCCTATTTCTTATGTTCTTATGTTCTCCCTGAGTCTTTGTGAGTTTCCTCCAGGTGCTCCGGTTTCCTCTCACAGTCCAAAGATATGTTGGTTAGGTTGACTGACCATGTTAAAATTGCCCCTTAGTGTCAGGGGGGCTTGGGGGGGGGTAAATACAGAGGTTTAGAGTGATAGGATGGGATTGTTGCTGATGCAAGCTTGATGGGCCAAATAGCCTCCTTCTGCACTGTAGGGATTCTGCAATGATTCTATGATTTTATGATCATATGGGTTGGTGTAGCAGGTTTGATGGGCCAAGTGGCCTACTCCTGCTCCTAATTCGAATGCTTGTATCATCAGTCATAGGACATATACTTCAGAGCCCGCTGTGTGGAGGGGGGGTGGATGCAGATAGCTCTGCAATACTGAGCCCGAGGACTGTGCCTGTGTGTATCACAGAGCTGTAGAGGTATCCATACTGGCACAGGGATTCATGGAGCGGGGTCGGGGGGGGAACCACCAACGATACTTGAGGCAAGAGCTCGCCTGCCCTCCCCGCTGGTCCTGAACACTCGGACAGAGTCATGAGGAGAGCAGGGCAGACTGAGGCTGAGGAATATTGGGCCGTAAACCTTAAATCTCAACTTGCCCTCCGTAACGCTGCAACGACCCAGCCAACAAGCTCGCTTCACACGTCGTGATGTACAATCAGCACCCTGCTGAGGTTAATCACTATCTTGTCAGTGGCTCACGGAAGGAAATCATTGATTCCATGGTTTTCATGGCTTTGTTGGCTCAATACTTAGAGCGCAGACCTAGATTAGTGGAGTTTGTGCACAGACAGCCTTATTGAGCTTACTTGGACAGAGCAACAGAATGAGGCACAAACAGAAATTACTACCAAAAAAAGTCAGCAGCAGGACATTTTTCTAATCATTCTACGCACATAGAATTGATAAAAATCAACTTTCAGTCAATTCTTCAACTTTCCAGCATCATTCCTTCAATGATGAGTGCTAATAACTCCAGGAAAAGTCACCGAATCTCGCAGAAGGAGGAACATAATTAATTGAGCTGTTAACTACTATCTATTTTTCACTGCATGGCTATTCATCTCACATATCTTCACTAGTGCTGCGATGTCATTGAATTATATTGAATCTAACAGCACAGAAACTGGCCACAAGGCCCACAGGTCTATTTCTTTTTTCGTTCATTCATGGGACATGGGCGTCGCTGGCTGGCCAGCATTTATTGCCCCTTTCTAGTTGCCCTTGAGAAGGTGGTGGTGAGCTGCCTTCTTGAATCACTGCAGTCCATGCGCTGTGCGGTGACCCACAATGCTGTTAGGAAGGGAATTCCAGGATTTTGACACAGTGTCTGCGGAGGAACAGCAATACATTTCCAAGTCTGGATGGTGAGTGGCTTGGAGGGTAACTTGCAGATGGTGGTGCTCCCATATATCTGCTGCCCTTGTCCTTCCAGATGGAAGTGGTTGTGGGTTTGGAAGGTGCTGTCTAAGGATCTTTGGTGAATTGCTGCAGTGAATCTTGTAGATGCTACACACTGCTGCTACTGAGCGTCAGTGGTGGAGGGAGTGCACGTTTGTGGATGTGATGCCAGTGAAGTGCTTTGTCCTGGATGGTGTCAAACTTCTTGAGTGTTGTTGGAGCTGTACCCATCCAGGCAAGTGGGGAGTATTCCATCACACTCCTGACTTGTGCCTTGTAGATGGTGGATAGGCCTTGGGGAATCAGGAGGTGAGTTACTCACCACAGTTTTCCTAGTCTCTGACCTGCTGTTGTAGCCACTGTGTTTATGTTGCCATCCTGGTGTTTTAAGTCCCACTTAAGCCTCCCCCCTCACCTTGCTGTATCTAACCCTCTCAACGTATCCTCTATTTCTTTCTCCCTTGTGCACTTAACCTAGATTTCTCTTACTGCGCCCCTGGTATTTGTCTCAACCACTTCACTTGCAATGCAGCAATTCACCAAAGATCCTTAGAAAGCACCTTCCAAACCCATGGCCACTTCCATCTAGAAGGACAAGGGCAGCAGATACATGGGAACACCACCACCTGCAAGTTCCCCTCCAACCACTCACCATCCTGACTTGGAAATATATCACCGTTCCTTCGCAATTGCTAGGTCAAAATCCTGGATGTCCCTTCCTAATGGCATTGTGGGTCAACGCACAGCATGTGGACTGCAACAATTCAAGAAGGCAGCTCACCACCACCTTCTCAAGGGCAACTAGGGATGGGCAATAAATGCTGGCCAGCCAGCGACACCCATGTCCCATGAATGAATAAAAAAAAATGTGGTCGTGAGCTCCATATTTGCAAGACTCTGATCATCAGCAACCACAGTCTCACGAAGAAATGTACCCAATAAGGAAAAGGAAGATATTAAATCCGAGTTTGACTATTTAAATCACATTTTATTGTTTATATTCACTTGAGAATGGGGAAGAGCAAATGAAATGGAAAGCGATGAAGCTGTTATCTACTTGAGGGAGTAAGGGGATAGAGTCAAGCTCTCACTTAAGTAAAACTGGCCCTTATATACAGCATATCAGATAACCTCAAGGTGGCTTAAAAGCAGCCAATGAGGTACTTCTGTCATTTCAGGAAATGTACCAGTGATAGGGTACAACAATGAAATAAACAATAAAGTCCAAAGATGTGCAGGTTAGGGGGATTGGTCATGCTAACTTGCCCCTTAGTGTCTCAAAATGTCTAGGTTAGGGGGATTAGTGAGGTAAATATGTGGGGCTAAGGCTACAGGTCCCAGGTGGGATGCTCTGTTGGAAAGTTGGCACAGACTCGATGGGCTGAATGGCTTCCTTCTGCACTGTAACGATTCTATGATTCTGTTCTAATTCCGAAGAATGTTATGGAATCTTTGATGCCTACCTGACAGGGCAAAACAGGTGTCAATTTAGAGTTTCATCTGAAAAATGGCACCTCCTACACTGTAGCACTCCCCCTCTGTTGCACCGAGGTGTCAGACTAGATTGTGTGCTGAAATTTCTGGCGTGGGACTTGAGCCTGCAACCTTCTGATGCTGGTGAGAGTGCTATCCCCAGAGCCACCTGGTGCATTGAAATTCTGCTTATCCTGTCAGCCTGGGAAGAAAGTTGCTTCTGTGCTGTGGCTGTACTTTCGCACTCTTCCCACTGCCAACAATGATGGTTGCCAATTGGTGAGGAACTCCCTACTTCCTTGAAGTCATGTTTTTAAAGCTTTGACATTCAGACTGCAGTGTCTGCGAAGAATAATAATGCCTGTGTGTAAACTTAGAGAGTTTCTCCCTCCTCTCTTGGAGAAATTGGACCAGGAAGGATTAGGGTCGTCTGTTCTGGTTGGACACTTTACATATTCTTTTATTCATTTGGGGGACATGGGTGTCGCTGGCTGGGCCCGCATTTATTGCCCATCTCTAGTTGCCCTTGAACTGAAAGGCTTGGTAGGCCATTTCAGAGGGCAGTTGAGAGTCAACTACATTGCTGTGGCTCTAGAGTCACATGTAGGCCAGACCAGATAAGGATGGCAGATTTCCTTCCTGACGGGAACCAGATGGGTTTTTCCCACATTTGGCAATGGTTTCATGGTCAATAGCAGATCCTTAATTCCAGATATGTTTTTAATCAAAATCAAATTCAAATTCCACCATCTGCCGTGGTGGGATTCGAACCTGGGTCCCCAGAACATTAACTGAGTTTCTGGATTAAGAATCTAGTGATAATACCACGAGGCCATCGCCTCCCCTCATACACACATATGAACATACGAATTAGGAGCAGGATTGGCCACTCGGCTCCTCAAGCCCGCTCCACCATTCAGTAGGATCATGGGTCCATGGCGGTGTCACCATATGATATATTTCTTCCAACCGCCCACCTTCCCGCCCCCTCCCAGAACACCGGCTATTGGTTACCTGACCTTTACTTATTCACCTTTCGACACCAATCAAAGGGCGAAGATACATCATCGCTCAACAGGGAAGTGTGTCCCAGTTGCCAACCCTCCACAGAATTGTACAATCCTTACAGTGCAGAAGGAAACCATTCGGCCCATCAACTCTGCACCAACTCAGCATCTTATGCAGGCCCATGCCTTCCTTCCCAGGGAGAACATGCAAACTCCACACAGACAGTGATCCGAGGCTGGAATTGAACCGGGTTCCCTGGTGTTGTGAGGCAGCAGTGCTAACCACTGTGCCACTATGCCGCCCAAATATCTTGGCAAATAAAGGGAAGTAGAACAAAAAAAAATTCCTATTGCCCCAATGATTTTTCTACTGGGTTCTTCATAGGTAAATCTTGGAGATTATTCTCTAATTCCTGGAGACTCCAGGGCAACTCTGGTTGGCATGGTGGCACGGTGGTTAGCACCGCTGCCTCACAGCACCAGGGAACTGGATTCAATTCTGACCTTGGATGACTGCTTGCGTGGCATTTGCATGCTCTCGCCAGGAGGGAAGAGATGGGCATGGGCCTGGATAAGATGCTGAGTCGATGCAGATTCGATGGGCTGAATGGCTTCCTTCTGCGCTGCAGGGACTTTACAATTCTAAGGAAGGATGGCACTGGGACACACTCTGAGCCCCTTGCCCTCCTTTCTCACTGTATAAATTCTTCATGTTGGAGCAGACTAATTGATGGAGGAGGTGACCACAGGACCAGGTCAACCATCTCATATCAAAGTTTATCTGTTTTCAGACAAGTTATGAGTTAGTCATGTTGACATTGTACAGATGCACATAGAATGGCTATAACACACAAGGAACCCATCGGGTTCCTGCAAGCTCTCGGCAAGAATTACTCAGCGAGTCCCACTCCCTCACCTTCTTGCCGCAGCCCTGCAGATTTTGTTTTCCTCATCAGGCAACTATCCAGTTCCCTCTTGAAAACTATAATCTGAACCTGTCTCCACCACACTCACTGGCCGTGCATTCCAGATCCCAACCACTCGCTGCAGAGGAAAAAGTTTTCCCTTATGCCATCTCTGGTTTTTTTGCCAATTGCTTCAAATTGATGCCCTTTGGTTTTTGACACTGGTTTGTGAGAACAATTATATTTTTAATAAAAGAACCACCCACATGCACAACTTCCTTCCAAACGGGGAATTTTGAATATCACAATTTCCAAACTCAACACCATCTTCTAACAGCAACCCTTGAGATAAAGGTAGCTGAAAACAAAGATATATACCATGAAACAATGAATAACCAGTTGCCACAGCTGCCTCAACACAATCATTGGCTCTACGCTCCTCTATTTAACCCCAGCTCAGCTGCTTTGATTTTGACCTAAAATTTCCAGACAGGACGTAAACAGAATTGTAAACTACAGGTGATTTAATTTCCCAGCAAAACAGTAGAAAGAAGAAAGTTGCTCCGACAGTGGTTACCCTCAGATTTGGTCCGGCCTAGGGTCCGAAAGTCACAGAGTGAAACTATTTTGTCAAGTACCACTGCAGCTGGGTTCAAATAACTAGGAAAGCTGAAATAGCTAGAGCTTGGCAGGCAGCCAAAGACTAATAGAAAGAGGGGAAAAAAAAATCTTGCAAAGTCATTGTACAACTGGACAACCTAACAGCAACATTAATAGATTGGCTTTCCATGAGTCTCTGGGATGGACTAGAATCAATTAGCTCACAGCGCTGAGTGACCTTGAGATCCATCGCAGAACCAGGCAAGAAATCAAGAGACGACACACACACACACACACACACACACACACGGACACACACACACTAAAGATCCTTTTGAAAAAGAATAAATATTGATTATTTCAGAAGAAATAGATGGATTGTCCTCCTGATTTATCTCTCGCCGCACAGTGCTTTTGACTAAATTCCCCGCAGTTTGTTAAAGGTGATGGATTCTATTCATGGAAGGGTCAGAATACGAGTTAATGAAACATTTCTTCGTGAAAACGCCACTGTTTCCATCAATCAGTCTGTGGGCTCAGCATAGGAAGTTCCATTAGAATATTGTGCCTGATGGCAAATCAGAGGAACTGCTAACAAGGGCTCACGGGGGTTACAAAACATGCTAACAGCAGCCCAGTTACTCTCCTGTAATGTCATTAAGCACAAGGCACGGGCTTCTGTCAAATGGGGGGGGTAGTGATTTAAAGACAGTTCTTTCTTCCAGTGCTCTCTTTCTTTCTGATAGGTATCATCTTAAGAGGGGGATTTTTTTTTCCACTCAGCTTCGTTTGGGAAGGTCTATATTTCTCGAGACTCGGTTGACACAGAATTGAAATCCAAATCCAGCCAAACACATTGAACTGTGAACTGAAAGTAGACGTAGGACACTGTGCTGTCAGTGGGAAAAAATAATCAATCGAAAGAATTCTAAGCATAACCTTTTACAAATGAATTTCTCTCATGCAAAAAAAAGAGTTCAGACAATCTGACGAAATGTACAGCATGCCTTTCTTAACTTTTCCTGCTTTTAAGACAAATATGCTTTGAACATCAAAACAGCAGTGTAGAAAAGCCTGCTAGAATTTGTCCCCAGCCACCACCCCCACCCCCCCACCTCCCAACAAGAATCACAGGGAAGAAAAGAAGAGGTTACTTACTAAATGCCGGTGCAATAATGAGGTTCGTATCTGTCATTTGGGGAAAGGTTACAGACGCTGATTCTGTCACTTCACGAGTTTTGGTGACGATCGGGTCGGGGGAGAAGGATTCAAGTACAACCGAGGAGAGGAAGGAAGGGGATGAGGTCGGGGGGAGTGAGGGTGGGCTAGTGAAGGGAGCTGAGGAGAGCACCAAAGGGTCATCCGGATCATTCACCGTCTGGCTCAAGTCAGATATCGGAATAGTGGCGGTAAAGGCGGTCGATGGTGGCCATTCGGCCACTGTTGCTTGGTCAGCAGAGATGATAGGACCCTGCCCTATGCGCTTGGGATCAAGGTGCGTCAGAGGTTCGTACTCAAATATCTTGTCCACAAAAACCCACTTGAGGCCAGCAATGCAAAGACCCAGGCTCACCAGACAAGCCATGATGGGTATGATGCAGATCTTCTCAGAGTTTAAGCAAGTCCGTGCACGCTCCACCTCCATGCAGATGCAGCAGGTAGCGATGAGGCCCGTCAGTCCCAGGGCTCCGCTTTCGTCTGCCTGGGTGGCCGAAGAACTGTCCTCCGCCGTCCCTTCGGCCGAGGGGGTCGGGCAGGGGGGGCTGGAGGGCTCGAGAGAATTCTCGCTGGCTTCCTCAGACATCCTGCCGGCGCATTCAGTGTGACTGCTCTCCGAAAGGCTTGCGAGCAACAGGAGGGAGGTGAGTGAGAGTGAGGACGTCGAGGCATCAAATGGGCAACGACGGCAGAATCATCATCGACGTTCGCACTGGGAAGGTGGGCGAGCAACCTGATAGCTCTCCGCCGTGCCTGTCTCGCTCCTGTGAATTCTGTACGAGACGCTCAAATCATCTCTTGGCTTGAGCAGCTCAGTCCTGGTGTCAAGGGGGCTGCCATTTATTCTAAATTGAAAGTCACTGCTGAGGTCTCACCTGCAAAGTTGGAGATTTTCCAAACAAACCCCCTCCCCCCCCTCCCTCCCTCCCTCCCTCCCTCCGTCACTCACACCTTCATAAAAAAAACCCCACAGACCAGCAGCAACATCATCCTGTTATTCTCACTGTGCCTGCTCTGTTCGGCACAGAGAGAAGCTGGAGTCATTAAGGAGCAGCAGGTGCCTGTCTTTTCAGCACAGTGGAAGCGCTGTCATTAGTGACAGGGATACTCGCAAACCCGGCGGGGTGGGAGGGAGGGGAGGGGAAGGAGGGGGGCACAGAGAGAGAGAGAGAGAGAGAGGGAGAGGACACACGGAACTTCCTCCTCCTCCTTCAGACATCAATCCACTCACAGACACACACTCACACAGCACACATACACACACCGATACAGGAATACACGCTGCAGGGTGAGTCTTCCTGGAATCAGAACGCACACATACACACATCTCACACACACACACACACGCGCGCGCGTACATACACACACACACACACACACACACATACACGCACCATTCAGAACTGCACAGACTGCCTGCAACTTCCGACTTGATCCAATTAGAAGGAATGAACCATCAAATCAGAAGCAGGCAGCAGCGAGTTCTCCAGCCTCATATCCCTCCCTCTGCCATATAGACGAGTCAGCAATTGATTATGCTAATGCACGGGAGCTGGATGCGATGGGACAGAGCAGGGCTGGTGTAACTGGCAGACGCTGGGTCCCAGGGGGATGGGGTTTTCTCCAGTAATTTCACTTGTGCGCTCCCAGAGATCGCATTTCATCCCGACATCTAGCTTCAATTCAAACGATAAAACCTGGCGGGGGGGGGGGAGGAGGGGGAGGAGGAAAGGGTTTAAAACGGCCTACCGGCAAATATAGGTAAATGAAAAGATCTTGGGACGTGTCATGTCTTATGAGGCTTCCCGGTTTTTACAGAGTTTTATTTTGTCTTGTTTGAATGGCAGGTGTGTGTGTGTGTGTGCTGGGGTGTGTGTGTGCGCGTGTGTCGAGGTGGGTGGGAGGAGGTGCTAACAGAAAGCAAGCCTTAAGGTGATAGATCCATGGAGGATTGACAGTTCTGAAGGGTACGCTCTTAATCCACTCCACCGCTGGAAAGTCTCCAATCCAGCCTCGCCCTACTTATTAACCTGCTAGTGACAAACCTGGATAGAAAAATATAAAGTGTAAATAAAAGAGAGAGGAAGACAGTCCCTCCTCGGACTGCGGACGGATTTGAATGAGTTGATGAGAAACTTCTGAGGAAAATAGAAAGAGAGAGAGAAAGCATTTACAAAAGGGACATGCATTATGAAATGAGTGCTTAGGGACAGCCATCGCTCGACGATGATGGGCTGCCAGCGGGTCTATTATTAATACAGTTCTATCGGCAGATCAACCAGCCCCTGCATTAATTGGGCCCTGCCACTGACAGAGGAAAATAAGCTGTGAGAGTCGGAGCTGTGTGCCTGGTGAAATTAGCTGATGGATCGAGCAGCAGTTTGCCACACAGACACCCTGACTCTCTCCTCGCTGTCTCAACTTAATGGAAATAGCATCGTGTTTCTCGTCCTTTATGAACAGAGATGTGCTGAAAGCAAGGCGGGAAAAGTAGGTCGGGGAAGAGTGACTCCCGCTGCGTTGTCCTTCAGAGGAAGCGTGCAGATGCAGCACTTCAGGAGCGGGTGGGCTCAAAATCAAAATTTTTAAAAAAGGCTCACGAAGGATGAATGGGCACATCACAACACAAGCCCAGGATAACTCCCACGAAGGGTTAGTTGCCCAAACTCGATGTAAAACAATGATTTAGGATGTTTAAGAGCACGAGGGAATAAGGGCGCAACTTCAGGCTAAAGGGACGATCCTTTAAAACAGAGATGTGGAGGAATTTCTTCAGCCAGAGGGTGGTAAATCTGCGGAACTCTTTGCCGCAGAAGGCTGTGGAGGCCGGGTCATTGAGTGTCTTTAAGACAGAGATAGATAGGTTCTTGATTGATAAGGGGATCAAAGGTTACGGGGATAAGGCAGGAGAATGGGGATGAGAAAAATATCAGCAGTGATTGAATGATGGAGTAGACTTGATGGGCCGAGTGGCCTAATTCTGCTCCTATGTCTTGTGGTATAAGACTATAAGTTATAGGAGCAGATATAGGCCATTCGGCCCATCGAGTCTGCTCCACCCACCATTCAATCATGGCTGAAAAGTTTCTCAACTGCATTGTCCCAACCTTTCCTCGTAACCTGTGATCCCCTTATCAATTAAGAGCCTATCCATCATCTTATACAAAGCAGAGCTTCTCTTGCCATCGACGGGCATGTTATGGCACCGAGATGATGAATCCAGATGTCAACATTAATAATCCAGAGAAAGCAAGTTCCTATTTTATCATGGCTTTTTAAAAATTGCAAATTTAAAAAAAACGGATGTAAAAGTTGTTATCAATAAAGCTGTCCTTTAGAATAGTGGTTGCAGCACAGAAGGAATCCATTTGGCCCATCATTTGGGCCTCTGAACGAGCAATTCAACCAGTGCCACTTTCCTGCCTTTTCTCCGCAACCCTTTTGGACAATGATCCAATTTCCTTTTAAAGGCTGCAATTGAATTTGCTCCCACTGCACTCTCAGGCAACGTAATAAGATGGTTTGAGCAGATAATCTGTTTTAGCAATGCCATTGAGGAATAAATATTGACCTGGGCACTGGGAAGAACTCCCCAACTCTTCACAGAACCTTTCAAGTACAGAAGGAGGCCAATCAGCCCATCGAGCCTGCACTGGCTCTCTGAAAGAGCATTCTAACCAGCCCACTCTCTTGCCTTAAGCCTGTAAACCTGCACATTCTCTCTTTCCAGACAGCAATCCAATCTTGAGCAAACCTATCTCCATCACCTTCTCAGGAAGATTGGTCCACACTCCCTCCAGGTGAAAGCAGTTTTCCTCACATCAGTTGTATTACTTTCGGCCCTCCTTTTGAATCTGTGTCATTTGTTTTTGATGTACTTCTGAAAAGGAACATTTTCTCGCTGTTTTATCTGACCATACCTTTTAGGATCTTGAATATCTCTTTGTTGAAACAGTGCTGCTGGGTCTTTTACATCCACCTGACAGAGCAGACTGGTCCTTGTTTCTTTTCCCTTTATTCTTTCATGGGATGTGGGTGTCACTGTCTACATTTATTGTCCATTCCTAATTGCCCTTGAATTGAATGGCTTGCTAGGTCATTTCAGAGGGCAGTTAAGGATCAACCACATCTAGGCCATCAGTTTTGCTCCCAGTGCACAGCACAGACTTAGGACAATTTCCTGTTGCACAAGTTTGACCTGGGAGAAGTGTCCTGAAAAGGTAAGATTTCCAATCCGGGGCTGAGGTGGGGGGAACTGGTGGTCAATGAAAATGAGGGTCATGGTGGGTGACCTCTGAACAAGGGTGGAGGCTGCCGCATGCGGAGGCAGACTGGCAATAAAACTGCCCTCCAGACCTCAACCCTCAGACCCCCTTACCTCTCCTCGCCAATGCACTTCACCTCACACCCAGCTCCCATGGTCATTTATAGCACCGATGCTAACTTAATGCCAACACATGCCCTCTTAACCACCCAACAAAATTCTCATTCGTAAAAACCCAATTTATTGGGTTTATCTTCCTTTAATCCCTTACAAAAACAAGCATTGGAATTCATAATCCCAGTTTTAAAAGTCTATGACCACTTGAAGCTGAAAATCAAATTATGAACTGATTGGAAACCAATGTGATAATGGAAAGTTTCAAAACAAGTCATGCAGCACTAATCCAGTACTAAATGCCCTCAGGCTTATTCAATGTAGAGGGAAATAGTAAGCACTGATTTTTTTCTGATTTTTTTTTGAAAAGTACTGTAGATAGTTGTTTTTCTGCAAATATTTAAAGGGCAGAAGGTTTAAATGTCTTGACAGCTTGACAGTTTCTTTTGACAGAACCAATGAGTTTGTGCACTTTATAGGCACTTTCATGTCTACTTTTAAAAATCCCAAAGAGTGGCTTACCATTCCTAAAAGGGTACCCCATCTATTCAAGCAATTCTGCAAAATTTGGACTTGCCTTTACCTGGCATAATTTGCATATATTGTGATTCCCACTCTTAGCTAATGAAAATCTGACATGACTAGAGGCAGCTGCTGTCTTATACAGGCTGCACTTCTGCGAACCACAGATGTGTAATGTGGACCGTACCCTTATTCATACCCCCCAAACCCCTGCGCAAATGGATGGTTCCGTATTCAAAGTTGGACAACTGGATTTGGGCTTCCACAGCCATTTTTGCAATGATGGACAGGTCCTCCCTCTCTATGAAAATTCAGGCCTTAATGTCCCAAGAGATAGATTGCACCTCCCTCAGTTCAGCACCCCCACAGTACTGCATTTTATAAGGCACGGTGGCACAGTGGTTAGCACTATTGTTTCACAGCACCAGGGACCCGGGTTCGATTACCGGCTTGGGTCACTGTCTGTGTGGAGTCTGCATGTTCTCCCCATGTCTGTGTGGGTTCCCTCCAGGTGCTCCGATTTCCTCCCACAGTCCAAAAGATGTGGAGGTTAGGTGAATTGGCCATACTAAATTGCCACTTTGTGTCCCAAGATGTGTGGGTCAGGTGAATTAGCCATGGGAAATGCACGGGGTTACTGGAAAGGGGTTGGAGGGTGAAACAAGCAGATGCCGGAACTCAACTGAACTACCTGGGACTGCCCCTGGAATTCAGGATGGAGATTACCTGCAATCCGATACCCTGGAACATCACAACAGTGGATCAGTGATCGTCAGGTGGACCTTCCAGATTTGGTGTCCTGGAGGGGATCCATCGCCCAGCCTCAGTAAGCTCCCAGACATCTATCTTTATTTTCAGGAGGTCCACCTTATTTCTCCAATAGTGTGTCAGTGATGTTGGCTGCGATTTTCAATATGGCGCCCAGACACAATGGTGGACTATGAGTCATCAGGCCTGTCCCACCACCAAAATGGCGTGAAATGCCATTTGGTGCTTAATTAATGAGATCAGGATTGGGAGATTTGCCTCTGCAGCGAGAAACACTCCGCACTTCCAGCTGCACCATGGCACTCAGTCTCCAACTGGGAGAAACCCACCTCAAATATGACATCAAACCACATAAAGAGGAATTTTCCGGAACTGGGGTGGGCAAGGCTCGCAGAACGGCATTCTCTGTTGGCCTCGGGAAGGATCTTACGAGCCTAGGGAGGGCAAGGCGGTAAAATTCCGGCAATTGTGTCAGATGACCAAAAGCTTGGTAAAAGAGGTAGAGGCTTGATCTTACCCGCCGTTTATGCCATGCTCCCGCTGCAAGCCAGGATGGAGAATTTGGCGGCTAACCAAATGTCTGATCATTGCAGCCGGATGGAAAAATCTCACTGGTGTGAACGGTGGTAAGTTCCCGGCTGTAGGTGCTAAAGAGTATCTTAAAGGGAGGAAGCAAGCAGAAAGTTTTAAGGGGAATATTCCAGAGCGATTGAAGGCACAGCCGGCAATCGTGAAGCAATTAAAATTGGGGACGGTCAAGAGGTCAGAATTAGCATAAGGAATTGTTTAGTAATACATCCGCAACCTCCGGTGTCCATGAGTTGCCTTGCTCTGAGACAGACTGGCAGAGACAGCAGGCCATCTCCCTTAGCATCAACGGGCAGTTAGTTCCTGGCAGCTACATCAAAGCAGGTGGTTGTTGCAAGAAGCAGTTTGACAGCACCTGGCACTCTGTAAATTGAAATGATGCCTCAGTTCCCCTGTTGCAGTCAGCGAGACTGGGCCCCCGGGTGTGTCCTATCACTTATTACTGCACAGCTGGGCCAAGCAGTGCACATCACTCAAGGTCTTTGAGAGAAAATGTTTTAAAACCTTTGGCGAAAGAGGCATATTTTTCCCGCTGTTGTAAACACACGACAACAAGCCAAATTGATGACTCGAATCTTTGATAGACTGTGAAATTCGGACTACAAAGCAGAGGGCAAATCAAAATAACCTTGGTCAGGACCACAATTTTTTCCCAGAGCAAATTGTAAATTATGTAAATGGTCTTGGGGGCCCTGGGAGTGCGCCATATTTATTCTGAACGTGTCGGCTTGGTTCGGTGGCTCGAACTCTGACCTCCGAATCAATAGGTCGTGGGTTCAATCTCACCCCCATGACGTGTGCATGACAACCCCCGAGCCAGCGCTTCCATGCTCTGCGGATGGCGTGCTGCACTGTCGGAGGCACCGCTTTGCAGATGAGACGTTAAACCAAGGCCTGTCCTGATCAATGTCAAAACATCCCCCATTGCCCGACGACTCCAGAGGAGAACCGAGGCCATTCATGGTTGTGGGATCTTGCTGTGCGCAATTTGAGTTCCCAGTTTTGCAAGAATTGTGCCCACCCTTCAAGAGCAATTAACTGGCAGAATGTCACTCGACGGACCTCCTGAGAGGGGCAATGAGAATTCTTTCCTTCCACGCTGACCTTTAGTGGACCACTTGTGCAGGCTACGCCTAATTTTACAGAGGAATGGAACACCAGCCTCAATTCCCAAAACCATTTTACATTAAGTACTACTTAAAGATGGGAAGAGGAGGCTTCATTGGAATTGCTCATCGGAAGGGTTTTGCTTCTGAATCAGCCAAATTCAATTACGAGCGGAGCTCGACCCATTTTCATTTGATAATAAATCAATTGATTAGTTAATTAATGGATTCATCTGAATGGATTCAAGATGGAAAGCAAAGAAAAGCCCCACACGTTGCTGACAATAGTCACCGTTTCGACAGGAGTCATGGGATGAATCATAGAAACCCTACAATGCAAAAGGGGGCCATTCGGCCCACCAAGTCTGCACCGAAAACAATCCCACCTAAGCCCTATCCCCGTTACCCTACGCCAATCCCTCTAACCTGTGCATCCCAGGACACCAAGGGGTAATTTAGCATGGGCAATGCACCTAATCCACGCATCTTTGGACAGTGGGGGGAAACCGGAGCACCCGGAGCAAACCCATGCAGACATGGGGATAATGTGCAAACTCCACACAGACAGTGACACAAGATGGGAACCGAACCCCAGGTCCCTTGCGCTGTGAGACAGCAATGCTAACCACTCAGCCACCGAGACAGCACCACTCCAGTGGAAGCATCAGGAACACCTAACTCTCATCCAAACCAACCGCCGACTGCAGCAGCTTTGGTGGGGCTGTCTAGATAGAAAAAGGCGAAGGCGGTTGTGTGCTAAAATGATATGAAGGCACCAGTCTCTCATAAGGGACTGAACCAACACACTGCAGGTTCATTCCTTAAGATTAAGTTTAACTTTATTTATTAGTATCACAAGTATTACATTAACTCTGCAGTGAAGTTACTGTAAAACTCCTCTAGTTGCCATACTCCGATGCCTGTTCGGGTATACTAAGGGAGAATTTAGCATGCCCAATGCACCAAACCAGCACGTCTTTTGGACTGTAGGAAGAAACCGGAGCACCTAGAGGAAACCCACGCAGACATGGGGAGAACATGCAGACTCTGTATGGACAGTGACCCAAGCCGGGGATCAAACCCAGGTGCCTGGCATTCCAAGGCAGCAATGCTAACCACTGTGAGCTGATATGAGGATATCAGGGTTGTGTGTCTGTGTTTCTGCTCTAGGCTGAAGTGAAACTGAGACCGGACCACATGACACACTTCCCTTAAAGTGACGACATGCTGCTGTATGGCTCATTGCAGCAAATACCGTCAGCCAAAGCTGTGTCTGATTGAGGTGCAATGGTAACGTGTTGGAGGATAGGGCAGAACATCTCCACCTGTCCATATCGGCTGCAGATGCGCACTTTTTCCAAAAAATTACTGACTGCCGCAGCATCTCCGATTATCAAAGAGAAGCCAGAACTGTAATTGTGAACTTGAAACATCATCCGTGATCATTTCTCTGCTGTTTTGAGCACTGCAGTGTAACATCAGGAGGCAAAGTAAATCTGCAGGATAACACCCTCAATCACACATCCGGGCACCGTGCTTCCCTCTCCCATTGCGCAAGGACTTTGTCTCTTCAGTCATGGGCAATTTGGTGATTCCAGGCAATGGGAGGTTTGCAGTTTGCAGCCTCCCAACACTAAATAAAAGATGAAACAGGGTCCTAATCACAGACAATTACTCCCGACAGCTGTTTTCAAACTGAATGGATGTGGCATAAATCACCCTTTAAATGTATAGTTAAGCAGAGCCAGATTTATTATTTATAACGGTGAAAATCTATATATTTGCATTGCTTAGGGAAGCAGCTTGAGTTAGAGGTATTGGCTGGAGCAAGTTTGCCAGCCCATTAAGAAATGAGCTTTTAATCCTGATCGTAGAACTCTTCAAGCAATCGCATTTATTAACAGAGAAGCCTGGGAGGCAGACCTGAGTGCGCTGGCAGCAAATTAGCCGCCACTGAAATTCAGTTCAACTTGAATGGGCCTTCTGCGCTGCCTGTCTGGTACTGGGCACTGGGTGGGGTGTGCAGCAAACTCCCATGCTGTCAGGTCCTGAGAGAGAGAGAGAGAGAGAGACAGCTCATTGCTGGAGTAGCAGCCACTCCACTGCTGCAGGCCACCCAACTCTTGACGGTGAGGACCGTGGATCAGCCCAGCCCTTCACTCTCACCCAATAACAAGCAAGTTACAAGCAGCCGAGGGACCTTCTGCGCCAACATGACCTGAGCTACTTGAAAACTCCCAGCTGTGAGACAAGAACAGAAATAGAGGCAGGATTCTTTCTGCACCTAATTAGTCCAGGTCATAAATCAGTCGCTGATTAAAAACAACTGAATGTCATTCTCTATAATATCTGTTTTCCTAAGACAGAAACTACTCATTCTCACAGAGGAGCAGTGACACAGTTAAATCTGCACATCACCACTGACACTAAGTAAAATTATTGCTAGTATTTTCTAATATATCATAGAAATCATAGAAACCCTACAGCACAGAAAGAGGCCATTCGGCCCATCGAGTCTGCACCGACCACAATCCCACCCAGGCCCTACCCCCATATCCCTACATATTTACTCACTAATCCCTCTAACCTATGCATCTCATGACACTAAGGTCAACTTAGCATGGCCAATGTGACCGTACACAACAAGACGCTCGCATTTATATAGCACCTTTAATAGAGCAAAGTATAACCATGGGAATGTTCAGGAAGGTTTTGAAGCCAAACCGTATGACACTTGAGGGGAGGCGATGGCCTAGTGGTATAATCGATAGACGATTAATCCAGGAACTCAGCTAATGTTCTGGTGGACCTGGGTTCGAATCCGGTCACAGCCCATGGTGAAATTTGAATTCCATAAAAAATATCTGGAATTAAGAATCTATTGATGACCATGAAACCATTGTCGGAAAAAATCCATCTGATTCACGAATGTCCTCTAGGGGAAGAAATCTGCTGTCTTTATCTGGTCTGGCCTACAATGTGACTCCAAAGGCACAGCCATGTTTTCTTAATTGATGTCGTCTCAATTAACCTCCTGCAACTAGGGATGGGCAATAAATGTTGGCCAACCAGCCTCACAAAGGGATAAAGAAAAAAAAATTAATCAAAAATGGAGGTTTAAATGAGTGTTCTCAAAGGTTGAGAGGGAGATAGAGAGATAAGGAAGTTTAGAGAAGGAATTCTAGGGCTAAGTGCCCAAGACAGATGAAGTACGGCCATTGATGATGGACTGGGGTGTGGAGGTCAGGTGGTGGTTACTTGTTGATCTCAATTAGTTTAACAGCTTGAAATTCAACTCAGTGCCAATAGGCTAAGCAGGAGATGGGGGTGGGTGGTGTGCGCAAGTAGTATCCAGTGCCCCTGTTTGTATACCCTGCCCCAAAATGTGCTTGCTGAGAACAAGGCTGAGATTGTTCACTAAGGTCTTTGTGGTTAAGTCGCCTACTGTCACTCGCTGTCCAGGCCATTGGGAATGACCACTCAGGCCAGGATGGCAGCACCTAAGGAACTCTACCCTGAGAATGACTCAGTGTTGGAGTAGGAAGAGTAGGCCATTCAGTCCCTTGAGCCTGTTCCAACATTGGATTTTTTAAAATTCATTCATGAGCGGTGAGTGTCTCTGGTTGGACCAGCATTAATTACTTACCCCTAAGGACACTTTACGAGTCAACCACATATCTGTGGCTCTTGAGTCACATGTAGGCCAGACCAGGTAAGGGTGGCAGATTTCCTTCCCTAAAGGACATTAGTGAACCTGAGGGGTTTTTCTGACAATCGACAATGGTTTCATGGTCATCGTTAGACTGTTAATCCCAGATTTTTATTGAATTCACATTTCATCATCTGCCATGGCCCAGGTCCCCAGAGTATTACCCTGGACTACGAGTCCAACGACAATACCACTACGCCACTGTCTCCCAGGCTGAATATCTTTAACTGACTTGGACTCATTTCCCTGATCACAGGATCTTCTCCAATGATGATATGGAAGGACAGCTGAACAGAAATGTAATAACGGGTATCAGCCAAAGCAATCTGTAACGCAATTTGTCAAATATGTGCAGAAGAACAGTATCCAAATACAAATCAGGGTCTTTGGTACAACTGACTCCTGATGGTTTGCAGCTCTGTATCTGTGAATCCAATCACTGGACAGACCCATTTTTCATGACGCATCTTGCAAGACATCTCCACACACCCAAGCATACTTTCCCCCATTCCATCCTGTTCCTCACAGCTGTTTACTTTCATTCAATATCTGCCCAGCTAGTAAATCAGGTACCAGGCTGTCAGTACCAAGCACAGAACGTTCCAGACACAGGTCATTCTGCATGCGCATTGAGTCTATCCTGGTGTCTTTTCCATCCAAACCTAATCTAACCCCACTCTCCCACTCACTCCCAAAACTCTTCAAGTACCCCCTCCCTCCAGTCTAACCCCACTCTCCCCCTCCCAAAACTCTTCAAATACCCTCCTCCCTCCAGTCTAACCCCACTCTCCCCCTCCCAAAACTCTTCAAATACCCTCCTCCCTCCAGTCTAACCCCACTCTCCCCTTCCCAAAACTCTTCAATACCCCCTCCCTCCAGTCTAACCCCACTCTCCCACTCTCAAAACTCTTCAAATACCCTCCTCCCTTCAGCCTAACCCCACTCTTCCACTCCTGAAATCCTTCAAATACCCCTCTCCCCCAGTCTAATCCCACTTACTCACTCACCAGAGCTCACTTCCAAAATCCTTCAATACCCACCCAGTCTAATCCCAATTTCAAAGAACAAAAACAACAAGTAACAAAGAAAGTTACAGCACAGGAACAGGCCCTTTGGCCCTTCAAGCCTGTACTGACCATGCTGCCCGACTGAACTAAAACCCCCTCCCCTTCCAGGGACCATATTCCTCTATTCTCATACTAGTCATGTATTTGTCAAGGCACCCCTTAAAAAGTCACTATCGTACCTGCTTCCACTATTTTCTCCAGCAGTGAGTTCCAGGCAGTCACCACCCTCTTGTGTAAAAAACTTGCCTTGTACACCTCCTTTAAACATTGCCCCTTGCACCTTAAACCTATGGCCCCTAGTAATTGACTCTTCCACCCTGGGAAAAAGCTTCTGACTATCCACTCTGTCCAGGCCCGTCATAATCTTGTAGACTTCTACCAGGTCGCCCCCTCTCCTGCTCACTCCCAAAATCCTTCAATACCCACCCAGCCTAATCTCACCCTCCTGCTCACTCACCGCACTCTTTAATACCCCCTCAGTCTAATCCCACAGTCACCTGCAATCTTCAATATCTCTCCCAGTCTAATCCCACTTTCTCACTGCAGTTCTCAATATCCCCCCCCCCCCCAGTCTAATCCTCCTCACTTTCTTCAACCCTCAATACCTCCCCCAGTCTAATCCTCCTTTCTCACTCCCTCCCCATAACGTTTAACAAATACAAACTGAGCACACGGAATTTGGGCCATTCCCACATAAGACCGTAGGACACAAGAGCAGAATTAGGCCACTCAGCCCATTGAATCTGCTCCACCATGCAGTCACGGCTGATATGTTTCTCATCACCATCCTCCTGCCTTTTCCCCCGATCCCCTTATTAATCAAGAACTTATCTATTTCTGTCTTAAAGACACTCAATGATCTGGTCTCCACAGCTTTCTGCGGCAAAGAGTTCCACAGATTCACCACTCTCTGGCTGAAGAAATTCTCCCTCATCTCTGTTTTAAAGGATCATTCTTTTAGCCTGAGATTGTGCCCTCTGATTCTAATTTTCCGTACTAGTGGAAGCATCCTTTCCACATCCATTCTGTGCAGGCCTGTAAGTTTCAGTAAGATCCCTCTTCATCCTTCTACACTCCAACAAGTACAGACCCAGAGTTCTCAACCGTTTCACATATGACAAGTTCTTTATTCCAGGTTATGTGGTTAGATTGACTCGGTGGCACTGCGGATTCACCTCGACGTAGTTCTCATTTTGAACTCTGAGTTCAGGATGAAGAGCCACAGGGATAATTTGGGTTGAGCGGTCTGCTTTTGTCGCACTCACGCAATTTTACGCCCTTCTGCTGTTGGATAAACGCTATTTTCGAGTGAGTGTTTTTGGCTGTCAAAGGGACATCGGGAATATAGGGAATATCGGGAACCTGCCCAGCCAACCTACTTGCGGAAGAGACATTTTTTTCAGAAGGGAGCTATTGTTCAGCAGAAAGAGCCATTGAGTTGCATTCCATTCACTTCATCCAGGACATGCTGCAGTCCCCTGTGTCAATGGCTGCATGGAGCTACGAGTCTGCAAGTCACAGCAGGTTTACTGTCAACTGATAACAATCAGTCTCTTTGAAGCAAAGGCAAGTATTTTTCTCATACGCGCACAACAGCCGGGATCACTATCTGGCGAGACCACATCGTTTTAATGGCCCTTTCAGAAAGAGAAAGAAGATAATAGGAACTTGAAGGAATTAAACATAAGGGGCTGAAATTCAATGATTAATACAATCAGCTCAAAGAAATGTTTTCACTTGGAAAGCCATTAGAGCATGGACTGCTTCATCAAACACCAGGCAGAAACTACAACATCTCTTTGAAAAGGAAGGGAGCTGGGAGAGGGTGTGTGTTATCATAATACAGAGGTGTAAAAGATGGCGGGCTAGATCTTATTTTAAACTTCTGGGTGGTAATCTGGTAGATCAGGTCACCCACCTGTTAAGAGAACAAGACTGAGTTTCATTCCCATGGTTTCAATGGGGGGGTAGAACTGGACTAGTTTCTACAATGGGCTGGTGATCTCCTTCACCAGATTACTTCCCAGGCAGTGAAGATAAAATCTACCCTGCCATCCTCCCACTGTCTTCTCTAGGTGTTTTCTGGATAACATTTCTTCCCAGGATCTGGGCCCCACCAGCAAGGTAACCATTATTACCCGTTCATAACAGGGTCAGGGGAAAGGTTGTGGTGGACTTTCTCCCTGCCCAACGCAATCCATGGGCGGCACGATGGCACAGTGGTTAGCACTGCTGCCTCACAGCGCCAGGGACCCAGGTTCGATTCTGGCTACTGTCTGTGTGGAGTTTGCACATTTCCTCTGTTGTCTGCGTGGGTTTCCTCGAGGCGCTCCAAAGATACCAAAGATGTGCGGGTTAGATTGATTGGCCATGATAACTTGACACGAGTGTCAGCAAGATTAGCAGGGTAAATATGTTGGGTTATGGGAATAGGGCCTGGGAAGGATTGTGGTCCATGCAGATTCGAAGGGCTGAATAGCCTCCTTCTGCACTGTAGGATTCCATGATTCTGTGCGGTGAAGATACTTCTACAGTGCTGTTATTTAGAGTCCCAGAATTTGGACCCACCAATGATGAAGGAATGGCGTCCTACGTCCAACTGAGGATAATGTGTGACTTAGAAATGATGTTGTTGTCTGTTCTTGTCGTTCTTCTCAGAGGTCAGGGGGGATGGGTATGGGACCAGTTCCTGAAGTGACCTTCCGAAATATATGTTTTTTCATTCATTCAAGGGATGTGGGCTTCACTGGCTGGGCCAGCATTTATCGCCCATCCCAAATTGCCCCGGAAAAGGGGGTGGCCAGCTGCTTTTTTGTACCGCTGCAGTCCATGTGGTGTAGGTACACCCATGGTGCTGTTAGGGAAGGGGCTCCAGGATTTTGACCCAGCGACAGTGAAGGAACGGTGATATATTTCCAGGTCAGGATGGCGCGTGGCTTGGAGGGGAATTTTCAGGCAATGGTGGCCCCATGTATCTCCTGCCCTGTACTGGAAAGATCCATCCTGTGGATGCAAAGGGGAAAATTGTCCAAAACAAGTAGGACAAGTCAACCCAGCCAAGTGCCCGCCCCTTCAGCCACTCTCAATCATCAGCAAAGTGACTGAATGTGTCAGCGACAGTGCGATCAAGTGGGACTTAATTAGCAATGAGCAATTCACCAATGCTCAGTCTGAGTTCCACCAGCAACACCTAACTCCAGACTTCATTACTGCCTTGGTCTGAACATATTTCCTTCCAAGTCACATACCATCTTGTCTTGGAAATGTGTAGTTGTTTCTGTAGTGTCACTGTGTTGAAATCCTGGAACTCGCTACCCAACAAGGACTCAAACAGTCACCACACATGGGCTGCAGTGATTCAAGAAGGTTCCCACCTGTTCAGGTCTAATTAGGGATGGGCAATAAATGCTGGCTTTTCCAGCGGCGCCACGTCCCGCGATGAATAAAATGTTTGTGGTCACGGAATGTCGATTCTTCTTTTACAATATTTGGGCTGGTCCGAGGGGGATCAAAACCCGGAGTAATTGGATCTGAAATTCTGTCAGTGTAAGACATTGCGTGCAGTGCACCATGCAGTGAAGTAGTACACATTTTCTATTAACTTCCTGTGGCTTACATGAAATACTCTGAAGCCATAATTTTATCACTGTAATATCACTAAACATTTTTCCATACACAGGCATGGCAAAAGTCTTTGTGGACCTAGATCTTTGCCACCCTGTTCAAACATTTTTTGATACTGTCCACGATATTGGTGACATTTAAGTCATCCTCTTCAACCTTGGAGTGAATTCTAGTTTGTTGAATCGTTAGATAGGTACTAACTAACTGCTAAACTAGCTATGTTTAACAAACTAACGACTAAACCAGCTGTTTTCCTGGAATCTAAGCAAGTTAAACCACAACATTGGTATGGCTCACGCTTTGCCCAATACCGCAAATTACTACAAAAGGTCTTGAATGTAGCCCAATCCATCACGCAAACCAGCCTCCCATCCATTGACTCTGTCTACACTTCCTGCTGCTGTGGCAAAGCAGTCAGCATAATTAAGGACCCCACACACACCCCGGACATTCCCTCTTCCACCTTCTTCTGTCAGGAAAAAGATACAAAAGTCTGAGGTCACGTACCAACCGATTCAAGAATGGTTTCTTCCCTGCTGCCATCAGACTGTTGAATGGACCTAACTTGCATTAAGTTAATCGTTCTCTACACCCTAGCTATGACTATAACACTGCATTTTTCACTGTCTTGTTTCCTTCTCTATGAATGGTATGCTCTGTCTGTATAGCGCGCGAGAAACAATACTTTGCACTGTATGATAATACACGTGACAATAATAAATCAATTTAAAAACCATGTTTTTCTTTAAACTGCCCTGCAATAAATATACTAAGAATATAGAATCCCTACAGAGCAGAAGACAGTCGTTCGGCCCATCGGGTTTGCACTAGCTCTTACCCAGGCTTAGCACATAACACCACATTTTTACCCCACTAATCCTTCTAACCTATATAACTTAGGACACTAAGGCTATTTTAAAACAGGATTCATTTTTGTTTTTACACGGAATTATCTATGCCGTGTAAACCTCCTCCTACCTTATTGCAGCTCGGACATCAGCATATTCTTCTAGTCTTTTCTCCCTTATGACTCACTTCATCTTAAATGTATCTGTGCTATTTGCTTCAATTAACTCCTTGTGACAGCCAATTCCACATTCTCACTGCCCTCTGTGTAATGAGGTTTCTCCGGAATTCTCCATTGGATTTATAGTGACAACCTTATGTCTCTGCTCCCAAGTTCTGGTCTCCCTTGCAAATGAGAACTCCTTCTCTTCGTTTACGCTTGTCAAATCTCTTCATAATCTTAAAGACCTCTACTAGGTCATCCCTTTCAAAGGCTGAGAAGAGAGGGAGAAATGGAAACATTTGCTCCACATCTCAAGCCTCTTCCCTACTTTTTCTGTCCCAGTGAGTGCAACGGGGCAGTGAACAGAGCTAATTAAACATTGCATGATTTAACATCTATACCCCAAACAACTGGCTGTGCTCCCTCCTCCACACAAATTGAAAAGAGTACAAACAGTACAAAACAGTTCTCAGACGGACAATAGATTGTGACTGCAATAAATACAGTGGAAGCCTCATTAATCGACTTCTTGTCAGATGTGATCCAGCGCGGAGAGAGACACTGAAGATTTTCATTCCAAAGTACATTTTTCTTTGGGTCTACTGCAGAATGATCCAGAGAAACCAAGACAACAAGTTAAAAGGAATTAAAAGATTTTCACTGTTACTCATGTCACCTATGGTTCAGGGAGTTTCTTTCATTTATTTATGGGACATGGGCATCGCTGGCTGGCCAGCATTTATTGCCCATCCCTAGTTGCCCTTTGACAACTGAATGGCTTGCTGGGCCATTTCAGAGGGCATTTGAGAGTCAATCACATTTCTGTTGCTCTGGAGCCATATGTAGGTCAGACCTAGTAAGGATGGTAAATTTCGTTCAGTGGACAACAGTGGAGGCAATGGCCTACTGGTCCTGTTGCTAGACTATTAATCCAGAAACTTGGCTAATGTTCGGGGACCTGGATTCAAATCCCACCACAGCAGGTAGTAGAATTTGAATTCATTAGCAACATCTGGAACTAGGAATCTACTGATGACCATGAAACCATTGTTAAGTTTAAAGTTTCATTTATTAGTCACAAATAAGGCTTACGTTAACACTGCAATGAAGTTACTGTGAAATTCCACTCGTCGCCACACTCCCTGTTCGGGTCAATGCACCTAACTAGCATTTCTTTCAGACTGTGGGAGGAAACTGGAGCGCCCGGAGGAAACCCACGCAGACATGGAGAGAATGTGCAAATTCCACACAGACAGTGACCCAAGCCGGTAATTGAACCTGGGTCACTGGCGCTGAGAGGCAGCAGTGCTAACAACTGTGCCACCATGCTGTCTATTGTCAAAAAAATCCATCTGATTCACTCATAGAATCAAAGAAACCCTATACTGCTAAGCCCCCTGAAACTAGGATCAATTTAGCATGGCCAATCAACCTAACCCACACATCTTTGGACTGTGGGAGGAAACCAAGCAGAGGAAACCCATGCAGACACGAGGGGAATGTGTAAACTCCACACAGACAGTGACCCGAAGCCAGAATTGAACCTGGGACCCTGTCACGGTGAGGCAGCAGTGCTAACCACTTTTCCACCATGCCGCCCTTATCTTTTCAGATCTTTTAGGATCGGCAACATATTAGGTTTTGTTTTGTTTGTTTGGGAAATGCCAGTGCCAAGAGTATCCTCCCAATTTATGTGAAAAAAAGGAGGAAGGTTTATGTTCCAGGAGGAAGAGGAGAGTGCAGTATTCCAGCAGTAGGTCACACACATCCCAGCTCTTACCTTTTGTTCTGAACAACTTTGTGACAGTAATAGTGATGAGAGTTTGCTTATTAATACATAGTTATACCTAACACCTTGGATATCAGCAATGTAGCACTTGGGTAGCACTCTCACATTCTGAGCCAGAAAGTTGGGGCTTTGTTACTTAAACTCCAGGCTTGGGCACCAGCTGACACATCCAGCACAATACTGAGGGAGTTCTGCACTGCAGAAGGTGCTGTCTTTTGGACGAAATATCAAGCCAAAGCATAGTTTAGCATGGAAAAGAAACCAGGGCCAGTACATTACGAACTCATTCGGGCGAGGCTCGTAAAATCCCAAGGCCAATGGAGGATTTTGTTTTGCGAGCCCTGCCCGCCCCGATTCTGGGGCAAGCGTGGCAGTGAAATTCCGGTCCATGACATTATTTGAAGAAGGATTGGGATGTTCACTCTGGTGTTTCGGCCAACATTCAGCACCACCCCCCCCACAACCAATATCAATTAAAACAGTTTACCTGATCCTTATCTTAATGCTGTCCATAGACAATGTTGCAAAGTTCCTCATCTTACCACAGTGACTACTTACCGTCCCACCCGCCAAAGGAATCACGGCGGCTGGGACACGGACCATGTCAAGGTCCATTGACCTCAGGCTGGATTTTACGGCCTTGGGGCAATTGCGGCTGGAAAATCCCGTCCTACACTTCAAAAATACCTTGATAGCTATAAGTCGCTTTGGAAAAATCCTGACAGTGCATAAGACGTCATACAAATGCAGGTTCCTTCCTTCATGCTTTTAATCCGTATTTATATTATGCCACCATGTAACCATGTTCCGAGAAACACAAGGTTTTGCAAAGGTTTTGGCGACCCATATAAAATGCCTCCACGAGCTCTGATTACAGCGTAGCCATAGAATGAGGGTATGGATCACATTCTGACATCAGTAGCTGAAACATAACCTCCATTATCAAGGTTGTCATGATGCATGCTCCACCTATAGGGTACACACAGTCATTCAACATATTTTTATGAATATGCAGGATGCCAGGCCTGTGGTTTACCAACCTCGCTGGCATGATATGGTGCAGAAGAAATATGTTAAGTAACGCTGATTGCTGGGGGTAAACGGCGACCAGATGGCTCCAGTGTTTGAGTTACCATCAGCTCAAAGGTCCTGACAGCTGTTTCCTTGTTTTCGATGTGGACTGTGGGAGGAAAACAGAGCCCCCGGAGGAAACACATGCAGACACAAGGAGAATGTGCAAACTCCACGCAGACAGTGACCCAAGCCGGGAATCGAACCCAGGCCCCTGGAGCTGTGAAGCAGCAATGCTAACCACTGTGCCATCATGCCACCCAATGATGAGTCTATGAAACCCAACCAGTCCATTATTATCCTGCAGGAACACTCATCTGTCCCCGAGCATAATGTGACTCTATCCCACACGCATTTTTTTCATTCTTTTCACTGCACTGTGGGAGTTGCTGGCTAGGCCAGCATTTGTTGCCCATCCCTAATTGCCCTTGAGAAGTTGAAACCGCATTCTTGAACTGCTGCTGTCTATGTGGTGTAAGTACACCCACAGTGCTGTTAGAGAGGGAAATCCAGGATTTTGGCCGCAGTGAAGGAACGGTGACTATTTCCGAGTTAGGATGGTGTGTGGCTTGGAAGAGAAACGTCCAAGTAGTGGCGTTATCGTGCATCAGCTGCTCTTGTTCTTCATTGGTTTGGAAGGTGCTGTTGAAGGAGCCTTGCTGAGGTGCCATAACGCATCTTGTTGATGATACACACTGTGTGTCGGTGGTGGAGTGAATATTTAAGGTGATAGATGTGGTGCCAATCAGGCAGGGCTGCTTCTTCCTGGATGGTGTCAAACTTCTTGAGTGTTGTTGAAGCCGCACTCATCCAGGCAAATGGATAATGTTCCATCACCCTTCTGCCCTGAGACTTGTCCATGGTGGACAGCCTTTGGGAAGTCAGGAGTGTGAGTTATTCCCTGCAGAATGCCAAGCCCATGTCCTACTTTTGTAGCCACAATATTCGTATGGTCAGTTCATTTCAATTTCTGGTCAATGGTAACTCCCAGGGTATTGACAGTGGGGGATTCAGCGATGGCCATGTCATTAAATGTCAAGGGGAGATGGTTGGACTCTCTCTAGTTGGAGATGGTCATCAGTTGTGTGGTGCAAATGTTATCAGCCCAAGCCTGAATGTTGTCCAGGTCTTGTTGCATATGGACATGGACCCCTTCAGTAACTGAGGAGTCACGAATAGTGCTGAACATTGTATGATCAGCAACAAATATCCTTACTTCTGGTCTTATGATGGAAGGAAGGTCACTGATGAAGCTGCTGAAGATGGTTGGACCCAGGACGCTACCCTGAGAAACTCACTGCAGTGATGTCCTGGGACTGGGATGACTGACCTCCAGTAACCACAACAACCTTCCTCTGTGCCAGGTATAACTGCAACCAGCAGACAGTTTTTTCCCTGCTTCCAGTTTGGTTAGGGCTCCTTGATGCCACATTAGCCTTTATGGGTGGCATGGTGGCATAGTGTTTAGTACTGCTGCCTCACAGCACTAGGGACCTGGGTTCGAATCACTGTCTGTGGAATCTGCCCATTCGCTGTGTGTCTGCATGGGTTTCCTCCGGTTTCCTTCTACAGTCTGAAAGACGTGCTAGTTAGGTGCATTGGCCATGTTCAATGTTCCTTCAGTGTACCCAAACAGGCGCTTGAGTGTGGTGACTAGGGGATTTTCTTAGTAACTTCATTAGAGTGTTAATGTAAGCCTACTTGTAATGCTAACAAATAAACTCTAAACGGATGTCAAAGGCAGTCACTCTCACCACATCCCTGCTCTTTTGTCCACGTTTAGACCAAGGCTGCAATGAGGTCAGCAAGTGAATGACCCTGACGGAACCCAAACAGAGCGTCAGTCAGCAGATTATTGTTGAGTAAGTGCTGCTTGGTAGCACTGTCGATACCACCTTGGAATAGGAATGGGGGAGGCTATGATGTGATTTCTGAAGGAGTTACATCTTTTCCGAATGCATTGTCGTCTTTAAAGATGTAGGTGATTTGGTGAATATGCGTAACGTGTGCGTTTACCTGCAAAACATCAGGCAGTGTCCTTCAAATTAACCAAATTTACACGAAGTTTGAATGCGTCACAGAGATGTGGTAAGCTGCACCGTGAACTGCAAGTCATTCTTTCTCCCCAGCCTCAATTTCTGTTTCAGAATTAGGTCATCAGTATTTAAAGTGATTCAGAATCCAAGCACAGAATCAATTTGGACCTTCTTTTTAATGGCCTTCTCACTCATTTAATCCACTTCATTATGTGCCAGCAGTTAAGTGAAAGTACCATACATCACACAACATAACCAATGCTGAAAGGATATTAGTAAGAATTATAGAAGCCCGACAGTGCAGACGGAGGCCATTCGGCCCATCAAGTCAAGACCGATCACAATCCCACTCAGGCCCTATTCCTGTCACCCCACATATTTACCCTGCTAACACCCTCCCCCCACATCCCCGACACTAGGGTCAATTTAGCATGGCCAATCCACCTAACCCACTCATCTTTGGACCTTGGGAGGAAACCCACTCAAGGAAGAACATGCAAATTCCACACAAGCAATCACCCAAGGCCAGAATTGAACCTGGGTCCATGACGCTGCGAGGCAGCCTTGCTAACCACTGTGCCACCATGCCTCCTACAATTGACTATAATTTCAGAAGGGAGAGAAGATTTCTTTATTACAGCAGTTCTCCAAATTTTCACCCGCGTCCCACTTATTTGAAGCAAACTATTTTGTGGGCCACACCTATCTATCCCACCTCACCTTGTTTTGCTTACCACAAAAAAAACCTTACTGGAATGAAAAGGAACCAATGGAAACTACAGGCCGAATTTTACAGGGTGCAGTGGTCCCCAACTACCCACCTAACCAGTTGGGTGCAGAACCCAACCCCACATAGTTGGCTGCCCCTCAGCCATTTAACGCTGGCATTGATGTTAGTTGCTTTAACGTGATAATTCTTCGCCTGTCAGAAGGATAAATCTTTTCAGACACTGAGGGGTTAAGGTCTGGAATGCGCTGCTTGGCAGCGTGGTGGAAGCGGGTTCAATTGAAGCATTCAAAAGGGAATTAGACTCTTGTCTAAAAAAGAAGAATGTACAAGGGTTACAAGGAGAAGGCAGGGGAATGTCACTCGGCGAATCGCTCATTCGGAGACCCTGTGCAGACATGATGGGCCAAATGACCTCCGTCTGCACTCAACAATTCTGTGATTCTTAGGGAGCTGTCAGCCAATCGGAAGGCTGGCAGCTCTGTCGTCCCAGCAACCAGGTGGGAGCGGTTGCCATTGCCAGGAATAACATGCTGGCCTGATGAAGCACAACCCGGCTTTGAGTTCAGGGTATATTCCAGACCAGGTTGGCAGGCCCCAAAGTGGGGTGAGTGACTGGCTAGGTTTGAGAGGGAAAGTCAAGGGGGGGTAAAGTATAGGAGACTGTAGTACCACTGATGGACACAAGGGGTGGCTACCTCTCTTGGGTCCTCCAAGAGAGGTAGCCATCCCTTGCCTGACACCAGTCCATACTTCCTAAGCTGTTGGTTTAGCTGCTTGGCATGATTCTCCCCCTGCCCCTGGTAAAGTAGCAATGGGGGCGGGATGGGGCCTTTTAAGTGGATTTTCATTGGTTAGGTATAGGCAGTCAGGCAGCAGACAGGTCACCCGTGGACTTTAAGACGTCTCCCCTTTCAAATGCATCGGTGAGGGCGTGGAAAATCCAAACCTAAAAATATTTTGCCGCCTTTCACTAATAATTTATACACATTAATTTTTAAATTAACTATCATACACACATAGAAGCATACAGAGAAAATAGAAGCAGGAGTAGGCCATTCGGCCCTTCGAGCCTGTGCCTCCACTCATATGGCTGTAGCGGATCACCAAATTCAATATCCTGGTCCCGTCTCCACCCCCCCCCCCCCACCCCCCCTCCAAACCCGCCATCCCTTGATCCCTTTGGCCCCAAGAGCTAGATCTAATTTCTTCTTGAAATCACAGAACGTTTTGGCCTCAACTATTTTCTGTGGTAGCGAATTCTACAAATTCACCACTCTCTGGGCGAAGAAATTTCCCCTCACCTCAGTCCTAAGAAACTGACCTCTCATCCTCAAACTATGACCCCAACTTCTGGACTCCCCCGCCCTCGGGGGCATTCTTTCTGAATCTATCCTGAAACAAAAGTATAGGCATTTTCATATTGTTAACATTAATGTTACAACAGAACACATTTATTTGTAATATGTGCTATAAAATCATCAGAATAATCTTCTTCTGAGAAACTAGGACTTACTTATTTTACATCTATATTAAGCAAGCAACCTCAACACTAACATCAAATGCCATTATTTTTGACCGGCTTATGACAATTTGTGTCTCATACATGAGAAGTTGTCTGCCTGTTTTCTTCTAGGATCTTGTAGTGCCATCACTGTACATCAGTGACTTACATTTTGGACCCACCCAAGGACCACTGGGTGGCATGGTGGCACAGTGGTTAGCATTGCTGCCTCACAACGCTAGGGACCTAATATCAATTCCAACCTCGTGTCTGCGTGGAGTTTGCATGTTCTCCCCCGTGTCTGCGTGTGTTTCCTCCGGGTGTTCCGGTTTCTTCCCACAGTCCAAAGGTGTGCAGATCAAGTGGATTGGCCATGCTAAATTGCCCCTTAGTGTCCCAAGTGTGTAGGTTGGGCGGGGGGGGGTAAATACATGGGACTATGGGGATAGGGCCAGGGTAAGATAAAAAGATCGGTCAGTGCAGACTTGATGGGCCGAATGGCCTCTTGCTACACTGTAG